>NC_091117.1:63265000-64465000 GCF_040183065.1 Periplaneta americana | reverse complement strand
TAAAAATGTATGTTCCGAAGAATTACGTTAGGGTTGTCTATTTTCCTTATTTTCATAGTATACTTTCTTACGGACTACTTTTATGGGGTAATAGTACTCATATTAAAAAGGTTATGTTACAAGAAAAAGCTATTAGAAATATAACAGATTCATCAATGAAAGCACACTGCAGACCGTTATTTGTGAATGAAAAAGTAATGACTGTAACATCACTGTGTATTTATCAAGCCTTAAATTTTGTCAAAGATAATTCACAAATGTTGTTGACACATAGGAATCAAGTTTGTCTATACAATACCAAAAACCGTGAACTTTTTGATATACTTAAATGTAGGCTAAGCAAAACAATGAATAATAATTTTATTGTGTCTTTAAAAATTGCAAATAAATTTCCGACACATGTCTTCAATTTGGAAAGGAAGTCTTTTAACAGACTTGTCTCTGGTTGGTTAACTAACAAACCCTTTTATGATATTAATGAGTTTTTTAATGTCAATGTTGTTGAGTGTTTTTAGTACATTTTATTGTTTTTTATGTCTCTGTAGTACCAGATGACCCGGGTTCGGATCCCGGTCGGGACATGTTACCTGGTTGAGGTTTTTTTCCAGGGTTTTCCCTCAACCCAATATGAGCAAATGCTGGGTAACTTTCGGTGTTGGACCCCGGACTCATTTCACCGGCATTATCACCTTCATTTCATTCATACGCTAAATAACCTGAGATGTTGATACAACGTCGTAAAATAACCTACCAAAATAAAAATAAAAATGTCTCTGTTGTTTATTTTATATATAACATTTGACTTCGTCAATTGCACAAATTTGTGTTCACTGACTGTACGATAATCAATGTACTAAACGGAGCTTGTACAGAAGCTAGAAGATGGCAATTCCATCACTAGATTTACCCCCTCCTTACTAGCAACTAGTACTTGCAAGTGTACAAATACTGTAGATATACCCTATTGCATTATTGCTGTACGTATTTTGCAATATGAAAACTGTGACAAAGCAAGTTACAAGTTTTAGCCATTTAATGTGCTTTATAGCCATGTAAAACTTCGAACATAAATCATTACCGTCTCGCGAGGCAGAACATATGCGTGTGACGTTACTAAAATGTAACATGCTATCCTGCATATGCTGTCACTGCTACTACTATTATTGCCTCTACCACTACTAAAGGAAAAATATCCCCTTTAAGGGCCATGAAGACTTATGGAGAGCATGGAGGCACAGTCCCATGGTTTCATATCTCGACATTAGAATGAGGTGGCGTGGTTAGCATCACGCTCCGATGGTCTTTAACACCCGGGAAAAACCGGGCATTCAGTTTTACCCCGGGAGCATTCTGGAAGTTTTTGGAATGAGAAGAATATCACCATCATCCGGGATTGAAACTGAGACCTTTCAGTCCGTAGCCATTTGCTCTAAAAAGTGAGATTTTAGGCTGCTAATACAGGGTTGTTTCCGATCTCTGATAACGAATTTGAATGACATAATGTGCGTCAGAAGTCACACAACAGCTGAACTGTGGCGCGAAGTGGCAGACCAGTAGTGAATGATCTCATAGTCAGAGTGCACGGCGACTCACAGCAAAAATTCCCAAGAAAATCGAGCCTTTTTGGAGGGATACATAACAACTCTTTCCGATGCCAAATACAGTTAAGTGAAAATAAAGGAAGGCTGCAATAAACGAGGTTTCGTTATTTCCAAGAAAGGCATCTTCTGTGTACTTAATAAGATTGGTAAAGCTCGAATGGAATTAATTTGTATAATGTCGTGGGGTGCGGCGAGTTGTGACGGAGGGGGGGGGTGGATTTGCTTGCTTTCTCCACTTTGGAATTAATCACATCCGAGCTTTGCCAGTCTTATTAGGTACACACAAGGTGTTTTTCTTGGAAATAACGAAACCAATGATTTTCAAGTAACTGTACTTGGAACGGAAAGGGTTGTTATGTATCCCTCCCAAAAAGGCTCGATTTTCTTGGGAATTTCTGCTGTTAGTCGCCGTGCACTCTGACTATGAGATCATTCACTACTGGTCTGTCACTTCGCGCCACAGTTCAGCTGTCGTGTGACTTCTGGCGCACATCATGTCATTCAAATTCGTTATCAGAGATCGGAAACAACCCTGTGTTACCATTACTACAGTTGAAACTTACGTCAGTGGCGTGAGAGAGCCTGGAAGGCCAAAATCATCCTCCTGGCTGTTAGCTTCATGTCCACGTACTTCAGCAACAATAATCCAACAAATACTGGATAATGCATGGTCAGTACTATGATGCCCCAGCAGATATAGCTGAAGTATGAAATTAGATTACGCTACTCACGTTTCTGGTTGGGTACCAGTCCCATACATTGCTCGAAATTAATTGAAAAAATATCTTCTCCCACGAGCACTCGAAACACCGCTTATCCCACATCGCATGACGCTTAAAGTAGGAGTTCACTTACCGAAAAAAATTCGACGCGTTCGGATATTTATTATGCTTAGTATCGCTCACTTGTACGCATTTCTAAATTGATCATAAAATAGATCTGTAAATAAAATGAATAACTCTGTACAGACCGATTATTTAGTCCTGACAGCTCGGCGACGCGAAAGAGGGGAAGTAATAGGAGGAGTGGGGAGAGCTCAGGAGTAGAGATAAGAGCGAGCGGTCAGTAAAGAAATGCAGTGCAGCTTAACTGTACTGGAAAAACACCGCTCTACTGCATCCGTGACATCCTATCTCTCTGAATGCCAGCGACTGACTAACTCGAACACCCCTTGGCGTAACTTAATGGACTCGCCTGACCCAGGCGCACATTGTCGGCGACTGTCAGGACTAAATAATCGTAATGTAACCGAAATAAACTATGGAGAACATATCTGGTTAATCCATTATTATTTTCCCAATCTTATCCCATATAATCTTTTTGCGTATTACATAGCTCTAATCCCAATTTGACAAATTGTAAAGCTCTTTGACTAACAAAATTAGCTTCGCGTCATCCATTTCATTTATACCTCCAATACTACCGCGATTTGAGGGGTTGCAATCGATATAACTGTGATGACATTCTCTATTTTCATTATGCCCTGTACGGAAATCCGTTTATAATTCTCTGGCCAGAATTCTGGACGAAATCCGGTCATGCGGGCAGAGACGATACGGCCAAGTGGGTGATGCTCCATTTAAGAATAAAAGGAATGAAAATCCGAACTCGCCGAACGAATCCGTTCCGATAAGTGAGCGCTTACCTTTAAACCACGTGAAAACTGCTCGGGACAATCCTACTAATTTTATTTACTGTTATCTCTTTTATCGGTTTTACTACTGCTACTACTACTAGGACTACTACTGTTATTGTTACTACTACAAGTACTATTACTTCTATTTCTGCTACTATTATTGTTACTCTTTCAATTCTTATTGCATGTTTAATCTAGTGCCACGATCGTACTTCGTTAGATTTGTAAATATTAGTGTTAATTTCTGATGTTTTAAAACGGTTATACATTTTACTTTGTATTTTTCGTCGTCATGTGAAACTATTCTACCTAGACAGTTGAATGTATTTACGTGCTCCATAATTTTGTTTGTTTTTCTTGTTTTTGGATTTTTACCTCGAAACTCCATTTAGATTTTGTTGTTGAAATTGTTAAATCATCTTCTTTCTAGTTTGATTAATTTGTGGCTCGAATTCTGCAAATGATCTGAATCTTATATTATGAGCTTATCATCTGCTTGAAATATGCTTCGCTTTGATAATTTTAATTACTCCATTACTTAATTATTTTTTACAAGAACAATTTATTTATTTACATTAAAAAGATACATTAAAAAAACTATTATACAGGGTGTTAAAAAATTATCCATTATTTTAGGAGGTGCTAGTATGCATCAAAACAATAAAATAGTGTGTAATAAACATGGGTCCTACAACACATACTTTCTGAGATCTGAACACTTGTTCATAGGAGGTGCTCAATGTGACGTCCATCCATGGCAATGCATTTCTCTGTCCTTCGGCGCAAGGAATCACGCACTCTTTGAAATTTATTTCAACACGTTAATAAAGTCCTGATAACGATCCCCAGTTAATCTCTGTGGTAGCACGTATGGTCCTATTAATCTATCACCAAGAACGCCGCCCATAAGTTGATTGAAAATCGGTGCTGATGCCTTGTTTCTTCAACTGCATGGGGATTTTCATCAGTCTACACATACTGATTACGAAAATTCACAACACCATTTCTGCTGAACCCCGCTCATATCCGCAACCAGACTTCTGTTTTCAGTATTCCTTGCGACGTATCAGTATTCCATGCCAGGGGCCTTTGTCAGAAGACAAGAGAAATACACTATCAGTCAGAAGTTTAAGACCACAGTGAAATATCATGTAATTACACTTAGAACTCAAACTTTTGCCACAAGTATTAGTATTAGTATTTATTTATTTATTTAACCTGGTAGAGATAAGGCCGTCAGGCCTTCTCTGCCCCTCTACCAGGAGATTCCAACTATAATATGAACAATAAAATTACAATTAGTATTAAATTTATAATTACAAATAACATTACAATTAGTATTAAATTTGCAATTACAATTACAATAAAATCAAAGTACGAAAAGATTACCTGACTAATTAAAGCTACATAATTTATCATAGAGAAACAAAGAATATTTTATATTTACTGAATTACAAATTAAACCTAGAATAACAAAATTGTATAGCGATTAAATTACTGAATATTGAAATATTTTGTGGTAGATTAAAGAAACTATTTACAAGAAATCAATTACTACCAAGTGCCTAGTAAGTTTGCGTTTGAATTCAATTTTATTTCGACAGTCCCTGATGCTAGCAGGTAGCGAATTCCAGAGTCTTGGCAGGGCTATTGTGAAAGAAGATGAGTATGAGGAGGTGCGATGGGATGGTATTGTTAGTATTGTTTCATGATGAGAGCGTGTGTTCAGATTATGGTGAGAAGAAAGGTAAGTGAAGCGAGACGACAGGTACGAAGGAATAGAAGAGTTCAAGATTTCGAAGAGAAAGAGAAGTGAATGTAAATTTCTTTTCTTATCTAGTTTAAGCCAACCTATTGCTTCCAGGGATGGGGTAATATGATTTTTTTCTAAGCTGTTACATCTATTAATCTTAGTATATACTTTGCTAGATTTTATTGGAACCGGCCTTGGAGAGCGGATTTCACGACACGTCGAGACCAACATCTGTTCAAGGCCGGTTCCGATGGCGCGCTCAGCAATCTCGGGGTTAATGTGAGAAGAACAAGGGAAAATTGCCCATTTTTAGCTTTTGTACCACAGTGGCACTCATCTGATACTAAATTTACCAAACAATTTCGGTGGTAATATTTTGAACGAATGGAAATACTTAGCACAATATACAGGGTGCAAGTGAAATAACCTTGCAGATTGAAAGGGACGATAGGGTACCCGTAAATTAATTGAAAATCTGTATAACGTTTTGTAATTAAATGCAGGGTTAATTAGAAAATTAAGTTCGAATTTTCAGCAGTCCGGCAACATCGTCACTCTACTCGTGGTATAGATGTAAGAGGTCAACGAACTCGGTGAATCTCCGTACATAAGCTCTCTCCGCCAAGACGTTGCCAATCGCATGCTTCTTGCAATGGCTTGAATGTAGGGGTTTTTTAAATTAAATTTACACGAAAACCGTTCACGCTATTTAAATACGCCAGAGGAATAAATTATTCTTTATTAGATTTTCTATCGATATGAACAAAAATCACGAACCTACTCGCAATAGTTAACGAATAAGAGATTGTTAAACATTTGCAAAAAAAAAAAAAAAACATTTTTTCTGAAAAACCATGAACTTTTCACAAATATGATATTATAGTTTTTGTTACATACAACATGAGCTATTCGCTCTGGAAATCTGCAGGGCTATTTCACTTCCATCCTGTATATGTGACCCATTGCGCGAAAAGGGACCTAAAGTCGTAGAAGGAAATTTTACAGGAGAACAAAATAACAAATTTGCGGTGTAAAAACTGCATTTCTATGTTTTGACATTTGCGCTACCTGTAGGCTTTTTTTTACATACTAAACTAGGATGTAGTTTTACACAGTGCTTCTTAAATACCTAAATCTTTCTTATAGTTGCTAAGAAAACAAATCAAAACTTTAATTTGCATTTTTCTCGAAAAGTACATAATATAATATCAACATTCAATAAGTAATATATTAAAAACTATAGCACCTAGAACCATGATTTTTTTTAAATGCTCAGTATTTCATCCTCTTTTTGAAACCATAAAAAACAAAGAAGTGAAAAATCCGACTTTAGGTCCCATTTCCTGCAACTAGTCACATATCCAAAATTGATAATTTTTTCATGTGGTTTTCCAATAGGTATTAAAAAATTCATTACGTTCACAATACATTGCCTAAAATAATCAACTCTAGAGAAATAGCCTATATGCTGAGAGATGTGCAAGTGGTTATAAGAAAATCATAGCGCTCTTGCGAAAAACGTTTAAGTCCTAACCATAATTACCGTACGTGATATTTCACTGCCGTCTTAGACACTTTAGGGCCGTATTCATAGACATTTTTAGCGCGGGCTTTCGGTGGATTATCAGCGTTTTTCGTATTCATAAACCAGTGTTAGCGATAGGATATGATTTGAATTCTGTCCTAGTAACCAGTGGATAGCCGGGGCTAGCTTAGTACGCTCGTAGCGCGTGCTGCGAAATATCTATGAATACGGCCCTAAGGGTGTTATTCATAGACATTTCGCAGCACGCGCTACGAGTGTACTAAGCTAGCCCCGGCTATCCACTGGTTACTAGTACAGAATTCAAATCATATCCTATCGCAAACACTGGTTTATGAATACGAAAAACGCTGATCATCCACCGGAAACCCGCGCTAAAAATGTCTATGAATACGGCCCTATATGTCTGAGGGTAAACCGCTAAAAACGCGGAATTGCCGGGGAAAAATTATTACTGCTGCTTTTAAATATGATGAATATCTTATACTAATTAAAATATTGTAAGTCAACCACTTCTTCTCTCAGCACCCTGTGTTATTTATTTTATAAGGTTTGAGTATAAAATATTCAGTCGATATTGCTGTTCTCCAGTGCACTAGAAACGAAATACACGTATAAAAATAAACAGAGAAGCAATCAGACAAGGCTTTTTAAACTAAATAGCCAAAAGAAGGTCTCTGATATGATAAGTGTGCCGCGATACAGTTAAATTTGTAATAGCGGTCACAGAGCGATACCGTGGCGTGCTGTTGTGAGAAACAGTTACGTCAGCGGTTATGCAAATGTAAAGCGCTTATCCCCTACAACTAGGGGTACCACATAGTCCCTGTCCCTCGTCTAGCATCATGCCTGAACTCACGTTACGTAATGTACGCTGCTTCGAGTCCTCGTAGAGAAGGAATTTTCTGATGAAATTTGGATCAGTTTATGGAACCGGTGCCCACCCAGCATCGTGTTGAATTTAGGGAGCTACGATAGATAGCGAAATCCGGTTACATAAACCATTTATAACAGCTGGGGAGGAACTCTTGTATTCACCACACGATACCTCCGTTCTGGTTGGATGATCGTTCACCTCTGCTAAGACATGGACGTGAGGTCAGCAGCCGGATGATCGACCATAACCTTTCATCTGTCAGACATGCGGTCTCCTCGAATTTTTCAACAGTAATCTCACTAGAGGTTTTGATTTAGCTAGAGAAAATCAACACTCGAGTGGGATTTAATTGACTATTACACGATTAGAAGAAAGTATATAAATGTTAGAAGAAATAAAGTTCTCTGATATAATAAAATGTTAATTGACTTACTAAAATTTTGTTTCACTAATGTTAGCTTCACCAAAACGTTTGAACAGAGCCGCCATTTTCAGTTGACTATCAATACGGGAAACAAATGACGATCTCAAAGCATGTTTTAATAGTACCGTAAAGAATGTTCAGTTTGAAATGTTGGTAAACAAAGAAACAACTGTCAGGGAGATGATAAAAACAGAAGAAAGTATAGTCTATAAAGATTAGAAGAAATAAAGTAATTGACTTACTAAAATTCTATTTCACTCATGTTAGCTTCACCAAAACGTTTGAACGAAGCCGCCATTTTCAGTTGACTATCAAACAAAGAAACAAATGCAAGGGAAGTGATAAAATTGTAGCGATAAGCAGCCATGATTGGTTGAAACACGTCTTCTCGTACCGTTTTATTGGTCAAAAGTGGTATGACATAGTAAAAGTGCAGTAGTCATTGAAAAATACATAGTAACACTTACAGGGTTTTCTCCTACTACTACTACTACTACAACTACTACTACTACTACTACTACTACTACTACTACTACTACTACTACTACTACTACTACTACTGCATAGTAAAGTTATGTACAGATACGAAAATAAAATCTAGAGCTTCCTTATTGTATACGTTTCGCTTACAAAACACTGCGCATGTGCAGTAAACAAGAGCTCCTGTATATATGCTACTTGTGGACAGTCGTGCGAAATTGTTGCCTACATACTCCCATCAAGACTCGTTCCAAATTGTAATTCCGTATCGGTACAAAGACTGTGCAAACTAAAAATAATAAAAAACGTTTTTTATTAATGGTACAAGGATAGATAACTAAGCACATAAAAAGAGATGACCCTTGCACCAAAAATAAATAATTCAATAATGCAATAGCGACATGTACTTACGCGGTATTCTGAAGCCGTTTCATTAATAATTATTAAAATCGTTCATATTTTATTGGCGCTCCCGGAATAAAATATATAATCATTTGCATACTTACGAGGTGTTATCAGCAGATGCATTTTTAAAATATACACAGATTTCGATATTCCGAAAAAATTTGACTGACGAGGTTTTAGAAATAAGCCGACGATTATTATATGAATCGGGGATTGCAGAAACAGCACGTCATGAAAACTAAATTTTCAGTAGACACAAAAAACTGTATTACTGATGGTAGACCACATCATTGGTTATAGTACTGGCTTCTTCAGACAGAAGCCTAATAGGTGTGTTGTTTTATACCAAATTTATTGGAATCTAATGAATTGTTAATGCAATAGATCAATAGGCCTATATGTTAGGTTGACATGTGCTGTTTCTGCAAGGAATCAAAATTGCAGTATAATAATTCCAGTTCAACTAAAGTTTATTTGTCAAATTAGGGATATAATATATGCATAGGATACTGTGTACTTAATACATAAGTTCAGCATATAAATGAACTCATTTTTCCACAATAGGCCACTGAAGAATATTATTGTAAAATTCTTTATATTCATGTGGTATGTAACGCATTAGTTTGCGTATATCGTCAAGCTTCTCTCTTTGAATTGGCACGATTTTGTCTGGATATGCCAATGAAGAATGTAAATGTGGTATTCTCCTTTGTACTTACAAGCAAACATTGTCATGAGGGCAGATAAAAAAAAATAATCTTTTTTCTTCCATCATTTTAATAATGTCAAAAGAAGTACTTACACAAATTTTGGCCATTCGATCGCAATTACGAAGGCCATAAAAGATAAGTTTCCCTTGGGCCGTTTACAGAAAGAGAACAAAATTTCATGGAAAGTTTCATTGGAACATATAGCAATTGCTGAGTTATTTTTTAACACCAGAATTGAGATATTTGTCATTCAGTGAGATCAATTTTTGTATATTTGTGTCGTAGATGTCTGCCGTTGGAATCGGAACCAATGTGTCGTCACATATCTTTGACATGAGTTGTTTCTGCGCGCTTCCAGGATTTCACAGGTCTCCAAATGTGAGACGGCTATACTGACATATGTGGTTTCTGCATGGAATGATAGCCCTATATCAAGAGTCCAGGAAACTCGAATAAACTCATTTCGCCACAGATAGTGACATGTGCTGTTTCTGCAATCCTGATTCATATGTAGGTGTCAGAATACTTAAATTGATGTATAACGCCTTGCTGTAACTTACCAAACGCTTGTTCAAAGTCCAGAAATATAGCAACTGCACTACTGCGCCGTTGAAAGCCGTGTTGTATAAAATGTCAGTCTAACAACGCATCTGTGGTGCAATGAAGACTCTTAGGCCCAAATTGTACGTAACTTATTTTTTCAGGTGAGTTCAAGATTGAGTTGAGACCATTTATTCTTAGACGCTCTTGAATTTTGCCTAGAAAGTTAAATTTTGACAGCTTTACAAACCTTAGGATTATCTACGATGTAAACTGTTTTCAAAACTGCAGGAAAGTGTAATAACGGAGAGATTAGTGATATGTGTGATTGCATGGTAGATGGAGTCGTTTCAGTGCCTTAACACAAATTAAATTTGAACCAGACAATTTTTAATTACCTTAGGTAATTTGATTTTACTGATAAATTTACCAAGGAAAATTAAAATCTGAAGTTGTAGGCTTTATAGTAGCATTAACTCTTAATAAAATAATTAATAAAAAATATTAATGCATATTACTATTAAATAAGATAATGTATTTAATTTACTAATGTAGCATTAGATTTTTGTTGTTTAGTCAACTGTCCGAAGACAGGTCTGAACCTCACAAGTGATACGAAGAAGCTACCATTTATGAGACAACTAGGCCAGGAAATAATGGGGTAGGGTGGCCAGTTCTTTTCTCTCTCCATTACATACATCGCCGACTAGCTACATATACACTAGTCAGACTTAAGATCCATACAAACAATAATTGTTCTTCCTCTGACACATATCGTCAAGTGAGATGTACTGCCTGATAATAGATGTAAATATTAGCCAGAATCTCAATCAGAAGGCAGTAGCATTAAATGTACAGTATTTAATTGGCTGGCATGGCAAGAAAGGATGAAATTATACGGGGCTTTCATTTCAAAACTTCCTAGTTAAAATAACTACACTGGACAACAAATTTAAACTTTGTTTCTGTAATGTTAACTAAATGAGAGGTGCTGAGTTCATTTCTGAAAACCAAAATTTTCTAGTAGGCTTACATACCATTTTTATGCTATACGCACTTCACTTATTTACACAAATTTGTTACACTAGCACATAAAGCAACCTTTATTTGGCCAAAATTCACACATTAAAATATCTTGTTGATCTTTTACGTTTGTAGACAGCTTCTGCAGTCTCTTTGATGAGTGACCTGCAATATTCAGCCAGCATACTTGCATTCCATCTTTCACTGAAGCGCTTTTCGAAGGTAGATATTTATTGATGAAACCTCTTTCCGTGTTCATCGCTTACAGCACCAAGATTTTTTTGGAAAGAAGTTCAGGTGACTGTCAAGAAAGTGTACTTTCAGTGACATGTTTCATCCCATAAGATGAAAGTAGTGCAGCATTTCACTAACATTAAATAATTTTGGAGAAACAGTACGTGCTGGACAAAAACTAACTGCAGAGTCGTTTTTGCCATTACAAAATACATACATTTCTATAAAAAGGACAAATTTCATGTTGTACATTGATTCAATTTAAAAAAAACGCGTCAATTGAGAGATTGAGGGGGAAATTTAAAACCAGTGTTAATTGTTAGTTTTATTTTAGGTTTCACCCCTTATCCCAACCGCTTTTGAAATTTCAAATGACACGTCTAACAACAATGGAGCACATTTTGAACATTTAATTTAGTAAATTTAATTAATTTCAGTTAGTAAATTACCAAAAATTAACTGTGTTTTCAGCCTACAAGCCAGTAACAACAACAACAACAACAATAATAATAATAATAATAATAATAATAATAATAATAATAATAATAATAATCCAGATTGCCAGGCGACTATAGAAAACAAAAGATGGGAGAACAAAAGAATGAGAGTATGAAAAATTTAATATTCTTCAAATTATATATCGTAATATTATAGGGATGACTGCCTCCGTGGTCTATTGGTCAGCATGCTGGCTTCCAGATCTGGAGGGCTCGGTTCTCGGTGAATTTTTCTTGAAGGATAAAAATTGCCTGGGTGTCTAGAGTCTGGAAATTCGTATTAATGTGAGTGCGCCGGGTTAATATTAATTAGCCAATCATCAAAAATATAAAATACAATATATCAGGACTGTCGCTGGGCAGTAACCTGAACACAAGTTTCAGCGTCACATTGTTGGCAAGTAACTCCATCAGTTAGCACAACCATAAAGCACTAATAGATGCTATAGAGTTCACAACAACGAGAAAAAAAAAACATTATAGAGATGTCATTTGAAATTTCAAAGGCCGTGGGGGTGAGACATAAAAATTGACACTGGTTTTAAAATTCCTTCTCAATATCTAAATTGATGTGTTTTTTTTTTCTAATTTTAATTTAATTTATTTTAAGGATGCTTATGTCACACTATAAAAACAAAATTTTAAAACATTTAAAACTCTAAAGGAAAAAATAAAAATATGATATATACTTAGTTTACGTTAAACGAACTAAATTAAAACTATTCTTTTTAAGGGAACCAGATAGTGATTAGGGGTCAAAAATCCGATTTTTTTATTTTGTGTTTTAAAAAAGAAGTACAAAACTTGCTCTTTAAAAGAATATAAATATTGTGGGGGATATCTCTGCAGATAAGCTCTTTAAACAGCCTCTTTAAATTTGGCGGTGCATGTAATTCATACATCCTTTTTTTTTAATGCAGTTTTCCATAAGTTGACATTTTTCATACTTAGGTGCATTTTTCTCTAAAACTACTGAATAAATTTATATGAAATTTTACAGTGATTTCAGCAGCCTGTGTTCTACATAGTAGACCTACGGGTTTATGAATATCACACTCATAACACGAGAAAAAAAAATATATATACATTGAAAAATTTGCAAAAAATATTAAACTAAGTTCAATTTTTTGTTTGTTTCACTAGGGGTGAAATATTTAACTAAATTTTGCTTTAGAATTTACAATATACATTATTAGATAACTTCAAAAATACAAAGTATAAGAGTGAAGATTGTAGCAAGTAATGTGCACCTGAAGAATGAGGTACACTTAGCAAAGTGGGAAAACAGGTTATTAGCTAGGACATTTCTTTTGCACTTGGATAAGAAAATAATTAGTTGTCTTTTATACTACTGAATTCACAATAATTGATTGTATAAGCATGGGAATTTTTATTCCACTCTGAGCACTAAAAGCCTAGAAATATTGAACTAAACTTTTTTAATCGCACAGGCATCACTACTCAGTCCCCTTAAATTCTTCGACTTAATTTTAATTAAATATTCGGTGAACACAGATAACAAAAACGTTTATTTTACATTATAAAAATCTAATTAATTATTTTAAAAAATCTCCGTTTGTCGTACTACAAGCATTTTCTTCAGACAATTAGAAATAGTTCCCTCCCTCTTCAATTTTTAAAGTAGTAACCGGTAAACTTACATACAAGAAATCAAACTTTTCTTGAGAGCAATTTTATAGTGTATGTCATGTTTACATTTCTTGTTGTCTTATTCATCTCTTGCATTACGCGAGCTGCATCTGTGCAGGCAATAACCTTGAAACCTTGCAAGGGTTGTCAGAGTGCTTCAAGTTTTAAAATTCCTCTGCAGAATGAAAAGTTACATTTGTTGAGATCAAATTTCTGCACATTTAAAGGACAGAACTAAAATTTTTTCAGTCATAATACACTGCTCTCTTAAATTTACTGAGCATATCGATAATGAATTCAATAGTTTTCCTAAAACACGCTATGAAATGTTTCATATATATTTTTTTCTCGAAAGGGAAGTAAAAACGAGCAAAATTGTATTAAATTTTTTGTTTGAAATATCTCAAAGAATAATCCCTTGAAAATAATTACGTTACTCACGGTTCACACTGTATAAATGGCACAATTAAAAGAATCCTGAACAAAAAGTGCGAAAAGAATCAATACTCAAGTTTCACAAAGTCAAGTGATGTCAGTTTCATGCCTTCTCTATGGAAGTGGAACATGGATCCTGAAAAAGAAAGATAACTCCAAACTAAAAGCAAACGAAATGAAATTCCTCAGATAGATTGCAGGATATACTAAATTAGACCACAATAGGAATGAAGACATTCCTTCAGAACTAGGAATTTTCTACTTTAACGAAAAAATATGTGACTATAGGACCAGATGGAATCACATTTAGAGGGAATGAACAGCTCCAGACTTCCGAGTCAATTTTATAACCACCAACCGAAATGGCTTGGTCCGAAGGGTTGTGACTTCGAGTTCCGCCTCGGGCATGGTTTTGTGTTTGTGTTAGTTTAGGAAAAAACAGAAAAACGAAAACTGCAAAAGAAATGAATACCACATGGGGCTTTATATACTCGTATATGTACAGGATGATTCACGAGAATTTACTGTCACTTACGGAACTTATTTCCAAAGACATTCTGAGAAAAAACTGTCAAATAAACATGTATCCTAATCTCAGTATTTTCAGTTGTTTGTAAAATATCATTATTTTTTAGTTTTAAGGATAAAAGAATATTACAGATAAAGAATGAACTATTTAGAAGTATCATTTCTTTAATTAGCTAGTATTCTGAAGCTAAACATGTGTTGTGAATTCCATAGTTGCTCCGTACAGAGTTTTCTTTCGATTTTTAGCTACAAAATTACATTTTTCTTACGCACTTATCACAGCAATTGTTACAAATCACGCCACTCTTGTAAATTCTTTAAGACTGTACATTAGGATGCACAATTAAACTGTAAGGAATCAAGTTCCTAAAGTCGTATGACTTGTAACAAATTTTATGATAAGTGCGCAAGAATTATGTAATTTTTAGTTAAAAATTGAGAAATAAAATTTGTACAAAGCAACTAACAACACATTTTTAGGTTCAGAATACTAGCCAATTAAAGAAATGACACTTCTGAATAGTTCATTCCTTATTTGTAATATTCTTTTACCCTTAAAACTAAAGAAAAAAAGGCACTTCAGTAACAACTTCAAATTAGTGTAACTCTCAAAATATTGAGATTAGGATACATGTTTATATAAAATTGTTTCTCAGAATGTCTTCGGAAATAAGCTCCATAATAGGCGGTAAATCTTCGTGAATCACCCTGTATATAAGAATGGCAATAGAGACATCGGATGACCACCCAAACGATGGAATGATCCAATGTAGTTGCTATAGACAAAGATGCCTAATGCATGAAGGATGGTGATGATTATGATATGATAGTTAAAAGTCTACGGAAAGAACATAATAGTTACTTTTCTTAAATTTTTAAGGAGACATTTTTTAACTTTAGAACACTACATAACATTTACTTCAAGATACCGGTAATATATTGCAAAGCAGCCTTTTTGCCATTCTGATTTAGGCCTACTACAGAAATAGTTGATCTAACTAAGGAAGAGACTAGTGAAGTGCTTTGTGTGGGGTGTGGCATTGTAATTGAGAAGAAACATGGACATTACGACGAAGTGAAGAGAAACGACTAGAAGCATTTGAAATGTGGATATGGAGAAGAATGGAGCGGGTGAAATAGACAGACAGAATAAGAAATGAATCTATGTTGAAAAGAGCGGATGAAGAAAGGGTGATGCTGAAACTGATCACGAAGAGAAAAAGAAATTGCTTGGGTCACTGGCTGAGAAGAAACTGCCTACTGAAGGATGCACTGGAAGGAATGGTAAACGGGACAAGAGTTCAGGGCAGAAGAAGATATTAGATGATAGACGATATTAAGATATATGTATTTTATAACAACTGTTGCTCCATTTTCACTAAGGTCCAGTGGTCTTCAATCTCCTCATTCTTCTTTTAGGCTCAAAATTCATCATTCAGATTCTTCTCAAAATTGTGAATGTCCCATATTAACCGAATCCTCAGAAGTTAAGTATTTAGGCATTACAATCGACCAACACTTACGATAGAATAAACATATTACATATTTATGCAATAGATTACGTAAAACAATTTATATCTTTGTTATACTTCGGTCATATGTACCAATTAATACTTTACGTCTCATTTATTTAGCTTTATTTCAATCCATTCTCCAGTATGGAATTTTAGGGCGGGGACATGCATGTATTCCTAATCTCACTCCACTAATACTTATTCAGAAAAGAATAATTAAAATATGCCTTAATAAACCAATTAATTACTCATCCGAGCTTTTGTTCACTGATTTTAATGTTTTGAAAATTAAACAGATTTATTATATTAACTTCATACATAAAAATCTAATAAATTCAAATTGTATCACCATAAACATGGAACTAAAAGATCCGATTTTATACGACTAGAGGAACCAAAGTGTTTCACAAGCACAGCTCTGAGCCATGGTACCTACTTTGGTCCAAGGTTATACAATAAAATAATTGATAAATACCCAAATTTGGAACATTTTAGTATCAGAAATTTCAAAAATAGCGTTAGGAATTTAATTTTTAAAGAATATATATTGATTTAATATGTATATATATATATATATATATATATATATATATATTATTTAAATTGTTAAAATTGAAATTTATTTTTAAAGTTAATTTATTCCTGTAATTTTTTTTCTTGACCCAGTTTGTGTCAAATAATTATCTTTGTTGTGTTTATCTTTGTGTTTAGATATCTCCCTGAGCACGAGTTTTTACTCCTTCAGGGAAGAACTAAGATGTATTTTTGTACTGTTACTTTACTAACATTAAACAACAATAAACATGAGGAAACAGAGGAAAGCAGAAAATAGGAAATATTAGAGAAAACTGAATTTGCAGTGAAAGACCTGTCATTTGTCAAAACACTATGTAGGCTATGTATAGTTTATTTAATAAGCTAACACCAAAAACCGGTAAAATAAAAACGTGACCGTATATTCTTCCTGTGAATTCTTAAAATGTTTCGTCAGCGCCATTTTCGAAAGACACAGAATCTAACTCTTGAAACATAATAAAGTTTAACTACATTTCAGTAGTATTTCGTTTGGTTTTAATGATATAGATCTACCGTTCTACGTTTTATTTTACTGTCCCCCACTAGTTACAGTTCATCTCTTCTTCTTGCTTTATCTTTGTCTGATGTTTAGTGTTGTCTGATGTTTATAAAGTGATAATGTATGGAGGGCATTTTTAATGTTTGTAGTTTGTATGATTTGTCATTATTTTTATTTTTAAGGTGGTTATTTAACGACGCTGTATCAGCTACTAGATTATTTAGCGTCGATAGGATCGGTGATGGCCAGATTGTATCTGGTGAGATGAGGCCGAGTATTCGCCCTAGATTACCTGACATTCGTCTTACGGTTGGGAAAAACTTCTGTAAAAACTCAACAAGGTAATCAGCCCAAGCGGGAATTGAACCCGCGTCCGAGCGCAAATCCGGATCGGAGACAAGCGCCTCAGCCGACTGAGCTACGCCAGTGGCGTCATTCTTCGTAAATCGCAATTTATTTATTTATTTATTTATTTGTTTATTATTTTGCTAATGATTATAACGTAACATATATTATACATAGAAAATACTTTAGCTCGTCCCTGAAAGAGGAGAACTCGTGCTCAGGGGCGTGTCGTGATACTTTACGGTCTGGTGTATTTACCCCCATTTCCAAAAGGATTATACAGCAACACAAGAAGTTTAGTAATAGTGAAACTCCCTGGTAGTGTTATACTGTAGTTCCCTGCGGTGATTCATACTAGAGCAGAGGTTTATCTCCACTTTCACAAAGTCTTAGCTTCACGTGAAATGCATTCCTCAGAGGGCATAGAACTGCGACGCGTACATTACATAGAACACAGACCGTCTGCTAACTTTCTCCATCGGATTCTATTTTCAAATAAATTGTATGACCACCATTTCTTATAACTACTCGTAGGGCCAAGAAGTTCTTTCCCTAAAAACTTACTGAATATGCCTTTAAAAAAACTTAAAATATGCCAATAAATATGCACTAATAAAATTCAATATTCTTTACATTACTAATAAATACATAATAATAATAATAATAATAATAATAATAATAATAATAATAATAATAATAATAAGCAATAAATGTAATAATATTATAAGCCAAACTAAATGAGATTAAACTTACATTTATTGTTGAGAGCGGCACACTACTGTGCCGTGAGATTCGCTAGGTGTGCCGCGATACTTTCAAAACTTTTCTGGTAAAAATAATTATAATAATTTCACTCAATACCAGTTTTCAAAAATAGAGTATGATGCTTTTATTTTTAAAAAATCCAAACTATGCATTTTATGCAACATACCTATAAAATCAGCTTCAATGAGCTTAAACGCGAAAACATTTTACAATAATATAAATACCATGAAACATTATGCATTTATTTAAAAAAAAAGCCAAAATATGCAAATACATGCAACATAAAATTTGTTTTGATGAGCTTAAATATTGATGATTCGTGAAGGTAATTCATCAGAAATTAATTACAGTCAGTGGAAAAATACAACTTCCTGGCCCTACTTATAACATATCAAAGCGGAAACTTATATTAGATATAGGCCTATTCTTAGCCATGTTTTCTTATGACCTGTTCCATTCTCAAGAATATCATCCTTCCAACATTCTTTAGGTTTCTCGTTGAGGTTGATAATTAAAGAGGACTTTTAGAAATCGTACATTCAGTAGTAATAATCCACAAACGATTAGGGGAAACACGGAAATTTTACTTGAAGCAAGTAAAGCGATAGGTTTGGAAGTAAATCCCGAAAAGACAAAGTATATGATTATGTCTCGTGACCAAAGTATTGTAGGCTATTAAAATGGAAACATAAAAATTGGAGATTTAACCTTCGAAGAGGTGGAAAATTTCAAATATCTTGGAAGAGATTAAAACGCAGAATAAATATGGGAAATGTCTGTTATTATTCGGTTGAGAAGCTTTTGTCATCCAGTCTGCTGTCAAAAAATCTGAAAGTTATAATTTATAAAACAGTTATATTACCGGTTATTCTATATGGTTGTGAAACTTGGACTCTCACGTTGAGAGAGGAACAGAAATTAAGGGTGTTTGAGAATAAGGTTCTTAGGAAAATATTTGGGGCTGAGAGGGATGAAGTTACAGGAGAATTGAAAAAGTTACACAACGCAGAACTACACGCATTGTATTCATCACCTGACATAATTAGGAGCGTTAAGTCCAAACGTTTGAGATGGGCAAGGCATGTAGCACGTATGGGCGAATCCAGAAATGCATATAGAGTGTTAGTTGGGAGGCCGGAGGGAAAAATATCTTTGGAGAGGTAATTTTCCAGTGTCAATAAACAGAAAAATTATTTAAATACATGATAATTTCTCCAAGACCAATCTCTTGCTATATTTTATATTTACCCCATTTTCAAGATGTAATTTATAAATAAACGAAAATTGCTTGTTTAATAGTAAATTTTAATACATGCTTTTACTGGAATATTAGCTTTGTAACTTAAAATCCCGTAATGAAATTAAAGGGCTTGGTAAACTAAGGATCTATCACACTCTCCCATTAAATTAGTTTTTTTTTTTCTTTTTGCTAAATATTATAGACCATTTAGTATAAGTTCGCGAGGTTTTTTTTTCGGGGGAGGGGGATATGCCTAACCTTGTTACTGAAGGACATTGCTTCCCTTCGTCGTGGAAAAAAGGAATAGTTTTTCTCAGAAGTATAAAAACGTGGGATAGGTTCTTCTTCCACCAAGCCCTTCAATTTTTTCCCTCGGCAACGAATATAGTCTTCCCCAATCGTCCAGGGTTCGACTAGATTGACCAGGAATCGTGTGCTATATCCCAGAGGAAATTTTTTAACACCGGGATCGCAAAATTCCCGAAATTAGAATAATTTTCTATTAATAACATTTTTTGAGCATGAGTAATGTATACAGAAGTTTGAATCAAGTACATCTCTTCTTTCTGACAAGGCTTTACAGTGTCTTTCAAATTGGTATATTATGAATTCCTAGTTGTCTGTTTTGTGTTTGAAAACTCAACCCACATGGAGTTGCCTAAAAATCTTGGTTAATGGTCTTCAGCTTATTATTCATGTGGATTGGTTGTATGAAGATATTTGCAGTCTTAAATTGCACTAGACACTCTCAATGAAGATCATGTAGAAAAATGCTTTCTTTTTTTAAAGAAATGCATCCAGAATATAAGTAACATTTAAAACTAATTTCTGTAGTTTTATCAATTTCTGTATTCAACAGGCTAAGTGATAGGCCTAATCAGTTGAAAGCAGAAATCCAGGTGAAATTAAATTTCAGTAGTCATATATTGAATTCTGTGATTGTGTTAAGAGCAGGCCAGATATGATAGTCTGAGCCAAATGATAAGTTAAATACATATAGCCTATGTTTCAAAATTCAACTGCGATGCCTGCTATCACTAGAGACAGTTTCATATAAAAGTTATCAAACAAAATAATTATGTTTATGCCTGTTACTACATTAACTCTCAATTTTCTGTTTACCAGTTGTGAGACTCAAATAAGTGATTAAATTAATATGAACCAAAATTTGAAATGTGATTAGCATGAAGGCTAAAATAATCAACATACCAACTTATTGCGTTGGACTTTACTTTATTCAAATATATTTCCGCATAAAAACAGTGAAATTGCTATTTCAATTGTCGTTTTTGCTTCAATAACCATTTTTCCTGTCTCTTATATAAGTTGTCCTGGAATTTACTGATCCAAAGTTGGGAACCCTAAAAGCATAATATGTCCAGATGATCATTATGATGAAGGTAATAATAATAATAATAATAATAATAATAATAATAATGCCTAAATGGAAGTGTAAGGGTTTACCGTTTAAAAATAATTAATGACCCACTAACTTCATCCAGTAACTTCCCCCTCTCACTGTTCCATTTTTCATCCTGACAAAATGTTTTGAAATTTTCAATGGGATATAACGGCGTCCATTCGTCTTATTACCGCGTAGTTTATGTTCATGTAACAGTTATCATGCTTAATATCACCCATTCTCGCATGTTAAACACTTCCGTGAAGTGTAGCAACTCGACCGACTTGATCATCCAAGCGTATCCTGCCAAGGTCAAGTGATAACTGAAGTTGTGGGATGCAGAACTCACCGCTCTAAGCCCTTTTTGTTTTTGGCTATTGATTTTATCAAAGTGTGCTCACGGTCAACCTTTGTAAAAATCAAATCAAGTACAGATTTTATTCTCCTTTTTATCAGCTTCTATTTCCTTGGTCTTTCGCTAAGGTGTAATAAAGAAAACGTTCAAAGTCGGCCCCAAGGTCAGCACTTAGAGAGATTAGGGGGATATTTCACCATTGAACTTTTCACTTTGCAGTTTACACTTTTCATCGCACTTTCTATTGCACTATCACTTTTAAAACTGGTTTGCAAAGTTAAAAGTTAAAAAGAAAAGTAGAGGAAACTTTTCGAATATGTTATTACCACAGTCTAGTATAGTATACAGTCACGAAGCTTGAGTTTATGAGGGTACTAGGAACAATAGACTGTGCAGGTACTATTTCGAATTGTCTGTAATAAGGCGATAGTAGCGATCCTAGTGGTTAGCAACTATCTATGGATGCATATTTACTATCTATTGAGCTTCGTGACTGTATATACTAGACTGTGTTATTACTCTTGTTCCACCGTTACAAAAATTTTGAAAAGTGCAAAGCCATGTGCTGAAAATCGAATTGTATTTTTACGAAGAACTTAGTCTCTTTGCCATGCAGAGTAAATTCATTATAATCAGTATAATTTTGCTTTTAATTCAGAATAATTTAGAAAAGAAATGTGATAAGAAGAGAAAATGTACTGTTAAGTGATTGAAGCGACAAAGAACCCAAAAAAGGAGTCAGGATAAATTTCCATAACCTAAGTTTGTCTGAATTATGTGAATGTTTTCGAATTACGCCGACTCAAGCTGATTATGTTTTTGAAAGAATTGGGACTATTCTGGAACCAAAAACAATACGGTTAAACATTTTTGTAATGGTGAAACAAACATAATAAGAGTACACTGTACACTCTACTTTTCCTTTTAACTTTTCACTTTGAAAATCAGTCTTGAAAAGTGCAAAGAAAAGTACAAAGTGAAAAATTGAAAAGTTTAACGGTGAAATAGGCTTCTAATCTCGTTTAGCACGTTTTCTTCATTACACATCAGCGAAAGATCATGAATAAAAGTAGGTGAAAAAAGGAACTAAAATCTGTACTGAACTTTTACGAAGTTTGACCGTGAGCACACTTTGACTGATAAGATCAATAGCCAAAAACAAAAAAGTTTTAGAACTTGCTGTTTGAGATTACAGAAGAGATTACTCATTCGTGCGTAATGTGTTTTTCTGTTTGAAAATACTGAAGGGATTACTTAGTCGTTCGTAATGTTGTGCAAGCTATTACGTTTCTTTTGTTTCAGATTACTGAATTTATTTAATTTATTTTATTTATTTAATTTATTTAAATTCAAATATACAGAATAAAGAAATATAATTACAAAAACAAACAAAGAGAAATACAAATAAAATAATACAAGCAATATAAAAAGAAGATACAGTAGTATTAACAAAATTTGAGACCGAATGAGCAGCGCTCGTGCTCGGTCGCAGTTCAGATATAATATTAAAATAATAATAATAATAATAATAATAATAATAATAATAATAATAATAATATAAATAAATAAGTAAAATAAAATAGGAACTAAAATATAATTACAGCGGCAATGGAATTAAGTATATAATATAATATTAACACTAGAGAAGAATAATATCGCACGTGAAAAGTAGGATTAACACATATTTCAAAATTATAGAATACAAATATAATATAGGTTGATTAATTCATACACATAGGCTATAAATTTATTTAATAAAATTTAAGATATTAACACGTTTCTAATTTTCTTGTTATATGTTAGTGGGTTACATGTTAGAAGTTCTGGGTGTAATTTAGTTAAAGCATTGTACAACCGAGGGCCAAAATTTATGCTATGCTTTAGACCAGCAGATGTGAGACATTTAGGTTCTACTAATGTTGAATTAATATTTCGTCTTGTGTCATAATTGTGTGTCTGTAATACAAACTTATTACGATTTTTATGATAAAATTTTAACAGCGTATACTTATAAATTTGTTCAATATTAAATACATTAAATTCAGAATAAATTAATTTAGTTGGATAATCGAAACGTTTCTTCAAACAAATTTTAATTATTCGTTTTTGTAGTAAATTTAACGGACTAAGATTAATTTTTGTACTTCCACCCCAAACAATTATACCATATTGAATGATAGACTGAATAATGGCCAAATAAACATTTCGTAAAACTCTAATAGGTAAGTAGCAGCGAAGATTAACGAATTTATAAATTGTTTTACGAAGCCTCTTACAAAGATAAGTAATGTGATGAGGCCATTTTAAATTCTGATCAATAATGATACCCAGATATTTGACATACGTGGCTTCTTTCAAAGGTGGACATTTACAACTTTTGGGATCTAAACAATTTTCACTGTGTATTATTACTCTATATTTATCGCTAAATTTTAAATTTTGAACACTGGCAGCTGTTAACGAAAAAGGAACTAAAGTTGATTTAGATATATTTAAAGAAAGGAAGTTGGAATTAAGCCATTTTTTAACAATGTTAGCACCTATATTAGCATTTCTATATGCTTCCTGCCAAGAAAAACCACTGAAAATAACTACTGTATCATCCGCATATGAATATATAGATCCATTAAATGTTTCTAAATTTATATTTAGCAGATCATTAACATATATTAGAAATAAAATAGGTCCCAAAATTGTTCCTTGCGGTACACCTATATCAATATATTTGTATTCACTAAATTGATCTTCAATTTTGGTCATTTGCCTTCTGTTACTAAAATATGATTGGAATAATTTTAAAACTATGAAAAATCACTCATTCATGCGAAATGTAGTGCAAGCTACTGTTTTTTTCATAATTGTCTTAAAACCCTGAAGGGATTACTAATTGCTAATTCATGTGTAGTATGGTGCAAGATATTGTGTTTTTCCTAATTGTCTGAGAATACTAAAGAGATTACTCATTCGTGAGTAATGTAATATAAGCTATTGTGTTATGAGAGCACTAAAGAGATTACTAATGCACGCGTAGTGTAGTGCAAGATATTATGTTTTTTTCTAATTGAGAATACTGAAGGGATTACTTATTCGTGAGTAATGGAGTCTAAGCTATTGTGTTATTTTAATTGTATGAGAGCACAGAAAGAATTTCTAATTCATGCGTAGTGTAGTGGAAGATATTGTGTTTTTTTCTTTAATTTTTTAAAATGCTGAAGTGACTACTGATTCGTGAGTAATGTAAGCTATTGTGTTATGAGAGCACTAAAGAGTTTACTAATGCACGCGTAGTGTAGTGTAAGATATTGTTTCTTTTTCTAATTGAGAATACTGAAGGGATTACTCATTCGTGAATAATGTAGTCTAAGCTATTGTGTTATTTTAATTATATGAGAGCACTGAGAGAATTTCTAATTCATGCGTAGTGTCGTGCAAGATACCGTCTTTTTTTTATAATTTTTTAGAATACTGAAGTGATTATTCATTCGTGCGTAATGTAGTGTAAGTTCTTATGTTATTTTAATCGTATAAGAACACTGAATGGATTACTAATTCATGCGTAGTGTAGTGTAACATATTGTGTTTTTATAATTGTTTGAGAATACTGAAGGGATTACTCATTCGTGCGTAATGTAGTGTAAACTCTTGTGTTATTTTAATTATATGAGAGCACTGTAGGATTACTAATTCATGCGTAGTATAGTGCAAGATATTGTGGTCTTTTAATTGTTTGGGAATACTGAAGGGATTACTCATTCATACCTGGTATAGTGCAAGCTGTTGTGTATTTTGTCGTAAGTTTGAAAATGACGTACTGTATATTGCAGCGAGTTTCTGTAATTTTAGGGGAGAATTGGGTAATATCGGACATCGGGTAATATCGGACAGTGCGTTTCTTTCATCTACCACAGATGGTAGTACCTGAATGACATGGTTACGTAACTGTATGCGACATCACAGAAACGTAACCATGTCATTCAGGTACTATCTTCTGGTTGTAGATGAAAGAAACTCACTGTCCGATATTACCCGATGTCCCATACTAGAGTCGGGCAGACTGCCTCATATCATCGCCCGTTCTCGGTTGCGTAATCACCGCAGTCTCGAGCAGTGCGCGAGTACCTAACGTAGCGAAATGACTCATTGATAGAGAATACGAGACTCTCTTGGTCCCGAGATTACCGATACTAGATCATTCCCGACAGTCTCGGACGTCTAGGCTGGACTGTAGTAAATTACTACCCATACTACCCAACTTTCCCTAAGTTATGCAAAAAGTATAAGAAATTATTCAACAAGTCCTTTCGAACAGATGTCAAAAATGTACTGAAGCGAAAGGAGGACACTCTGAACATCTCTTGTGGCACAGTTGAGATGCATTTGTAATTATTTTCATTTTCAAGTTGTTTACGTACATTTTCCCCGGTAAATATATTTCAGAAACTAAAGTAACTACGGCCGATTTCGCGGTAGTTGTGCGGGGTGTGTAACAGAAAATACCGCGATGTGGAAGAAGAGTTATATATAGTAGACCCTATACATCCAGTAACGGGAAAGAAAAATCTTATTACTTAAACACCATATCGTCGTTGTTCCTGCAATAACTCCTATGTGACATATTTATCGATTTTCAGATTTTTACTCTATTAAATAACTTAAATAGTGATATAGCAAATAATCAAATCTCCTATATGTAATTATATTTCTTTGTTATGAAAATGTAAGAATTCACGGTCTCCTATGTACGGCTGCCAAAGGATGAATAAATGTGTTTTTTTTTTCTCCTACTGAAAAATTTTATATTTTGCACATACTGCAGGAACAACACGATATAACTCTAACATATTGAAAATTCGATTAATTTATGATAACTGCAGATATGTGCTAAACAATATCGACTTTAATTAATTTAAAAATTAATAGATGTATTCGTAAATATAATTTCCATTGGGAATAATATGAAAATCAGCCACCGGCATAGCTCTATCGGCTGAGACGCTTGTCTGCCGATCCGAAGTTGCTTTCGGGCGTGGGTTAGATTTCCACTTAAGCTGATTGAGTTTATTTATTTATTCTTTTTTTTTTTAGATTTTCCCTAACTGCAAAGCAGTTGTCAGGTAATCTATGGCGAATCCTCTGCCTCATATCGTCAAATACCATCTCGCTGTCACCAATCCAATCGACGCTAAATAACCTAGTGGTTGATACAACGTCGTTAAATAACCAAGTAAAAAAATATGAAAAATTCATGAACTTGTGGGCTCTGATAATCAACTAGATACGGAGGAAGATACGTGACTTCATCTCTAATGCGGTTTATGTGGAAGCTTTGTTTACTTTTCTTGGATTTTTTTTTTTTTTGCCGGTGAAACATTTTATTTAGCTGACATTGTTTTAATTTAGAAACTCAGGATAAGTAAAATTAGAACGGACTAACAAAAGAAAAAAAAAAGTAATATATTGAATTAAGCGAGTAGAATGGGAAAGGAAAGATCGTTACACACAACTCAAAGAAGTAAAATAATCAAATAAAAGTAAACAAACTGCTAGTAAAGTAAATCAAAATGCATTTGTAGATGAAAGTGTTTAGACCTAATATCGTTCTCAGAATCAGTGAAATGTATGGGAAACTTTAATAACTTATACTTTTGTTTGAAATATATGCATGGCTTCACTTATCAAGGCAATATAAATATTTATACAGCCAGTACAGAACCACAGTATTTGACTTTCTCATAATACAATGTATAAGATGAACAAAATTTTGCTTCACCGCTACAATGAAATTTCGCTATAGGCGATTCACCAACACAGAAACGCACAACCATAGACCCAACGTGTTTTTTATTTGCTCAGCGCATTGCCGTGTGCCTTTCTTATAACAACGCAATCCTTTGTAAAGTCGCCAGCCTTCAGCGTTGATGATACGTAACGGTATAACGAAGTTTTGCTCATTTTATATAAATACATTTTAATAATAGAAAGTTTACAGTTAAGCGATTTTACGCAAATAGCCTCATCAATATACCCAAATGAAATTGAATTTTCGAGAGGGGGCACTATGGCCCACACTGCGACCTTTTGCCATCTATTGCTCTAACCCTCAAGCTAGGTGCATTCCCAAACCCCACACCGGCTGACTACACTAAGGTTCGCTACGTACCCAGGTTTCGAGCAAACCATCCCACTCGTTCTTAGGCCAGCTCCCTCCGTGCAACGCCAGCCGGCGTTTGGGGAATACTATGGAATGATGACGAAATGGAGAAAAGATAACGGAATGATGTAGAAGTCTAAGGGAAACGGGAGAATCTCGAGGAAAAAACTCAACTGAACCTTTTCTGTTACAAATGTCACTATAGATTTTTCAATGACTGTTACACTTTTACTACGTCATACTACTTTTGACCAATAAAACGGTACGGAACGACGTGTTTCAACCAATCATGACTGCTTATCCTGCAGTTTTTATCAGCTCCCTAGAATTTGTTTCTTTGTTTGCCAACATTTTACTTTCAATAATTGTGCCTTTTAAAATGATTAATGTTTATTTCACCATCCTTAACCACTTCCCTGATTATCCCGAGTTAACTCGGGTTGCTAACTTGTATCAAAATTTATTATCCCGAGTTAACTCGTTTGAGTGCCATTTTCGCTGCTAAGGATTATATCTCGAATATATACGTTTCCATCCTTTCATTAACCTTTTCCTCACTAGACGGCTAGAAAAGTTAGTGATATTTCTATATCTGGGGGTGTGTTTTGTACTTCTTCCTTGCGAGTGGAATTCTATGCTCATATAGCATTCATACACAGTAGTGAGTTGATGCTAGTTAGTTTTGGCGGTTTCTGTTTGTGCTTAGTGTTTTTTGTGCTGTTTTGTGTAAAGATGGATCAAGTTAGTGATTCCAAAAATTTTGATCAGGAATATATTCCTGTAGAAGATTAGGAAATGAAACATCGGTATCAGAAGACGAAGTTATAGACCAACAAACAAATTCAGATCAGTTGATGTCGCATCTTTTCGACAGTGGTTTGAATAGAAGACATCTGGCACCATTTCTTCTGCACCTCCGATGTCCCTATTCCCTGAAATTTTAACATTGTTTCTGATAATGATAATTCTCAATTTTTAAATTATTTTTTGATAATGACCTCATCAACATTATATTCGAGGAGACGATTCGGTATGCTAATAAGTGTTCACAGAATGCTGAAAATAATTCGTGGCGGCCTACTACAGACTCTGAAATACGTGTACTTTTGGGCATAGTGACTGCAGAACATTATTCACAAACCTGAAGAACAGTTGTACTGGTACAAATATTCAATGACTGCTACACCATTCTTCCCAAAACGCTCTCATATAGGAGATTTGTCGAATTTAAAAATTCCTACTTCAACAACAATGAGGACTACGACCCGGAAACCCACCCAAATCTGAAATTGAATGAAGTCAGGTCTATTTTTCGGAATCTTGAAGCAAATACATTCCCGACAGAGATGTCACCATCGAAGAGTGCCTGTTGATTTATAAGGTGCGACTAGGGTGGGTACAGTATATATCACTAAAACGAGCCACGTTTGGGATAAAGACATATATGCTCTGTGAATCTAAGAGCGGGTGCGTTTAGTCCAGTATAATTTACACTGGAAAAGGAACCATTCTTGATAACGACTGCAAGGATATTCCAATGTCTAGCCAAGTAGTCTTGACACTCATGAAGTCTTTATTTGGCCGGGACTATTGTCTTAACAACTGACAATTTTACACATCACCCCAGTTATCAAACATGCATTTCACACACTACAGACACTTACGGGGCTGTGAGAATGAGTAGGAAAGAGATGTCACCAGGAATGAAGAGAACAAAGCTGAAGAAGGGTGAAACTGTAGCCTTCCCTTCCAGAGGGACAAGAACATTATCCTCAGGTTGAAGAATAAAAAGATGTGGTGCTTCTTAGCACAATACACGCGCTGATCGTCATCAAGGATGATTTGAAGCCGAAAATGGTGGTCGACTATAACAACACAATGGGAGGAATCGACAAGGTAGACCAGCACTTGGCAGCTTATCCTGTCCCGCGAAATAGTGGAAAGCGATAGTATAAAAAGATCTTCTTTCATATTCTCGAGTTAGCCCTGAGGAATACCTACGTTTTGTATACGATATCTGAAGGCAGGAAGACACCCTTGGACTATCGAATGGTGGTAATTCGTAAGATTTTCGAAAAATACACCCCGAATGTCCTATCTCTCAAAGCAGGATGGCCAGAAAAATCGCCCAACCCACTTCGGCTTACAGGTAGACATTCTCCAGAAGTTATTTCACGAACTCTGAAGAAGAACAACCAACCAGACAGTGTTTCATGTGTAGTATTACAAGAGACTCAAAATACAATCAAATTCGACACAAGAGCAGATACTACTATCCGGAATGCAATGTGCCACTGTGCATAATATCCTGCTTTCGAGTCTCTCACACGACGAGTAACATTAAATGCCTTGATAACAGCACTGATATTGTACCTCATAAATTAATCCATAAAAAAACATGAGTTGGTAATTAGTTCAGGAGAAAATCAAAGTGGGACAACTACCAGAGCTGGAATCAAGGTGCACGAGATAACTCGGGGTAATAATAAAGGTATGAATGTATGTCTATTTCATAGTGATTTTTTAGGTATGTAAGAAAATTAGTGATGTACAGTGATTCTGTAATATTAAATGACTTCTATACGAAAATAAAAAATATTATACTTTTTTTCACAAAACTGGTAAAATATATAGTAAGGGAAGAGGTTAATTAAAACTTTTCTATCATTTATCTTGTTTATATTATTTAGGTTATGTTATAGCTTCTTCTGTATGAGATTATGGATTGTCGCTTATCAAAGATTGTTTATTGATAATTGAAGTGGAATGCAGTTATTTTAATAAAAATTAAACTGAATCAACAAAGCCTTCTTGACTAGTAATCGTCCATAGTGTCCAATAAAGATTGTATAGTTGGCACAACTGTTAACAAGAGAAGAGCTGATCATAGCACACTACTGTCATCTGGCGGAATATTTGTAATGATGAGATGGTTCAGTAATAGGCCTACATTTTCAAGGCAGTTTAGTATTTTCGTAAGTCAATATTTTATTGTATTAGAGAAGATACTTTATTTCTTTTAATCTTTATATATTTGCTTCTAATCGTGTAATAGTCAATTAAATCCCACTCGAGTTTTGATTTCCTCTACATCAGCGTTTCTCAAAGTGTGTTCCCCGGAACCCCGAGGTTCCGTAAGCAACTCTTAGGGGTTCCGCCAATTCCTGATGTGAAATTATTTAGTTTTTAATCTCTAAAATGTATTGTTATAAAAACATGAAATGGAATAAGAACATAACTATAACTTTTTATTCAGTCATTCTATTGGCAATTAATAGGACAGCGATGGGTACCGTTTACAGCAATTCGATCACTAATGCACACTGTTAAAATAATAATAGGTGCGCTTCAAGTAACTTAAGTGTCTGCAGCTAACACATTTTCCAACAATAATGCACAGGTGTAAAATGTATTATGAAATTAATTGAAAATTCTGTGAAGGCTTATTTCGCAGGGTTGTTTTGACGTTCTTTTAAGAAAGCACAGGAAACTTCTTCTAGAGAGGAAAGACCATTATTTTGAAGTTCAATTTGAGTTATGTGTTAATTTTGTGTCTCAAAATTTATTTAATAATATAAGAAAAAAGGTCAAATATTTTAAAGAATAATTGTGCGAGTTTTGTCATTTCTTCTTCAAAATTGTGTAAACAGAGGGCGAGACCGATCATTACAAGCTACTTCATCCTATTTTAAAACAATGTGATGCCGATCCTAACTCTACTTTTCTTAATACGGGTGATACGGAATCATGAATCTCAAGCTTAAAACAGGATCATTAAAACAATCAAAATCAAAGTGTGCCACTACAACTTCAACTGTCCCTAAACAAGTATGTGGGTCTGTTGAAGGCGAAATGGAAACACCAGGTTTACAAAATAGCTGCTCATCATCTGAAAATGTGAAGGAGCCAACATCCAAAACACAACATGAACCTGTAATTAAAAAACGTTAACATAATGAGAGTTACTTAGTCTTGGGTTTCATGAATGCTGAATATTGCCCTCAGTATATAATATGTGGCAGAATTTTACCTAGTAGTTCGATGGCACCTTCAAAATTATGTCACCATTTTGAAACTAACCATGCTCAGTTTCATAACAACAATATCGATTTCTTTGATAGGAAATGTCGTGAGTTACTAAATTCACAAAAGTTCTTAGCTCAGACATCTTATAGTATGATGCGGTCGGTCGTCGTTGCCCTCGGCTGCCAGCTCAGTCGTATATGGAAAGTATCTCGAGGATGCACGTCGATGTCAATAATTAACTACGTACACTGATTAATTTGGGCGCCAGCCTCCTCGAGATTACTCCGGTAGAGGATGAGGTTCCCAGGTCAGCTGCAAAACGGTCGGGACATGGGGTTTGGGAGACGTGCTCGTAAGTTGAAATGATGTAGGCGCACACCAGAAGTTGTTGGTAAGAACTATGAAAACGTTTATTATTATTATTAAGTGTTCGTTTCAGGTTAGCAGAAATGCGCGTCCAAGTGTATAATAATTCGCTCTCACTTCCCACAAGTTGGTATACTAATTTCTGAGTTCACGTAATTATATATTTTGTACTATAAAACACCAGTAATATAACGGACAGTTGATAACGTGATGAGAGGAAAGAATTCAGACTTATAATAATAATGCAACACACGACTTCTTACTACACCCACTAAAAAATTCTAAGTCCGTAAATTGTTATACTTCCGAGTTAGGTTTGCCGAGAATATGTGGAGTGCAACTTCTCCGAACACTGTCTATCTGCCTTCTGTCCATCTGCCAAAACTATCCCCTACTTTCAACCACCAAACATAGAATTTCGCCCTCCTATCTATATATCACGTGTCTCTATTAAGAATCCTGATTGGCCATGATTACACTTACGTCACTTAAGACGCGTTCTTCAAAATTGTTCGTTAACTAGAACATCCCCCTACTTCCGGCGTCCTGACAATTCTCTGACATATACCAGATCATCTCTTTTGGAACCTGGCTTGGCGTCATCTTACTGACCACCCGCAGGCAAAGTCCATACATTCCCTCATCAGTCAACTCCACGCCTGGACACATGTTTCCTGTCCGCCTAGCTTCCTTTCGGTCTTCCTGTCCACCTGTTACTTCCGTCTCAGATTTTGAAACTAACTTACACGTCCGCGCATCCTATCCATATAAGAATATTAACACGAAATACTAATCTAATGAAAATCTCCTCATCCTATACGAGGAACCGTCTCAAGTACAAATGAAAAAACAGCAGAGGCATCTTTCACTGTAACCTACAGAGTGGCTCAGGCAGATGAGTCCCACACAGTAGCCGAAAAATTAATAAAATTTACATGGTTAAGTGCATGATCAATGAGAAGGAGGCTAAACAATTATCTTCCGTGTCGCTTTCAAATGACACAGTGGCCCGTCGCATTCAAGACATGGCAGCTTACATCAAGGAAGAATTAATCCGTCGGCTCAGATCATGTCAATTTGCACTGCAGATACACGACTCAAGTGATGTAGAAGATCTGGCAGTTGTACTAGTGTTTGTCAGTTACCATTATGAAGATGCTATCAAAGAAGATACGCTATTATGTATATCGCTTTCAGCTAATGTAACAGGATCTAAAATTTTCAGAGTTGTTAGTGAGTACTTGGAAGAAATCATATACCTTGGGACAATTTTGTGTTCATGTCTGCACGGATGGTGCGAAAGCAATGGTTGAAAAAACAGCTAGTGCAGTATTGCGCATAAAGTCAGTTGCAAAAAATTTCAAAAGCAGTCATTGTATTTTGCACCGACAAACTTTGGCCACATCAAAAATGTCACTTTCCCTAAATAGTGTTCTTAATGAAGCAGTAAAAATGGTTAATTTTATCAAGTCCAGACCACTAAATTCAAGACTCTTCAAAATCATTTGTGAAGACATGGAAAGCCTTCATAAATCTCTGCTTCTCCATACAGAAGTGAGATGGTGTTCTCGAGGAGAAACTTTAAGTAGATTTTTCGAACTTAGGACTGAGATGATGGCTTTCTTCATTGATCACCATTTCGAGTTGGACGATCGTTTGAATGTCAAACAACGACTCTTGAGACTTGCCTATTTAGCTGACATTTTTGTCAAAATCAACGAAGTAAATGTATTATTACAGGGGGAAAATGCTAATATATTCATTGCAGCAGAAAAAACAGGACTTTCAAGAGAAAGTTTCAGTTCTGGATGAGAAGTCTAGCCGGTCGTGAATTTGAGAGCCTCCCTGCTTTGAAAGATTTCCTTGAGGAGAACGAAGAAACTCTCCGAAACTTTATGAAATCAATCAAGAATTTGTAAAGCATTTGGAGGATATGCGCCATACTGTAGAGTAGTATTTTCCAGAACACGAGAGTGAAAATAATTCTCAAAACTTTGGGTCAAAAATTCATTTGACATCAAAGAAAAACCTTCTTCCCTCGCTTCTGAAGAATACGAAGCATTTCTGGAATTGACGTCTAATTAATCCCTGCAACCTCAGTTTAAGAATCTCCCTGTGATGGATTTTTGGCACAGCCTGAGAAGAGAGTACTCAGTGTTATTAAAGAAAGCCATTACAATTCTACTTCCTTTTGTAACTACTTACCTATGTGAAACTGAGTTTTCTGTGTATACGTCTATCAAAATTAATACCGAAACAGACTGCATGCAGAACCAAATATTAGACTTCAGATTTCCAACATTAACCCGATATTAAAGAAATATGCAGGCATAAACAACAAAAACACTCGTCCCACTGATCTATTTCAAACAGGTGTTTTTTTTTTTCTGAAAAAATTAAGTACCTGAATTTTAGTGTGAATTACAAAACCGTGTTAAAAATGCAAGTGGACTTCATTTCATTTATGCTTGTTATATATTTACTGATCTTTGTAACAGTAGCAAATATATTTCAAAAACATTTATAATTTTTAAATGCGAGTATGTATAATGTGTGAGTTCAAAAAACATGTTTAATGTTAGTGGAAAAAATAAGCCAGGATTACTAATCTTTGTAATAACAGCAAATACAGTTAAACAAAATTATTTATAATTTTTAAATATGTATAATATGCAACAGCAATAAAATTATGTAATATTAGTGGTAAAAATACATTTAGTAATTAAATATTTGTCTGTAATATGCATACATCACTAATATTCCGCTGGGTTCCACAGATTTAGTTTGGGTTTAAAAGGGTTCCGTGGGTAGAAAAGTTTGAGAAACGCTGCTCTAGATAAATCAAAACTTCTAGTGAGATTATTGTTGAAAAATCCCGGAACTCAAACCCGGACCGCCCACGTGACAGGCTGAAGGTCTGATCACTCAGCCTTCGCAGGGTACCATCAATATCCAGAAACTATCTCTTTTCAGCCGCTTCTTAATTGTTAAAGGGGAGATACGTTATTTATGGTGGTGTAAAAAGTCGACGTCGAAATTATCCCGGAAATACGTGTTTTCAGCGCCACTGATATCGAAGAAATTGTATTGATCATATCGTCTATCTGTGTGTCTGTATATAGCGATTTCTCCTAAACCATCGGGCGGATTTTGTCCATGCTATTAACTACAAATCAATTTATCTTGAAGTGATGCGCGTGAAATATGTTTGGTCTTGAGCAGACCTGCAGAACTGTAGCTCCTCAGAGCGACTGCCTTAGTACCCTTTCTTACCCCACCCACCTTTTCTACCAGTGCGGTCATGGCGTTCTAGTTACGCTCGGCTGCATCAACATTCATTCTCGCGGCGGCAGGTATACAGTACGCTATCAAGAATTACAAATGAACGGATAATAAAATCTTTAGGAACATACCTTTAGAAAGTATGAGAAAAATGAATGAGGGAAATCAATAAGTTAAAAGACATGTAAAATAAATTTTAAAATGTATGTGTGCATATAATGTAAGAAGGTTTACTTATGTATATACTAGCCGTACCCGTGCGCTCCGCTGCACCCGTTAGAAATGAATATAAAGTAATTATATAATTAAAATAGGGCATTTGATCCAGGGCACATTCGTGTTTGATAGAAGGATAAATCGTTTATTATACTACTCAATTTAAATTGTATTAAAAAAATTAAAATGCGATCATTTTGATCCAGAGACCACTCATTTGGTCATAAAAATTATTTTAGGAAATACAGGAAACGAATGTACAGAATAGCCTATCAAGTTTTCTGTACATAAGAACCTATTTTAATCTTACCTGTCCTCGATTCACTCAGAAGTTACTGTAATAACATTATAGCATTATGTCCATCTAGAGAAACTACACTTTCCAATGGTGAATTAATAATTAATTATACAAATCAGTTAATTTAGCTTCCGATATTACTTCATACAAACACAGAAACATTCTCTGTAGGCTATTTTTCATAGCTTTCGATTATTGTTGTCCAAGGCCCCTTATAGACGAAGTCATTTGTTTTTTATTTCATTACACCACCTTAGATGGCGTTGTTATTGTAATTTTGAAACTCATTTATCTCATTAAATATCAAAATTTTGCATAGAATATAACTTATTGGAAATTAGTTTTAAAGAAATTTTTGTTATGTAATATTTTTCATGAAAATTAATAATAAGGGGGATATTTCGATTTATTTAATTCAAGCCCCCTTATAACCCCCCTTTTAAATAAAATATTTTGAATTCCATATAGCCTAAATTCTAAGTTACAACGAACTTAATTTACATTCCAATTTTCATATAAATCGGTTCAGACATTATCGCGTGAAAAGGTAACAAACATCCAGACAGACAGACATACAAACAAAAATTTCAAAAAAGCGATTTTCGGTTTCAGGGCGGTTAATTATATATGTTAGGACCAATTATTTTTGTAAAATCGAAAATTACCAGAAAAAATTCGGCTACAGATTTATTATTAGTACTGTATAGATTCATATAGGCCTATTTTTTAGTTGGTTATTTGTGAGTGCAGTAACAGAACAAATAATGATGGAAAAAATTAGTATCAAGGTAGAAGAGAATATCAATAACAATAAAGACAGAAATATGGTGGAAGTGAACAGTGCTGAAAATATTCATCCAGAGACATGGAAAATGTTAACGGACGGAATGAGGAAAAAATGGATATATTAGTAAATGAGGTAAAAAAGGGATGGGCATAGGGAATAAGACGAATGTTTTGAAACCTAGTAAATGGAGTGTTAAAGAATAAAGGGGAATAGGGTAATACAGTAAACAGTAAAGGAGAATGATATTAATGTATGTAGTAATGAGCAAAGGGGAAAGAGTAAAGGGGTACAGTGTCAAGATAGTAAAGAGTAAAGGAAAATAGTATAGTAAATATAGTAAAGAATTAAGGGAAATAGTGTGAATGTAGTAAAGAGTCACGGACAATAGTGTTAATGTAATGTAGTTTGTTTCAATACGTAGACGGAGGTGATAATTGAGAACAAAAGTAGTGTTGATCTGCCGAGTGGAAAAAATTCATGATTTTAACAATAGGAATAGAAGAGAGATAAGTAGACGATGAAAAAAAGTAATGAGATGGCAAATAATGTAATGGTGAGTTATGGTGTTTTCTAAATGCAGGAATGTGAAGGTACACCATGACATGATAGATTCTGTTTGACTAATAAATACCATATCATGGTTGGTTACTTAACGACGCTGTATCAACTACTAGGTTATTTAGCGTCGATGAGATTGGTGATAGCGAAATGGTATTTTGTCGAGATGAGACAGAGCATTCGCCATAGATTACCTAGAATTCACCTTACAGTTGGGGAAAACCTCAGAAAAACCAATCCTAAAAAGATATTCATTCCTTCTTTCTCGTGTTATTTCTTTGTTATGAACACGGAATGAAGCGACGATCACAAACCCTCCTCTGGTGTCTAACTTACTGCAACCCACGCTCCCCACCCCGTCTTCACTTTGTGTGTAGCGGATAGTATTCATATTGCGTCATGAATTTGAGACGTTTGGCGATGCCTGATTTAAGCATTGAGCTGCAGTCTTTCTGTGTGTGATATGTTTTTACTATAAAACAACCACATCAAAAGTTCACAAAAACAAGGAAGTTCCTTTATCTTTTTGTTTTTGATGCTGGAAACTTATGAGAATTCGATACTTTTAATCGTTAGCGGTAGTTATACGAGAAATTACTGACAGTAAATAAACAATCACAATTTGCCTAATAATTCATATTGTAGTTGAAGCTAAGTCATAATAGTTAACAGACAAAGCTGTTGAAAGGATAAGCTGAGAGAATTTGAACATACTTCCGTGAAGATTTCTAGCAACAAGTTGAGTGTCCTAGAAACGCATTGCCTAGTGACTGCAACCAATATCGCCAACATACAGAACATAGAGTTATTTTTAACTAACTTTATTCTATACTACCTGAAAGCACCCGGCGTTGCCCGGGTTTTCTTTTCTGCTTCTATTTTTTAATTAAACTGGTTATTAAATTTTCGGAAATCTCGGAAACCTAACTATACACAACCAAAACGAATTGTCTTTACTAAGCTTTCCTCGCCCATAAAGATGAATCTTTACTTAACGTCACTTATATGAATTAATGAACTCCTTAGCCAAATGCCTGCCAGGGTTAACTCAATTTAAAACAGTTGTAAATCAAGCACCGAAAAGAAAACATAGCATGTGCCTGACGTTAAACTGTTGTTTTAAATTTATTTATTTATTTATTTATTTATTTATTTATTTATTTATTTATTTATTTATTTATTTATTCATTCATTCATTCATTCATTCATTCATTTATTTATTTATTTATTTATTTATTTATTTATTTATTTATTCTGGTGTAGTTAAGGTCATTAGGCCTTCTCTTCCACAGCGCCAGAAATACAAATAAAGTAATAGAAAAATCAAACTATAAACAAAGTATATAACATTTAATTTATATTGGATGATTTTTTTACCCCTTGACCGCTGTACACCCACTTATATCATACCCAGTTCTTTTTTTAATATAACTTGAAACTATATCTCATAAATTCAGAACATATTATATTTTTTCTAATTTTATACACAGAATACAGATATAATACAAACCCGCAATAAGTCATTTTTTTTAACATAAAGACCAATATTCTAAGAAACGTATAGGCCTACCGATATTTTAGAAATTAAGAGATTTTTATTTCCACAACGCTTAACATACTAAATTTGCAACGTGAACAACAATATTTTGAGAATTAATACGTTATTTTCAGTTGGCTTATGTACATTCACCTACTACATTAGCAACATGACAAAGGTATCATTTAATTGCTTATTGATATGTGTAAAATATAGTTGAGGATGTGAAAAACACGCAGTTTTTAAGTTAACGTCTGCAACTTTGAGCGACTATCCTTGAGCTTCATTTTAATATGGTCATTACCAGGGAACGGATTTATATGGACTAAAAATATATGAAATATGTAAATATATATGTAGTTATTTTTACCAAAATATGGAATTAAATATGGATTTTTACCAAAATATGGAATTAAATATGGACTTAAAATTATAAAAAAATGACTATGTACGTTAAATATTGGTACATTTTAATCAAACTAAACAAAAAATATAATGGACGTACCTTATCTTCCAATGTAGTTTCAACAAAACACAATTTTTATTGTCTGTTACCATAACAATAGGTTACAAACATTTCTTTCAAGTGCTGAAAAGTGAATCTTCTTCTATTGTCTCTGAGGATAGATTTATACTGACTAAAAGAGCGTTCGACGTCACAAGAAGTAACTGATGTTTACTAGTTGTAATGTGTTGTTGCACCAGGAACTTTTGTGTAGATGATACTGCACACTGACACAAATTACAAAATAATATTTTATTGTCAGTTGATAAACCATCTTCTTTAAATTCTGAAATGTAACTTGTTAGTTTTGATTTTAAATTGACTGAATGACGTACTTTTGGCATATTTACCGTCTTTATAGTATGATTTACAAAACTGAACCTATGTGTACTCTGACTGGCATTTAACTGTTGAGCTGCACAACTGAAGTCTGTTAAAAATTTTAAATTAAATTAATACAGTTTTGTAACTTACTTTCCCATTGTTGATAGGACTGCTAATTTTCAAATAACTCTGATGTTAAAGGGATTACTGAACATGTGTTTAAATCTCTATTGTTGAAATGTATTTTTAAAAGTTAATGGAATTTTGTTTTGTTTTATTGTTAAACCTAATATAATATGGACTGTTTTATATGAAATATGGAAAATATATGGAAATTAACGAAAATATGTACTAAACTCTAAAATATGGAAAAATATGGAAAATAAAAGTAGGATTTTTCAACCCTACACATTGTGAAACATAAAGATAATGCAAAATATAAATTATATTAGCTTTATAAGTAAATATGTATTTACATATAAATCCTTTCCCTGGTCATTACAAATGCTAGTGGCATTGAAATTGCAGTTCCTTAAAATTGAATGAGTATCCTAGCAATACGTGGAATAAAAACATCTCCTTTTATTTTTGCAGTTAATATTGCCAATTCTATTACGTTTCGTATGAGATTTTACACCAATTCTTATTCGTGCATAATTTTGGTGGGTCAATATTTCGCAATAGTACTATTGGTTATTCATTATTAAATTATGTGGTAAGCAATCCTTGTAGTTTCAAAGAATTCTAGAATTCAGTTGTATAAAACAGTTTGCTCACTATCTACAAAACTGCATCGAGGAATTCATAATACGGTCCTGGAATGCGTAAAGATACTTATTGCATGAATGATCGCCTTCGCGATCTGTAACAACAATGTAATAATTTCGTGTTAAAATTTCCAAGGCCTCGTGAAAGTCGATGTTGAATACAACAGACAATAATAAAAGAACAAGTGACTGTAGAAGAGTTTGTATTTTAATATTATACACTAGCCGTACCCGTGCGCTCCGCTGCACCCGTTAGAAATAAATATAAAGTAATTACATAATTAAAATAGGACATTTGATCCAGGGAATATTCGTGTTTGATAGAAGGATAAATCGTTTAATATGTTACTTAATTTAAATTATATAATTAAATACCCAATTTTTTTGCATTGCATTTAATGCATCTGTATTTTATGTATTTTAACTCGATTCAATTGAGCATAGTTAAAATTTGGATTATAAAATAATGAAATGCTAAGTTAACATATTATTACTGCATACTAAATCAATACACTCTCGTTGTTCGTTAATTCTCTGAGATAAACATTATTTTAAGAAATACAGGAAACAAATACACAGAATAGCCTATCAAGTTTTCTGTGCATAAGAAGCTATTTCAATCTTACCTGTCCTCAATTCACTCAGAAGTTACTGTAATAACATTATAGCATTATGTCCATACAGAGAAACTACACTTTCCAATGGTGAAATAATAATTAATTATACAAATCGGTTAATTTAGCTTCCGATATTGCTTCATACAAACACAGAAACATTTTCTGTAGGCTATTTTTCATAGCTTTCGATTGTTGTTGACCAAGGCCCCTTATAGACGAAGTCATCTGCTTATTTCATTACACGGCCTTAGATGGCAGTTATTTTAATTTTAAAACTCATTTATCTCATTAAATATGAGGCCTGTCAAAATTTTTCAAAGAATAAAACTTATCGGAAATGATTTTTAAAGAAATTTGTGTTATGTAACATTTTTCATAAAAATCAATAATAAGCGAGATATTCCGGTTTATTTAATTCAGGTCCCCTTATAACTCCCCTTTTAAATAATGTATTTTGAATGCCATATAGCCTATAATCTAAGTTACAACGAACTTAATTTATATTCCAATTTTCATCGAAATCCGTTCAGCCATTATCGCGTGAAAAGGTAACAAACATACAAACAGACAGACAGACAGACATACAAACAAAAATTTCAAAAAAGCGATTTTCGGTTTCAGGGTGGTTAATTATATATGTTAGGACCAATTATTTTTGGAAAATCGAAAATTACCAGAAAAATTTCGGCTACAGATTTATTATTAGTATAGATATCGTCCTATTACTAGTAAAGCCGATTAAGTCCACTTTTTGTGTAAAATAAGTTAAGTACAGTCCCCGACTGTCGTTCGAGTTTTAGTCACCGCTGATGTACATTATAATAATATGTACATTATGAGAATAACAAAAAGCCAAACATTTTAACCATACCTAGTAGACAGTCCTAAGTCTGTGTAAAATGGGAAGATAAATGTTATAGTACTGTTGTTAACTGATGGGAATCAACACGTACGCTATGGAGAAATAAGGTGACAGCTAATGGGAATCAACACGTACGCTATCGGATAAATACGATGGCAGCTAATGGGAATCAACACGTACGTTTTGGAATCAACTCGGGATCAGCCGGGCGAATGTGGCCTTAAATCCATGGATCCATCGAGGATCCTGTCCTAGAAAATCCAGCCAGCCGTCAATATGATTTCTTCCACTGAAGAGAGTTACAGATTAGATAAAAACCGTCGGCTGCTTTATGAAACAGAACCATACATGTGTTTGATATACTTCTTATATGATTTGATATACTAATTGCGGGGATGCAGTCAGCCCAGTTAATAACACAGGGGGTGGAAAGGTGAGTTAAAGGGTCAAATGTGATTACGCTTCGGTGTCGTGGACAGTGATGTGGAAAAATTCAGGATATTGCGCAGTATTCGCCTGAGCGACTTTGAGCTCCAGGCAAGCTACTCGTTCACATGGAAATAACACGCACGCTGCAATTAGTATATTATGCTGGTTAGTAAAGACTGCAGTTAAAAATGATACCCTACGGCTGTACCTAGCTGCAGACATCATCATCATCATCGTTGTCGTCATCACCATCATCATTATTACTACCATTATCCTAGAGACCGGCACAATATGAAGAAAATGTTATCAAAATATTATTACATTTATTCTGGCAAAATATGAAATAAATAGGTAGTGAATTTCAATGTTAAAATATCTTCGTTACTAAACCATCTGGAGTAGGCTTACATCTTTATTTACAAAATAAGCATTTAGATATTAATAGTTTTGTCTATATTTAATATGCTGCAAAGTAAAATAAGAATAAACTGCATAATTAAAGTTTTTCAGTATAACGAAACCCTTACAGCAGGTATGCTCAAAATTGTAAAAGCTCCGATTACACGGATGATGCTGCACTGCATAACATACACAGTGTACGGACTGGGCTCCGCAACTACATTGAAGCACCGCCTGTGGCATCGCTCTCATACTCTTACAAATATGGATAATAAACTGAATTTAAAAAAGGAAAGAGTATACACTGTAACATTCAGTTATTACATTGTGTATTATATTTAATATAGTTACGATATTATTATTATTATTATTATTATTATATCATAGATAATGTTATTTTCATATTCCACCTACATTGCGGTCTGTTCAACATGTGCATTCTTTTCTGCAAGTAATCGGAAATCTATTTCCAACGAATTTACTCAATGTGCAGCTGGCTCAAAAAATGCTCATCTGTTAATCGGGATCTATGTTTGGATTTAGCAAATTTCATTCTGTAAAATAATTCTTCGCACGCATAAGTCGAGGCAAAGGTAGCTAACATAGTGGCAGCGAATAAGCTCATCGTGGGATATTTCGTTTTGTTAATTTTTTAATACTTCTATGCTTGTCAAGTCATATTCTCTGCATTTAGTTCACAATTCTACGTTACTTTGTAGATCAATTAACTCGTCCTGGAACTGCACTCTCACGGATTGTACTAAATTTACTACGAAAGGATTAACAAAAAGATTAATATCACTTCCCATACGTCTAAAATCACTAAATCTGTGTTTTGTGAATTCAAATGAGTTGTTCCAGTACACAGATATAATTAACTATATTTTGTTCAGGCACCATACATCTCATTACAAGTTCACCATCCGTGAAGGGTTTTAGTGCCTTGGCTAATTCCCAACACACTACAAAACTTGCTCCTAAACATAGACTCTAAATTCTTCGACTCTCTTCAATGTTTGGCCTTTCATTAAGTCCTTTCAATTCTTGAAACTGTACTGCCTCTGAAAAATTATTTTATCATAACATGTATTTCTGTTGAAATAAAATCACCACAATAATAATAATAATAATAATAATAATAATAATAATAATAATAATAATTGTAATATACCTAACAATAGTAATGACAATACTACTACTACTCCTAATAATAATAATAATAATAATAATAATAATAATAATAATAATAATTGTAATATACCTAACAATAGTAATAACAATACTACTACTACTCCTAATAATAATAATAATAATAATAATAATAATTGTAATATACCTAACAATAGTAATAACAATACTACTACTCCTAATAATAATAATAATAATAATAATAATTGTAATATACCTAACAATAGTAATAACAATACTACTACTACTCCTAATAATAATAATAATAATAATAATAATAATAATAATAGTAATAATAATAACAACAACGTTGGTATATGAAAACATATTACAGAAAACAGTTCCCTGTCACTTCGGCATGTTCTGGATGGCAGAGCGTATAATGTCATTTTATGTTGCTCAGTAGTATTCCTGACAGTACCTTACAACATAGTAAACACTTTACCGAACGCAAAACAATATGGTATAGGCTATGTCGTTTGCTTACAGAAAATTTTGACTCTGTCATTGTCCCGCACTGTTCGTACCTTACTAAGTACTTGAACTGCCTTCCGCAGTCATCCGTCGAGCTTCGAACGAGGAACAGCACGCTCTACATTCGAAAGTTGTGATTACAGAACGTAATCGCGAGTCAGAGAATGAGCATACCTGCCTTACAGTATCTGAATGCAAAAACTTTACTTACTTACTTACTTACTTACGTACTTACTTACTTACTTACTTACTTACTTACTTACTTACTTACTTACTTACTTACTTACTTACTTACTGGCTTTTAAGGAACCCGGAGGTTCATTGCCGCCCTCAGGTAACTTAATTTTTATACCGAAGGAAATAAAAATATACAGTGGAGTTCTTAACTTCGACAGAAGTCAAGTTCGACTTCCTATTACAGTTCGACTGCTTACGTAGGAGAAATAGACATGCCCCTATACGGGCACTAAGAAATGGGTTTGCCATTTCAATGGGAATTGGTTCTGTGTCCTGTAGTGATACTTTTGTTAAAGAAAAACAGAATATTTTATTGATTACGACATCCATATTTAGTCACTGGTGTTAAATTAATGAACTCTTCTTTTTCCATTTGAGAATTGTGCCGTTTGTGACATGGAACTGTCGAAACCCACTGTAGTACTAGAAGCGCATACACAAGTCTCGGGGCGGGCAGGAAATGCTAGTATAGTACTGTATCCGTTGATGGATAACCAATAAGAATTTGTATTCATTTCACCTGCCACACCCACTACCCTTATTGAACAGAACTTTCAATTCTGTTCCGTCGAACTTAGGAGAGTCTACTGTAGTTCTTACATCATTGGCTGGCTGGTTTGAGAACCATTGGTCTAAACCACGGGCCGCCGCCGCAGGGTGTGTGTGTTAAAGTAATTCTAGTAAGATGTATGTCAGATTAGAGGAGAAAATGAAATCTGGGTTAAGACACAATATTCTTTTTTGTCTCATACTTGCATAATATTTTGTAAAAATGTTATCTATGTGAAATAGGCGGCTGGGTAGCTCAGTTGGTAGAGCAACTGGCTACTGGCTGGGAGGTCTGGAGTCCGATCTCGTAGGTGACGAGATTTTATCGTATCAAACTTCCAGAATGGCCCCTAAGTTCACTCAGCCTCATATCAAATCGAGTACCGGATCTTTTCCGGGAATAAAAAGGCGGTGGAGCGTGGTGTCGACTACACCACCTCATTCTAGTGTCGAGATCAAAAATCTACCTCCATGCCCTCCCCATATGCCTTATGGTATGTGTGGAAGTACCTTTACCTTTATTTATGTTAAATAAAAGTGTGTTCAAAATTTTAAGAAGGCATGTTCAAAACTTAAAAGTGCAGTTACTTCAGGAGCCCCTATGTATAGAGTCCCCTGTTTAACATATAAGTCGCCCCGATATCTACATGTTATATCTGCATATCTGTTGTTTGTTTCTCTTGGCGAGAGAAGAAAGTAGGCCTAGGGTGACCAGATTCACATCGATAGAAAAGAGGACACAATGTTAATATTACAAAAATAATTATGATACAACTTAATAATAATAATGCTTTTACAGTTAGCTACATATGAAAGTCAAGGATACTATTTATTAAAGAGGACAGAAAATATCTCCCTATTTAGATTTAGGCTTAGGCCTATAGTTTATTTAAAATTATGGCAGTATCTATTTTATTACAGTATACTTAGGCCTATGATGAAACTTAATAATATAAAATGATTTTACAGTTAATTACATATGAAAGTCAAGGGAATTATAATTATTATCAGAATACTTAAAAAGAACGCAAAAGATGTGAATTTAATATTACTTTGTAAGCAAAGAGAGTTATAATCGTTGGCAAAGAGTATATTCTGTCGATGCTGCTGCCACCTAGAGGAAAATTACTTGAAAAAGGCGTCAAATCAGATAATTTCAAATATCAGGCATACAAGTTACGAAAAGGAGGACATTTCTTGATTTTTTTTTAAATCCGCCCAGACCCCGGACAGAGGCCTAAAAAGGAGGACATGTCCGGACAAAAGAGGACGTCTGGTCACCCTAAGTAAGCCTATTGTTTGCTGGTTTATGGACGTTAAGATTAAAAGCAATAAATCATACATCACGAGTGAATGATATCATGAACTTGACTCCACTGAGACTTGCTGAAAATCGTCAGTCTCTGTAGTTATGGAAAATTGAACTGTACGGTATGGTTCGCCACAATTTAGAACAGCGTATATTTATTTAAAACAGTTACGTGAAACATAAAATATATAAAAATTGTAGAAAGGAAGTTTCAAATAACGGAAAGATCATTGAATACAATAAGAGACTTGTTCGGTGATAGCACAGATTCACAGACGTTTGGATAACTTACCTCAGTTCATTAAATGCAAAAGATCGAATACACTGCTTCATATTTAATAAGCCTTCCCTCTGTGTAATAAGAGTTGGTTCGTCGTAGTGTGCGATGTATTTGAAGGGAAATTTTATTAACTGCTGCATCCTACCTGAATAATTCAATTACCTGGACTGTAGCAGTACACACTTAGGTAGAGAATGTCTGCTTTCAGCTGCAAATTTAAACTTCCTGCTGTCTGTAAGTCACTTCTCCGTAGCATTAACTGGATTCTGACGTCGTAAAACTATTACCTGTGTTGACTTCGTTAGCTTAAATAATGAGATGAATATTAGATTTTGCACTCATATTGTAGATACGTCTTTAGACATAACAGCCGCGGTGTACGCAACGGCAAAGGCAGGCAGTTTTAATGTTGTGTGGCAATCACAGCCACGGCTTCAAACCTAGTCTATTACATGTCTGTTGTAAACATGTAGTAGTAAGTGGAGTCTCGGAATCGTGTTAACCTTAACATGAAGGAAAGTCCACTGTGTGTTCGTTTACTCTGAGATAAAAGGCCCAAATACAGAACCTGGATAAACCGAATTGGATGGATGGATGGATGGGTTCGTTGATGGATAAATTGATGGATTGATAGATGGATTGATGGTATGGTAAATTGATGGGCTCTTTGATGGATATATTGATGCATTTGTTGATGCATAAATTTATGGGTTCATTCATGGAGTCGGTTTCGGTAGCGTAGTTGGTATAGCGCTGGCCTTCTATGCTCGAGGTTGCTCGATCACGGCCCAGGTCGATGGCAGTTAAGTGTGTTTAATTGCGACAGACTCATGTCAGTAGATTTACTGGCATGTAAAAGAACTCCTGCGGGATAAAAATTCCGACACACCGGCGACGCTGATATAACCTCTGCAGTTGCGAGCGTCGTTAAATAAACCATAATTTTTTTTTCATTCCTGGATAGATCGATATGTTCGTTGATGGATATATTTATGGAATGGTGGCTTGATTAATTGGTTCGTTCATGGATAGATTGATGCGTTCTTTACTTTCACAAGTTGATGAGTTCGTTGATGGATAGATTAATGGAGTGATGGATTGATACATAGATTGATGGAATGATGGATTGATAGATAGATTGATGGAATGGTAGATTGATGAGTCTATTGATGGATAGACTGGTGCGTTCTTTGATGGCTAAATTGGTGGGTTCATTCATGGATAGATTTATGTGTTCGTTGATGGATACATTTATGGAATGATGGCTAGATGGCGTTCTTTGATCGATCATGGATAGATGTTGCGTTCTTTGATCGATGAATTGATGGATAGATGTATGAGTTCGTTCATGGATACACTGATGGAATGATGGCTTCGTTGATGGGTAGCTTGATGGATTCGTTGAGGGATAGATTGATGGGTTCGTTGATAGAGAGATTGATGGATTCGTTGATGAATATATTGATGGATTGATAGATAGATTGATGAGGTCGTTGATGAATAGATTGATGGGCTCTTGATGGATAGATTCATGGGTTCGTTGAAGGATATATTCATGGGTTCGTTCATGGATAAATTGATGGGTTCATTGATGAATAGATTGATGGGTTCCTTGATAAATAAATTGATGGTTCGTGGATGCGTGTCGTAAATCAATGACGTAGGTCTCCCATCTCTACTTTCCTCCTGAAGTAAACTATACTACGGGTTTTGTCGTTCTTTAAAATTTCTCTGTAGACCGTTTTTGAAATATCGATCGGATTCAACGGTTAACAGGATAATCGCGAGATCAGAGAGGATGGTTGGATAGATAGATGGGTGGGTGGATGGATGGATGAATGTGTGTAAACCGAGGAATTTTAAGATTTTAATTGCTTCACAATAAATTATAATTATTTCTCGTGGATTGGTTGGGAAATTTGAAAATTTGGTAAAGATGTGTTTGGCTCCAGTCTATTTAAAAATGTTTTGTGAAAGCACTGAATATACTATTCACACCATCGTTATTATACACTGATTCCCAGGCAGCATTCATATTATACAGCTGATTCCTTTCATAGCTTCCACCATTTTCCAAAAATTTCTGTGATGTTCACTCTCGTATAATTTATAGGTATGTATGGAATCTCTGAATTCTTATGTTATTTATTTCATTGTTTTCAGGAGTGAAGAGCCTGCCCTCACAAATATGGATATTTCCACTGGACACATGGTGCTGGTGAGTAGCTATCAGTATACATTATTTATTATTATTATTATTATTATTATTATTATTATTATTATTATTATTATTATTATTATTGTGTGTAAACATTAGAAATCTCTATATAGGCCTAAATAAAAATTATTATTATTATTATTATTATTATTATTATTATTATTATTATTATTATTATTATTATTATTATTATTATTATACATTTATTGAAATGAATGTAATTGCAAAATTGAAACTCTATTAATAATGCACATACTATACATTACCAAAATCATGCTTCTTTTATTTTATTCAAACTATAGAAGTGCTGTAATCAGTACTATGAAATTTTATAATAGTTAAAGAAGAATAAAGAAACATATCATCATTATAATACAAAATGTATCATATTTTATTGGTATTTAAATTAACAAACATTTGAAAGCTAGTACTCCAATAATTCTATTCAGTGCGACAAATGTGTTTGTTTTTTAAGCCTGCAAATTCTTTTTATATCTGGTTTCATGGCGAAAATTGTTGTCTCATTCCTATTTCTGCATTTAGACTTTTTCAGTAGGCCTATTTTGATTTGATGAATACATACATGATATAATTTTCGTGATTGCTTTTCCAGTCATACATGGAGGATCACCTGAAGAATAAGGATCGTCTGGAACAGGAATGGGTCGCATTGTGTGCTTACGAGGCAGAACCATGCGCCACTACAATAGCTCAAAAGGTATGGAAAATTTGTAAACAGATAAAAATGTTCAGTTTGATATAGAGAGGCACTCTACACAGAAAAGTAAAAACCGGATGGAATATACTTTTCTTTCTTTAATCAGGTGCAGATTGAGTTCAATTTAGGTTAAAAAGGAAAGTAAAACATTCTTCAAACTTTTTTAAAATTTATTGTATCAAGTTACATTTTAGTTCAGCAAAATACAGATAAAATATAGACATGAAACATGCAGTATTGAGGTTGTTTCCCAATACACGTCCTCATAACTATTTAAGGCGCATTTCTAAGATAAAAAGGCTATGTCTCTTCTATTTTAACCTTAGTTCATGTCTTGGCGGTGAAATTCGTGCAAAAATGTGATTTAGACAGGATTGGAATGATTAATAAAAGAACGGAAATCCTTTTGTAGTGTGTGATAAGAAAGGGCCATGGAATTTTCAAGGAATTGATTATCTCTATGAAATGCAGCATTGTAGATGAACCACGATGCTTCAGCGATAAGTTTAAGCAGCTGTTTTTCATTGTCTTACTTTCATAATGTGTGAAGTGACTGCAGAACCCTATATTCCACAAGTATAAGTCCAAATTCGTCTTATAATCGAGAAGTATGTAACTCTCTTGTAATGCAGAGGAAGTGGTAAAGTTCCTTGGATTAGAAATTTTATCTGTTTAATTTTACTTCTTCGTTTCTGAATTAAGTGACTGATGTGTTTATTCCATGTTAATCGGGAATCTAAGATCAGCCTAAATGTTTTACTGATTGAGTTAAGATATGATTTCTTAGGGATATTGCTTATATTCATATTGTGGATGAAAATTTACTATTTTGGATTTTATGGGCTTTACCTTCATTCTCGATTACCTTGTCCAGTCACTTACCAGGCCCACATAGTCAAGCATTTTAACTTTTCTTGCCTTTGAAGTGCCTAAAATAGTTAGTCTAGTTTTGTCCCTATATTAAGCACTCTAATTTTGTTGAAGCCTTCAATATATTTTACTTTTTCATGTCATTAAAGATACAAAAAATACAGAATTACTACAACAAAAATAGACACTTTCAATGTTTTACATATACAAAACTATTAACGTTATCAGAAATCAGTTTGCACTGCTTTATAATTCAATTCTTCCAGTTTACTTAGGGAATTCACAGATATACAATATAATATGCTTCTTGTGTCGAAAGCCACACATCAAGGCAATAGTTTAGTTCACCCAGTATAACATATTACATCGACACTTGCCATAACTCTTGTGATGCGTTGTTTCAATTCATCTAAATCATTAGGAAGTGGGAGAACGTAAATCTTGTCCTTCACAAATCCCCAAAGAAAAAAATCGCACCTTCGTGGTCATCGTGTGAGAGCGCAGTTGTCTGTTGCATGGCCAATCCAGCACTGTGGAAGTGTTTCGTCCAGATAATTTCTAATTACTGACTCCCGGTGCCAATGAGGTAGTTCTCCATCCTGTTGGAAGATGAAGTTCCTCCTGTCAGTAGTTCCTCAGCCTAACAGGGCAATATGCATGTCGATTTAATTTCTTTTGGTTTAATTTTATTAAGATTATGGATTTGATGAATGAACTGAAGCGGATACCGGAGTAGGAGCTGCCATGGCAGCAGGAAGTCATGAAGAAATTATTATACCATTTATAGTATGCGTTGAAACAATTAGAAACATAATCCGACCCGGGACACTGGCAGTACGATTAGCTGCAAATATAATTGCTGGACATTTACGTATTAATAATTATAGCAAGAGAATCTATTTTTCGTTATAATAATTATTGTCGAAATTTTTTTTGTTCGTTGTTATTATTATTTTAACAATTATACTTCGGTATAATCTGAAATATTATATAAATTATTTTTTTATTTGATTTTATTTTTTATGTTAAAATTAATTAAGATAGCCATCTTAGTTATTATTCTTGCCCCAGCGTAACAATCAGTGCAGTAGTATCAACAGTGCCTTAAAGAAACTTATAAAGTTCCTTAACCTAACAGTGCAAAATGCATGTCGATATGACACTATACAGCATGTCTCATAAGGAATGTAAAATACTTCAGGATAATGTAATTTGGATTACCTATATCGATTTAGCCTTATATACCTATGTCCAAAGTCTAACGGTTGAGGAGAAATAAATTAAAGGGAGAAATACTGCGGTTCCGTGTATTACACTTGATGTATTACACTAGATCTTTTTCACACGGCAGCATCTGAGCACCGTAACGCCTGCGCAACACACACAACTGAATACACGTTCACTTGACATTTAATTAGTGTCTTGGCTTAGTAAATATGCAAACATGCTTCTGTTTGTGAATTTTGTGAATGGCAATGCATTGGCTACTTTTGGGGGAATACAGACGAAGTTTTCCCAATCGAAGGGTTCGATCTACCTGAGTGTTTCCCCGTATTTACCGGATGTTATCTGGAACTGGCAAGCTGCCAAGTGTTTCACTGAGATTAGAAAGAGAACCAATATCGGCATCTGATTTGAATTTACAATTTATGGAATCCATAAGAAAGGCGACCTCTGTAATTTCTCTTTGTAATTATTTTATTTTCTTCCTGAGTTTATACTTAATTATGAAATAAACATTCTGGAACAACAAAAGATGCAGCATATTCAATAACGTATCATATCACAATCTTCTAAAACATGTAGATATTTCTATAATGCCTCTCTCCATTTAAATACTACACATTGAATGTATCCAAGTTTAATCCATGCAAATTGACATATTATTTTATACATCTGCAGACCAGAGAGAGAGATTTTGAGTTTCTAGTGTAGAAATTTTTTTGAAATCTTAATTCTTTGGTCGGAATTCGAAGACTGACATTGCTTAAGAAGGATTCACAATCAATATCACCCTTAAGACCTTACAAAAAAAAATTATTAAGATCTTGACGTCTGGCAAATAGACTGCAACAATTAAAATATTTGCAGTTAATCTCATAACTATTATAACAAGAATTAGATAAAAATCTAAAAGAACACAAGGACATAAGTTTTCTTTGAATATTTTCCAATTTAACAGAGTCAGTGAATTCCAGAAAACAGATTCATATTCTAGCTTGGATCTAACCGATGTATAGTACCAGTATAAAATTTATAGACACATAGGAGTAGGGAAAGAATAAGTTATAGACCTAATTAAACCAAGCATTCTTATTGAATGATTATTAATAATAATAATAATAATAATAATAATAATAATAATAATGAAATTCAACATGCTAATGTTGTAGCTCGCATCCCATAAGGTTCTCCCATTATTCTTCTATCCTTTTGAAGATAGAGACTCATACAAACTGTCATTGTTGGCAGGCGGAGAACATGAAAAAGAATCGCTACCCAGAAGTTCTACCATACGATCATGCCCGAGTTGTGCTCAACGACCTTGCCAACATCTCAGGCTCTGACTACATCAATGCGTCCACAATAGTGAGTATCAACCGAACATAGTTCAGAAAAAAATTGTGACTGTAGTACTGGAGACATCGCAAAACATTTCACACATCTGCAGTGGACGTGATCACACAACTTCACAAGAAATTATACTAAATTCCTCCCATTGTTCTTCTTCCTTCTCGTCTTCTTCCGCTCCGTACAATTTTGTCTTTCTTCTTCATTGCCATCGCAACCGTTTTCACCATTATTACTACCAGTATTTTCATCAGCACAACTACCATCTTCACCAGCAAAACCATTATCACAATCACCATTACCATCACCAAAACCAACTTCACCACTATCACTATCATTACAATCTATAAAACATCACTATCATCAGCAAAACCATTATCACTACCACTATCATAACCATCCTTCATTCATAGCTTTCTGTCCAAGGGCAGCTCTATCACTACAAATCCAGCATTCTCCGATCTTTCCTATTTTCTGCCTTCCTCTAAGTCTCCGCATTGGAACCATATTGTCTATCAGATGATATCTTCTTCTGCCTCCAATTCTTCTCCCGTTCACAACATTTCTTCCAGTGCATCCTTCAGTAGGCAGTTTCTTCTCAGCCAGTGACTAGCAAAACTACTATCATCACAACCACTATTACTAACATCAGCAAAATCATCACCAACACTATCACTATCATCAACAAAACCATTATCACCACCACTGTCACTACTATAAACAAAACTATTATCAGTACCTAACACTATCACAAACATCAACAAAATAGTTATCACTCTCACTATTGCAACCATTAGAACAATATCACCACCACTAAAACTACCAACGAAATCATTATCACCATCTCCACTAGCATCAGCTACAGGCGTCATCAGGCAGTAGCGCGCTTGCCTGCTGATCCGGAGTTGCGCTCGGGCGTGGATTCGATTCCCTCTTGGGCTGATTACCTGGTTGGATTTTCCCGAGGTTCTCCCAACCGTAAGGCGAATATCAGGTAATCTATGGCGAATCGTCGACCTCATCTCGCTAAATATCATCTCGCTATCACAATTCTATAGACGCTAAATAACTCAGTAGTTGATACAGCATCGCTAAATAACCAAGTACAAAATCATTAGCATCAGCACAACCATTATCACTACCATCAACGAAAACAATATCACTACCATCAGCAAAATCATTATTATTACCATCAGCAAAACCATTGTAATTAGGCCTACCATCAGTAAAACCATTTTCATTACCTTCAGTAAAACCATTATCACTACCCATACCTTCAGCAAAACTGTTATCATTACCATCAGTAAAACCATTGTCATTACATCAGCAAAATCATTGTCATTGCTTTTAGTAAAACCAGTATCACTATTATCAACAAAATTATTATCACTATCATAAGCAAAACCAATATCATTAACTTCAGTAAAAAGCATTATCACTCTCATCAATAAAACTGTTATCACTACCATCATCAAAATCATTATCATTGTCATCAACCAATCATTTTCACTACCATCAACAAAATCATTATCACTACTATCAGCAAAACTATTATTACCACCACTATTATCATTACCATCAACAAAACCATTATCACTACCATCAGCAAAACCATAATCATTACCATCAGTAAAACCATTATCACTACCGACAGCAAAATCATTATCATTACCTTCAGCAAAACCATTATCACTGTCGTCAATAAAACTACCTATTATTACCATCTACAAAATCATTATCCCTGTCATCAAAAAACCATTATCACTACCATTAGCAAAACCATTATTACTGCTATTATCACTATATTAACAACACCATTATTTTCACTGTCTCTATCACTACAATCAACAAAATCATTACCGCCACTATGACTGCATTAATAAAACCATTGTCACCACCATGAGCGAAACTATTATTATCATCACTATTATCATTATCATCAACAAAACCATTATCGCCACCACTGACATCAAAACCATTATCGCCACCAAAACTATTATCAGTACCAATATCATCACTCTCTTCTTTTGCTGTTGCTGAATAATCTATTCAGATCAAAATGATTGTCATAATCGATTAATAGAATGTGTTTTCCTTTTCTATCCTGCTACAAGTTTTGTGTGTTCAATGTTGAGCAGACGGATCATGACCCTCGTAATCCGGCCTACATCGCAACTCAAGGTCCACTACCTCACACTGCCCCCGACTTCTGGCAGATGGTATGGGAGCAGGGCAGCGTGGTGATGGTGATGCTCACACGCCTCACTGAAAATGGGACAGCCATGTGTCACCGCTACTGGCCTGAGGAAGGATCCGAGCTCTACCACATTTACGAGGTGAGAAGTTGGTCCAATCTGTAAGACAGTGATTTTAGCTATGATGTAAAAATCTTAAAACCGTGATCCATAGGTCATCATCCATAGGTGATCATCAAATAAAGTACATATTAATTCAATTACATATTAATTCGGTTATTCTTACTTTGTACTGTGCAAGGTGGACTCAATTTCAGCGAGGATATACCAATTTAAGTACCGGTATTGAAACATTTGTAAAATTCAGTATTTTTTTCTCAGCAGTAAAAAAATATGTAAAGGTATCCCCGTCACATGCCATGAAGGCACTTGGGGGGCATGGAGGTAGAGCTCCATGCTTTCCATGACCTCGGCACTAGAATGAGGTGGTGTGGTCGGCACCACGCTCTGACCGCCTTTTACCCCCGGGAAAGACCCGGTACTCAATTTTATAGGAGGCTGAGTGAACCTCGGGGCCGTTCTGAAAGTTTGGCAACGAGAAAAAATCCCGTCACCACCCGGGATCGAACCGCGGACCTTCCAGTTCGTAGTCAGCTGCTCTACCAACTGAGCTACCTGGCCGCCAAAATCTTAAAAATGTCATATGCTCAATATACGCGACTTCTGCAATAATTGTATGCTATTTTCATATTTAGTAAAACTATTACCATTACGAATACATGGAACAAATATATCTACATAGGTGTATGGGCAAACTCTCAGTTCTTTTTACATGTCCTATAAGTGCTCGATATGAACTTCTTTTGTTACGCTGCAAACATCAACCATATTGATGACAGCAGTGTCTGCGTTGATAAGGACCCACAGCTCTGACAGATATTCCGGTAATGTGGGGTACAAACACAAAGTCATTTGCATACCCCCCACAGGTAAAAGTTGTTGTTGTTATCTAATGCCGGGTTTTGGCAACGAAGACATTAGTGTTCTTGCTCTCCAATATTTCTCTGTGGTGGATCCATCAGGTAGAGCAGTAGTGTCAGAGTTGTAAGCTCCGAAACCGGCTGTGGTGCTAGAGACGTCCAGTCGGAGCGTGAACTTGTTTATGTCTGTGGAAGCACCGGAGCTGGCAACGAGTTATAGTGGAGCGCTCCGCTCCGTTTAGGCTGTGTCTGACAATGCGGAGGTAGAACTTCACAGGTTTGTAGATGATCTTCAGTTATTTCTTCTTCTTTGTTGCATAGAGGGCAACCACAGGTAAAAGTTGCATAATGTTAAGTCAGGGGAACATGGAGGCTAGAACAATAACTGATTGTCGTCGTTCTCTGCACGACCAATCCGTCTGTTTGATAATATGTCCGGACATCACTGTAGAAGTGAGGTGGAACGCCATTTTGTTGATAGATGAAATTAGCACTATCACACTCCAGATGTGACATCAGCCATTGTTCTAACACAGTGGTGACCAACTTGTGCTGTTTGTGTAAGAGCACTCTTCGCAGCACACAAGCAACATACGAGAGCAGATCGTCTCAATCCTTGTAATGCCAACATTGCTCCTTTTTTTTGTTAAGGCACACATGCTTCGTAAGAGCAGCTATTTTGGTTCGCCACTGTTCTGACCTGTCCAGATAAGAATTCCCTGACACAATAGGTTCACAAAAAAGAAAGGGCCATACGTCTGGTGGGTCTTTATTCGAAAATGACTCTCCACAGTTACAATACAACAGATCCGGTGGAATAAAATTCCAACACGCAGAAAGTTCGCTCAGTGCCGGTCGATATTTCTACAAACTCAAGTCCTCTGACGCCATTAGGAGAACTACGCCATGCTGGAAGTTGCAAATGAAACTTTGAGAGATGTTCTGTTATATGATTTATTGCCATTGTTGTGTCATTCATAGTACGCCTACAAAAATTCTCCAAATCAGAACATTCATTTAGATACACGTTATATTTTGTTGATTCTAGTTCACGTTAACACTTTGTTTAAAAAACTTAAAATTGTATTAATCGACGTGTTAAAAGTATTAAAATTTAAAATAAACAGACGGATCGTTTCGACGCCGGTGCTGCGTCATCTTCAGTGTCCTACGAACTACTGTTATTCCTGCTGATCTTGAATTCTGCCATTTGCATTCGTCAGTTGTAGGGGTGGGGGTGTGTTGTTCTTATGTTCAAACCATCCCATACAACATAAACATTCAGCTTTCCGTACAAAGACACACAGATTAATTAACATACCATTGAACAATGACAACTACACTGAAGAACTAAACGCAATAAAATATATAGCACAAGACAACGGATATAACCCTAACATGATAGACACACTAATAAAAAAGGCAAAACAAAAACAGAACTAACCAACACAAACACCACGTGAGAATAAATACATAGCATTAACATATCACAATACCAATACATACAAAATCACAACTTCATTCAAAAAACTAAAATACAAGATAGCATGTAAAACAAATAACACAAGACAGAAATATCTAAATAATCACATCAAACATACAAATAAATATAATTCAACTGGCGTTTACAAATTAAAGTACAATAGCTGCCGACATTTTTACATAGGACAGACAGGAAGATCCTTTCAAACAAGATATAATGAATACGTTAAAGCTATAACCAAACCCTACAACACATCAAATTACGCAGAACATATTATCAACAATAATCACAACTACAATTATATAGAAACAGATATGGAGATTCTACACATCACACCAAAAAGTCCACAGTTAAACATGTTAGAACAATACGGAATATACAAACATACAATAACACACCCACAACATATACTTAATACACAATTACAGTCCAATACCCACGTTATTCGATATCATAATACAAAACACACAAACAACCACCCCTACCATAGGAGCAACACACCCCTACAACTGGCGACTGCAAATGGCAGAATTCTAGATCAGCAGGAAAAACAGTGGTTCGTAGGACACTGAAAATGACGCAGCACCGGTGTCGAAGCGGGTCGTCTGTCTTAGGTACATAACCTATTTTAAATTTGAACACTTTTAACATGTCGACTAATACAATTTTAAGTTTTATGTTTTGTGTAAATCTTTCTTTGTTCCACGTCTAAAAGTTATAATACTGATGTAAGGTCTATGGAATACAATAAATCAAATAAAATTAATCATTTTTAGTGAATTCTGATACGTGTCATAATTATTGTTCAATGACCGATCTTAATGTAATATATTTGTATGTGCAGGTACACCTTGTAAGTGAACACATCTGGTGTGACGATTACCTGGTGCGCAGCTTCTACCTGAAGAACCTCAAGACGGGTGAAACTCGAACAGTGACACAGTTCCATTTCCTCTCCTGGCCTGATGCTGGTGTGCCACTGTCTACCAAAGCGCTGCTAGAATTCCGCAGGTCACTACATTATTAATGATTCAATAAAATATAATATACAAGCTGTCAGTTTTAAGCCGTTCGTTTTTTGTTTAGGCAACCCAAATATCAGTTCAGACATGTGGGAGGTATTTAATGGTTTCGCAGGCGGAATGAGAGCTGTGTATAACATCCACTGACATAGTCACGTGAATGTTACGAATTTTAGTTTTTGTGTTTGACGTTAAACTTGTACAGTCAATCTGTTACGTTAATTATTTATTTTCTCTCGGCTTTCCAACATTTCTCATAATCGCGTTTTTCATTGGATAGTGTTTTATCGATATGGAGGGTAGCTGCGAAAATATTGAATAAACAGACACGGACAGCCGATAAGCGGCGGTTCCTCCAGCTTGGGTATTGGGCGAAGGACTAACAACCAATCACCGTAAAAAAAAGTTTGTTGCGAGATTCCAATATAAGCCTCGGAATTAGACTGATTCTTTGGCGCGACCACAGCAAAGGAATAAGGTAATATCAGATTTGGTACTTAGAATGTCACGAGTCTTTATAAAACATAAGTAGCAAAAGAACTAGCTAGATATATAACAGACTTTGTGGGAGTACAGGAGGTTAGGTTAGATGGGAATGGCATATCGCCAATAGGAGATTACTTGTTGTACTTCGGGGAAGGAAACAATTATCACCAATTAAGAACAAGTAAGAATCAGCAGTAAAAAGGTAGAATTTATCAGTGACAGGTTATCGTATTTAGTAGGCCTACTTAAGGGTAGATGGTGCGATATCATAGTTACAAATGCTCACTCCCCTACAGAAGAGAAAGACGACCATATAAAGGATAGCTTCTATGAGGAATTGGAACGCACTTTTGATCAGTTATCTAGGTATCACTTGGAAATTTTATTGAGGGATTTCAATGCTAAAGTAGGACGGGAGGATATTTTTAACCCGACTATTTGGAAAAGAGAAAACTAGTAATGATAATGAAGTTAGGCTAGTCAACTTTGCCACATCAAAAAATTTAATTGTCAAAAGTATAACTTTCCCCCATAAAGATATACATAAATATACTTGGACTTCTCCAGACGGTTTGGCACACAACCAAATAGATCACATTTTTATAGATAAACGAAGACATACTAGTATACCGGTAATAAACATTCGATTCTTCAGGTGAGCAAACTGTGATTCTGACCATTATTTGGTAATTGGAGAATTAAAAGAAAGACTATCAGTAGCCAAGCGAGTAGAGCAACAAGTTAATATTAGGAGATTCAAATTATGCTCCAGACATTTTAAAGAACATGTTTTTAGGAATAAAATGTTATAGAAATTTTGAATTTATCTTAAAAAATGGCTGAGATATATTCATTTTAGTTAATTACTGTATCCTGTATTTTATTTTTCAAAATCTAATCTCGAATTTGTTGTTGCAATGATATTTCTACATATAAAAAATTTAAATTCCGCATCAATCAGGAAAAAAAAATTCAAATTTCGCAACCCTCTCCTATTATGAAAATTGGTATTCACACGCTAAAGTTCTTGTTTCATGATTCTCTGAACGCTGAGGTTTTAGACATGCATATTTCTTTTGGAGATTTCTGTGGAGTATGTTCTAATCTTTCGCCTATTTCATCTAGTTTTTTCTCTAACCTGAACTTCAGGAAATACTGTTGTAAATTGTCTTCGTACTCTTCCACAATCACACCACTGAAAGTAAGTCTTATATCTATACGGTGAATTCGACTGCAAGTTTAAGGTCATTGTTTTTCACTTCGGAGATCGACATCTTTAAATCATCTCAACTAGCTAGATTACATAACACATTAAGCGAGTGCTGTGGTACTATTGGTTGCCATCAGGTACCTGTATAGAATGTGAGAGAATGCTCTCTAGCAGGACCGTTTCGTAATTTTTTTTACTTGGTTATTTAATGACGCTGTATCATTTGCGGAGTTATTTAGCGTCGATGAAATTGATAATAGCGAGATGGTGTTTGGCGAGATGAGGCCGGGGATTCGCCATAACTTACTTGACATTCGCTTTACGGTTGGGGAAAACCTCGGGAAAAACCCAACCAAGTAATCAGCCCAAGCGGGAATCGAACCCGCGCCCGAGAGCAACTCCAGATCGGTAGGCATGCGCCTTAGCCGACTGAGCTACGCAGGTGGCCCGTTTCGTAAATTTATGCCCATAATAGAACCCTTTCCCTGAATGAGAAGTAAGTTCTTACACACATAGGGTGCTATTCACAGACATTTCGCTAGCCCGCGCTACAAGCGTGCTAAACTAGCCCCGGCTATCGACTGGTTACTTATATGGGATTCATATCATATCATATCCCTAACACTGGTTTATGAATACGAAAAACGTTAGTTCGCTGATCATCCACCGGAAGCCCCGCTAAGAATGTCTATGAATACAGCCCAAAGAATTTATATTTTATACTACTTTATATAGTGAATTTCTACAAATGTTACTGGTAGTTGATTTCCTCACTAAATGTAAATATATTTGAAGTTCAAATGTACATTTTGAACACATTGTCCCCAACTTTTGTAATTAGAATCTACTCATTTAGAAATGTAATAATTGTCTCTGTGTCTTCTCTACAAGTAAGTTAAAATTTACTATTGCAATGCCTATGCTTTGAATGGTATTTCTGTAACTATAAGGTTTGTCAGTTGAAGGGTTAAATATGCTATGATCTTTGTTTGTGCAACATCGGCTTCAATAGACAAAACTTGGTGATGGCTGACGAATAATTATAAATAATGTATTATAGAAATTGCTTCACAGTAATGGATGTATTGTAAGGGCAGTACACATAAAGCCCCTTTAAATATGTACCTACCACATCATATTTGACATGGGGCACAGTACATGGGCCCACAGTCCAAATTGACATTGTACCCTCACAATACACCCATTTTCAGCTTTGGCTTCTGCTTTATACTCATCATATTGCCTATGTAATTATATAAAATCTAAATAATTCTTTGAGCAGTACAATTTCAAATTTTGAATTAAAGTATATCTTTATTGAATATTTTTTAATGTTTCTATTTTACTAAATTGGTAATGAGTACCATAACATTAATAATTCGATTTTAATAGTAATTCGATATGTTATAGCCTACTGAAAAGGCATGTTGCAAACTTACATCTCACTGATATTTACAGCTTTACGTTTTAATGCAAGCAAATATTTTTATTTTTTATTTTTTATTTATTATTAATAGTTCACAAAGATATTACATACACTAAATAATTTTATTTAATTTATACACAATTCATAATTTCAAAAAATACAATTAATGCAAGCAAATATTTATACTTTTCCTTTCTGACTCTTAAGACAGATGTATGTTTAATATAATACAAATATGGATTCTCTTATATTAAATGTGGAATTTCCTACTTGTCTGTCTATCTATTCTTATTAAAATGATGCAATCGTTACTAATTTTCTAACTCAAATACTTAAGCTAGAAGAGGAAATTCGACTTTATTTCGTAAAATAATTATTATTATTTTTAGCATTTCCTACTAAATTATTTACATTTTGTTTTGTGCAGTATCCACAACAGACATACCGTACCATACCAATTTTCATAGTATTCATTAGCTATAAAGCTCCAATATTGCTCAAAGAATTATGATGAAAATATGCTTTCATTTTATGCTTAACACCACAACAAATGCTATATTGTTATTAATTTTACTTAGATTACATGTATGTAAAGACCATGCTCTTGTAAGTAAGACTAATAAGAAATTTGTTATACTTAAGAGGTTAGGTACAGCTTACAGCAGTAAAAGTTTGGAAATATTCAATTTTTTTTTTCCTCCATTACTATATCTTGCATAATAATGAAAGTTAGTATGTGTAAAGCACTGTCCTTCTCCTATACGAAAAAAAGTCCCCCCCCCCCCTCAAAATTCAGTTCCTGTACAGTGATGAAGCATTTTCCACATAACTCAAAAGCTATCCAACATTCTGTGATGAAATGTTTTGTGTGTATTTATGCATGTCATATCTACAATATGATGCAAGATAACTTCTCTATCTTTGATACAATGTCTGATAAAAAATAAAGTCATTTAAAAAAATGGTCAAATATCAGTACGGTATTTTCTTCTAACACAAAATTAAAAAAAATAGCATTTATTAAGGAATATAGTTGAAAGAGCTTGATATTGTAAACATGAGTTTCAGCAATAAAATAGAAGAGAGAGAATATGAAAAAGTTAACAAATTTATGAGCTATGATGGAAACTCTTCATCACTGCACCGTAAACTGCCACCATTTTTAATTTTGAAAAAATGTATATAAATAATTTTCTTAATCGTAAAAATATTTTTTTCATATAGGCTAGCAGAAGAACAGTGTTTTACACCTACCAATTTCCATTATTATACAAGGTAACAGTACAATAATGGAGGAAAAAAATGTTGAATATTTCCAAAACTTTTAGTGCTGTAAGCTGTACCTAACCTCTTAACCTGTTATTAGCCTATGTTAGGGACAACATTCGGACAATACACAGTTACTTGAAATCTAATACAAAGATATCTGTGATTATCTGTACTATTTCTTACAAAATGAATTAAAATAATTTTTTGTACTGCGTTAGTTCTGTGGTATTTCAACACATGTTTCGACACGTAGTTAAAATACCTTAAATATGTCATAATTGAACCACTAAAATTTCCTTCTGCCATATATCTAGAGAAACTAAATTGTTTTAGATGGTCAAGTGGCATAAGGGTTCAACCCTGCCAAGGATGTTGAATCTTTAAATTAAAATCTCAACATGAAAAGGGAAGTAAATTTGGAGTCCTTTCTGGTAGATTTGCAGAATCTAACAGAATTTTGCCACTGAATAAGATTGATTGTAGGCAAAATTTACAAGTCATTTCGTCCACACCTGTGGAGTAACGGTCAGCGCATCTGGCCGCGAAACCAGATGGCCCGGGTTCGAATCCCGGTCGGGGCCAGTTATCTGGTTGAGGTTTTTTCCGGGGTTTTCCCTCAACCCAATACGAGCAAATGCTGGGTAACTTTCGGTGTTGGACCCCGGATTCATTTCACTGGCATTATCACCTTCATATCATTCAGACGCTAAATAACCTAGATGTTGATACAGCGTCGTAAAATAACCCAATAAAATAAATACAAGTCATTTCTTGTCCAAGTAAAAATATAACTCTTATAGTCAACATCCTCACAATTTTGCCTTCCAGTAATCCTATCTCAGAAATGGAATTAGGTATTGTCAGACTAGTGCAACAAGAAAAATCATAACTTCAGGCATTGACAACAAACCACTCGAAATGTTTCTTACATCCATGCTGTTGTATAGACTGAATGAATTCAATTGCGTAGTAGCTTTCAACAACTGTGTATTGATAGAAAAGAGAAACATTACTTTCGCAAATAAAAATTGTAAGCAATAGTTTTAGTATACACAAATTTTAAATAATACCATTCATTAAAAGGGAGCATGGTTAACATAATTTGTAATTTGCTAAAAACATGTACAAAATACAGTATGTGTGAATGTATTACTATTAATCCATTGCTTTTACACACTGTCACTTCATGATCGCTTGCACTCTTCGCTACAATCACAATCCTCCCATCATTTTTGCGATTTTTGCAATTGTGTTTGGAAACAAATTGCATAGTTGCAAAAGTGATGAGAGTGTTGTGACGTCATTGTCAAGATGCTTGTCACCACACACCAGCAACTAACAGCAACTTTCTGTGCGCCTGTATGTCTTCTTTCAGCCAGCTTGTTCTGCTGAGCTTTATTTTGCTAACAAAAGAATCATTATGGGACCCCAGGAAGGTACATCCACACGAGAGGCAATAGCAAACAGCTTTACATTTAGTTAGGATGAAACTAAAAATGAACTAATTTTTTAAGAATTTAGAAAACATGAGGAGCTTGGTATCAAAGTTGGACGACTCTACCTTTGCTTTTTTTACAGGAGAGGCGAAAAACATTCTCATGGGTCATAAAAATATTTTTTCAGTCTCAAAATGTGATTAAAATTAATATTCAGGTCGCAATTTAAGTTTAAAAAGTGGAATTGTCCATCTCTGAAACTAGGTCATGGAGTTGTCTGTTTTTTTAAACTAAATGAAGCCTTATTTAAAATGGAGTTATCTGTTTTTTTAAACCAAATGAAGCCATATTTAAAGTGAAATTGTCTACTTTTGAGTCTAAGTCTCTTCTAACTCGGTTTCAAAGCAAATTTACGTGAACCAGTACTTATTCATCCACAAACTGGTTATATAAACAATCAGCCATTTGGATTCGCGATGTGTGATGGGAAAACGTGGTACGAGTGTGGGATTCTCATTGGCTACTGAAGGAATTTCCTAATTTGAAACCAAGCCACAGTGGGGTTGTCTATATTTTGATTCTAAAGCGCACAATTAAGTGCTATTTTCGCTCTGTTCTGTCCGTTTTTGAACCCAAACAGTTTCAGAATCGCATTCAGCATACAAAATTCTATGAGAAACAATCGATATCTCGAAATCGCAAAAAAATGGAGTTATCTAACTTTGATACTATGCTCCTCACATATTTCTGCATACATTTTGTGGTAAATATTGAAGTTTACATGATTATATAGAGAGATCCAACGAAAAGTGGAGTCTGCCGTCTGATTTTGTCACTGCTTATCCCATGTAGTAGGCCTATATAGAATATTCTATTAAATTAATTAGTAAATTAAATAAGTGATAATAAATATAATTAATGCATATTAAAGAATATACGAAATAATGAGAAGTAAATTTTTTATGTTTTTAGGTAAAAGAAAAAAAAAACTTTTTTTTAATGAACTATAAATGTCACAGCAGTAATTGTAGTTCATCTTGTTCACAAGTATGAAATACAGCTGCATGCAAAATTTTACTGCGGTATCTTAAAAACGTAAGTTATTACAAAATCGGTTTTGAAAAATACAAGTTACAGGGAATGAGCATTAAATATATGTTCCTTATATGTGGAGAGCTAAATAAATGCACGTTCGCACGTTTATGGTCATATCTAACAAATTATTGTAGACCTAACTTATATATCGTAAAAATTCCTTCACTGACATAGAGGTAAATGTTCAAACTCTATATAAAAAAATTAATAGAAAAATGACTTTTTTTATCCTCAAACCTGTATATTCCACCTTGTGAAAGCCAGCTTTTTATTTTTGGTTGAAAGTCCATGCAAAACAAAGAATTCTCACAACCTTGAAACAGTGAATGCCGTTTCTCACAATTTACTTGCGTGAGCTGGCATTTTCTACTCATTAGTGTATCAAAACTGTTAAAAGAAGCCGAGTAAATGTGGTGATAGACAAAACTAACATTAATGCTAAATGTATTAGTTATTTATGCAACAAATGGATAATCTTGATGATTATGGCAGGGACGTATTTTGCGGGCTACCGGGGCTACCGGCGGTAGCCCAAGGAAATTACAAAAGAAAAAGTTTATAATATAACATAATGTAATAATTTTGTATTATTAGTTTTACCATAGTAATTAAAATTAAAGTAATTGTTAGATATATTTTGTGTAATAATAGGGTCAGCGGTAGCCCAAACCCTTTAACCAGTATACGCCCCTGGATTATGGCATGAATGAATGTTTGTTGCACGAATGATAGTGAGTGCAACAATTTTCACGAGTGTCATAATAAGATTATCCACGAGCTGAATGCACACTTTATGGCATTTTATCATTATAAATTATAGGAAAAAAATTATGAAAGAAATTCAATTCAGGATCCATAGTTTACAAATTGTCTTCATATGTTCATATCGATTAGTTGCGCCTGGCTTTGGCATTGAGTAAAGAGGACTGGATGACCTTGCAGGTTGTGTTACAAATGTTCCTTTATTTTGTTGATATAGTTTCTCTGAACTATTACTGAAAATACTGATTTATGGAAAGGGTGTCCACAGTGATAATAAGTTTGAGAACCATTGAGTTAATAGACTACTAGGCCTACTTACATTGTTATATGATACTGTAACTGTTGGCAATATGTGCTGCTATGTTGAATTTTTAGAGTTAACTCATTCACTGCCAAACATAATGATAATTGTATTCTCTTTTTTTGCATCATATCTGTAACAATACAGCTGCTTGTAATCCCTGTTATTTTTATATGACTCTTCTATTTTCATTGTCGTATTGGTTACATTTTTGTTTTATTTCGTTTTCCTTATCAAGAATAGAGTTTGACACAAATTCTGTGCCAGATAGATATGAAACGTTATAAGAATCATTCTGTAATGCAATACAATTGAATATAATCTTCATCTTACGATGTTTGGTGATGTATATACGTCCGTTGATGTGACATATTAATGAATTTGAATACTATTATAGTCACAATCATGCCATGGTATGAAAGAAAATATATATAATATGTGACTATAATAGTATTCAAATTCATTAATATGTCACATCAACGGACGTATATACGTCACCAAACATCGTAAGATGAAGATTACATTTGTAAAGTTTCTTCACATCCATAAGCAGTGCTGACTAGATCAGACGCTATGGACAGTACTCTATAACAGAGTCGCCAGTATGAAAGGATAATTCCAAGCTTTGGCATGAGATGAACTTGATAGCTCAGTGGTAGAGCGCCTGACCGGAGTACAGGAAATCGCAGGTTCGATTCCTGCTCGAGGTTGTGAAATTTTTCTTTCATACCATGGCATGATTGTGACTATAATAGTATTCAAATTCATACAATTGAATAGCTTTGGTATTTGGTAACAGTTACTTATTTCTGTAATATAAAGTTCTTGAGCATTACCATTACACACTGACTTATCAAAATATTTTGGATATTGGACTGGATAGTTGCATTTAATGTCGTTATGTTTTCTTTTAACAGAAAGGTGAACAAGTCTTATCGTGGCCGATCCTGCCCCATTGTCGTTCACTGCAGGTGAGTTCCAGTGACATATTTCACAATATCGTAACTTTTCAATCATATTTTATAACATGATACCTCTCTATTTATTCTTTCTTATTAGGTTGCATGAATTCATTTGGTTCTCATATGTCTCTCCCTTCTCTAGTCGTACTTAGGTCTAAAAAAATCGTATTTTCCAGGATCACCTATATTTTGCCTTATTTTATTGCAATCACTCATCCCCGTTATTTTAAGGTTCCTTCTGCATCTTTTTCACAATGTAAAATAATATTTACTATATAACTTACTGGTATTCGTGTTATTTATTTTTATATTACTGGTACGAATTTAGTACTTATTTAAAAAACTTAATTATAATTTATAATTATAATGGACACGCTTTTCCAGTTTGGCAGTCTTTCGAAAAGATTAGAATTCTATTTATAATAAAATTATAGACAAGAGTGATAATAATTGACTGATTATAGAATTACACAATATAGTAAAAATGTAAGATTTCAGATTAACTTACTTGTAATGGACATGCTTCCAGCACAGTTCGTTCAATGCTATGTGTCCACAAAAATTTCGTAACCATTTTTTGTTCACAAATATCTCTTTCACAATTTTTGGCCCACATAGGGTCTACGCTTCGTTTATTTTTTTAAATTATGTCAGCTGAAATATCTACAGAAATTCTGTCATATCTTGATCTACAGACTTTTTTTTAATTATCGTAACAGAGGAACCTCTGCTCCCAAGCTACAGTTGAATAACCTTATGTAATATATTTATATATGTATACCGATATTTCGAATTGTATTAAATATTACAGTATATTCGAACATGATATGTTGTCTGTAGATGACGTTCTAGTGGACTAAATACATGTCCTTCAATATAACTAAGCTTTATTAACAAGTACAGGTAGTATCAAAGATCTTAAACCATAAAAACTACCGGTAAATAAAATGTGAATACAAATTTGAATAGCTCGTGTTTATTTATATATTTCTCTCGTAATATGTATAGAATCAACTCTTGTACTCTGTCTGTGACAAGTAATTGAGGATTAGGATTGAGTAAAAATTATTGAATGTTTTCATTAGTCATCTTTATTACACACTTGTAATACTTTATATCACTTAGGAATATAGTTAATATACCGGTAACCACTTCCATGTGTTAAAATAAATTGAATTGTAATTATTTAGTTGACTAGTTTCAGCTTTATGTCACCCATCGTCAGAATTAGTGGGTAAGGACCTCATTAGTTCTGATGATGGCTGATATAAAGCTGAAATTAGTCAACTAGGAATCCTTCAGTATTTATGTAATAATGTGTGAAATATTCTTTATGGAATAAAGTAGATTACATAGGTAGGAATTTTATTATTTGCTCTTTACTATATTTAACGATGTTTCATGACATCATAACTTACATTTTTTGTCTATCACAGTTTCGTAGATAAACGTTATTCAACGTTAAAAAATGTAGTCCACCAATTTCTTGCCCATTTTTACAGGTCCATTCATAGATTGCGTTAAAATGAAATTGCTCTTTCCAATTTTTTTTTTTTCTTTAAGGCCCAGTTGTACGATCGCAGAATAAATCTTGGAATAGCTATTCGTGGAATAGTCTAACTATAGAATAAATGGAATACTGTATTGTATAACGTTCGATTATTTCAAGGTTATCTATTCCATAGTTAGCAGAATTGAAACAGAGGCTGGCAATATTTTAGATGGTGTTTTGTTTATAAATTTAATTCAGAATACTGGTACCAGTATCTGTTCAAATATTTCTGAACATTATTATCACTATTTTATATACTGTACGGAATTTCTTATAAAGAAATGAGTGCATAAATCAAAAGAAATTAGAAATCAAAACTATAAGACAGAAGATACATTAAGCTAGTTGAGATAGTGAATGACTATAAGAACATGCTAGAAAAAAATGATGGCGTAACAACTTACAATCAAAAGCCATACCATCCATGCCGTAGTACCTAGGATATTAACGCTCAGATTTCTACCTACAGCAATGAAAAATATCGATATTTTGATATAATATAGCCTTATGAATTCGTTAAAAAATTTATTTTAATTATTTTAAAAACTACAATTTCTTTAGATTGATTATAATGTGAACTATTTTTATCTGTCCGTCATGTGTTCCAAATCATTAATTCCAGCACGCTTAAAACAGTGTTCTTATTTGTCTGAATCTTGCCAGAAATTTTTCATCGTCATTCAAATTTAATAGATCAGGTCTATGCCTTATTTTGTTTTGTTCCCGCATTCTCAAAAATAGGTTTATATTATTAATTCTTCATCACTATGAGAAAGATTCATGTCTAATGCTGCTGCCATTTTATAATTTATTCTCTAGATAACAATTTAACAGCGACTGAAAGTATGGACTAGCTTATTTGGAAGACATTCTCCGAATAATACACTATTCCGAGTTCCTACAATACATTTCTAGTGTAACCATGGAATTAATTTTAACACGATTTTATTCCGAATTCTAAGGGAATTAGCTACGGTAGCACCATAACAATAAACAATCTCAAAGAATATGAATACGGAGATGCGTTTCTATGGAAAATATTAGGCCTAATGAAACATTTTAGTTATGAAATATTAGTGTCACGAAGTTTTTGATGCATGAATCATTCAAGTTCAGCTAGCTGGTCATCAGAAACATGCAGTAGCTATTCGATAAGAGGTACATTTTTAATCATAATCAATATTGATAGATACGAAGCATAGAGAATAATATGTACTAGAGCATTCAGTCACAGAATAGATGGAAGAGCTCGAGTAATGATGAAGATCTCATAACTGTAAAATTTAATTTCTCAAGTGAATGTTCAGTTTGCTGTTGGTTTATTTCATTTTCATAAATAAGATTGTATTTATACAGAAAACATGAACGTAGGTTTAGATATACCGTACCAGTACTAATGGAACAGACGGAAAACAAAATTATGTGATTAAATGACGCAGACATGATTTTCAGAGGGAAAAATATTTATGTGGACATAAAATAAAGGTTAACAGATAAAGTGAGCATGAAAATTCAATGAGTATGAATAAAAATATGTAGAGGGACAAAATTATATTGGACAAAATGCATGTGGACTTGTCGTCAGGGAATGACGAAGATGAATATATGATTCATCACTGCCGCAGTCATCAATATCATAAATATTAATCAAAATCTAAAATCAGTTACATCAACACAAGCCATCTATAACACACAACAATAGAAACAGGAAGTCAACAATAGATAAAATGATCTACTTATATAAGTTACCCAAAGATCCTACACACGCCACATGACCACAGATGTTAATTCATTCATTCATAGTTTTCTGCCCAAGAGCAGGTCTTCCACTGCAAACCCAGCATTCTCAAATCTTTCCTATTTTCTGCCTTCCTTTCAGTCTCTGCATATGATCCCTATATCCTAATATCGTCTATCATCTGATATCTTCTTCTGCCCCAAACTTTTCTTCCATTCACCATTTCTTCCAGTGCATCCTTCAGTAGCCAGTTTCTTCTCAGCCAGTGACCCAGCCAATTTCTCTTCCTGATCAGTTTCAGCATCATTCTTTCTTCACCCACTCTTTCTAGCACAGTTTAATTTCTTATTCTGTGTGTCCATTTCACATGCTCTATTCTTCTCCATACCCACATTTCAAATGGCTCTAGTTGTTTCTTTTCACTTCGTCATAATGTCCATGTTTCTGGCCCATACAATACCACACTCCACACAAAGCACTTCACTAGTCTTTCCCTTAGTTCTTTTTTCAGAGGTCTGCAGAAGATGCTCCTTTTTCTACTAAAAGCTTCCTTTGCCATTTCTATCCTCTTTTTGACTTTCTGGCAGCAGTTCATGTTACTGCTTATAGTACACCCGATGTATTTGAAGCTGTCCACTTGTTCTACTGCCTCATCTCGAATTCGCACGTTTACCTTCCTTATTTTTTCTTCCGATAACAATGGTCTTTGTCTTGTTTGCATTCATCTTCATCTCATACTGCTCACAGCTGTCATTTAGCTCCAGTAGCATATCCCTTAGTATCATCTCCTTTTCTGCTAACAATGCCATATCATCAGCAAATGAGTAGTAGACATGGAAAATGGTATAAGTGCCTCCGAGGTCAAATTTTGTTTTTGTCACGAAATGTTATATATGTAGCAGCGCCAATGTCATAGTAATGGATATATGTGCCAAACATCCTTCCATATAGTCAAACAAGTGCATTCTAGATGACACTTGATATAAGTGCCGTAGTATAGTCCTGATGAACGATATAAGTGCCACCTAGTGTATGTTCTGTGGAGGGTCACTCGCTGTGCTGATCTGCAGTAAATGTAGCAGTTTTGTAGCATTTATCATGGATAATAACCGGCCACTACCTATAAAAGTATCTAAGGCAAAGAAGTACCGGTATGTAGAAAATAGGAAATTACGGCAGCAAGGGAAGCCATATATAACTGCTAAGGGAGAGGGTTTGTAAAGCCATGGTTCCTGATGAGATGCAGGACATTGTAAGGTCGGCCAGAATTAAAAAAAAAACCATTCAAAGTGATTTCAATGAAATCTGAAGACTTCTTGGATGTGGCTTCAGAAGCTTCCAACATTGGTCTTTACCAGGAATAACTTGAGTGATTCTGAACAGTGGAAGACATGTCAGATTCTAAGAAGAGGACGAACACTCAGTCTATTACAAACCTGGAGAAGTTTGCTATGCTGACTCCTAAGAACTCTTTAAAGGCAGACCTTCTGGCAATGCTAGATTTCATGGACACTAAGTACCATGGTTTTTATAAGGACCTGTACCAGTAAGAAAAACAAACAGTTTCTCATGCTTACAAATCAAATTATTAGTGTTCTATCTTTTAATATTCACAAATCACTCGACTGTTTGTACTCTTTTCAAAGAAACTATACATGGCACTTGTATCACGACTTTGATAATGTTGGAGCCAGTTACACTACATAATATTGTCAGTAATGGGTTATTTCACAGCTCAATATGTTTGCAGGGAACTTAATTGGATGTTGAGACACTTTATGTTGAAAAATTAAATGGTAATTGCAAGTATACAGTTTTTTGTGTTTTTCCACACTTTGTCATTTTGGTACATATACGAGGGGTAGTCATAAAGTTTTAATTATCACCTCGAAAAAATGAAGCTGCGACCATGAAACTTAGTGATGGTGTTAGTCCTTTTCTACATATTCACCCTTCAACGCGACACATTTTTCCCAACGATGGATGACTTGACGGAGGCCTTGGTTGTAGAAGTCTGCATTTTGGCTGTTCAGGAAACGTTCCACCTCAAAAATCACCTCGTCGTCATTCTGGAAATGCCTGCCACGCAATGGTTTCTTCATCCGAGGAGAGAGGAAGAAGTCACTGGGTGCCATATCAGGAGAATACGGGGGGGGGGGGGTGAGGCAAAATTTGATAGCCTAAAGAAGCAGCATGTGTGACTGTGTCCTGTGCAGAATGAGCTGGGGCGTTGTCATGAAGCAAAAGGACCCCCTTGGACAGCTTCCCGCGACGCTTCGTCTTGATAACCTCCCGTAACCTCGTCAGGAGATTTCGGTAGTATGCTCCTGTGATGGTTTGCCCCTTCTGAGCATAATCTGTCAGCACCACACCTTGGATGTCCCAAAAAACACTCAGCATCATCTTGCCCGATGATGGTTGAGTCTTCGCCTTTTTCGGCGGTGATGAATCCACGTGTTTCCACTCCCCATATTCTCCTGATATGGCACCCAGTGACTTCTTCCTCTTTCCTCGGATGAAGAAACCATTGCGTGGCAGGCATTTCCAGAATGACGACGAGGTGATTTTTGAGGTGGAACGTTTCCTGAACAGCCAAAATGCAGACTTCTACAACCAAGGCCTCCGTCAAGTCATCCATCGTTGGGAAAAATGTGTTGCGTTGAAGGGTGAATATGTAGAAAAGGACTAACACCATCACTAAGTTTCATGGTCGCAGCTTAATTTTTTCGAGGTGATAATTAAAACTTTATGACTACTCCTCATATCGTTTTCCTTGTCCAGTCCACAAATGTTATGCACTTTATTCTTCTTCATCCTACTATCACCCCTCTCACGTTCTGAAAACAGTTCTTCATTAATCCCTCTAAGTAACAGATGTTCAAAGTGTATAAATAAATAAACAAAATAAGAAATGCTTTGATTATATGTTTCAGTGACGGAGTGGGTCGCACAGGCACCTATTGTCTCATAGACATGGTTCTCAACCGAATGGCTAAAGGCGCTAAGGAGATTGACATTGCCGCAACACTGGAGCACATCCGTGACCAACGTCCCCTCATGGTGAAGACCAAGCAGCAGTTCGAATTCGTACTGATGGCAGTTGCAGAAGAGGTACATGCGATCCTCAAGGCCCTGCCCTCACAACAACAGCAGCAGCAGCAACAACAACAATCAGTATCTGCATCACCAGCTGCATCATCCCAACAGCAACAATAAACTGGAACAGGTATGCAACGCTATACCCACAGCCATCCAGCGACTCAAATCAGGAAGTAGATGCTGAGCTTCCAGTCAGGAATCATTATACAGCTTGTCAAAAATTGTATCACCACAGGCATCTCTTTTCATTTCTCGCAATGTGTTAGCAGGATTATTTGTTATCAGCACCAGCTTATAAAAAATGTGTAACTTTGTATGGAGTGGCGTCCATTCCTTTCAAACGGATGAGTGCATTACTTTTATCTTAATTTTTTGTATATCTTGCAATTTTAAAAATAAAACCAATGATTGTTTAAATAAAATTTCCATGTTAAATAAGCTATTCAAGACTTACTTGAAATGACTTCTTTCAAGTCAAATTTACTTTCACCTTATAAGTTTGATTTTTGTCCTTCTTCAAAATTATTTTATTTAAATTAATTCTGGAAAATGAATTTAGGTTATGAGCACCAATAACTACGTATTTTCACTTGAACTTTCATTTTCTTCTCATTTTAGTGTTAAATGTTCCTGAATATTTTTATAAATATCAAGCTACTATTAAATAGATTAATATTTCACTTAAATTTCTTTTTTTAATAGCTTCGGCAGCTATTTATTTATTGGAACGTATTTAAGAGACTGTCTTAAATTTCATCTTTTTTCTACATCTATCACCAATCATACCGATATTATATTTACAACAGTATTAATATTGATCATGATAAATTTCAGTTATTATTAACTTTAAGTGTGTCTGTTGTTTTCACCACCATAAAGTTTTATTCATCCATCTTCTGCATAATAAAATGTCAATATGCTTGTACAGTACCATCTAATATGCAAAAGTTATCGATACTATTCGTATGTCGTTTCACGGTTGCTAAAATATCATTGTATTTTATATCAGATTAAGTGTTTACATTCTCCATAACTTGACATTTCAGATACTTACCTGCATTCTAAGTTAATTGTATTCATCCATGGGATAAATTTAAAAGCGTACATACTGCATATTAATTGTAATTGTTTGATAAGAATTTCATTTGATATTTTGCAATTATTAAGACATCCATTAAAATAGAGACAAAAGTGTTTTCAGAATCTATACGAAGTTAAAAATTATATTAATTATTTAAGTTTTCATGCACAATATCAAATGACTGTGACAATAATTAATACGTTTACTTATGTACTCAGTAGCTGTTCATTTGTTCTCTTAAAATCTTTCCACTTACTGATGTCTTCCTTCAGATTTTAGTTCCCTCTTATTTCTGTTATGAATTTCAAGAGTTTTACATTATCTGGCAATCGTGTAATTGTGTAAACGAACATTGACACAATGTGAAAATGAAACCAATTATAGTACAGTAAATAAAATAAATAAACGAAAATAATTTACATAATATTTCAGACCATACCGAATTGCACGATAAAATTATTCAGTCTAAATGAAACTCTTAACTTAAAGATTTAATCTGTATTAATTAATATCATCCTAGCCACACCTTCCGACTTCTTCTCTTTCTAAAAGTTAAAAAAAAAAGTTCCTGCTTCATATCTTAAAAAACACACTAATTATCCGAACATTTCCTTTTCTTCTTTTCTGTAAGAATATGGACTCATTTCATTGTGATAGCAGTTATTTCTTTGTATAAAAACTTATGTGATAATATTTAGTTTTGACAATTTTAATTAGGTACTTCTTTTAAAATATACGTAGTATAATATTATTTTCTTGTTTCATGATCTTTTGTCGATAGTTGGATGGATACTTATATTCCCAAGAAAAATTTACATTTCAGTGTAGTCGTATGTTAAAATTGTGCACAAAGACTTTGATTATGGTGCATCACACTTTATTTTCCATTTTTGTAGTTTAATACCATTGGTGTTGAAAATTTGATTTTTCATTTCTTTTTCTAAGTTAAATTTTGACATGAAAAGAAGTGAGATCACGTTTCTGAAGATGTTATTGGGACAAAATAGGCAAAATGGCCCAAGATTGACAAATATTAGCTGGTCATTAAAGGTTAACCTAAAGTTACGGCACCAGTACTGGCAATATACTAGTAAATAGAAACCATGCAATGAAAAGAAAAATAGGGGAACCCTGTATTACCTCTGATACGTACTCTAATATCATCACCGTTAAAGGAAGAATAATAAATTCCATTGAGAGATTTTGTGTAATATTTATACTCAATCGTATTCGGCATAAAATATTACTTTTCAGTCAGCAATGCAAAATGACTAAGTCCCCATTATCTATATGCTTGGCATTTAAATAACTATGCAACATTTAAGAAAAATATTCTATTTTAATAATCTGTGGTGTAAACTTTAAGTAATTTCCAGGCATTTTGAATTCCTGGATGGAAGTGGTATAGTCAGAAGATCCTTGCTTCATTAAAAGCATTTGTCTAAACAATCCATTAGGATTGGGCACATTTTCAAACTAAACATACCTGTCCAAGGCAATTACATTGCAAATGAGTGAGGAAATATGAAATTGTCAATAACATTTTCCATGCATTTCCCTCTGATAAGTAGACAAGTCAGTTCGTGTAACCAGGTATACCTAATAGTACTTCTTTCTTCAGTCTGAACCAGTGTTTTTCAATATTTCGAAGCAACGGATATGTTGCATATGTTCATAAAATGGTGCCACAACTTTGAAAATACACATTTCAATTATGACAATTGCTCTCTAGAAGAGTAAGTAAATGATTCTACCAATTTTAGAATTATGTTTTGTTTTAATAGGCCTAGGTATCCAAATTTTATTTCAATTTATTTTTTTCTCGAAGGCACTCATGAGGCTCTCGATATATAACAAGTGTTTCTTGCAGTGTTTTGTAGAACACTTGTCTAATAGAATGTAAATTGAGAATCACTGGTTTTAACAGTCCAGATGCACAAATTATAATATCTGGAGAATGGATTACAAAACCTTAAGTTTTCATTTGCTTTCGTGTCCCAGAATAGTTGGGTAAACCTTAATTCCAGCCCCTACCTCACCTCATTTTTACAGTGCATTCAACAAACAAATTTTGGCTTTTCTAGGTATGTTTTCATATCGTGTAAGACAGTATTACTTTGTATTGTGTATTTGTATTAAAATGGTGCACACAAATCTTCCATCCATAGAATCCACTGACTGACAGATGTAATTTCTTTCCATTTGTCCTGACAGTAAACTTTTAAATTTAAATGAAAACCTCAGTAATTTTTACTAAAGGCCTATGCAGAGTTTCACTTTTCACAGACTGAAACTAGATTATAATTCTTGTAGAAAAATACAGAGATGTCACATGTGAAATATTGGCATTTGAACAAATGACTTGGAAGTAAATGGTACCGTCAATAAACTTCTATACTGGTGGTTTCCAACCTGTGGTCCGTGAATCCCTGGAAGTTTGTGAATATATTTTGGGAGATCCACGAGCTTATTGCAGCATTTCAACATGTAATCAAACGAGTTAGTTTTAATATTGCTTTTAATCGCAAAACCAGTTTGTTATGAACTTTACATAACTGTAAAAAAGTCAGAAGATAGATGTTTGAACAGATGTGGACTTTCCGGGGAGAAGGTTGGAAACCACTCATTGCAGCTGACAATGAAATTTTAAATATAATATTAAAAATGATTACGAATATACTTAACCTATATTGTACTATCTTTTAAAAACTGTTTCAGAATTTTCATTAACTTAAGGAAAGCCATTGATTATCACAACTGATGGTTTTACTACTTGTGAACTCAAGTCAATCTCGTACTGTAAGAAATAGTTACATCTATGAAACCTTCTCCAGTTTGTTTCATGTCTCCAGTACACTCCACCAAGTCACATATGCATGGTTTCATAGTGCAATTCAGCTAATCACATCTTTTATCGATTTTGATAACAAACAAGGACTCTTTAATTTTTTTAACTTTTAAATAAATGGGACTTGAAATGGTGGATAAAGATATGAATGGAGACTGTGGTAAAAGTGGAAGGAACAAATTATTAGAGAAATTAATCCTTATATTAAAGTAACAATTTCGACACAGCATTTAGACATTATTCCTATGCTGGATGACGAAGCTGTGTTATGTATTAAATGTAATGTCAGAGTTCTTTACGCTCTTCTTTCTGCAGTCTCCATTTGTACTGTTTTGAACCTAAGTGCGGAGTGAACTAAACGGTATTTCCCCTGACAAAGCATCTTTTATTAATTCTGTCTTACAACTCTCTCTACACACTGCACAGTGTGCACAAGATAGCAGCAATGAGTGCTGCAGATGTATTGTAACGATAGTATATTATTGTTGCTGTATGACATTTAATTTAGATATAAATGTAATGCTTTAATTGTGAATATGTAGATACATATATGTAATGTTAATTTATGTCATGACATAACGAACGGCAGATTTTCCGAGGTAAAATATTAGTATAGAAATAAAGTATATAATATCTTATATCCATATAAAGAGTGATTGTTATTTATTACAAATATTTATATTTGAAATGTTACAACAGGGTGGCCCTTTGGCGAGGAATTTTCTTTCGGCAGTAATCATCTTCAACAGAACAGTCAGTCCAGTACTGTTGAAATGGTTCTCTCTAACAGACACGGTGCAGCATGACAAAGACTAATGGTACTAAAATCTGTGTCTGTTAAGGAAGATATTCCTGTTCACAAGGTTGCCAAGATAAAGCATATTTATGCAATTTTTATGCATTGAAATCTGAAAAATGTTATGTTTTAAATGTGTAAATTCCCGATCAGATGTTTCTATTGAGTTTTCCTGCAGCTGACATGCATTCTTAGAGACTTTCAGTCACTTCAATGAGCAGCTATTATTCTACTGTGGTATGCAATTTCTTTAATGGTGATAGTACTGCTAGTGCCATGTCTCCATGCAGCCTGTCGACCACATGTAATGCAGTAAGAGAAAAAAAAGTGAGTATATTAACCTACTGTATTAAGACGAAAAGAAATAGCATTAAAAAATTAAATTCCTTATTATAATAATTTTTTTATTAATCAGTTGCTATAGTTACGTAAACAATAAGCTGATCAAAACTCTAGAAGAAAAGGATTTTGAGACAGCTGTCACGGCCTATTTTAAGGTACCAATATAACAACAATTTATTTGTATATTTATCAAGCTACTGGCCTTGGGTTCAAATACCAATCTACTTACATATATGTTCATTAATGTACCTTGTGGCTTTCCAATCTAGCTTGAAGTTAGTCTAACGCAAAACATCTCTCATAAAATAAAGCATGTTTTGTAAGTTAATATAGAATCAAAAAATAATTGTAGGAAATAAAACAGTGTGCTATGGCACTTTAATAATAAGTTAAAGCAAGAAAATACAATATAGATGATAGAATTCATGTTGTAACAGCGCCATACTGACGAACTACTGGTAATTACGTACCGGTACAGTAGTTCATTCCAAGAATAGGTTACTGGTAAAATAATTTAATAGGTGCAGGTCACACCAGCAGTGTAACGTAGAAGCATAATTTTTTTATTTACATGTCGCCATGCAAGAGAACTGACGCATTCTGGTCACAATACTTCATGTTTTCCATTGTATAAGAAATATTGCTGTGCTAAGGGCTGCATTGTGTAGTCCAAAATATCTTGTCAGAAATATGAGAATTATATGCTACCTGCTATGGCAAGAAAACATACTCCACTCTGTAATAGGTAATATCGGTAATGTATGTAAATAAAGAAATGTAACACTAGAAAAAAATATAAATTTTTAAAATGTTTAAAACGATAAAAACAGGTAAATGTAGTGAATCTATGCTTAAAATATAGGACCTTGCTTAGTTGGAATCAGATCTTCTGACAATTAAGTAATTTACTGTCTTGCATCCCAATATTTCTTTACAATAAACCTAATGATTGCTAAACCCTAAATGGAGCTGATATGTTCTGATCTTAAAATCTCTAATAGGCACCAATTTTTATAAGCCAGTCATTTTCCGTGATTAGGGTTGCCAACCCTCCCGTATTTAGCAGTAATTTCCAATAGTCTCTCGCATTTTTCTTTTCTTCGAGCAATTTTCTTCCATATTTTTTCATAATGTAGAAGCTTTATTTCAAACATTTAATTTTGCCTTGAATGAAGATGATTTACATTATGGATTTTGTTGTTTCAGAGATGCATTAAAATTTTCAGTCTCTGTAGAAGGTAAATGCTTGGCAGAAATGGGTTTCAGTGCTGATCGGATTAAAATAAAAAATGTTTATCTTGGAAATTTAGAAAAACTGGTGAATTTTGTTCTAAGCTTAGGTACCAGGTAGTAATGCTGACAGAGAGAGAGAGAGATATGTTGTTTTCTCTCATGGACAATTGGACAGTAAGTGGACAGATGTTTGAAACAGGAGTGCTACACAACTAATCATGTGAGAACTGCAAATTGCAATCAACTTCACTTACAGAGAATTTTTTCAATTTGTGAAACAGAAAAATTAAAAACCATTACGTGAAACAAAACCGATCTCGAAATACTCTTAATTGAAGCTTAACTGTCAGAGTGTAGAATAATTGTTTTTTTTTTTTATAATAATTGAACTGAATAAATTGTCAGTTTTCTATGTGAAATTCTGCCGATTGCTTAGTATCCCGTATTTTCTTCAAAAAAAGTTGGCAACCCTATTAATTGTTTAATAGAATCAGAATCAAACTGTGTATAGCCTATCTCGTAGAATTACTTCACTTTGAATTTCTTCATTTTTTTTAGGAATACCGGTATTCACTTTAAATTTTCAAATTTATTTTCATATAATGTTTTACTGATATACATGAAGATATAAATGAACATATAAGGTATTTCAATTTATTATTCTTTGATATTACTGCAATAACTCATTTCTGAATTTATACCGGTACATTTGTATGCAAAATAATGCATACCGGTATATTCATTGTGAGTGTTTAAGATATAATGTACATGTAATGAAATTGATAGTGTAACAATACTTACAGAGTAAGTTACATTAAGGCAGACATATTTCGTTGTGCCAGCTATAATTTCTGTTCTATACCACAGTTTTAAATTACGTCATTACATACTCTTAATCTAATATCTTAACTTTGACAGGAACACAAGCAATTGATAAGCCTGAACAAGTTATGCTACAAAAGCACGATATACGTCTGTATTTCTCTTACTTCGTTAGCATGTTAGTCAGATTGCTTGGAGCATCGTACCACTCTGGGCATTGAGTGAGTGTAAGTTTCTACCAGTCGGCCTCCATCTTGCTGACATACAGAACCCTTTCAGCCCCAGCCTCCTGAACAGGTTCTGTCACTGGAACTGCAATGCATTACAGACTGTAGTAACTACACAGTACCTTGTTAGTGCCATTTGCTGATGGGAGAACGTGATCTTGTCTGGTTGGACATGATGTGCTCGATTCATTTGTAATTCCCGTATTTTCCACTAACACGTGACATGGTATGCAGGCAGGGATCTGATACAGCAGTTCGACCTAATTTGCACATACTTAAAATATTATTTTCTTCATTAATGTTCTGTAGTTTGATATACAAAATGTGAATGCTCTCAAGAACATCTTCTATTTTTAAATTAAAGGACAATATACCGGTATTATAGTTTATTGAAAAAACTTCTTTATTGAGTTTACTGTACACATCGCAGTTCTATAACCCTGGAAGGATGTAGATCATGTGGTGCTAGAATAGTGGAAAGAGGGACGAAAACGAACTACTTTTCAATTAGAAAATATGCTTTCACAAATTACTGTAGAAGCCTTGCTAATTTAGAATCGAATCGTCGAAGTTCTGTCAATGTTTCTAGATATAAGCTACCTTAAAATGTCCGCAGTTACAATCTACCTGTCTCTCCTTACTTGGTACGTTTCCCTCTAACAGTGACTTCTCTTCATAGGGTTTGAGACTAAGACGTTTACGGTTGGAGTTAAATTGATTAACCGGTATTGAATTAAATACCAGTATTTCTTTAAGTAATTGACTTTATATTCAATAGTAGCTGACTTAGAGATCAAATCTAAAATAACAGAATTTTTCAAAAAGTTTATTATGTGAGTAATGAATTCCTAGTTAGATACCGGTACTTTTTATTGGAAAACATTTTCGTGTTAAAATTAAGTCTTTATGATTTCTTAATTTAATTAATAATGAACTTAAAAGTCAATTAAATTTTACGTATGTAATTTGAAATTACAGAATTATCAAAAGATTTGTTCTGTCCTTAATAATGTTGTCTTAATTTATTATATAATTCAGAATTTTATAAGACACTACATCAGAGAAGAAAGAATAAGGTGACCACATAAAAATATGATACTGATGTTACTCTCTTTACTTTTTTTTTTTTTTTTTAAGACATTAAGTCTCTTCTTTGTAAAATAAATGGGAAACCTGTTAAAGTAACAAATTCACAAGGATAGAAAATTTACAAAACGAAATCATATAGGATTTTTGAAACTCGGGTAAAATAAATAACTATAAAGTTTTCCTTTAGTTCATCTTTCCACGTTATAATTATTGTCTTTATTGATTTTCATTTGACTACCGGTATCAGTTGCATTAAAATTGTACACTTCAGTTATCGGTATCATAATTTCATTTATATAATATTGTTAACTTGAGATTCTCTGATACAGTTTCATAGTACCGGTATCTTACCATTATCAGCTATCATTTGGGTTAGTTCACTCAGCTTAAATGTAAGAAAAAAAATACGAGACTGAGTCGATAGTTGAAACCTATGTGGAATTTTATATAAATTTCTTTATAAATTTCAGAGTGCATTTTTTATGTAAATTTATATGTGTAATTATGGCTATGAAAATATATTGTAATTGCATTAATTACGTTTGTATGAAATTCTCACAACAGGCAATTATAATTTCATAAAAGTAAAATGTAATCCATATGTTCTGTCTTAACTGTGTGCAATATGGTCCTGCTGATACTATATCATACCCCTGTGTCCAGGTGCAACACCTGCAGTCCTGACATGTTACAAATGATACGTGGCTACAAAGGCATATGGAAGGAAACCAAACATAACTCCTTCGATCAAAGGAAGGAAATTTCTTGAAGAAGAGAGGATAATATTCATCTGCGTTAATTAGCATTACTGTGTAAAAAAAAAAAAAACATTAAGTTTGTATTGTTTCTGATGTTACGTATCAAGTCGCATAAATTAATGGAAAAAGGCTATGCATCAAGTCAGAGTCTATGGCATGTAATGTTATGTTATGTTCCTAAGCTGTACTTGGTGAATACGTGGAAGTAGTCTATTATTTAGACTGTTTAATGACATGGGTGTAAATTATTATTTCTGGCATGTTATCTTGCCATTCGAAACCATTCATGTTGTTTGCCCATGCACCAGGGACAGATTGATGTGGCAAAACTGTAACAGACTATAATATTATACAAAAGTATACCAAATTCACATTAATCTTGATTTAAATCATTACGTATAAATATTTTTTTCTGATATTAGTGATATGTAATTGTTGTTTTCCTAATTATAGGGCATTAATCTTGTAGGAAAGTAAATATTACAAAGAAAATATTTTGAAAATAATTATAAGTAAATCTATATACGGCGTTCATATTAGGTAAGTAGTCTTTCTTTCGTTTTACTAAGAAGAATATTAATGAAAAATACAAAAAAAAAAAAACAAAAACAAAAAAAAAAAGAAACTGTAATAATCTATTCCATAATGTTATAGCTACTAGAAATTTATTATTGGCATTAAAAATGAAGTGAAATTTCACTATTCAATACTAATACCGGTATGACATGAAATTATTTAAATTGTCAACTAATGCACAAATTTTTTCTTTTTTTTTTTTTTTAAATACTTTTTCACAATCTTTAATTCTAACAAAGTGGTTAGTTTTCTTTTGCTATCAGTACCAGTATTTACCTATTAATGTATAATGCAACTACATAACCTAAATACAGAATGAAACTGGCAAGGATTTTTTCATAACAATAATTTATCTTGTTAATGAATTGCCATAACAAAATCAGCTCTACTCTCAAGATACAGAACTCCTATGAATCTGGCAATGAAATAGATGGTACAGTGTAAGAATAACAGTTCTGTAACGTGTTATCTTATTAAAATTTAAATACTACACTTATATTAATCTTATTTGCAGTGATAACTATTATTGGCCTTTTAAATGCATGCAGATTGTTAAAGGGAGTATTGCCACAGAATGATTGAGTGTGAAAATTTCAATTTAATTGAAATGAAATGAAATGAAATGAAATAGCCTATTAGTGTCCCTTAGAAGGGCTAAGGCCTCCTGCAAGAGGGAAAGCTCTAGCTCCGTTTTGCTCACGTGTCGAGCTAGTCCACGTGGGCGGAGTTGTGTACTACTCATCGACAATTATGACTAAATATTAAAATTACCTGTATAATATTATTTTGCAGTCAATGAAAAAATTATTTTATTATGAAGTTTAGGTGTCTATACTACTGTGATTGCTGGATGGTCATCTAATTCTAATTATGCGTTGTTGGGTGGATTACGTGCGAATACGTGAAAAAATCTTAAAATCACGGAATAAGAATAAAAATGGAACTGAAAAATCAACTTGCTTGTCATTCAGTAATTTATAAGAGAAAGCATTTTAGATAGGAAACAGATTGAAAGTTCTTAATTTTATGTTCATATTTATAAATATTTTCAGCTAAAACAAAACCATGTTTTAATTTTAATAAATTCCATTTGTGCTGGTTCATAAAAACTGCCATAAATTAACAAATTATTACCGTACTAGATTTTTAAGATTTTTTTTTTTTTAATATGAAAGCATTAACAAAGCAACTAAATTATGGTTTTAATGCAGCCGACATCACAATAACTACTGTATTTCAGTGAAGTTGATTCATGTAACAAAATTTGCCACAACATCTGTCCCTGCACGTAAGTTTATTCGCCATATTGTCACCGCTTATCCTTTGCCTTGCCTGCACCTTTGTTCGGCCTTTGTAGGAGAAACCAAAGACTGACAACTATTGCGATTATGTAATTAAATCATGAAAATTATTATTTCCTTTACCGTATTAACACATGACTTGATGTAAAATGAAAGAGCTGTCCTCTCTTCCCCTTCATACATAGAGTCCCTTGTACCTGAAAACAAACATGATGTTTGGAATGTTTTGGTGCAATGTATCTGCAAGTGAAGATGTTCTAGGACAAACATATAGTTTGGTTCCCCACACATTTATTCCTTCTACTTGTGCCACACTCTTCTCTGTTGCCTTTTATGGATTGTGAAAACACACTGTGATGATGTGTTTTATTTTAAACTGTATTGTGAAGATGTACATACTATATATATAGATATATATAAAATTCTAATATTGAATTGTGAAGTATAGAAATCTATATTTTTGTGGAATATAACAGATTTCTTTTGGCATGCATTATCTGGGCTACAATTGAGTGCTGAAAGGGATAACAAACTATTGTATTTGTCTGGATAAAAATATTACAAATAAAAATGCAAAGTGATTTGGTGGAATCTGAAGTAATAAATGGTATTTCTGTTGTGACAGCAGATTTTAAAACACAGTTTCTTTTCGACTGTTTCATTATTTTATTATTTATGGTTTACAAATCTTGTTACATATTTTTGTGGTGTTTAGAATTCTTTAGAATTGAAGGAGAATAATGATGGGAGGTACTATAAATGGAACAAAATATGATTAATATTATATGACAGCATTATCAGAAATATATTTCCATGCTTCCCTAATTACCCTCTAAGTCATTTTACCTCATTATTGGAAGTATGATTATCATCATTTCGATGTTCATTATTACGAATTCGTCGTACTTAGATCCAGGTTTTTGCATCAGGTGATGTGATGAGATGATATCGATGGAGAATTATTGAAATTATGTTAGGAGAAGTGGGATTACTGCAAAGAAATATGTCTCAAAGTCATACAGAGTCTTCCATAAGTAATTTTGTATGACACCGGGAAAAGTTCTTACTAACAGAGATATACAACACAGCCAGAAATCATAAAAAAAAGTCACATTTTCGAGTGACCAGTTACTTATGAAAGACCCCATATATTCAAATTTAAACCAATTGAAATTCTAAGTTGAGTATTCTATGTACAAAGATGATATAATAATCTTTGACTATCAAGACCTCTAACCTACAAGTTTTCATCTATGCCTTGAAATATCAGTTCGATACCGGTGCTGACAATATGGATGTAACTGAGTCGTCTTCATAACCCAGTTGGCAGAAGACCACTGGTTTATTATGACTGCTGACCCAAGTTAAAATCTCAGAAATTGCAGAGTTGTACGGTATTTGTTGTGGACAAAGTCAAGATTGAAGTTTTCTCAGGATTCTCATCATCATCCTTATCATCAAATTATTATTGTTGTTGTTATTATTATTATTATTATTATTATTATTATTATTATTATTATTATTATTATTAATTTTTTATTTTTATTATTATTATCATCATCATTATTATAGCTTAAGTTCGCAGGTAATCACGATATTATCATCATCATCATCATCATCATCATTATTATTATTATTATTATTATTATTATTATTATTATTATTATTATTATTATTATTATTTATCTTATAAGTAATGCCACTGCTTTTATACTCCTACATATTACTAATCCATACTTATGATTATGAAAAACGAAGTTGAGTAAGACGAAAGTAAGATAAGTATGTATCATTTTAAAAATTAAAAATATGGAATTAGGACATCCCTAGGTTGCAGAAAAAAATATCGAGGCAGTGCCCTGGCACGACTACACTCTTGAATTGTCCCCTAACTGGGATATGACGACGCATATATAGATCTATGAAGAAATTACTAAATTATGTTTTTATGCTCGCAACTGCCAAGGTTATATCAGCATCACCAGTGTGCCCAGGGTGCGAATTAATGGGGGGCATGGGGTAATTTCCCCCTCATGATGGAAAGTTATCCCCCTTTCATAAATTCATATTAACATCCCTGTCATGGATAACTTCTATCCCCTCCTCATAAAATCTAATTTTATTGTTTTAATACAAGTATACTTTATAAAGTATAAAGTAAGCAAAGAAAATAATATTGATGTATTAACATCACTGGCAAGCTAACAACAATCAATAACTTAGGAATTAAACATCTTATCTTAAGCCTGCTCATGGATATAATTATTATGATCAAGATGCAAGATAAGAAACTCAGTGCAACCAAGCATTGAGCCATATCAAATGAGGATAATAATAATTTTATGCATGGTATTTTCTATCTAGGAGCCTATCCCCCCTCATCAGAAATCTTAATTCGCACTCTGAGTGTGCCAGAATTTTGTCCTGTAGGAAGCTCTTTTACATGCCAGTAAATCCATTGACATGAGCCTGTCGCATTTAAGCACACTCAAATGTCATCAACCTGGGCCAGGATTGAACCCGTAATCTCAGGCACAGAAGGCCAGTCTACCGACTGCACCACCCAGACCAACCATCTCTGAAGAATAGCAGTTCGTCAAGAGGTATGATACATGGATACAGTCATGGATGTAAAGGCTGAAGAAGGAGTAGTATGACGAATGTTGGGGTCAGCAAAACTGGACGCATAGTTGGCACGCAACTCATTCCATCACGGGTGCACAAAAAGCAGAGTATAAGGATACTCCATGTCCTGCCCAATAAGCACCTCTATACCTCTATAGATGTAACTGAGTACCTATTACAGTGACCTCACATGATGGTATGGAATGAAACATTTTCATCTTGCAGAAACAGCACATCTCTGGAAATACAGATTCTTGATGAAACCTATATCTATTCTGTCTCCTCTATCAACTCTGTGAGTTTGTAACAGAATAATGAAATATGGATCAATATTCTGGGACAGGTCATCTGAAGCTAAATATGTTTTTGTTTTATAAAAGAAAGCGTAAGAATAATTATTATAGGTGTGTAAAAGGACACCAGGGTCATTCCATGCAAAAAAGTATGCTTTTGAACCATGATGTCTCAAAAGTTAAAAATATTGTAGTAGGTCATTTTGTATGTTCTAAATATGAATTTCACGCAATATTATATTTATATCCTTCATAGTTTGGCAGCAATCAGCATTTAAAAAATTGGTTCAGCAAAGAACACGGTTTCATTCATTGAAGTTATCTTACTATGTAAAAGAAGATGGAAAAGTGATTTCAATGCAATTCGAAAGAGGAGAGCCTTGTTTATAAATTCCCTCAAAATGAAAAAAAAAAAAAAAAAAAAAAAGTATAATTTTTTAAGTAGTTACTACTACTACTACTACTACGATGGCATCACAGCCCAAAGTCGAGCCTTAGCCTCCTCTTTTAAGTAGTTACCTGCCGTAAAATAATTTAAAATAATATAGAACAGAAAATGCAATTCATTTTTACAGACGAAAAAACATATGTTTAATTCTTTAGGGTATATTGATTCCACTGCGAAAATGTCAGAATATTTACTTAAATATCATGTCAGTTTTTAATAAAAATAACTCACCGGAACAAAGGAACTCAGCAGGTAGACTCTCCCATCATACAGAATGTTGTGAGATCAAGGTCAGGGAGACGGACGTTTGAGATTACTCATCGTTATGAAGTCTCGTGAATGCTGCGACCGCCACACATAGGAAGCGATTTTCAACCATCAGAACAAAAATTAATCATTTTATTAATTTAATTATTCATAGGTTTCTTGAGATAACGTCATAAAACTTGGGAGATGGATTAAGAATAAGATTTTCTTCAATACAAATGAAATTCGCATGAATTTAAATCGGTCCATTCGAATATAAAACTATTTCTTTTTTTCAATGAGGTGTTTTTATGAGCATCCCTTAATATTATTCGAATTAGTCTTTAAGGTATTAAAACATAGTTGTTCAGGTTTACAATGGCGTCTCTTTAGTTTCGATGACATTTCATATAGGGTGTGTAGAATATTTCAAATTATGGATAGCAATATGTAACTGCCACCCATTTTTCAGTCATCCGTATGACTAAAATATTAAAAATACTTGGCAGTTTAATTTATTTTCATAATAACATTATTATATTAAAAGCCCGAAAAAAATTCATGACATCACTGGCATATTCTTAAAATTTTGTATGGAATGATCCACCATGTAAAAAGATTTTCTAAAATTTAGAAATATTCACCTTACCTTGTGAGTATAATTTTTCCTCTGATGATGTTTTATATTAAAAACCAAGATACATTTAGTATTAATCAAACGATTCATAATTTTTGATACAATGCAGAAATCATATGTCCATCTACCCTCTGTTAGTCTAAGCTATTAAAAAAAATTCTACATTGTGACAGAGTCCAAACTGCAATTTACTCACATGTTCCAAAAACATCAACTGCTACAGAATAACTCTCCTTGGACTCTCAGCCAAGTGACTTTGATATTTGTTTCCAAGCTTTCGATGACTAGCTCTTGCATCTTCTTCACTCCATTTGTTCACCTTTATATTGTGATCTACGCAATCTGCTATAAAACTAACAACGGTATATTGTTGGATTCCAAATAATGACACAGTCTATTATACCAGTAATAAAATTTCTCAAACACTTTTGAGAATTATATTAATAGCTTAATGATGCATTTGGGTCTGTAATTAGCAACACAAATTTTTGCATCCTTTCGAATTTAAACTGATCAATCATAATAATTATGCTATATATCCTGAAACTCATCTCGCAATCATCCATATCAGCGATGCCAGATTACATGTATCATTCAGCAGTTTATGCAGCGACCTCAACTAACCGATGAAAAATTGTTTCAATGTCATACGCAAGCAAAATTTGATGTAGGTACCATACATTACTTCGTTATTAAATTATATTCTTTGTCTGCAATCAGAGCGCACTGCTGTGTATAAACTTGCATGACAGAAAGCTGATTGACATTGAAACCATGGTTACTTATTTTGATAGTTACTGAAATATTGTTCGACATCAGATTGTTGAGTATGGTCATGCTTCAGTGGCGGTTCCTCGGGGGAGGGAAGGGAGGAACGTCCTCCTCACATTTTCTTCTTTTGAAAGTAAATACCAAATAAAATATGTGCCTTTAAATTCGAGGAAGATTCGATAATTTTTAAGTTCACAGCTATAAGAAAAACTCGGTTGATCGAGTTTTAAACGATGCGCACTCATGTGCTGTAGAAAACTGTGAGAAAGATGCGAGATTGTCTGTATAGAGGAAAGGCACTCCATTCCTCCTCTACTGCAGTTAACACACATAGACAACAGCGCACTAGTGGCCAGAGAAAGAAGCAGAGTTTTAAAGCAAGTAAATGAATGGAGAGGGAGGAGATCTTCCTCTGAATCAGTTATGGGTGGAAACAGAAACCGACTGGTCGTGCAGCAAGCTCGCTACCGCTGCCATCTAACAATGTTGCATTCAACCGGACTATAACACATCTAGGAGGAGACACAACAAAAACAGTTTTAATGCAACGCTATGAAATACACCATGTAAACTTTTTTTTTTTTTTAATTATAAATAAAAAATATTATTCATTGCACTTTATATAGGCTACTATTCATGGTTTAAAACTTTCGTGGATATTTGAAAGTTAAAGTTGGGTTTATGTAAAACAAAGAGAAAGTAGTTTTACGTAGTTGGCCCCTGAAATTCACTTCTATTCATTGTTTACTAGACAGGGCAACAGCCAAGTTGTCAGGTTTGTAAAAATATATTTGAAACTAAAAGTAGGTGCTCCAAACTACATCATTTTTAACATAAAAAATTAATTGGCCACCGGCAGCTTTGAACAATAATGATAGTATGACTTTACAAGAACTGACATTCTTCAAAAGTATGTGATACTGAAGTTGTAAAATGTACTTGTGGCAATACAGACCACGTGGGTGGTGCAGTGTTCTCGCTTTCCTCAGATTATTTCTCATTCCCATTTCCATTTTTCCATAAAACGGTTCCGGTTACGAGTTAGTAGCTAGTCTCTTCCAACACGTGGGAAATATATGAATTATTTACTTCTTAATCTATTCAATACTAACTTTAACAATCATTACAATCGTTAGATCACATCAAATTTCATTTATTAATCAAACATTTTTAATAGGAAATGAAATGTGATGTCGTAGTGTGTTCGAAAAATGCTACAAGGTTGTGAATTTCCTTGTCATTGTTAATTTATGCAATTATTCAACAATGAATGGAAATGAAATCATAATATATTTTGGACAATTTAGGAAACTCAGTTTACAAAAACAGTTTATTGCTATACAGAAGGGAAGGCCAACCCCAACACTACCTGGTCTTACATGTATGCATGTAGGCTAATTTGTAGCATGTTTCATTCAAGAAGGTGTCATTTAGTGCTGTTAATTTCTTTCCTCCTCTTAAGAAATATGCAAGAGCCGCTACTGTCATGCTTATAAAGAAGGCAGATGCAATGATAAAGCTGCATTTTGCTTCGACCATTTCATATTTTCACTTGAATAGTACCGGTACCAGTACATAAAATAAGAATGAAGAAAAATAAAAGAAGTGTTTGAAAACTGTATTTCCTTTCACATCTACTATTATATATTGACTATGTCATTTATGTCAGGAGACGTTAGTACCACATGATTTTACACGAAAGGGACCTGTACCAGAGTCAATACCGGTTTCATGTGAACTCAAATGCAAATTTTCATCAGCATCTGAATAGGTACCACTATCTTACTTTCCTTTTCAGTCAATGAAGCAACCATGTTGATATTCTTATATCTGTAAACATTGATGTTAGTCATTTTGTATTGCCTGGACTAACAGCGCTACTAATCATAATTTGCTAGTGAATATCCAATCCTCCTTCTATCACCATATACACACTCACACACACTAGCAGGTGATACGTCAACAGCTTGTGAAAAAGAAACTCAACCAATTGCAAAATTACCCTCATTACTAGTACTTTAAAACTGCCTTGTGGTGGCCTACTGGTACCGGTACTTCTACAGAATGTTCTGCTTATAAGTATAATAAAAGATATAGCTATAACTTCTGAACTAATACGAATTCAGTGATGAAATCAATTGTTGCAAAGAGTGAAAACTGGGAATTTTTCTTACCTAATGTCCCATAACCTCAATATGAGTTCCATTAGTGGCACAGGAAATGTCCAACCGGTATTCTACCACGAGCCATGTGTTATGAAGCATCTGTGGTGTGACATTGTTGACAGCAGCATAAATTCTTTCCTGTAAATCTGTCAAATCACGTACTGGTGTCCTGTAGACCTGGTCCTTAACAAATCCTCACAGAAAAAAATCAGGTGGCGTTAGGTCTGGTGATCTGGCAGGCCATACGATGTAGGGTAATTCTCTTCCGATCCCATCTTGCAGGAAAATGTTCATCTAAGAGTGTGCAAACTGCGTTGGCAAGGTGAGGTGGAGCCCCACCTTGCTGGAAAATTGTTCCACCAGGGAATTGAGGCAAAGCATACAGTTGCAACATATCCAGGTAATGTTTGCATTGATCGTCTTCTCAACAAAAAAAAAAAATTGGGACCGATGATTCTGTCACACATGATCCCACACCAAACATTCCATTTAGGAGAAACCCATTCTTATTTAATTACATTACGCAGATTTTCCGATCCCAGATGCGACAATGTGTCTGTTTACTTTTCCACTAACGTGGAAGGTTGCCTCATCTGAGAAGCACATTCGAGTTAGAAATGTATCGTTATCTTCCACTTGTGCCAACATTGTTTCCACAAAGCATTTTCGTTCCCGTCTATCATTCAGAATAATCTTCTGGTGAAGTTGCAATTTGTACGCTCACAAATGCAATCTTTTGTGGAGCACTGTGTGCACTGTTGTTGGTGGGATGTTCAGCTGCACACTAGCCTGTCGTATGGATTTCCATGGGCTTCTCTGAAATGCCTCGCAAATGCGCTCGACCTTTTCCTCAGACACTTTACGCTTGAAATGTTTGCCTGCTTCAGATAACAAACTTCCAGTTTCCCTGAGCTGCCTATCCCATTTCATTATTGATGTGTATATCGGAACGGCTTCCCTCACTCTAAGGATGTATTGACGACGAATACATGAATCACAGATTTTTAGGTAATTGATTAACTAGCGGACTTACTCGTGTTAATTATGTAAGTTTGTGCGGCTTACAGCTGTTTCGGTGCTTCATCACACCATCCTCACACACCCCAATCAAATTCTCAACACACAGGTCAATTTCATTACACACACACTATTTGACTCCACTTTTCAACACATTTCAACAATCAAACGCACCCACATAACAGGCAGAGAAGTTCGAGATGATGCCGGGATCTAGTAGGCTCTGAGGATGGCGTGATGAAGCACCGAAACAGCTGTAAGCCGCACAAACTTACATAATTGACACGAGTAAGTCCGCTAGTTAATCAATTACTCATATTCAAGTGTTAAAAGTATTGTACGCAAGATTCAAAATGGATTACCAAGACAACACAGATTTTTGTTCTGCTAATGATAGCTCACAAAAGACTTTCTGCTGTGGTGTCCATATGGCGACTAACTCTTCCCCAAGACGCAAGATACGATAAGATTTATCAAATGAAATTATCTGCGCATGCGCGTGATGCGTGACTCATCTAACAACAATGAATTAAAACTTTCAGACCTCCTCTTTAAAATGGTACCAACCGTTTCCCATTTGAGTGCTTACTTTTGATGTTATAACTGTTTCTTTTATTATACTTATAAGCGGAACACAATGTATAGCCTACATATAACATCAATAATTTTTTTAAAGGATATTTTAAAAAAAACACACAATTCTTTAACAGGATATTATATTCATGAAGCAAATTACAAAATATTTCTGTTGATCATCTTTTGATTCACATTGTAACCTGAGGAACTGCAGAGATTTCTTCATGTTAAGTAACAGGTACAGGTAAGTATTGATTTATTATTATTATTATTACTATTATTATTACTATTATTATTATTATTATTATTATTATTATTATTATTATTATTATTATTATTACAATATCATTTTGATCTCTGGTGAATTTATTTTCCATAAATTTTACAACCTACCTAACTTACTGTCCAATTTCTAATGACAATCGAAGATAATCTAAGTGTATGTATCTGATTGGGTATATATTAACTTCATCATCATCATCATCATCATCATCATCCATTCGCGTGTCCCCAGTTATGGGGTCGAGTGTGAGATATCAGCCTCCAGTTTTCTTGGTCATTCCATAAATTCTTGTTCATTACTTCAATTCCATAACTTTCCTCTTCTTTTCACATCTTGTTTCAAGGGTTTCACCCGATGTTTTCATTTTGCCCTCTGTGAGATCTCCGTCCACCAACTTTTAATATCAACGCCCTATGTGATGACCTTTCATAACCCACCCTCATAACGTGTCCAAACCATCTAATTCTGCTACCTTCAAGTTTATCTTGCAATTTTTTAATTCCCAGAATGTTACTTCTTCGTTCTTTATCTCTTTTTGCTTCATGTAGACCACTATGCTGCGAAGATATTTCATCTTCAAAGATCAGTACAATATGAAGAAAATTTTGCCAAAATAAGAAAATATAAAATAAGTATTTCAATGTTAAATATTTTCGTTTGTAGAACATCTGAAGTAGGTTTACATCATTATTTACAAAATAAGCCTTTGGAGATTAATAGTTTTGTCTGCATTTAATATGCTACCAAATAAAATATTATAAATCTGCATAATTGCATAATTAATAGAGTCCTGCGTTTGGTTACTTTGAATACAAATTAAGTAGATGTACATCAATCATACTAGCTTCATACGGAGAACAAGTTGCAAGTCAACAGTTCACGTTTCAGTGAACCAAGAAGTACCTATTGTGTGTCTACATCTGTTTATTCGTGTACCTGTTTGTATAAGTCGGTGAACAACAGAAATACCACTTGGATTTAATAACAACAATAAAGAAGTCTATATTTAAAGGTATCTTATATGCAATAAAAGATAATTTTTACTTGGAATAGACAAAACTTAAAAAAAAAAAAAATCAGGAGCCAGCCCCTTTATTTTCAAGAGTCACCAAATTTCGTCCTGACATGCAATGAAGGAAACCACCCGAGCTAAGGTAAAGATATATTTACTGAAATATACTGAACAATATTAAATACCTAGCCTATGCAATGCAAACACACTCCTCAGAGACACACTGAAGCCATGTAGAAAAATATCTTGAGATGCATAACGAATGTAGTGATATTAATTTAAAAAAAACATTTGAATTTCTTCCTACAATCGCTTCTATTAACATTATATATTAGTCGTAGTGATATAAAAATAAATGGAAGTCTTAAGAAACTTTGAACTCAATTTAGGCGCCACATACAATTTTAAGTCACCATAGATACCTGGCACCCAGAATTTGTCTATTACTGATTTTTACAAATAAGTAAAACACATCTAGATACTTTAGATCTAATTAAAGTTTGGAATTAAGAAATGAAAAAATATACATTTTAGCACAAACTTAAAAATAAATTATGAGTGTGTGCTTTACAATGTAAATATTTCAAGTGCTTCAAATGAAAAACTTGTTTTCTTCTTTTTGATAAAATACATTTTCTTCTTTCCTAACAATGTGCTCACTACCAAATTCTTCTATTGTAGCACTCATTTTCAACCACATAGCTTTATTTTTTTTTCGTATGTTCACTGAAAAGCAGATCTGAACTAAGTAGCGTTGGATGATGTCAAGCTATACTCCATAAATACATACATACATAACCTCAGAAGTGGGTTACAATTAAGCCACAGCCAGGAGAGAAGACCAGAAATGTCGAAAAGATAACCTGGTGGCATTGGATAAAAAAAAACCATACATACATACATACATACATACATGTATACACTGTTACGAATTGCCTGGATGCTTTAGGTAACCAAATGCAGGACTCTAATTTTTAAACAGTTTTTCAGCATCATCAAATCCTTATGTGAGTGCAAGAACAAGATAACTCAATTTATTATACTCAGTTCTGAGAGAACATAAAACAAAGAAAATAGTTCTTATGGCTGCACTCAACACTAGTTACAATACAACACAAAATATAATTGTTCTATATTTTCTCACATAAAATTACACCTTCTGACAGTTAAAATTAATTATTTTTTTACTATGAAAACAGCATGAAGTTGCAAAAAGAGGCTAAATTAAGTAAGCAGCAAAATTGATATTTGTAATCCGTTTAAAATATTAATTTACACAGTGGTGCAGCATGGGGGTGGTTTTAGGAGTAAAAACCTTCTCCAGAGCACGCCAGAAAAAAGAAGAGAAACTGTTGAAGCTCTGCAACATTATAACAGTGACTTACTTCCAGTAATACACAATCTGTTCACAATAATGGAAACTCTCCCTGTAACTACTACCCGGTGCTTCTGAAAGGTCATTTACACCACTAAGAAATCATACCTTAGGAACAGTACAGGAGAGAAGTACCTTAATGTACAGTAGTAGCAAAAAAACGGACCGACGAAATAATCAAAGTCCCCAAAATGAGCCACTGCGCATGCCATGCCCGCATTCACAAGATAGCGAGTAATCTATTGAAATTGTAGTAGTTTCGACTGCTGACGTAACCCATTTCGGAAGCCATTAGAAAATAAGCTGGTAAACGTCATGTTCTGGAAATAATAAGTTAATTAAGTAGTAAAATATCGCTGCAATCGAAAAGTATTGAGAATAAATTTGAATAAGGAACAAAAGAGTTTCCTTCCCAGGCAGGATTCGAACCACGAAAGTCTTAGTGCTGTCACTGTGAACAAGGCTCTGAAATCAGCTACAAGGGTCGGTCCGGGTTTTTTTGCCACTGCTCTACATACATAGAAAGTTTCTGTTAATGAAAATGATGCACTCAAGGAACTAGCTAAGAAATGCAGAAGGTTTAGATCACTATGTCAGGCTTAAAAGTATAATAAAACTAAAATGGCCACCGATCATTAAGTCAACTGTTCGCTTCGATAGTTATAGCGGTCAACCTGATGATGTTGACAAAGGAAAGAAAAGTATTTACGAGCCCACCATTCCCTAGTATTTAAAAATATATATAAACTTAGAGAAACCAAAGCAATAGGCTTATGATAGGAGCTAGAGGAACTATTTCTCGTTTTGTAATAGTGTATTACGATACAAAGTTGAGAAGCACTTTTTACAAAATCAAGGAAAAGTTTGAAAAACGTGTATTGTACCGTACAACATTTTTTGCACGATCATATTTTTTAAATTACAAATACAATATATTCTGCACTGAAAATTTAGACCAATATTATTCCAAAGCCTTCGCAAAACTGCACTGTAACGGTAACTTGAATTTTAGTTTGATTTTCTTCTTGTAAAGATATGATAACATTGTTAAGTTTTGTTGGATTATCCTCAATTGCAAGGCGAATGGCAAATAATCCTTGGCAAATCCTCAGTCTCATCTTGCTATCATCAATCCAATCGATGGTAAATAACTGGTACTTGATACAGCGTCGTTAAAGAACTAATTAAAAAGAAGAGGAATCAGTGGGAGTCAACATCAAAATATCGCGAGGACTTGGCTCCCTTCAAGTCACATATCTTTTGATATATTAATGTACTTACTGTAGGCTATTATTTTGCTTATTATGTGTTTTATCTTCATCCTCTGCTTGGTGCATTAGATTTCAGTGGACTATTAATTCTCTGAAAGAAAATAATGACAGTTTCTAATCTTTACTTTTCAATGATAAGAAATCTTCTTGCTTTTCATGAGTTGGTACTTATGACTGGTTAACGATATAAGGCCTTAAACTTCATTTCTAAGTGTTTCACCAAACATAAGAGATGTTTGTGTTCGATTATATTATAACACACGATCCCATGTAGTCTCGGTAAGCCTATTGTGTTTTCCTAAGCTCTTCTTATTGCTGAAGATGTATGAAAGATTAAACACTGAAGGAGACAGAAATGTAGTTTGTGATCTGTTTCAGCTGACTTGTTCGAAGAACTTTTAAATCTGGCGCCTTTTAAGTCAGCTGATTTGTTCGATGCGCATTGGTCAGAAGGAGAAAGCGGTTTGAGCCGAGCTTAAAAGACAGACGTCCAAACATGGCTGTAGTGTATGCCACGTTGTTTCTGTCTCTGTCAATATTACCTTATTTTGTACATATATGTAACAGCGAAACGACAACTGTGCCGTGGTATGAATCTCTACCCGCCGTGGCAATGGACTATAAAGTTCATATTGATCCAGGAAAGGAAGACTGTTATTTCCAATATGTAAATCCCGGCGCAACGTTTTATGTGAGCTTTCAAGTAGGTAAACACAGCTGCACAAATGCATTCAATTATTCAGGACTTGTTGAATTAAAAGTTTAATGTTGCTAGAAAAGCTTACTTTAAAATATACTAATGCATATTGATAGTATGTAATGTTAACTAATTTTATAAAATGTGGAACATTTTAATCTCTTTGTATAACAACATATGTTGACATTAACATGTCATGCACATGTCATTGTCCTGATATATATATTTATCATAGTTTCATTCTAGAATCAGGATAATTAAAATATTATATAAATTTGAATTATGCTGGGGAATTATAAGTAAATAATTGTCATTATTCAATCAAATTAAATTAAATTTTTGTAGTTTGTGATGGAAAACATGAGTTTTAGAGGCACTTTTCACATTGTGTGTTGAATGAAGGAATAAAATTCCTTATGTGTAGGTCCTAACATTAGAAATTTTAATTTTGTAACATTGACACCTATTCATGCGTTAAATTGGGCTTCCTAGGAAAACTCATTACTTTGCCTGTTTTGGTATAGTTCTGTTGACACAAATTGAGACTGAGAAAGTTTGCCTTTTTTTTTTTTTTGCTGTCCCCCATCCTTTGGTAATCCTATTTTAAAGATTTACCCAGCTGAGCATTTAAATCGTGTGCTTTAACCAAGAAGATGATTTATTTTACAACAAAATAACCTTGTGCTATTATAGGTCATTATTAATGACTAGGACACTGTGAAGAAAATTTTGCCAAAATAAATTTATTTTGGCAAAGTATGAAAATATCAATGCAGTAATATTTCAGTGCTAAAATATCTTCGTTTCTAAACCATTTGGAGCAGATTTACATAATTATTTTTATAAAATACCGATAAGCCCTTTCGAATTTTGTCTAAATTTAATATGCCACAAAATAAAATAGGGCTACAACAAATCTGCCTAATTAAACAGTTTGTCAGCATAATCAAACCTTTTATATAAATGCAAGGACTACATAACTTAACTTTTTACACTGAAGATAGAAAAAACTGAAAAGAAAAGTAGTTCATATATTGGCTGGGCTTAACATTGATTACAATGCAACACAAATTAACTTTTCTATATAGGCTATTTTGGCAAAAGATTACATCTTCCGTCAGTTGATATTGTTTAGTGTGATGAAAAACTCATGAAGTTGCAGAAAGAGGAAGAATTAACTAGTTAGCAAAATTGATAGTTGAAACCCATTTAAAACATTAGGCTTAATTTACACGCATAAAAGTAGACATGGCAAACACTCAAAAAATAATTTCACTGGATTCAAAAGAATGAGCAATGGTGGAATAGGAACCACTTACTTTGTTTTGGCTTCTCGAATTCATTGACTCTGTGAGCTCAATGACTAAAGGGAAGCATACCTTCAGCATTGAAATATTTGTCAAAGACTTTTACACGTTGATAACCCTCATGTAGCAGCCACTTGGAATCTTCCAAACGAAATTGAACATTGCATCAAACAATTACCAATTACCTTGGATTGCTCTGAACGTATTTCTTCTCAAAAAGTAAGAAAAGCATTGCGTGAAGATTCTATTCATCAATGGAGCAAATTGAAAAGTAAAGGTTTGAGAGTTGTTTTCTATTCTCACTGGAAGAAAGGTAATTCGTGGATCTCAACCAAAAAGGGACTTTCGACCAGTCAGTGGACGCAAGCCATTAAAATGAACTGTAATACAATACCTGTACGTACTCTCCCTGGTAGAAATATTGACTCAACCCGTTGCAGAAGATGCGACGAGCAAGAAACGCTTCCTCACATCTTGGGTTTCTGCCATCATGGAGAATTGCTCCAAATCAACAGACATAATACTGTTCGTTCTCTCATCGCATCTTCAATCTGTCAGAATGCTTCCTATGAAGTTTATGAGGAGGTTGGTTGCGTCTCTTCTGATGGCTCTACTAGACGTGATGATATCATCATAATTGATCGGCAGAAGGATAAGGGTGTCATTCTTGATCCCACAATCCGTTTCGAAATGCATGAGCAACAGCCACAAGAAGTGTGTCGTGAAAAACAAGTCATATATGAGCCTTGTTGTCAGCATCTTGGAGCACAATACCACATCACACATTGGACAGTTTTTGGACTCATGTTCAGTGTCTGTGGCACGATCCCACGAGAAACTTTAAATCAACTTAAACAATTTAAAATTTCTGATGCAACGATTGATGCCATAGGATCTCATGTGTTAAAATCATCCTTAACTATAATTAGTAATCATTTGTACCCAACAAACTTTTATTGTAAATGATTTCCTATGTTTTCATATTATTTATCTTAATGTTTTCTTTTTCCTTTCAAATTGTCACACAATTGGTTTTAATGATTATTCTTTATGAATTGATTAGTAGGCCGATCTATTCGAACCCTTATTTAGGGCGGCTTTTTTTGTTAAATGTTTTTCTTCGTTCTTGAATACACTTTTCAACACTTACATAATCACTGATTAACTATTAAGTTATTTGAATAAATAAAGGATTCAAAGGATGATGCACACGACATTGAAACTAGTCAGTCAGGTAATAGAACCCAAAAATTTATAGAGTTAACACAGTGAAGTCGTTATTTATTTGTTCAAATAACTTAGCAGTTCATCAGTTTTTTTAAGATTTCGCTTACCCTTGGTGATCTCGGAATTTGATGGAATGGGTGACTTAGGTTTTTCAAGTGTTCTCTGGAAAACATCTCTGTTGTCGATCTTGTAATGTCTGGAAAGCCCAGTTCAGTGGTAATTATACAAATATTAAGGGAAGAGGAGGAAATCGTACAAAACATGAAAAAAAATCTAACAAACAAACAAAAAATCTAAGATATTTTAATGAAATATGAAAATTTTTTCAAAATATTACGAAATACGAAAGAAAACAAAAAGGCGTCAATTGCATTCTGAATATCATGACTCATGAAAATTCATGTTCCCATACCACTAGGTGGAATGGTTTAGAATATGAAATTTTATTAATTTTTTCCTGTCTCTAGTCATTATTGTTTCCCAGCATCGTGATGCACTTGGGTAGCTACGATAAGTAGCGAAATCCAGTTACGCAAACCAGCTATAACGACTGGTGGGATCATCGTGCTAACCACACGATACCTCCATTCTGGTTCGGCATATGGCCGTGAGGGCAGCAGCCGGGTGGTCGGTCTTGGCCCTGCATGGGCTGTAGCGCCACGGATTATTATTATTATTATTATTATTATTATTATTATTATTATTATTATTATTATTATTAGTCATTATTGTTTAGTCAACTGTCTGAACACAGGTTTGAACCTCATTGACACCAATAAGCCATCGTTCATGAGGCAACTAAGCCAGGAGGTAATGGGGTAGGGTGGGCAGTTCCTTTCCCTTTCCATTGCATACGTCGCCGACTGGTGACATATTACAGTAATCAGACTTCAGATGTTTACAAACAGTTGTTCTTCCTCTGACACATATCGTCAAGTGAGATGTACTGCCTGATAATAGATATACATATCAGCTAGAACCCCAATCAGAGGATCTCTAGTCATTAGCACATTATAAATATCAGCCACTACTGTTGAAATGGCCAATTGCTTTATATAACCTTGTGTGATTTGTGTTTTCATATATACAGTACATAATAAACAGAGTTATTATACTCGTATTTGTTATGACTATTATTTTAGGTACTTCGAGGTGGTGATGGCATGGCTGGATTCGCAGTAAGACATCCGAATGGACAAATTGTCCACCCCTATCAGTGGCGACCAAATGCAGATTATCAAGACCAGGCATCAACTGGTGGCTACTACAGTGTTTGCATTGATAATCAATTTTCCAGATTTGCTGCAAAGCTTGTGAATCTGTACCTTACTGTTATCAGGTATTGTTCTATAAACTGTAGCTGAAATTTTTCAACATATTTGCTGTTCACTTTGTCTGTATACATGAATTCATAATTTGTTACGCATTTTTTTTAAATTGCTAAAACTTCAGATTGTAAGCTAGCATAAATTTATTGCACCCACGTCAAATAGTATGACCATGACCAGAATAACACGCATTTACTGTAGTCACAAGTTTTCTTGAACTTTTTCATCCCCTAGTTGTAGATTTCAAACAGCTTGGCATGATATGACAGGGATGTTCTCAAGAGTAGAAGCAAAGCTGACTCCAATGTTATAAAATCACCAAGAAGTAATTTTTTTTTACTTTTATGAAAATCTTATCTCCTGTCTTCAGAAGAATCTCGATTTCGATCTGGTTTTGCGTACATTTTATAAAGTTAAAAATTGTACCGTTTTCATTTCATTTTCACTTTCATTTTGGTTTTAATGCCATTGTACGGCAAATGACTCCAGTCAAATGCCACTGCATTGAATTAAATAAATAATATTGCTTTTCTTTTTCTAGATATGATCAGTGGGATAAATTTACCAAGGAAGTAGAAGAATTAAACCTTAGTGTGTCAAACTTTACTGTGAGTATTAATACTATATATTTATAATTTATCTTATAGTTTTTAGTGTATTAACTAACGTATTTTTCTAGTTATTTGATAAATACATTTAAGTAGCTTTGTAGTTGGAGGTAGTTGAGTATACCTACCGCATTTTTGCTGTATTGCATGTAAATAGTCATGACACAGTCTAGTATACGTAGCAAATATGCATCCATAGATAGTTGCTAACCACTAGGATCGCTACTATCGCCTCATTACAGACAATGCGAAATAGTACCTGCACGTCTATTGTTTCTAGTACCCTCATAAACTCAAGCTTCGTGACTGTATATACTAGCTGTGGTCATGATGTCTTTGACTTTTTTATAGATGGTTTGCATGCATTAATAATTGAAATGGAAGATTTCTAGCAATGAGCATTGCTGAAACAAACTAATTATAATCAATGGAGCATAAAAATCAGGATACAGAATATAATAGTGACACGTATATCATATTGTTTCTTAATTTCGTATTTAATTGAGAATGTATCGGATGTTACAAAAATCTTTGTCTTATTGAAATAATTTTAATATAAATCGGGAACTAAATATCCGTAATAAAGTTATTAATATCTACTGCCTTATTATCATTATGTGGTTCTTAGATTTTCTACCAGAATTACTTAGAATTAGTTACTATTCCTCACTTTCAAATGTGCACTGTTTTGTGTTGATATGGCATTAGAATACTCTTCTGAAAATTGATGTGACACAATAAAATGAAATTATTTTAATGTCCGGAGAGAAAACTGCAGTCATTTGAAAAAGCATCATTAAAGTAATAGATGCTGGCTGAATGTAATCTTTGGAATAACTTCAGACGACAACTCTGCAATAGCATATACCTGTGTTTATTCTAGAAATGCTAATCACAACTTAATTGAATTAATGAATTATAGGCCTATTTATAAATTTAAGAAGTACTTGAAAGTTTATATAAGAATAGTGAAGATTATTCTTACTACAGCAGAAAACAAGAATGAATTATTCAGAAGAGGTTTGGCTTGAACTTTTTTCCAATTGTTACAAAAATAGGAATTATGATATTGTGAAGGTTGCATCTACCTTCACTTGTAGATGAAAATAGAAAGGTAAGAAGGCTGTCGTTACTCATTACAAATGGCTAAATCCACGCAATTAAATTCATTTTTTAGTGACTAGGATATCTGCCTCATATCCTTTTTCACCGGAAAGTGAAAGTAGCTCTGGTTTTTTAAACTTAACAGTTTGTTCTGTTTAGGAAGGCATAAAATAAAATTGCTATAAATATTTTATCAGGAATGGCACAAAATTTATTTTGGTTAAATATGGAAGTTTTATGTTATTGTTTTTCCGAACAAAAGAATTCAAATAGTAACTCTGCAATGACTGAATAAACAAAATGCTGTTTATTGCGCAGCAGTGAGCGAAATGTGTGTTGTGGTTTGCAAAATTTTAAAGTGTAACATTAGCTTAAGGGGTTAGGTACAGCTTACAGTAGTAAAATTTTTGGAAATATTCAACATTTTTTTCCTCCATTACTGTATCATGTGCAATAATGAAAATTGGTGTGTGTAAAACACTGTCCTTCTGCTATATGAAAAAAATATTTTTACGATTAAAGAAAAATTATTTATATATATTTTTTTAACATTCATAATGGTGGTAGTTCACTGTGCAGTGATGAAGCGTTTTCTCATAACTCATAAACTTGTTTACTTTTTCATGTGCTCTCTCTTTTATTTTATTGCTGAAACTCATGTTTACAATATCATGCTCTTTAAACTACATTCCTTAATAAATAATATTTTTTTTGATTTTGTGTTAGAAGAAAATATTAACATTTGACCATTTCTTTTAATGAATTTATTTTTTATCAAACAATCTATCAAAGGTAGAGAAGTGATCTTGCACCATATTGTAGATATGACATTCATAAGTACACACAAAAAATTTCAACACAGCATGTGTGATAGTTTTTTAGTTATGTGGGAAATGCTTCATCACTGCACAGTGAACTGAATTTTGAAAAAAAAAAAATGTAAATAATTTTTTTAAATCGTAAAAATATTTTTTTCATATAGTAGAAGAACAGTGTTTTACACATACTAATTTTCATTATTGTACAAGAAAAAACTAATGGAGGGAAAAAATGTTGAATATTTCCAAATTTTACTGCTGAAAGCTGTACCTAACCCCTTAACGTCATTTTTACCATAAGTATGACATTTGGAGAGCTCCGAATTACAAGTCAATAAGGTTACGATACTGTACATCTGAAGAAAGTGGCTCTGTTAACATGTCGTACACTATTGGCCATAGGCATGTGCTAGAAATTCAAGCTGCTGTCAGCGCTGCTATGACAGCAAGTTCTAACAAAAGTCTTAGACAACTGTCCACAGTGAGAGCTATACCATACACCCCAATCGTATATAACATGTTCTGCCACTACACGATGTGGATCTACAGAAATGGATCACTTGTATTTATATCACGGCTGTAACAGGAAAACTACATGGGCATGATGTTCAAGATGCCGCATCACCTCATTGAGTGAAACAATTTCATGAATAACATGCTATATGAATTGGTGAGATCATGGTGGCCAGTTACTTAGTGTCCAAATTCTCCATACCTGATACTAGAGTTGGGTCGATTCGTGAACGAATCGTTCATTCGAACGACTAATAATAAAGAATCGTAAGAATCGATTCGTGGTATCAACGAATCATCGTTCAAAAGAATCGTAACGAATCGTCGTTCAAAAGAATAGTAAGGAATTGGCATGGTATCGTAACCCACGATTCTATTAGTTGTTTGATGTAACCTGTCAACGGACATTTCCGAACCGTGTCGAATGCTCCCGAGCGACAGTGAAATCAAAATTTGTACTGCATTTGTTAAGTATGGAAAATAATGAACACAAACCTGAAATTTGCATAGTTAAATAGAGATGAAATGCAAAATATGTACTTCATAATAAGGTTCAGTTGATAAATTATAATTTAGAAACATTATCTTGGGTAATTTTGTAGATTAATGGAGGTCATGCTGAATGGTTCCAGCCAATGAGAAAGAGACAATCCAATATCTCGCCTCTTATGCCATCTATGCGAGAGATGTAGAACGTTTTTGTTCTACGCGTGGTTTGCAAAGGAAAGTGTCCTGTAAGTCGTTCGTTGACGAATCGTTGGAATCGCAGAGTAGGAAGAATCGTGAACTCGTTGACGATCCAAAAGAATAGTTGGAATCGCAGACTGAGAAGAATTGTGAACGAATCGTTAGAATCGATTCGTAATGTATGATTGAATCGTTGGAATCGACTTCTGAAAAAGAATCGTGTTGCCCAACTCTACCTGATACCACCTGATTTCTTTGTTTGGGGTTTGTGAATAATGATATCTATGCACAAGACGCAATGATATTGTTGATCTCAAAATAAAGATTGTCCCAGCTTTTGGAAAAACTACCCCTGAGATGTTACATTACATTTGGGAGGAAAAATCCTCACAATATGAATTATGTTGTGTACGCAATGGTGGTACATTGAGGTCTAATGTGGACAAAACCCCCAGTCTTCTGGAACATATAGCCTATACAGATTACTGAAAATTAAATAGCAGTGGTTGTCATGTTACAGAGTTTTTATTTTATGCTTCTCCAAACATCACCCAATATGATTCACTAGCAATGAAAAGAGCTCAAGTTAAATCATTTTCTGAATAATGAAGGTTATTTCTTTAATTTTGTACTCACTTTAATCATTAGTGATGAGTATAATCTTCTGTTGTGTCTGTGAAGTCAAACTGGTTTTTAAATTGTTATATAGTTATAATGAAACATGATGATGTAAAATAGCCACTAAATGAAAGAATAACTGTCCAAGATTTTGTCCTGTTACTGTTTCTGTAGTTACCAACTAATTGTTATTGTTACAATTAATAAGATAGATGTAAGAAAGAAGTGCAATGCATTTTGTGTCTTGAAAAATTTGTATTCGTTACTCTAGTCAAATATGAATACCACCTTGCATGTAATGAAGATGTATTATAGGTGCATGAAAAGATAATTTGCCATTGGAATAAATAGTTGAAAGGAACAGGAAACGTACTGACCAAAATGCGTTCAACGTAAAGATTAATTTTTGGTCCTACAGAATATATCTATTATGGTGGCAGTGATTATTAGAGGAGAAAAATTCGCTCCTGTGCCGGAATCGAACCCGGGTCCTTGGTTCTACATACCAAGTGCTCTAACCACTGAGCTACGCCAAAGTTCAATCCACAGCACTTGGTCGAATCCCTCTCCTCTAGTGTTTAGTGTTTACAGATATATTCTGTAGGACAAAAATTAATCTTTACATAGATTCTTCGCCCAACAGTGCATATTACTGTGGAATCCCGGCCACCAAGTCACTCAATTGAGTGTGCTCCTTGTATAATGGCAGTTGACTTAATATATGTCAACACATGTGGAGTCAGGCCACAAAGGGAAAAACATTAGAGGAGAGGGATTCGATCCAGTGCTGTGGATTGAACTTCGGCGTAAGTCACTGGTTAGAGTACTTGGTATGTAGAGGACCTGGGTTCGATCCCTGGCGCCGGAGCGAACTTTTCTCCTCTAATAATCATAATAATCAAAATGCGTTCAGGTAGATCGTTTGTAAGCTTAATCTGTTGAAACCATACAAACCAACTATTTACACAATCCTAAGAAATCAATGCAAAAATCTGCTTAACAAGTAGGCATTTAAAAAGAACAGTCCATATAGTGTTGTGTTTTCCTAACTGTAATCATCGATTGATAATATGCATTCCACATGGTTGATTATTACGAAAGATACTATTTTGCTGCAGACATTCTTCATAAGTAGCAATGACGAACAGTTTTTAGATCATAGCGGTATAGTATTTAGTAGTGAGGTCACTTTTCATGTTTCTGGGCAGCACATCGTGAGAATATGAGCTTATGAAAATCTACATGCTCATTGTTGAACATGAGCAGAATTGCCTAAAAATTGACTTGAGATATGCTCTTGCAAGATATAAAGCAATGATCCCGTCTTTGCAGACTCCACTATAACCTCGTAGAATTACCTAGAGAAGTTGTAACTTTTGCAATACCTCCAAATTCCCAAGCCAATGTAATAATACTTCAGCAAGATAGTCCTGCGCATTTCTCTGTAATTTGGGAATTTCTAAATTAAATATTTCCACAGAGATTGATTAAAAGGGGTGGATGAAAACCATGGCTACCAGCTCTCTGGACTTTTACTTATGGAGTTATATCAAGTAAAGGGTATACAGTATACCCTTTGACAACATTAACCATTTGAGACAGCAAATCAGAGAAGCCATCACATCCATCGCTTTTGATATTCTTGATCCAAATGTGACAGAAATTGTGAGTATTGCCTAGATGTCTGCCAGGCTACCTTAGGAGTTCACATGAACTTCAGTGAATACATAGTAAAAGCTTGGTGAATTATTCTTTCATTTAGTAGTGATTCATTAAAATGTAAATTAAAACCCACCATGACTTTACGGACATATCATATATTGGAAATAATATACAGGGTGTTTCAGGAGGAATGTAAAATATTTCAGGATAATGTAGTTCGGGTTAAACTACATCAATTTAACCTGATATACCTATGTCCGAAATGTAACGGTTGGGAAGTTATTAATGGGCGAACTTTTAAATGGAGAGAGGCATTATAGACGTATGTCTACGTTTTCGAACATTGTGATATGATACATTATTGAAAATGCTGCATCTTGTGTTGTTCCAATAAGTTTATTTCATAGTTAAGTATAAAATCAATAAGAGAATATAATTATTACACAAGACAATCTTATTATGGATTTCATGAATTGTAAATTCGTATCAGGTATTGGTATCAGTTCTCTTTCCTACGTCAATTAAGCACTTGGTAGGTTGCCAGTTTCAGATAACATCCGGAAAACACGGGAAAACACACAGCTAGACGGAACCCTTCAATTGGGATAATGTCATTTGTATTCCTCAACAGCAGCCAATGCATTGTCATTACAAAATCCATAAAGAAAAATCATGTCCGCGTATTTACTTTGCGAAACACGAATTAAATGTCAAGTGAACATGTATTCAATTGTGTGTTGCACTGGCTTTGTGGTGCTCAGATGCTGCCATGTACAAAGGTCTGGCGTATCATATCAAGTATAGTACACAGAACCATAAGACTTTCCAGTATTTCTTCCCTTAATTTCTCCTCAACTGTTAGACTTCAGATGTAGGTATATCATTTTAAATTGATATAGGTTAAGTCAAACTACATTATCCTACATTTTATATTCCTCCTGAGACATTCTGTATAAGGAAAGTTATAAAGTGTAAAGAAAACTTTGAAGGAGACATGGTTCTTTAAATGATAATTAAGATACATACTAACTTTATTTTAAGCTTTTGAAGGTTACGTCCTTCAGGTAATGTTTCTTTCTGTAGAGGTGTATTTCCTATCTTATGCACTTAATAACAACGGCCTGCTTTACATTTGCATGGGAATTTCTTCAGTTTATGAGATATTACTCTACAGTTTTTAATTTGCACAAGCAACAGAAGTTCACTCTGCTTCAGAATTATTCTTATAAAGAATAATGCATGGCATTACGTCATTACAATTAATTAAACAAGATTTTAATTGTGTTTGTTTGATCAGGAATCTATTAAAGGAGTGGAACGTAACATCAACGAAATGCTACAATACCAACATCACACTAGGGGCAGGGAAACTTGGGACTACAATCTGTTAGAAGACAACAATCGCTATGTACAAAACTGGTCCGTTGCACAGATTCTTGTCATTACGTGTACTACTGTTCTGCAAGTTTATTTTGTTCGAAAGCTTTTTGAGATAAAGAATCCCAGGCCAAGGGCATGAACATGTTTAACGAGTCTTGAGAAAAAACTAACAATTTGTCATTGGCTCTGGAAAAAATGGGATCTGAATTTACTTTTTATGTAGAGAGTTTTGTAAAGTGCAGTATTATATGAGTATGAGAAGCTAAAGTGGTGTCAGAGAAAAACAAAATGGCAATTGAAGAGTGAGAATCTGGCAAAAAATTACAATGGACTTGAATGCTCAATTGTTTAAATGTATAAACACGTTTTATTTAATTGAAAACATTCCTGCCTTTACATATAATTTAGAATGATGACTGCAATGAGGTAATTATTGTTTGGCACTGTTATTACATGCACACATTTTTTTGTGCTATTCTATTTATATACATTACATGTAAACGTTAGTGATACCTCCATATCTAGACGTAAAGTAAAGTGATTGTAATTGTGTTTTCGATATTTAATATCGAATGAGCATTTATATTGTTAAATAAATGTATTTTTGTAACACTTTTATTTGAACACGAATACCATCTCTGTCAATGAAAAAAATTATCAAAAATAAATTCAAGTATGAGCATCTTATGTACACTGGGTGGTTTTGCATAACATTGTTATATCACAGCGTTATATTCAGCTACCTCCCATTTTTATATTACTTTCAAGTACAGTAAAACCCCGCTTAACCAAAATGGTGGAGTAAAAATACATAGCATACTTTTTGGACCATAATGCGCACTCTTTTCTCAAAAATATTTTCTAAAATATAACTGCATCTTACGTTTTAAAGGTCTGTCCATCAGAACGCTATTTTCTTGTTCACATCCCATAGGAAGGCTGCAAATAAGATTGAATGCCCTTTAAGGAATGCAATAGGTAGAGAAATCTGTTTTCCACACTCTCAGCTCACTTGTTTTGTGTTCAGTAGCAGCCAGTGGGTATACATTTTTCCCATCAGTGAAAGTTATTCTTTGCTAACTGCCTTTTGTTCTATCTACTCCCTATCCAAATAATTGTGAAACCAGTTATGTCTGAATGAGAAGCAGTGGCGGCTCGTGGGTATTGAATTAAGGGGGCTGCATACAAAAATAAACCAAGCAACTTACCTTATTTAAAGATTAGTTCCATGCGCCTTGTCTTGTAGATTGCAAATTTTTTAATCATCTTCTTATTAAAATCCGATATGTCATTTAACACAATCTTTACAATGGAAAACATAGCTAATGCTGTCAGTCTCTCTTCTCACATCGTATTTCTAAGTTAGGATTTTACTCTCTTCAAACACGAAGAGCAACATTCTGGTTCGGAAGTTGTCATTGGTATGGTGATAGCTATGTGTAGTAGTTCCACAACTTCTGAAAATGAGGCCTGCAAGTTCTCAGATAGAAGAAACTGCAAGAGCATGACTGCGTCACTGATATTTCTGAATTCTTGTCTCTGATACAACACAGTGAGTTCCGTTTTTAGTTTGTCTTTATCGAACATTGGAAAAAACTTCACACATACATTTAGGTCATTTTCAGGAAATGAGCTTTTGTAGCATTCAAATTTTTTTTTGACGCAGAAGACGAGATAATATCAGATTATCTATGAACTGGAATCGGGTTTTAGCTTGTGTGATAATGAGGTCACACACTTCCTTGGCTCATGTCAGTAGATTTACTGGCATTTAAAAGAATCCTGCGGGACAAAATTCCGGCACAACATCGACGCTGATATAACCCCTGCAGTTGCGAGTGTCGTTAAATAAACCATAATTTAATTTTTTATATGCAGATTTGAACCTTAGAAATATCTAACTGGCGATGTTGTAGTTGGTTGTATAATATATTTACATGATACATCAATAAATAAAAAAAACTGAGCCAGAGATTGAATTCAGGATCTTCAAGAGTATACACCAGGACGCTTGCCTCATTTATTGTGATGTTGTTAGATGTTTCAGAATCCATTATGGTTTAAAAACATTCTAGCAATGGCGCCTTCTTCTCATGAACAACATTTACTGTTCTTATTTTAAAACTCCATCCTGTTGCCCCAGCTGATGGAATTGTATTTTGAAACACATTAATGTAATACAGACTGTGTGGAGATCGAGAGAAGAAAGCAGGGATACTGGATAAATTAGCAAACAATATGCGAGCCTTTGTATTTTGTTTAGCGGTTCTTTCCATTATAAGATTCAAGTGATGGGCACTTAATTTCACATTTCTCCTGAATTGTTAAGGTACTGAACTGAATAGACTGTAAATATTGTACAGAATTAAACATTGTTACACTTGTACTCACAACATTAAAGAAAATGTATTTAAAACTCCGCGCTACTGACAAACTACTCCAAATTTTGCAGTGCCTGGAAACTCTGGATTCATGGCAAGGGGCAGCAGGGGAAGGGGTAAAACTAACGCGCAAAGCATCTGAGACGAGACTGGCAGCTCCAGGGGAGGAAGTGGCTTCACCCTATAGTCCTTGTCTCTGGTTTTGCTCTGGCAGCACCAGAGGAGGAAGTCACTTCACTAACGACTGCATGCATGTTAATGAGAGCGAAATTTAAAAAAAAATTCGAGCCGCTAAATAGAGACAGTATAATAAATGTATTTCATAACATAAAACGAGACAAGAGGAACAAATGTCTGGGGGTGCTGCAGCTCCACAGCCCCCCTTCGAAAACCGCCCCTGATGAGAGGTGACAACTGATTCCGTGTGTATGCACTTCTGTGATGCTGTAGATGTTCAGTTATTAATGTTCTACCGAAATTACTATCAATGGATTATCTGAAAAAAAAAAAAACATGCTATCCAAAACAGCTCCGCCCTCTTTAGTTCGGATAAACAGGGTTCTACTGTAGGCCTAGTAATTGTATAATACAAGATGGTTCAAAAAATTTTGTCATAACTTAAGAAACTCATGAATCCCTGGGCACTGTCTTGCTGGAGCTACTTTGTGGACTTGGTAATGATTGCTCAGCTCTGAAATAATTTTATTGTGTGTTGTTTTGTGTGACTTATTTTTACTGCTTTAAAAAATCAGCATCTCCTCTTCCATAATTTCGCAATTTTATTCAAGGTCATCGGTACCAAGTATGATCTGAGACTCCCATGATGTTCAACATGTTCCGTGACTTTGGGTATTTGCAGTGTGTCGTAGGCATAGAGACATCCAACGTTTTGGAACTATACAGAATGATTCATAAATTTCTGTACAAGCTTTGTGGGTGTACTGTTGAGGTAAAACTGAAACTAAAATGTTCCTGTCAGGTCGGAATCAACTGTAGAGGGGTGTACGAGTAACAAACATCTAATGCACTCGCTTTGTAGGTGAGCAAGACACATCCAAAGGCTTTACTGGTTCATGTTTTCAAAATCTAGCAGGTAGGACATTTTGCATTATAACTCTGAAAGTAAGGGTTTGCGGGAAAAGTTGTGTAGAATATTTTATTTTTATTTTTACCTCTACATTACACCCACAAAGTTTGTACCAGTACAGGTATTTATGAATCACTCTGTATATGAACTCCATCTTTAGGAAAGACATGAAAAGAGGAAATTTATGTGTTGAATCCATTACCAAAAGCTACTCTTCAGTCACTTCACGTCACTAGTGCAGTATAAATGGAAAAAAATACTGAATTGTAACATTTTTGTCAAGATCTCTATGGCAAATGTTTTACAAAGCAAGTCTTTTCTCCTTCTGTTCTTCCTCCTCATCTTTTGTCAAGCATGTAGCCTGTTTCATCATGGGTTTGAGATGCTTCATTTTCTCTTTGCTCGATCAGGCCATATCTTTTTTCTCTTACTGTATAGGCTATTTTTTAATACAGTTATTTGCATGTGATGTGTGTGAAGAGTTTTCAGATGTGCCATTGAAATTTGGGGGAAAGTCGAAATAAACAAAGGAAAATAGTAAAGAATAAAAAAAAAATGGTCGAGATAAATTTTACAATTATATTATATTATATTTTTCAGCCTCCACAATGGCTCAGTGCTAGCAAGCCGGGGACCTGGTTCAAATCCCAGTTGATCCGCCTTGAATTTAGAACTGTATGGCTCAGACATTACAGGGATCTTCTCCAGATATTCTGATTTTCCTGCGAGATCCTTACAATTCGTAATCGTCATCATCATCATCATCATCATCATCTTCATCATCCATTGCAAGTGTAATGTAGACCCTCTGCTTGTGGTGTACTCTGGATAATCTCTGACGAACTAAGTGGTCTATGCTTCTCGTCACTAGCAACATCTATGAGCCACGAAATATCTTTTTCGTAAAAGACCAGTAAGAATTAAAAGAATTAAAATATATATATACTGGTAACTTTACATAATTATAATGGGAACATTGTGTTAAAATTGAAGGTATTTTTGACAACATGATACTACCAAAAGCCATTAGTTCTACTATTATACAGTGAAACCTGTTCAAGACGGAAGTGACATGATCCTAATTTTTTTTCCGTTGTGGACAGGTTTCCATGTTATTCAGGTGTGAAGTTAAAATGGAATATTTTATCATTTGTATAAATGAAAAACAAAATGGCATGCCACAAATTGTAGGAATTACAAAATATTCCGTTTAACACTACTGACATTAAATCAGCTTCCTGCCGCTTATTTAATTGGTGAATGATCTTGATGAAAATCTCATTTCCTGTATAAATTGTATCGTAACTCGCTCATTAAACACTATTAAGTTTATTAATTACACTAAATTTAATATCTAATCCTATACTATAATACTGCACTGTATATCACAACACATTATTTAATTGGACTAGCAGCCATTCATTAGAAGCTTTGAATTCTGGATTATCTAATTTCTTTTCCAGTTCAAGGGTTTGTATTGCAGAATAGATCCAGAAATTTGCATGATCTTTGAAAGGGCAAGAAGAATCCACTCCCACAACAGTTCATTTGTTTCTATGTTACCAGTTGTTTTCTGTTTCCTTTTATGTCAACATTATTGACCGCAAGCCACTCACACATGATACGCCCTTTATTTTTTAAAGTGTTAAGTTACACGTGAGTTTTCCATTCCTAAATTTCAACATAATTTTCCGTACGCTTCGTTTCTTATTTTCCTCGATAACTTCTACTTCATCAGTTAATGATAGTGCAAAATTTTTACGCAACTTTTTTTCATCACGAAATCACTAAGACTTGCGTTCTACCCAGCTACAACAGTATACAGGGGTGACGCATTGAATTTCTTTGAAGGGACTCGTCTACCTAGTCAATAGGGTAATAAAATTTATGACCACCAGGCCAACACACCCTCGCACCCTCAAAAAGTTTGCAAAGAAAACTTGTTTTTATCTTAATGACCTACGTACTTCGTACATTCCTTGAAAGCACATACTGTTTCAAAATATAGTTTACATTATACAGTAGTGTGTCGAAAATATTAGGTATTTCCGTTTTGAACAGTAGCAGACAGTTTCCGTTTCCGCGTTGGACAGTTTCCGTTTTATTCAGAAAAAATTACACATAATATATACGAATTTCGCCGGAACCAATAAATTGTTCTGAAATAGACAGGATTCCGGATTATTCAGGTTCCGATTTGAATAGCTTTCACTGTATATATGTATATATATATATATATATATATATATATATATATATATATATATATATAATAGTAGAACTAATGGCTTTTGGTAGTATCATGTTGTCAAAAATACCTTCAATTTTAACACAATGTTCCCATTATAATTATGTAAAGTTACCAGTAAACTTATTCTGTCTGACCATAATATGTAAAACTAAACAGGACTTTTTATGAAAATGAAGTGGGAGGGTATCTGGTGACACATAACCTCTACCAGTCGTTAATATGCGGCCAGCATTAAAGCCGTATTGAAGAGTAACAACATTTTATATAGGCTCACAGCTGGAGTTTTGTATTTGATTTACTTTTCTTGGTTGTCAGAAACTGTTTGTGTTACAAATTCAAAACTGAGTCTTATCAACGTCTTGCTGTTGAAACAATTCGAATTGTATTGTTCTGTGCCAATAGTAAAAACAATCGTAATACTCATTTCTTAATCATAAAATCTGAAACTGATGGCGTGCTTTGGCAATTTTAGCACCTTTTTAAGCGTGCTGTTAAGTTGGATAAAAATTGAAAAATACTGATCTGGTCAGTCATACATACTACATGGTAATACCACTTTTCTTCTTATCTTGACCTTGTGCTCTTATATTTTTGAAATAAAACTTTTTATATGTGGAGGCGAATCAAACCCTATGACTGAAAATTCGGTTACGACGTTTTAAGATGGCTTTACATGTTGTTTCTACAGGATTGTGTATGTTGCTATATTATCGCGGGTATGGCACCACACAAACAAACAGTATCGTATTTTATTCATAACATCAGTGGCTGGAAGATCATTGCCGAGATCATAGAGTGATTTAGGTGTGACATTGTCTAGGTCCAGTCCGGTACATATAGGTGGTTTCCATTCAAAAGTTATTCTGCTTGGAATCCTGTGCAAACTCACGAAGTTTGGCCAATCCTTCTGAATCACTGTGTATATTGTACTTCATTTTCTGAACCTGTGTAATCAAGTGCTACATTTCTTAGCTCTGTCTGAAGTTAGATTTATTGCATTACACTCTTCTACTGAATATGTTGTATTACTTCATGGGCTTGGGAAGATGTAATAAAAGGTGAAATATCCATACACGTTAGAGGTCTGCACGTGCTGAAATTCTTAGGCACAGTTCGCCCTGGTCCGAGCTGAACAAGACCCTAAACCAACCCGAAACCCTAGATTAGTTTATAATTATCAACTCGAAACACGAAGACTAGCAGACAAAGCAAAGGCTTAGCGTACAGCATCAGGAACAACTGCGAGAGAGATCACTCCAGTTGGAGCATGAGCATAGGCGGAGTTATTGGGGAGGGGATGGGGGGACACTGCTCCCCCCCAAACTTGGCCGAACTCGTATTTTTCTATTAATGTTAGAAAATATTCAATTCAAAAAATGTTTCTTGTTTTTGTTTATGATTAAGTTTCTGTGCTTAAATTGACGAATTAATGTCTTCAGATCATGTGTCTGGACTATAATATTTATTTTAAATTTCTGAATGTTTAAGAATTTTTATACCTCATCTGATGAATGGCAGCACTATAAGTTTTTTTTTTTGTAACATCCTGTACTGATGTGTTAGAACTCTGCAGGTGTTCAAGCAGCCACTTGAAGAAATATGAATAACATACGGCATAACAATGCAGAAAAAAGAAAAGTGATTCCGGTTAAACTTAAGGACAAGATTAAATAAAATAATTAGAATTCACATTTCATATGATATCTTGCTCTTTTAAATAAACAGATAAAGTAAATGTAAAATTGGTCCACCGCTGTGGAGTAATGGGTTAGCACGTCTGGCCATGAAACAAGCGGTTTGAACAAGTTACATGCTTGGGGTTTTTCCTCAACTAATTGAAGCAGAATTGCTGGGTAATTTTCGATGTTGGACCTCAGACTCATTTCGCCATCATTAATTCACATATCATCATCCATAAAATAGCCGAGGTTAAGTTCACGGTGCGGCGTGCTATACTTGTATAAGAATGCGGTCATTCGGCTACCCAATCATTCACAGAATAGGAGTGGTACCCACAATAAGCCTCAGGCTGCATTGCAAGCCTTCGAGTCGCTCTTCCTTACAAGAGGGGAAAAAAAGTAAAATTGACTGTATATTTTGTTACAGTTTTACTTTATTTTACAATACCTTTATTAAATGATCATATTCTGATATATTGTACCAAGGTCAAACTATAATTGGGGGAGAAGATAAATGATGTCCCCCATAATCTCGTTATATCAGGATTCTATTGTTTTTCTTTGTCCCCCCTCCCCAAGGAAACTGTTCTCTCTCCACCTATGAGCATGAGACAGAATAATCTCCCAGTCTCCCAAGTAAAACAAATAAACAGTGCTCTATGTGTAAGACAGAGTAGAGATGAGACAAATGCCGTTATGAAATACGAAGTCAATTTAAACAACTTACGATACCGGTAGTCTACTGTTCTGGATTTGTACCAGGTGGACATCTAATCGTGCATGCATTAAAATCTTTGTATTATTTTTAATAAATATACAGTGTGTTCGCTTCCCCCTGCAGCCGGGTGATGAACAGCAAGCACGCGGAGCAGCAATAATATAGCCTACCAACGTGCTGCCACCCGTGCTTAAGAATCACTCAACAGCTGTCCATCATGTTGCAGTCAGCTGACCTATAGTCCCGTCGCTCTAATTTCCAGCAGCCAATCGCGTTGCAGGTCAGCTACATTTAAAAGTGTGCGTCTTTTGATTCGCTTATGAAGACGTTATTCATTTCTTAAGGCTCGATATAATCGCCCGCCATTTTGACTCTTTCTTTGGTGTTCGCAGAAAGCACACGAAGACATTATTTGCTGCTCAATTATTTGCTGAATTACAGTGCGTTTGATTTATTATCATAGAAGCTACGACATAATAATGTTTAATGGTGTGCAAATAGATTCCTCGTATAGTAGCTCGGGAACGAAAGAACAAAAATGGCGAACGATACTACCTACCTAGACTTTATAGAGCTTTGACTTCCTAAGACGTAAGCAAAGAGGTGGAGTCACGCCGGAAATAACAGCGTCGCGACTATAGTTGCATTCTGTTTCAAAAATCAGTTTGCTCTACTGAAGCACTTTAAAAAAACGCCTCAAGGCCATGCATGGTGGTTTCCCTGAGCAGTCAGTTTACGCTTGTCAGTGTCAAGAATGCATCAATGCAGATGGACACCACTTTCAGCATCTTTTGTAACAAGGTTAGTACTCAAGTGATAACAATAAATGAGTAGGATAAGTTTGAGGATTGATACATGTTGCTAACGAATGCTCCGCGCTTGCTGGCCGGCCGCAGGGGGAAGCAAACGCCCAAGCCTGACCCAAACCCGACAAGTATAAGTGAATTTCAACCCGAGCATGGTCCATGTAGACCTGAGCCAGTGCAGACCTCTAATACACATGCTATTGAGGGAACAAAGTAAAGTTGCCATGGTTTCTGGATCTCTGCAGGAAGTCATGTCAGTCAGCATAAAGCTCAGCTGCATTTTTCTCCCAAGAAAGATCCTATATTCAATTCTAAGCTGAATGGATTCTCAGTCATTGTGAAAGATGCAGCAAGATGAAAAATCTCAGCTTTATTCGGGTTTGAACCCAGGCTTTTTATCTATAGTCTGTCGCTTTAGTGGTGTGTGAATTAAGATGCTGAACATGAAGACTTTGATATATATCTGAACTTATGTTTATGGATACAATAACTGCATTTAGTTGTTGATAAGCTCTTAACCCCTAGTCATTTCCAACTGTAATGAAATGTTATGAGAAGAAACCTGACAGTTTGAATTTTTATTTGTAAGCATTGCTAAACAAATGTTATAAGTCTGAAATTATTAAATTTTAATACATGAATTATTTGAATAACGAAACAGACTCGTTTCATATTATAAATCACCGAATTCCCATGATATATAACCTTGTACTTTTTCATATAAATTAGCACCCTGTCTGTAATACTAAAACATTGAAGAAATTCTACTTTAATGTCAGTTAAATATAATCTGCATTGTTTCGGATGTGGCAAATCATTGTGTTTTAATGATCTTATTTTTATTGTGTGCTATATAATGTGAATATCATTTACAAGACTTTTTTTTGTGTGTATGTGTTTTTTTATCTAAAATTCGGTTATAAGTGGATATCTCTCCTATTCCGTGTGTGTGCGCGTGCACGTGCGTGCGTGCTTTTTTTTATCTAAAATTCGGTCATAAGTGGATATCACTCCTATTCCTCTTCATATACCAGTATTTTATTTTATATATCTTGGTATTTGGTATATGCAATATATATATATATATATATATATATATATATATATCTTAGTATATATATCTTGTAAGAATCCGAATCAACTGTAGGCCTTCTTGGTTTGCTCAGTTATTTGTTCTTGTGTAGATTATATTCACATGAAATTTTTTGGTTTTGATTTTCATTGATGAACTAGTTTCTTAATTGTTCTTAAGACGTCATTTGCCAAACTTTGGTTTAATCAGTAGCCCAAAATAATTTGTCATTAGATAACAATATTGTATTTTAATTGCTATATTTAAATAGAATGAATGCAATGAAAATTTGTATTATCAGTATAATATCAAGCATCACTTAATCTAATTTATTCTCGATAAAATCAAGGTGGTAAAATACGAAACTATGAAAACATTCAAAATGTTTGTATATTGGTTAATATTTAGTCGTAGTGTAAGCAACATTGGGTGCTGTACTTTTTTTGCCTCCCCCCCCTCTTCTTTTCCCCTTCCCGTAAAATAAAAGATATCAAAATGGCCAACAAGTAAAGGTTTTTCGTTTGCAACTATGCAGAAATAACCAATGGATTCCGGACTGTAACATGTCAATTATATGACGAAGGATCAAAACTTTTAGACTTGTACTTGCATGCCTATAGTTCAAATCTAGGTTATGTTGAAACTTAACCTAATACAACTTTTTTTGTGTCTTAGGAATCTATACATTTTCCTACACCTAATGCTACAATAAGCCAAAATATAATTAGAAGCAGATAACTTGTATTGAAGTTTATTAATTGCTGCAGCTCGTTATCCTTGAGAGAAATTTGAACGTAGGTTTTAACTATGGTGGTCTGCTTTACATCAGTGAAGATAGAAGAAAGCTTCTTGTGGTTAATTAACTTTAAGTGTAATATCTTTCATGTGAAATGGACCAAATAATTATTGAACTAAAATTTAAACTGACATGTTTGAATAGTTTTCATGTAATTACAAGGATTGTCCAGAAAGTAAGTTTCCCTGGGGCAGTTTAGAGAAAGAAAATACAATTTCATGGAAAGATTTATTTGAACTGATACAGGAGTTGTTACGCTATTTTTCAACATATTCTCCACCAGAATTGAGACATTTATCATACATGGGATCAGCTTTTGTATCCCTGTGTTGTAGAAGTCTGTTGCCTGGAATCGGAACCAATGTGTGACAACCGTATGCACCTCTCTGTTGACTTCATCGTATGACATGTCTCAATTCTGGTGGTGAATATGTTGAAAAATAGCTCAACAGTTGTTGTATCTATTCCAATAAATCTTCCCATGAAATTATGTTTTCTTTCTGTAATCGGCCCAGGGAACTTACTTTCTGGACGCACCTCATATTTATCGCCAAATTTAATTGAAATGTATTGTATGTATTTTTTTGTGCAATAAGAAATATGCAATGCACAGTGATATTTTAATATGTAGAGAGGTGAGAACACTTGTAAGGGGTAGAATATTGAATGTGTTGCAAGAATTTACACAACAGTGTAAGTAATAACACGTTAACTTACAAGTGAAGATCTGCCTGAGACATAGGATTAATTAATGTATTTCAACAATTTTTAAAACATACTGAATTCTGTAATAATAATGAATATATGGTGTACATTGGTGCCGGTATGATAACATTTAGTTTGTTATGAGAATTTCACAATATGTGTGATATTTTAATTGACAGTTCATTATCTTACGTAGTGTTGTATGAAACTGTTTTTGAATTATCTGAGAATGGGCACAGCTAGCTTATATTTTTAAGTTTATTTTGAATATATTAAACTGAATGATAATAATTAATGTAGAATGTACTGATACTGAAATATTGTATACATAATATGTAATTGTATAAAAAGGGATATGACTGAAATCATTTTATTGTTAGTACCGACAACTGAGTATCAACAAAAGAAGATAAGATGGGAAGAAATTATCCTTCGCCCCGTTGTAATTGAATTATTTTCTTGGGATATCATAGTTGTCTGATTGCGTACTGATTATTTCTTTTTCTTTTTTTCTTTCATTTTTCAACAATTGTTTATAATTATTTTTTTCAGCAGAATTCTATGTAAAACTGCGCTATAGAATACAATTGAAGCTCTTCTTCCTGTTTGCAGGTGATTTTTTCAATAGCAAGGGAACATGGTGAATGTAATAGATCAATATTTTTTCATTTCATTTATTGCATTCCATAGATCTTACATCAGCATTTTAACTTTGGAATGTGGAACGAGTAAAAAGTTACACAGAAATCACAATGAATAGCAAGCAGATTAATTCAATTGACAAACATAAGCAATTCATCAGTTTAGTAGGAGGTATGAGTATGCAGACATTTTGTTAATTCTGTTCTGAACCTTTTCTCTTGGCTCTTCAAAGTTTTAAGAAAATTAGATAGTGCATTAAGATCATAATACAGTGGTCAGCATTTTTATACCTTCAGCTGTTCTACAGTGGTCACTGCAAATCTGCCTAGCTCCTTCACCCCATATGCTAAACGTGAATCAACCTTGCTGGTGCAGGTTGAGGGTTGAGAAGTGACGTTCTACTTGTACTAAATGTACTACATTTGCCGACTGCTGCGGCAATATATAAATAGTGAATTTATTTTGTATTTATAACAGCATAGACTAACAGAGTGTCAATGCAGGTCTGATTTGTGTCTTGTATTAAAATTATAAATGTGTTGATTAGTACTAAATGTACCTTTTTTTATATAAAACAACATCAGGGAAAGAATGTACTCACAAGGTAATGTCATGACATATTTCCAAATTTTGGAAAATCTTTTTACATAGTAATCTTTTATGCACACCTGTCATTATTCTTATAGTTTTCTTTTGTAAAACAAAAAATATGTTTAGTTTCAGATGAGTTTCCCCAGAATATTAATTCATATTTCATTATAGAATGAAAAACGTGCAAAGTATGCCAGGTGTCGATAAACGAAAGGAATTGTAATGCATAACAGACAGAGCTCAATTTAAGAGTAATATAATAATTATTCTGTGTGTGTTGTCCAGTTCATGTGATTGTCAAATGCTAAACCAAGCAACTTTGTGATAATGGATTCTTTGAGATCAGTTTCATTTAATGTAATATTGTGGGAAAACTGAGCACTTCTGTGTTTATCAGTACTAAATTTGATCGCACTGGTTTTATTAACATTAATCGCTAGTTTATTTTCACTAACCATTCATTCATTAGATTTAACACTGTATTAGAAGTGTTTAGAAAGTGATTGTATTTTTTTTTTTCCAGATAATCACACTTTATCATCTGGAAAATAAAATTACTGGTACCTGGGATAAATTATTCATGGTTGAGGCTATATCATTAAGCTAGAAACAGTACTGGACCTAAAATTAATCCTCGGGGAACTCCATGTTTAATAGACTCATTTTTTCAATATAAATTTCAAAACATGCCAATATCTCGTGATCTTTGAATGTAGGTACACATATTTAGTCCAGATAAATCAGCCTATCCAAGTCAAGGAGTGTTTTAAGTCAGCGTTAGGGTTCCTCAAAACGATTGATTAAATTTTGTGGATTAATTATATGGTACTTCATAAGTCCAATGCATGTTCGTAACAAAAGGGAAATCCGACAGGTAACATCGTCTTTACATAGTATTGTCAAGTTAACTGGTCTAATAGGTACTGGTAGCATTTGCCCGGTTTCTGGAAAGACAATTACCTGTACATATACAGAGTTATCTAAGATTTAACGCGCTGATATGTTTGAAACGAGTTTCCGAAACAACACTTATCGCCATCTTTACAGTTATCTGTGCTTCAACTGGTAACTGTGCCTCAGCCTGTAGTTACCTGGCTGTTAATACTGATTCGAACAAATACCGACATGCGACACTACTGCATTACTGTTCCATAAACTATAATAACTGATTTGAAATAATAATATAAACCGAAATTAATTCATTTACTATATTATCAGTATAATTTAAAAAATTTGGCGTTTTATTTATGTAACGTACATTTTCAATTCATAAACGAAATTATTAAATTATACAGGGTGCGGCAGAAATAACTCTCGAATTTAAAATGGAAATAACAAAGCAATGATAGAAGCTATTCAATATTTTATTTCACAGCTTGAAAGAGCAATGTTTACCATTTACTTTACATACAATATCACTTAGTTTTGAAAATAATAATGTTCAAGTGTCGACCTTCATATTCTATCTCTTTCTGAAACCTCTCCCTGAAATTCTGCATTACCCTACTGGTCATTTCTGGTGATATTGCCGCAATTTCTTGACGAATGGCAACTTTCAGTTCTTCTAGTATTCTCGAAAATTTTGTTCATTAACGCAGTCCGACAAATAAAAGTGAACCCTCTTCACTTGACAGCAGACTGGCGTTAGCTGGAACAGCTTGCAGAATAGTCTCACAAGATGTACTGCAGTTGGTCCAATCACATTCATTGAGTTCCTGCACAACCACCATTTTGTAAGGATGGAACTTCAGGTCTGTGTGCAAAATTCTCCGTACGGTGCGATCAGATATTCCCATAACAGCTGAATGCCTATAGGTAGAATATTGAGGAGATTGCGTAATCGCGTGTCCCACTGCTTCATTGTTCTCTGGTGTTAAAGTCGAAACCATCCTTCCCAAATTTTCGACCCATAACAAAATGGTTTTCCTATCAGGAAATTTAGCATTTCAACCTAACCGAAAGTACCTACGAAATAATCGCTGTGTTGTGATAACAAAGTCGGCATTTTTTTTAAATAAATCTCCATCACGAAACCACTATGCTCTCCACTCCACGCCATGATAGCGACTAAAATGGTAAGGCACATGCTACTCAAGGCCCACAACCCTGACTCACACCTTACCACTAACGCCAGAGAAACAGCGATGGAAAATTCGAAAGTTATTTCTGTCGCACCCTGTATATTTTGTCTCTGTGATGGCTGCGTGGCCTACACCAATGATATTCAATCTATGGCATGCGTACCCTCATGGGTATGTGGAGTTGTCTCAAGAGGTACACTGACCCACTGACAGCCTATGTAAAAATGCTGACATATTTTTATATTTGTTGATATATAATTATTGCAGTTTACATATTTTCATTGCTTTTAGTTATTTCTCATATCATTACAGTGGAATTTGGGTGTACGAAGGTAAAAAAAAAGTATTTTGAGTTGAGGTACACTAGCAAAAAAGAATGAATACCACTGGTCTACACTATCAGCCTGTAATGCATGTAGTCTGTGTTTTGAGTCTCTCTCAAGCCTGGGATTTTACATTGAGAATTCGATCCGGTGCTGTGGATTGAATTCGGCGTAGCTCAGTGTTCAGAGCGCTTGGTACGTAAAACCAAGTCAATATTACAGATAAATTCTGTAGGACAAATTAATATAAACTATAATATTCTCTTAGCTAGCAGTGCATAATAACTGCGGATTCCCGGCCAACAAGTCACTCAGCTGAGTGTGCCCCTAGTATAATGACAGTTGACATTGGATATATACGTCAACACATATATGCCTAACTTGGAGTCAGGCCACAAAGAGAAACATCAAAGGAGGAGAATTCGATCCGGTGCTGTGGATTGAATTTGGCGTAGCTCAGTGGTCAGAGCGCTTGGTACGTAGAACCAAGGACCCAGGTTCGATGGAGCAAATTTTTCTTCTTAAATATTAACTGAACTAAAATGTTCAACATTTCAGTTGGACATGCTACGAATAGTATGATGTGCTCCTAAGTTTGCATCTTTCATTTACTATAACATTATGAAACAAAATTTACAAATACCCTGAAACTTACCTTCATAAGTGTGAACTTGTGTCTGTATTTATTTCAAAAGAGAATTTATATCGTCTTCTAGATTATTTTTCGTGACATTTCAATTTGCTTCATTCTGTATGTGTAATGAGTTATTCACAAATGCATGTACATTCGAATTTCGCGCTAACTGTACTTGAAAATTGAAGAGATCAAGAGATTGGTAAAGATGCGAGAAAAGTAATTTAAAATCTTAATTAAAATTACCTACCATTATTGGATCACAATATAGTTAAATTAATTCAGATTAAAGAACTTCGTGTAGAACATCACAAGTACCATTGAATGTTTTTTTAAGGTAAAATTACATTTTTCAAAATTATCAACATGACAACTCTTATGTCGAATCTCCTTCAAGTTCAAGTTATCGATTTTTATAAATTTACCTAGATAGCAATATTCATTCATTCATACATAGTTTTCTGCCCAAGGACAGGTCTTTCACTGCAAACTCAGCATTATCTAAGCTTACCTATTTTCTGCCTTCCGTAGTTGCCTCATAAGTGGTGTCTTGTTGGTATCACTTGTGAGGTTCATACTTGTCTTCGGACAGTTGACTAAACAACAACTCTTAGTCTCCGCATGTGATTCATAAATCTTAATGTAGTCTATCATCTAAGATCTTTTGTCCCGAACTTTTCTCCCATTCACCATTCCTCCCAGTATATCCTTCAGTAGACAGTTTCTTCTTAGCCAGTGACCCAACCAATTCCTTTTTCTCTTCCCAGTCAGTTTCAGCACCATTCTGTCTGTCCATTTCGCACACTTTATTCTTCTCCATATCTACATTTCAAATGCTTTTATATACTGTACATAAAATTAAATCAATCTGTATTGACCTCATAAGTATTTAAAAACAAAATTAAATGGTGATACATCACATGACACTCCAAAATCCCGAAGTTGCTCTCTCTTTCACAAAATACAATGCTTATAATAACTCGCTCCCCAGGAGAAGTGGCAAGCAGAACCCGGGGACTTGGAGTTGTGTTGGTATCAGTGCAGACAGTGAGTCAATGACCTTGGCCACATTGAATGGCAAAGGGAGGGAGCGAGTGGAAAAACAGATGTGATATTTCTACATTCAAACCATACGCTTCAAAGTACCAACATTACATCGCTGTCAGGTTGAATACTTCTGCTTGCTTCACTGTGGAGCCAGTTAGTAAACACACTGTACCTAATACCGTATTTACTCGAATCTAATGTGGACCTCAATTATTTTTAAAGACTTGAAATAAAAAAAAATATTTACTGGTGAATATAATACACAACTGCAAAGCTGGTGCACAATTTAATTTTACTTTACCAATCTAGCTATCTACACTTGTCTTAATATGCCATGAGCTATAGCCATCTCAGCTTTACTGGTACTTCTCATTGTATCACTACTCACAAGGAGCCCATTTTTCTTCCTTTTCTGTATGAATTTCAAAACCTCTACCTCAGGATGCCTTCCTTTTTGTGTGCTGGTGAACTTTTTTCTCGTCACTTTAGAGGCAAATATCGCCATTCTGTGTTGGCAGCATAAACGACTGTTGCTGCCTGCTACACCGAATTCTCTTGCAACCTGCCTGTTTCCATAGTTTTCAGTATAAAGTATAACCTTACGTTTGAAGCTTGCTTTATAATACAACATCCTTCACTTTTTGTTTTCAATCTCCTGATCAAGTAAGCTCACAAATCACTTTGGAATTTTTACTGGTATTAACAACAATGCCATACGTTTGAGATAGGCAGGACATGTAGCACGTATGGGCGAATCCAGAAATGCATATAGAGTGTTAGTTGGGAGGCCAGAGGGGAAAAAGACCTTTGGGGAGGCCGAGACGTAGATGGGAAGATAATATTAAAATGGATTTGAGGGAGGTGGGATATGATGGTAGAGACTGGATTAATCTTGCTCAGGGTAGGGACCAATGGCGGGCTTATGTGAGGGCGGCAATGAACCTCCGGGTTCCTTAAAAGCCAGTAAGTAAGTAAGTAAGTATTAACAACAGTGCCTATAAAAATACAAAAGCGTGTGAAATATGGAATGTTGAGGAACGACGGTAACCCAAACAGAGGTGAAGCACATGTAGAACCTAAGCAGAATTTTCGAGTTTGCATACGAATCTAGTGTACCATCGATTCTAATGTGCACCCCGATTTTGGAGACTAAATTCAGCTGAAATAAGTGAAGTAAGGAATGTTGAGGAATGACAAGCATGGAGTAACCCAGAAGTGAAGCACATGTAGAACCTAAGCAGAATTTTCGAGTTTGCATACGAATCTAGTGTGCCATCAATTCTAATGCACACCCCGATTTTGGAGACTAAATTCAATTGAAATAAGTGTGCATTAGATTCGAGTAAATACGGTACCCTTCTTGCTCAGTTTCAGCATTAACTTTTAGTCAAAACAAAGACTGTTTCTCCACTCGGTCAACGAATTTCTGTGTGGAAAAAGTTTAGTAGTGACCTCGTGCCAAATGACCAACTCTGATATTATATTATATCCCTATTAAATTGTGTACTTATTGGTCATAAAAATCAAGCTGTTTACAATAACCTGTTTAAATTAATATTATATTCTTACATTATCTTCTGTGCGCTCTCAGAACAGGTTTATATGAAAGTTTATTATCGAAGACACTTAAAGAGACTGCTAGTCATAGATTGAGTACATTTGGACTAAAGTTTGGACTAATTGTTACATAGTAGTGACTATGTGAATTCTCGATCCATTATGATGACTTATTTTCGATATTTCACTGCAAGTTTGTGTGTATAATTAACACAAGTTGTGACATTGTTCACTTTCACATTCCAGTAATTATATTGCTTTAGTGCTTAAATTTGTTATATTATTGTTAGAGATAAGTAATGTTGTCACACCTGCTGTATGTTACAGAAATGTATAGGAATTATGCTGTATTTCGGATGTATGAATTTATTCAGGTTGTGGAAAACTGTAATTTGTATTTATATCAATGCCAATAAAATATTTTTCTAATGATAGGTTACTGAATCATTATTAAGATGTAATTCTCTACGATCTTACTCTAATAACTTATCAATTTTTTTAAGATCATGTTATTGAGAATTTTCTTGATGTTTTGTTTTATAAATATACTTTCAACAAAATAATAATTACTGTGAAATTTAAACTTCTGAACTGGGAAAAATAATACTTTCACATGCTGTTGATCTTAAGTCCTTGGCAAGTGAATCTAAGGATTTTACACGTCACATAGGAATTGTGTATGTGTTCATTTTGTTGTTGATTCTCTGTTGTCTTAATAGATGACCATTCATTATGCTGTTCATCTAACAAAGGAATTTATTTTATTTTCTCCTGTTAGTGCACGATTATCTTTGTCATTAGGCACTGTATCAAAATAACTTTTTGTTTACTTTATTATTCAATGACACTGTATCAACTATTGGGCTATTTAGCGTCGATGGAATTGGTGATAACGAGATGGTATTTGGCAAGGTGGGGCCGAGGATTCGCCATGGATTAATTAGCTGACATTCGCCTTATGGTTGAGGAAAAACTCGGAAAAAACCCAACCAGATAATCAGCCCACGTGGAAAAAAGAACTTTCATTAATGATGTTTGAGTGGGAGGGAATTCAATTTAGGGTTGTACTTAACTTACCTTTATAGCAACATCAGAATGACAATCAAAGTAGCTGACAGTTATGGAAATTGAAGATTTGTCATTGTCTTCCATTCCTGAAACTCGTTATGGGTATCAACTCTTCACAAATGCATTTTAATTCTATTGTTTCTATCAGCTTTTTAATCTCATCACTGTTCAAGAAGTATTGTGGATACAAATTTTATATTACGCAATTTCTTATATATGAGAAGTATTGTGAATTCACTACTGTACTGTCAGTCGTGATCTACAGAAACTTATGATTTCATCTATACATTGTGAACAAGGCAAGACTGTTCACAATTAGGTCTTATGCATGTACTAAACATGAACACAGCTAACTGAAGCAGGTTCCCAGTACTTTTTAGAAATGCATTTTAATTCTATTGTTTCTATCAGCTTTTTAATCTCATCACTGTTCAAGAAGTATTGTGGATACAAATTTTATATTACGCAATTTCTTATATATGAGAAGTATTGTGAATTCACTACTGTACTGTCAGTCGTGATCTACAGAAACTTATGATTTCATCTATACATTGTGAACAAGGCAAGACTGTTCACAATTAGGTCTTATGCATGTACTAAACATGAACACAGCTAACTGAAGCAGGTTCCCGGTACTTTTTAGTACCAGTACACATTGAACTTTGTTTTGTATATATGCACTATGATTTGCGAGAAAGATGGATTTTTTAATCATAATCACAGAAAGGACATACTCTTACTCCTCAGTTCTAAGAGACAATAAACAAAAGATCCCTCATCTGATAATGGCAATCCTCTAGTGAATTCACAATAACCATACCAGTATTTATACTTTTTATCAAAATAGTTTAGAAACTATAATAGAATTTTCTAACATAATATTCTGTTTGAGATAAAATATCACAACTGTAAATTACTTCGAAATTCAATTTTTATAAAAGCAAGGAATAATTATTCTTTGAATTAATTGAAAACAGAATGAGAATTTTGAACGAATTTTTATACAGTGCTCTTGCATATAATTTTGTCTCTTATGAAAGCAAGAAATAATTATTCTTTGAATTAATTGAAAACAGAATAAGAATTTTGAACGCATTTTTATACAACGTTCTTGCATATAATTTTGCCTACTTTATCTTTGTTTACAAAAAGTGGGTTCATTTTAATAAATATATTGAGAAAATATATAATAAGCTGAAAATATTTATTTATAAAATACTTATTTATAAAATATACACAATAGATGTAAAAGTTCATGAATCAACAATGATTCAACACACTTTCTTCTAACATAACATTTATACAAAAAAAATATGAGTATTTATACATACGTATCAATGGAATGGAATGTACTTGTCATATAACAGGTGAGTGAAAAGCTTCAGTGTTCCAAATATAATATATATGATATAATGATACTAATATATAATTTAAATTTCCTTATACAAATATTCTTATTTGGTTAGTGTTTAATAATCTTTATAAAACACCAGCTAAGTACTGGAGGCTTCTTTAAGATCATTTAAAGCAAAGATATGTAGGAACACTTCAGCTTTTCAAATATATTTACAATTTTCTAACCAACAACACACACATACTTTTATAGTTTGCCAGCTTCTCTCTCTAAGAAACATTACATTCTGGAAAAAGGTTTCTATTAAAAGTGTTTGTTCAAACATTCCACATGGTAAACATGGTAGATATGTTTTAATTATTTTAATGTTACTCTTGTACCTAAAATAATACGCCTTCCAAAATTACATCAACAATGGACTTCATTCTCATGACTGTTTTTATTTCTTGTACAAAGCAATGTATCTTACAATTCTGAGGGTTTTAACTTCAAAAATGTCATGGATCTTCCTCAGTATCAATATATTTATACTGTAACTTGTACATACTGTATTTTTTGGCCAAACATATTTTAATAAAATTTAATACAATCCTAAGACATGTTTTATCTCAATATGAAACACTTTTTTATTGTATGAGACACACCTTTTGATCGTTATCATTGTCATGAGCATCTTAAAAGTTCAACACCAATGAGCTGCTTGTAGAGAAAGTGACGGCGATTCACAAAATCCCTAAGATTTCGTGATTACATCTTTGTTTTATCATTTTATATTCTATTGTAATTTTTTTATCATCAGGGATATGGTTTTTGCAAGTAGATTATGGAACACTCGACAGATTGCAGCACACGTATTTCTTGAACTTCGTGTTATGCTAAAAGTGTTCGATTTCTCCTCGAACAAAGACATATTCACATCGAAAGAAAAATAAGTAATAGGCTATATTGTAAAAATAATTTATAATTCTGTCATTTGTATGGTATATACATTTTTATTATTATTTTGAAGGTGAGCAAATGCACATGTATAAAAACGTGTCAGTTGAATGCTGACGTTTGAGAACTAAATTCTGCTTATATTTAAACACTTGTCCTTTCTGCTTTAGAGATAAAACAGTTGCATGAAGTTCACCTGTACTTTAGACAATTCCATATTTTCATATGCATTTTATACGAGGATATTTACTACTTAAAAACTGCATTTGATATAACATCAACAATAGATATGATCACATAGGGCGATGGCAGTTTTCGAGCCTCAATTTGTTTCTAGTGCTCAAAATATGTTAATTCTACCCTGTTATTTATTTAATTCAGTCATTTGGCTTGCTTTTCTTTCCTCTGTGATTCAAGAAAGTTTCCAGAAAGAGCCAGTAGCCTATAGCGCTGTTTGAGGTTGCGTGCCCTCACATGAGCCGATAAAACTTCCACTGTGTGATTTCCAGGGAACCAGCCCTTCTCACCATCACGAATGCGTTCTCCCAGGTACCAACCTGCATCAGAAACCACAGCATTCAGAAATTCTGAAGTGAAATAAGGTAACAGTTATTAACATTGCATTGTAGATGTCCCATTTATATTACAGTTTTATTATTGTAGTGAAATATTGAGTAGCTTATCAAAATAAATGCAGCCACTCCACCTGCACTCGAAATTAATAAAAAAAATTCTCATAGGTAGTGTGTAGCTAGATCCAGTACATAATCCATGTAGAATTTAGCAATAATCTGCTATTTTCCTATTATTTATTAATCCATAGATCTGTAGATTAGAAATTTACGCAGCTACAACTTAAAGTATTATGCAGAACTAAAATAAACCTATATTACATCGACAATTCCATCAAAAGTAAGAAACAATACACGAAAACTATTTTTTTTTTTACATAAGTAGAAATCATATACATAGTCCATAATACATAATACAGTGAAACCTCTGTATTTGGACCCCCCTGTATGTTAGACACCTCATTACATTGGACATATTTTCTTGGAACCGGACAAATTCCTATGTTTTTACATGTCCAATATATTCTCTATGTTGGACACCCCTTAATCCTGGAAGCTGGACACCTCTTATAGTTCTATCTTCAACGATTCTCTTGTTCTATTGTGTAGTTCTGCTATCTGTTTAGAATTGAGTTTGACTGAACCCTTGTGTTTTACAAGGACCATTAGCACAGTCAATGAAAAGAGGTTTTCCTTATACAGTACAGTACAGTACAGCAACTGTGAACCTCTTTCTACATTTCTGGAATTACCCACTTTGTCCTTTTTGTAACTGTACTGTGGCTAATTTTAATTATGGAGTGAAAGGGCTTTATTTTTCATAACAGTACACTTTATGATGTGAAATTATTTCAGTAGGCTTGCAGTGTGGAAATCAATCTGTGTTGAGGTGTTTACCTCTGAGAGTCAGTTTGTGGAGGTTGTATAGTGCCTCAATATCAGTATGCATAAGTTGGTAGAATTAACAATTGAAATAAAGAAGTTATTGATCATTTGCGTTATGGTGTTAGTTGTAGAAAAATTGCAGAAGAGTTTGGAATTTCTAAATCAACAGTTTCAAACATTAGCAGCAATAGGAACTCATTATTAAATGCATGGGAACACAGTAATAAGATAATGGGATCAACAGAGAGGTGAAGACAGCTGTCACAGACTGGTTCTGATCCCGGTGGCAGACTTCTACAATACAGGGATACAAAAGTTGATCCCATGGTATAACAAATGTCTCAATTCTCGTGGGGAATATGTTGAAAAACAGCTCAACAATTGCTGTATCTGTTCCAATAAATCTTTCCGTGAAATTGTGTTTTCTTTCTGTAAATAACTCCAGGAAAACTTACTTTCTGAACGGCCCTCGTAATTGCGTTCAAGTGCCCAAAATTTGTATAAGCACTTGTTTTGACACTATTAACATGGCAGAAGAAAAAAAAAAACTTTTTTATCTGTCCCCATGAGAATGTTTGCTTGTGAATATGCGAGGTAGGATCACAAAAGAAAGATATTTTACATGAACCTGGAATGGAATCAATACTGGACTACATAGTACATAAGTATCAAATAACTGTTTTCAACATGTTAACTGAAATGTCGAAAACTGGACATGGATCACTTAATGAGTTGTGAATCTCTCCTTAATTATGATCTTGTAGCAAAATATTGGAAAGCAAGAAGGAAGATAATTTTATTATTATATCGTGAGCATTAGATACACACACACATTCAAACCAAGAGGGAGTAAATAAACTGGGACACCCTGTGAAGAGACGAGAAGAAATATTTTGTACACTGTAACAGTTTTTTAGAGGGTTATTTTATGATCCTGTATCAACATCTTATGTTATTTAGCATCTGAATGAAATGAAGGTGATAATACTGGTGAAATGAGTCCGGAGTCCAGCACCGATAGTTACCCAGCATTTACTCACGTTGGGTTGAGGGAAAACACCGGAAAAAACCTCAACTACGTAACTTGCCCCAACCAGGATTCGAACCCAGGCCACCTGGTTTCACGGTCCGATGCACTAACCGTTACTCCACAGATGTGGACGTAAGAGTTCTTCTAGGACTGTAATCTATCAGGATGATGATGATAATAAGATATTACACTTATTATCAACAAAAACTGAAAGACTTTGAAGGAAGTGGCCATGGCCTATTTGAACGTAACATTCAACTTACCTACAAAGAGTGAACAACACAAAGAACCCAATCATAACTCACTACATGAAAGTTCGAATTCCATATCTCTAAATATAAAACTAGCATGCATGGAAAGTAATATGGAACTTGCCATCAGTTATCTTCCTAAGCACGTTGACCACATCTGCCACCTCCAACGAGAGTTCATCAGGCTGGCGAGCTACATACGGATGAACTGCAGTCACTTGAGGACAGTCCCATTCCTCATACACTGTTTCGTCAGGGTTGTCAGATACAGGAGGGTTCACTGCTTCTAGCCACCGTTGCCGGTCAGATTCCATGGAACACGATAAAATCTGCAAAGAGAAGATGCATTATCCCAATGTAAGAAGATTATTCAAATACTCAACACTATACTCATGCATTTTATACAATTTGGCCAACATAAGGGGCAAGTCTAGTGGTAGGGCTGCCACCTTTAAGCCTCCACACAGGTTTGGAGAACAATATTTTCTCTGTTTTGGATGTTGCAGTTATATCGCTAATACAAAATCAACTCTTTTTCTTCTTCATAGATTAGGCCTGCTAGCCTGTTCTGGCTCAGTATTCCATTGTTTTCTTGCCATTCCCTTTCTTTTATAATGTGGCTAATATTGCCATGCTGCTTTTGAAAGGTGAACACAATTCATTCTTAAGTTTTATATTTTATTACTTGTTCATTAATAGGTTAAGTTCTAGTTATTTTCTCATTTCTTCAACCCAATGAACACAATCACAAAACTGAAACTAGCTTGAACTGCACACTGTACCTTTTGCTGAACGGAAGCTTCAATCTCAGGTTTATTTGTACCTTTTAGTTCTGTTAGGAGATGGAGACGATTAGTTTCTATTTAAATAAAGAATGAATTGAGGTCACTAAATAATAAATTCGGACGTCAATAAGACAATAACGTAAAGGAAAATTAAACGATAATTATCTGAAATGGCATGTGTACTATACTTTTCTGTGACGAGAAGTGAAATGTCTCTTTACACTGAAATGAGAAATATAATTACTACTTTTTCCACAAATTAAACAGTCTTTCCCTCATGAAGTGCACGAAAGTAATCGTCTTCTCATTCCTGTTGTTGTAATTTCCAGAGATATTATTTGGAGTTACTGTCATCCTACTTTCCGCGAATGCCACAGACTTATCACAAGCAGTGTTTATGTTTGAATTCTACCTTCCCCTACCGAGCGGACTGGTGTGGGGGTGAATGAAAGTAGTGACGTCATTTCTCATTGAGAGACAGTCACCCACCCATGATCTTAACCATTAGAAAGCAAATAAAACTATTAAGTTGAAAAGTTTTTTACAAGCAGAACAGGACAAATAATAATTAATTATTAATGTCTCTACCATTTCAACAGTTTTCTTCTCATGATTCTGCAGCATGGTTAGAAGCATTAGGTTACGTCCACCTTCAGATGTGAATTTAACAGGAAGATTCGACATTCCCTCTGCACTCGTCATCTGCACTAGATTCCGGGGACAGTAATCTATGACGGCATAACATTCATCACCTGTGGCGTCAGGAGTAGTTTTCCTGGAAGCAGAGATACAAATAAATTAAACTAAAACTCCTTTATTCAAAATTACTTCTATCTTTCAATTATAAAGATGCACACCAAAAGGATCTTGTTTAACTAGTGGAGCAGGGATAAGGTGATATAATTATGAAAGAAAGGTGGGATTTCAGTGAAGAATTGGGTATAGGCAAAGCATACTCGTATCTGTAAATGTACGGATTTTAGACTTAATCAAGGATAAATGAAAGACTCTGAAGCAGGTCTTGCCCAAGACTACATTAAAATCATAACAGCTGTAGAACATAATTAATTTACAACATAAGGAATACATTTTATTAATATCTGACATATCTGCAATTAACTAAACATTCATTTTCATTAGATATGATCTAGAAGTTTAACATTTTTAGTATTCTAAACTTAATTAACCAGTCAGTTATCACTGTTGTCCATTAATTTATTTTGAAAAATACTGATTTTATTTATAGGCTGCTAAACTGATACATTATACCTGTTACATTTATAAGTTATAATACAGTGGAGCTTCGATAAGCATCCAAATTCTACTAATTGTAATTTTGCTGGATCATATTACACCAGTACATTCTCGTGTATGATTAACATTTGCATGATCTCGAACATCGTCATGTGCATGAGGATTTCATTTCATAAGCCCACTGTCTTTGTAATGTAGCATTTAACAGCATAATATATCAGTTGTTAATTTTAATGTCACACATAAAAATATGCGATCAGGGTTTATTTAATTTTATAGCATTTATTAAGCTTTTCTGTTAGGTTAGGTAACGGTGGCTAGGGATGAGTTAGGGACAACCCTTTACACGTCGGCCATACTGAGGCCTTTGTGCACTTCAAAATTAATGGGATGAGGATGAGGTGTACCAGCCCACCGGCTGCATGTGACCCCTCACCCACTCACCCAATGAGGTTCCCCTACACCCCCTGCCCTAAGTTCACACCGCCAAGGTGACCAAGCAGCACAGGATCCATTCCAATGGCCCTTCCAAGATGTTGAAGTGCCCTTGGAAGTGCTCTTAAGGAATAAATTCTGAGAGAGAGATTGCAGAAGGCTGGGAACCCAGGGATGATTGCGGAAAGGACAACCCCCCCTCCCCCCCAGTAAGCAGATGAAGATCTGCACCTTGACTTGAATATGTCTATGGAATGAGATGAAGAAGATGAATTATATGAAATCTAAATTCTTTTTCTACATGGGAGAGGAAGGGAAATAGACCGTGGCAATGAAAATTCCAACCTTGCATTTGCCTAAGTAACTGTGGAAAACCAGGTCCGGGAATCCAACCACAGACCTCCCGAATGCGAGTTCCATGCTGAACACATGAGCCACCTCGCTCGGTAAGCTTTTCTGTTAAAACCTCTACAATAAATACGATGGTTGATATCATTTTTGTATGTCTCATTTATATACTTTGTATGTCTCATTTATTTTGACCTGCTGTTCACATTTTATTATGCATTTTCCTTTCTTTCTATATGTCATATATTATGTCTGATTTCTACTTACTTGTTGTTTACATATTATTATTATTATTATTATTATTATTATTATTATTATCTTATTCAGTTTGTGTGTAAAATTGTACTGTACTTTGTAAATTTGTAGTGTGTTTTGTAACGCAGTTTTACTCCTGGTTGAGTGTTAGAGAAGGCTGTATGGCTTTAACTCTGCCAGGTTAAATAAACCATTATTATTATTATTATTATTATTATTATTATTCAAATCAATGGACTAGTACTGTGGACTTGCATCTTATAATGCCGTAAATAATTTTGTTCGAAGTTATAATCTAAAAGTGAGATGTTTATGAGTGGCTACATTTCATTTTCAGAATGATTTGTCATTATAACATGGATTTAAATTATTCAACTTCGTTGTTTCGATAACAGTTGCAGTTTTGTGAAACGAATTAAAAACAATCGAAGTTTCAAAATCAAACAAATTGCTAGAGTATACTTTGTTCTCGTGGCAATCATCTAATGAGGAAAGTTTCCAATAAAAAATTTTTTTGAATACCAGACTTTTAATACAAAATGTACAATACTAATAAACCGCATTTTGTTCACCATGCAAATTAATAACCATTAATTCATTCAATTTAAATTCAGTTCAATTTATTAGGCCATTAAACATTAAAGTACTAGACTTCGTAATTACAACTGTACATAGGATACACTAAAAAAACTAAACTATACTATGAAAACTAACAAAGTATAACTGAATTTATTAATTAAAAACAATTTCACTCGACATTAAGTATACTTAAATTGAATTTTAGATTTGATTGTATCAACTGGGTTAATGAAACATTCATTAAACTCTTCCGGAGTTAAAAAAGCTAACTCAAACTTTTCTCTTATGGGGATGAAATTATATAATAAACTTCCCAGTAAATATTACAATTTACATTGTAATACGTTTTAAAACAAGATTTTATAATTGGTTACTTACTTACTTATGGCTTTTAAGGAAACTGCAGGTTCATTGCCGCTCTCACATAAGCCCGCCATCGGTCCCTATCCTGAGCAAGATTAATCCAGTCCCTACCATCACATCCCAACTCCCTCAAATCCATTTTAATATTATCCTCCCATCTACGCCTCGGCCTCCCCAAAGATCTTTTTCCCTCCGTCCTCCCAACTAACACTCTATATGCATTTCTGATTCACCCATATGTTCTACATGCCCTGCCCATCTCAATCAAACATCTGGATTTAATGTTCCTAATTATGTCAGGTGAAGAATACAATGCATGCAGTTCTACGTTGTGTAACTTTATCCATTCTCCTGTAACTTCATCCCTCTTAGCCCCAAATATTTTTCTAGCACCTTATTCTCAAACATCCTTAACCTCTGTTCCTCTCTCAAAGTAAGAGTCCAAGTTTCACTACCATACAGAACAACCGGCAATATAACTGTTTTATAAATTCTAACTTTCAACTGTTTTGAGAGCACACTGGATGGCAAAAGCTTCTTAACCGAATAATAACAGGCATTTCCCATATTTATTCTACGTTTAATTTCCTTCTGAGTGTTATTTATATTTGTTACTGTGGCTCCAAGATATTTGAATTTTTCCACCTCTTCAAAGGATATATTTCCAATTTTTATATTTCCATTTCGACTGATTATTCGTATAAAAAATCCTTTTCACTCTGTTGGAGAATTTATAAACAGAAATTCGAATGAGATTGTCTTTTTATTGATACAATTATTTATAATTTGTTAGTTTTGAAAGTAGTAGCTTGTTTTTTTTAATGTGTTCTATGTACGATACTACTGACGAAGCCTATTACTTGTATGTTTAATGGCCTAATAAATTGAATTGATTGAAATTGAATTGAATTAATGGTTATTAACTTACATGGTGCACAAAATCCGGGAGAAAAACATAAAAATATGGTAAAGTCAGTAACCCTAGCTGTATTTAAGAAGCCAGTACTGTACATACCTTTTCTTTTTTGTAATAACAAGCAGGTCAGTGAAAAGGAACATGTGTATTGTGACACGCGAGAATTTTTTCCCAAATGTAAGCTTGCCCTCATCTCCTCGCCAGACAAGTTGTGTGAGTTCGCCCTTTTTCACAAGCCATCTCGCACTTGAGATAATGGGTACTGCTTTTACTTCGCTTGGAAAATACAACTGTGGGCTCAGAATTAGGATCTCTTCCATCCTTTCCATTCTGCGTGCGTCTTCATTGCAGTTCTGAACAATCTGCAACAATGGTTACATGTTTACATATAAGTAGAGACAGGATTTTCATGCACTATCAAATCGTAAAATATGCATGCATCCATGCACTATCAAAATTGAAACTTACATTTTATTTTAGAATGGCACAATGTACTACTAACAGTCTTTCCAAATTTCTAAGATATTCTTTTCCCTTGATCCACTGTGCCACAAGATCTCTTCTCGAACATTTAATCGGGGGCATTACAACACTTCACAGATCACGACAGGACACAAATACAGTAGCTAATTCAGAAAACACCTGTACATGTAGCCTATTACAGACCTTCTACCTATCTACCTTTCCAAATTAAAGGCATGTTAGGGGAAGCATGTTAGTGCTATTGTCGCCAAACTACAAAGTATGGGAGGGAGCAGAAGAGGCATCCCTTCTAATAATAATTTTAGCCTCAGAGTAAGACTTGCATAGAACAGGAGTGTGGAATTCCAGTGTGACAATACAATGAGAGGATTAGCTGGTAAGGTTCAAAGTCCTCAGGTAGAAACCCTGCAAACCGTTAGCATTTCACTTATATTTTTCAGTACATATACTCAAATATTGTAAGCTCAGAAATATCAAATCTACGAGGCAACATTTATAAAATGCAGTATCATGCTTTTAATATAAAATATGCAATGAAACTATAAAAATGGACTTAATATGCAACATAAACCTCAAAATAAGCATTATTAAACTGTTGTTGTTGTTTTCTAATGCCAGGCGTTTGACAATAAAGTCATTTGACCTCTTGCACTCCAATATTTTTGAAAGATATTACCATGGCTAGCCACTGAAGCACAGATTTTGAGGTGTTCCGAATCCATTTCTTGGTTTGAGTTGCACAATGGGCAGTTAGGGGACAGATATATTCCAATTCTATGCAGGTGTTTGGCCAAACAAGCATGGCCTGTTGCCAATCTAAATGCAGCTACAGACGATTTTCGTGGTAAATCGGGAATTAACTGTGGATTTTGATGCAGAGAGTTCCATTTTTTCCCTTGAGATTGTGTTTTCAAATTTTGTTTGTTGAAGTCCAAGTATGTAGATTTAATAAATCTTTTCACAGAGTAATACGTAGATTTAGTAACAGGTCTGTAAGTAGCAGTGCTGCCCTTCTTTGCTAAAGCATCCGCATTCTCGTTTCCCAGGATTCCACAATGGGATGGTATCCATTGGAATACAATTCTTTTATTGAATGATATTAATTGAGAGAACATTTTAGTTATTTCTGCTGTTTGAGATGAAGGTGTATGTTTAGAGACTATTGATAGAATAGCTGCTTTGGAGTCTGACAATATAACTGCATTTTTTAATTTATTGATGTGGCATAGAAGATTCCTGAGACTTTCACTTATTGCAATGATTTCTCCATCAAAACTTGTTGTTTCATACCCAAGAGATCTATAAAGTGAGAAGAGACACGTAACACCTGCACCGGCACTTTGTTCTCTGGAGATCAAGGATCCGTCAGTGTATAAATGACGCCAGTTTTGTGGAGGGTACCTAATATTAATTGTCTCTAAAGATAATTGTTTTAGTATTTCAGTGTTTACTTCTGATTTTAGTATTTCTTCTGTTAAATTTAGATTATATTCTATATTTAATAGAGTTAAAGGGTTTGGTTTAATTTGTAGGTTTTCTTTTAAATTCGGGATATTGATTTTCTGTTTTAATTCTTGAACAATGGATATGAAACTTTTTTTGAGTTTTCAATCTACAGAGAGGACTGTATGAATGCCAATTGTTTCCTGGTAATCTGATAAGTTTTTCATATTGAATCAGTGCTTTTTCTTCTATTGTCATTTTGATGCTGTTAATATTAGTGAGGAATCTCATAGAATCTATTGGAGTTGTTTCTATGAGATTAAACTTAAAATCTTAAACTTTATTAAACTTATAATCTAAAAAACATGCATTATGCATGAATTTACCACTAGAAAGACCAAAACATGCAAATATGCACGGAAAAAGTATACATATTTCGAATCACTAAGCCATGAAATGGATATTTACAAAGTTTGAGAACTGTAGCAAGCTTATATAAAAACATGCATTTGCATGGAAATCCTGTCTCTACATATAAGAATGTATTAATCCAGAGCAATAGTTAAAGCATAACTATTTGAAGAAAACTTAACTGAAATAGTACAAAATTATAGAAAGACCAATTTTGTGTATGGCAGTGGGACTGGACTTGACCAATAACGTAATCACAGTAACTATTTGATAAAGAAAAGAAATTAATATCCACAAAAGATTGTCAGCATGTTTTCGTACGTTTTTGTCCATACTCTCGCAGTACCATTATAATAATATTACAAAAATTACAATGTAATCAAGTTCTGAATCTCATCAAGGTCGGAAGGTCTATTCAAACACACAAGAGTCAAGACCGTGGGAACCTACTCTATTGTTCAACTAGAAAAAGCTGTGTGCTCACAGGCTGTTTTGTAATCATATAAAATTCACATGGTGTATTTATTTGAGGTCAGTGGCTAGTGAAAGGGAGATGACAAATTGTGAACTGGTGACATTCTAAAGATAAGAATGTCAAAGTCTAACTCTTTTAAGGAGAGAGAGAGAGACGTCAAAAAAATGTAATTAACATGCTAATATGTGGGACAGTCTTACTTTGTTCAAAGTAGCAAGAGCCAGTCTACATGTATTGTATTCGTCATCTTGAGGATCAAGACGTGTCAGGACAGCATCAATTAACAATGGAAGTCGTGTTATGCGTTGCATCGGCAGCATCAAGAAAGAGTGCAGAGACAATGCTTGACAGACAGGACCACTTTCCAACTGTGCTAGTACTTCTGCGAACTTTCCATTTTGCTCTCTGAAAGGAAGAATGCAACAGATATTACATACAATGTATATAAAGTAACTAAAAGAATACTGGGAATAATAATTCTCATGAAAAGTCCAGATCAGTGCTGAAAAGAAGAGAAACATATTGAAAATACTGTGAAGTACACTGTGTCCAGATATTTGCAAGTATGGATGACATCGTGAAGTTCAATACAAACGTGCATGTCCTGAGAAGAAAGCAAGTATTGACTGTGACTACTCATGTACTTGTAATTACTATTGAGTAGTACAGCTATACATGGTATTATAAGACAAAGACACTAGAAATTGAATAGCCCAGGGGCCTATTTCACCAATGAACTTTTCAAATATTTATTATTACTTCTGTTCCATCATTACAAAAATTTTGAAAAGTGGGAAGTTATACGCTGAAAAGGGAAAGTATTAGGAAAGGCTACAATCGTAGACAAATTCTTATACTTTCAGACAGCCAAGTGGCGCTTAGGGCACCTGAAGCCTCCTTGGTTAAGTCAAAACTGGTATTGGAGTGCCGCTAGTTCCTCATGTTACTGGCTGAACATAATACAGTCCAACTGAAATGGGTGCCAGGACATGTAGGGATTCACGGTAACGAAAGAGCAGATAAGGCTGCCAAAAAGTGAACCAAGAACCCATTCATAGGACCTGAACCTATGCTGGGACTATCTCTAAGACCAGTATCACACTCAAAGGCCCTCATAAGAGATTTCAATAATAACAGGTGAAATGACCTGTTAAAATTGAGCAAAAAACCGCTGGGCAGTTGGGTTCCTTACAGGACACTGCGCCCTCAAGTAGACCTTGTATAGGATGGGACATAATATCAACCCAGCCTGTACTCATTGTTCACAGGGAGATGAGTCTGTAACTCATCCATTATGCGAATGCAATGCATTTGCTCATCAAAGAGCTCTCATCTTTGGAAAACATTTTCCGAAGCTTGATGAGCTATCAACTGTCCCAGTTCGTAATTTGATGCAGTTCATCAAGAACATCAAACTATTGGACAGATTGGATATTATGACGGGGATGCGCAATAGATCTTTCTTTTAGTGTAGGTTGCAGTGCTAGGGCTTTGAACATCAAACTATTGGACTGATGGGATATTATGACGGGGATGCACAATAGATCTTTCTTTTAGTGTAGGTCGCAGTGCTAGGGCTTTGAACATCAAACTATTGGATTGATGGGATATTATGACGGGGATGCGCAATAGATCTTTCTTTTAGTGTAGGTCGCAGTGCTAGGGCTTTGAACATCAAACTATTGGACTGATGGGATATTATGACGGGGATGCACAATAGATCTTTCTTTCAGTGTAGGTCGCAGTGCTAGGGCTTTGAACATCAAACTATTGGACTGATGGGATATTATGACGGGGATGCGCAATAGATCTTTCTTTCAGTGTAGGTCGCAGTGCTAGGGCTTTGAACATCAAACTATTGGACTGATGGGATATTATGACGGGGATGCGCAATAGATCTTTCTTTCAGTGTAGGTCGCAGTGCTAGGGCTTTAAACATCAAACTATTGAACTGATGGGATATTATGACGGGGATGCGCAATAGATCTTTCTTTTAGTGTAGGTCGCAGTGCTAGGGCTTTGAACATCAAACTATTGGACTGATGGGATATTATGACGGGGATGCGCAATAGATCTTTCTTTTAGTGTAGGTCGCAGTGCTAGGGCTTTGAACATCAAACTATTGGACTGATGGGATATTATGACGGGGATGCGCAATAGATCTTTCTTTTAGTGTAGGTCGCAGTCCTAGGGCTTTGAACATCAAATATTGGACTGATGGGATATTATGACGGGGATGCGCAATAGATCTTTCTTTTAGTGTAGGTCGCAGTGCTAGAGCTTTGAACATCAAACTATTGGACTGATGGGATATTGTGACGGGGATGCGCAATAGATCTTTCTTTTAGTGTAGGTCGCAGTGCTAGGGCTTTGAACATCAAACTATTGGACTGATGGGATATTATGACGGGGATGCGCAATAGATCTTTCTTTTAGTGTAGGTCGCAGTGCTAGGGCTTTGAACATCAAACTATTGGACTGATGGGCTATTATGACGGGGATGTGCAATAGATCTGTTAGGTCACTGTGCTAGGGCTGTTAAAGCTCTCCCCCCTCTTAAATTCAATTCAATTCAATTCAATATAATGCTGGAAAGTAAATGGGATTTTTGCAAAGAACAAAGTCTCTTTACCATTAGGATTAAATTTATTACACTCAGTACATTTTTGCTTTGGATTCAATAAAATTTAGAGACGAAATATAATGAGAAGATAAAATTTATTATTAAGTGATTCAGGTGATGAAGAACCCAAGAAAAGAGTATATAAAAACAGGATGAATTTCCATAATCTCAATTTGTCTCAATTTTGTGTGTTTTTTAATTACACCAACTCCAGCAGATTATGTTCTTCAAAGAGTCTGCTGAGTTAGCTCTGTGGTAGCATGTCTGTCTCCAGAGTAGCCGGCCTGGGTTCGATTCCCGGCAGGGTCAGAGATTTTCATGTAAAATTTCTACCTCAGGACTAGGTGAGATGGCAGTGCACAACTTCTAATCATTAAATTGTGCACCAATATGCCTGGGTTAAATCTCAAATCTCTCCCCAGTGTATATATGAAGAGAAAGCATATGTTACTGTTGACAGTGATTTGTCTGTCAGATGAGGAAGTTAAGCCTGGCGGCCCCCTTGGTGCTATTTGACAGGAGTAGGCTACATATAGGCACCGGGTTTCCCCTTCCTTTACATAAGATGTAACAATTGCTTTCAAGAATCTGAGGCAGTATCTAGCAGTGTGTGGTCTACGTGTACTTTGTTTAAAGGTGGTGTTACATTAAAAGATTTGCTCCCTTTATTATTCCTTTAAAAAAAAAGTTGGATAATATTTAAGAACTTCATAAATGCCTCAATCCTGATAAAATAAAGAGTTCTATAAAACTTAATCTGTAAAGTCAACAGTCATGGAACTCATAGAATATGGTTTAATTGGAAATTAAAGTACGAGTATGTGAGCAACAATACAACAATAAAAATGTAATTATGGAACTGTAATTGTCTTATTATATATGGACCGATAAAGGTTAATGGCCAGTGGAGGATACGGTATAATAAGGAATTGTACGACAAATATAATGAATTTGACCTTGTTACTTTTATTAAATTAAAGAAATTAGAATGAATTGATCATATACTAAGGCTCTCAATAGACCGAGTACCAAAGAGAGTGCTTACAGCAAGTTTTATGGGGAGTATGCGAATTGGAAGACCACAGAAAAGATAGGAGGATGGTATTAAGGAAGATGCTGCAAACCTGCTTAGGTGTCGCAACTGGAGGCTTGCCGCGCAAAATAGAAATGACTGGAGGCAGAAAATCAGGGAGGCCAAAGCTCGAACTTGAACCATTGGATGGATGAAATTGTCTTATTATACATATCAATAAATAATTATGTTGTTTTCAAATTTTTAAAACAAATAAGAACACAGAAACAATGATTTTAATAAATATTTAAGAAAAATCATTCAAATAATTCATACTTAAAACAAGATAATATGTCTAAGGTCCCATTCCATAGCATTGTGGTCTAAGGCATCATACCTAGGATTTGCGTTACAGAATACATGCTGATTCGAGTTCTAATAGGGGAAGAAATTTTCTCATATAATTTCGACCAGTGTATGGGAATGGTGTCACCCAGTACTGTGATGAATTTGAGGAGCTACGATAGATAGCAAAATCCGATTATTAATACCAGATATAATGGCTCGGAGATCACATTAACCACACAATACCTCTGTTCAGGTTGGATGATCGTTCACCTCTGCTGAGGTATGTGGACGTGAGCCAGCAGTCAGATGGTCGGCCTTGACCATTCATGGACTGCTGCATCATGGATTATAATATAATATCTTCAAGTGACAAACTAAAGTCAATGACTGACCAAATTAACAAAATTAAATGAAATATTGCAAAAAAAAACGTGCAAAGTAAACAGAAATAAATGCGTATTGCCATAATGTTGAGCATGCCAAGAAGTGGCATTTGACACTTCTATAAAAGTAGCTATTTAAAATATTCCAAAAGACAAAACTAAAAGAACGTACAAGAGTGAAAAATACGTACATTAATGAATTAAGTAGTGAAAATATATATGATAAATTAAGTACCATTTCCTATTTCAGTTCGACCAAGAGATGGAAGGACAACTAAACACACAAAATATTGCGATCTGATAAATCATAAACACAGATGTCTCCCTTACTTGAGTCCACGTAACGTCCTGTCCAGGCAGATTTGGTTTGAACAATACTTGATATATACATTGAAGTTATTGCTTGCATGTTTCAAAACAACCTCACAGATGCCGTGCAGTAAAATGTTATCTTGCCAACATGCTTCCAACTCAGCCAAGAAGTTTTCTGAGCAGGATTTGACTAGAAATATATCACAGTAATACATTAAATCACACCTTACGGAAAGAAACAATCATTTAAATAAAGAAATGTACACACTCTCTGGACTACTTTATACATATTTCATCTTACCAAAATATTGTAATCTTGTAAAATTTTGACTTGTTCCACATATTACAGCTTCAATGCTAATGTAAGATCTATGGAATACAATAAATGGGGGGGGGGGGGATAAAGTAAATATTAAAGAAAAATTAAATACTTAACGAAATGTCAGGAAAGAGATTCTGAAAGGTAAGATAACTTAGTAGGACTTAACATTTATTCATCTATTAACTTGATTAATTCAATAATTATATGAAATTGAATATGGGAAAGGGAATGGAACAAAATTCACAAATGAAAATTTTATCATTGGTATAGAGAGAGAGAAATAAATCGTCCGGCCTTGATTAAGGATGAGCACGAGTATCCGGAAATTAATAGCAAATAAAAATATAATCAATTAAATATGAGTATTGTTATAAAAATAAAATGTAATAATTAAGCACCACTGATTATCAATTATAAAATAAAATCTTAGAATGAAAGAGTAATGGAACGGAGAAAAATTCTCTCCAGCGCCGGGATTTGAACCCAGGTTTTCAGTTCTATGTGCTGATGCTTTATCCACTAAGCCACACTGGATACCCACCCCGGCACAGAATATCTGCAGGGAATATCATATGTACTTCGGTACATTAAAATAATATATATAAAATCTTAGAAGATGATGTAATTTCTAGATTGAATACTAGTATTCTTACCTGGAATAAGGTTGGAGAACAAAGTGCGTTTATCATTTTTGGACAGTACAGATTCATCACACAATTCCAGACTAGATATAAAATGTTTCTCAAGAACATTTAAAGAATTCATGTATGATGCTTCTGATGTAATGATTTCGAACTTTGCCTCCTGTAATTTCTTTTGATGTGGGCTAATTGTACCTGAAAATAACGAATACAATCGTTATGTATAATACTGTAGAAGTAGTAAAGTCTTCAGATTCTCATGTCAGAATAAGTCACCTTACAATTTAATTGTAACAAAATCGCGTTTGTGAACATTACATTTTAAGAGAAATTTATTTTCTCTTTCTTATGAAGATATTTTTTCATCGTAAATTTAACTTAATCTCAATAATATTTTCCGTTAAATATTTTTTTTTTTATTATTTTGTTGTGATGAAACCATATGTAATTATTTCCTTGAATATATTTTGTAGTGTTATCTCTAGGAGAACAGGTAAAAACAAAGTTTAAGTTGGTACATGTGTCAGAATGTTGAACATGAAAAGTCTGTCAGTGAGAATCTTTTTTGTTTATGATTGTACATAGACATGGGCAAGACAGCAGTTTAAATATGTTTTCGAAAGAGACTGGCTGTATTTTTCCATTTGTCTTAAACTGTGATATCATTTTTGTGAGTCTTTCTTCATTTGTTCAATTCAGGTCTGCGAAGTCAGTAGTTTTGTTCCAGCACAGTTCAGAATCGATTCTGAACTGCCTATTCATGCGCAGTAGCTCAATTTGCGTTCTAACAAGATTTTAACTGATACAGAATCGATTCTGAACTCCCAGCTCCCTTTTCATCGTGCTTTAGAACTTGTTCAGAACGAGTGAAATTGGTTCTCAATTAAGAGCAGAAACTGGGAATTCTGAACAGCTAACAGTTTAATCTGAAGTTAAGGTTAATACGCGGTTAATACGCTTCAAGACTGGACAGGTTAAAATTTAAAAAATATTCGATCATGAGTGATTTTGAAGGTGATGGTGATATCTCTTACGAAGAAATAAGTTCGGCAGATGAATATAATTTTAACGAAAAGAAACTCAGAAGGCTGTGAAAGAATAGTTCAAGAATGTTCCAACAACTTAAAATCCCGAACTACTTCTGAGAACTTACACAACTGGCGCATGTGTCGAAAGATGTTCGGTATTAGTTCGTAACACATTCTGAATTGCTTGTTGGAACAAACATAATATATACAATATCCAATTTCAGCTGTTTCATAATATAATGTAGGATGGGTGGAGCGGAGAAAAATTCTCTCCGGCACCGGGACTCAAACCTGGGTTTTCAGCTCTACATGCTAATGCTTTATCCACTAAGCCACACCAGATTCCAGTTACGATGCCGGATTGAATCCTCTCAGTTTAAGTTCCACCTCTTAGTTTCTCTTTAGTGGCCAACCCTCATGCACTGTGTCACAGATGTGTGACAGTGGCACAATGTCCAACACACTATGTGACTAAGTGGCCAGGATCCGATGGAATGAGTGCCGTCTTATATCACTAAGTGATTATTTGCGCATATCATATTATTGTGATGTACCGAAGCACATATGATATTTCGAGTCCCAGTGCCAGAGAGAATTTTTCTCTGCTCCACCCATCCTTCATCATATGATAATGCAGAATTTCTGCACGAAAATATCATATGTACTTCGGTACAGCACAATAATGTTTCATAATAGCTTAATATCTACTAAGATGGACGGTAAATAGCGTCGCAGAACATCTCTCCATAGTCTTCTTGGTTGATCCAAATCTTTCTTCCCACTAGATTTGTGGGTCATAATTTGTTGAACAATTCTTATCTTGCCCATTCTGTGTGCGCTTTCTAGTTAGTTTTCTTTTGCAATATTAGGTAATTTTAAGTTGAAAATGTTAGTTCTTATTTATTATACATCTTGATTACACAACTTTTAACCCTGTATCACTTCGGAAATGTATGATAAGAGCTTTCTTGTGTTAAATTTTAAAGTACCTTGATAACATGTTTCGACCTATTTTCGGCCATCTTCGGAACTGGTCATTGTTGGTCTTGGTATTGTATTGTGAGGTTACTGACTTATTCCATTCTGTTATATCCAATTACGTAACTTAGAAATTTAAATTCGGCACTTCCTATTTTTCTTGGTATATTCAGTGCCAAAGTTCAAATTCATATTTTAACAACTCTAAGGCTATTGCTTTATAGAATGTTATTGAGAGTATTTTCTAGGTTTATTTTTAAGAATACATTTGATAGTTTCGCATGTGCACTGATATATATATATATATATATATATATATATATAGTATATAGTTTATTTTGTAGGTCGTCTTCTGGCTTACAGGATATCATACCTCATATATTTAAAATGACTACCTTGCTCTATAATTTTCTGCTTTATTACTATTTTAGATCTTATTGAGAATTGGATTTTTTTCTCTAGATATTTCTAAGTTATCTAAATTATATTAATACTTGTATAAAAGTTTTTTAAAACTTTTTATTAAGTGTTTGGAGTAGATAGCCTCTTTCTCTATTATATTCCACATTTTGTTTCTTATACTTTACCAAACACTTAGTCAATGAATACAATGTTGATTATCAGACTGAACACTCTTCTTTTTCCATTTATCTGTTTAATAGTGAATACATTGCCCATGCATGAGCATTCTTTACTAAATCCATGTTGTTTGCCTGCAGTAGGATTTCGCCTTTTATAGTATCCACTGCTGTGGAGTAATGGTTAGCATGTCAGACCATGAAACAAGCATGCTCAGGTTCAAATGCTTGGAACAAGTTATCTGACTGAGGTTTCTTCTGGGATTTCTCCTCAACTCATTAAGAGCAATTGTTGGGTAGCTTTCGGTGCTGAACCTTGGACTCATTTCACTGGCATTATCACCTTCATTTCACTCAGATGCTAGATAACCATCATAGTTGATAAAGTGTCGTAAAATAAATGAATGAAAAAAATCGCTTTTTATGTTTACATGATGATATTCAAAGAGTCTCTTATTCAGTTCACAACTATCTGACTTATTCCTTAGTTATTAAAATTATCCTGTATGAGCTTAAATTTTATACACAATTATATTGATCTATATTAAGAATTACAAAGCATTCTTTTGTAAATACTGTTAAACTATATTTAATCATTGTTATTAAACAGCTCTTCCTGTTGAATGAGGAGATAAGAAATACCCTAATATCGCTCTTATCTATTGATTATAAGCTTATCAGAATTCCGCAAAATATGAAATGGGAACGAATCTTACTTAAAACACGACTATTGACAACTTCTGGGATTTCACACCACAGAGTTCGATGCTGGCCATCACGTGGTCGGATAAGCTCCATCGCAGTTGGTCGTGACTGTTTCGGTTTACGAGAATTGTCACCAATTTCTTCATAGCCATCAGAGTCCAGTTCACTTCGCATATCCCTCTGAAAATATAATACATAAGAACATTAAATTTTATGAATAGTTATCAATTAATATTAAACGTTTACTCATAAGATATTATTTGAGATCTGGATAATTAGTACAATGGGCTGCCAAATTATCATACTCACCAACGAAGGTACTGCAGAATCTAGATTATTTTTCGACATTTAGTAGGTTTCTAATGTCGTCTAATATAATTTTGAAAAATGTGAACACTGTGATTTTTTAAATACTGTATACTGTTTATTTTAAATTAACACAAACATGCATTTGTCAATATTTTTTTAGTGAAACCAACCTTTACAACAATCAAAACCTTAACACTCCTTGGCAAACTTGATATGCACATCTTAGCCAATTCCGGTATGCTTGACTTCACCAGGGTTCTTTCACATTCTCAAACAAAACATTTTTGTTGATAATGAAATCTTTTTTCATTCTCTCTTTCTTTAAACCAACCCAAATGTTTTCAATGGGGTTCATGTCTGGGGAATTTTATGGCAAATTTAAAACCTCAGTTTATTCACCAAAACTATCTATTGTGTCCACACCTGTAGAGTAATGGTTAACGCGTCTCACTGCAAAACCAGGTGGCACGGGTTCCAATCCCAGTCAGGGAAAGTTACCTGGTTGAGGTTTTATCCGGGGTTTTCCCTCAATCCAATATGAGCAAATGCTGGGTAACTATTGGTACTGGACCCGACTCATTTCACTGGCATTATCATCTTCATTTCATTCAGACACTAAATAATTGAAATGTTGATACAGCATCATAAAATAACCCACTAAAAAACCATCCTTTTCCCAATTCTCAATTTCAAAAGATCAAAACACGAGATAAACATTGTAAATACTGGAACTTCATCTTACCCCTTTCCACATCTTTGATTTCTTCTTACGAAATTGATACACTTTCACATTATCACGCATTACTGACAGCATTGTGCGAACCTATTTTTCATGTTAATCCAAAGCAGTGACTAAATAATCAATTTCTGAATTTGCACTCTTAACTAACGTTCAGTTTATATAAGTTCAATCTTAAACATCCATCCTCCATTTTATGCTCCTTCGATCATTTTATGTTAAACCGTCATTTTCATCATACAACACTGTGCATGTGCTGCAGTCACATTCAATTTCAATGTTCACTCTTAGTTTGTGAAAGGAAGGAAAATTTGATAATATTTATCACTTGCATACCTTCACACTGATTAACAAACTAAAGGTTTCGAACAGAAGTCCATATTCATCAGTTGTTATCACTAATAATTTGTCGAGATAACAGCCTTGCTTAAGCCTTGTTTAATCAATTTAGGACATCCTCATCAAATATAAATGATAAATAAAATAGTTCAGTCAGTTTGCATTTAAGCGAAGCACACAAATGAATTTCAATAAAAATTATGTTGTTCTATAATAAACAATACTCAAACAACACAAGTGCAACAAATCTTAGGCAAAGAACAGCATGCACTGTTTCATTATTCTTGTCTAGTTCTGCAAGAAAATTGTGTGTTATGTTATGAATATCAAAACTGAATTTTCAGACTGAATTGTAACAAAACAGAGTTAGAATAAACATAACATACATGCAGCTAAATTAATTGAAAACTAGGTTTTATAATTACATTTAAAACAGAAGTGGTAATAAACGTAATATTACAAACAAAATTAAACCTATATGCCAAGATACTGTACTATAATTTAATTCTGTGGTGTTCGGGTAAAGGGGTATAAGTCATTTTTTTGTCCAGGTGGAATTTTGTTCCCCAGATGAACACACAAGTTAAATTATACAAGTGGGTGTGCAAAAATCAAATAATACAAGCAGTTGATGTGTTTTATTTGTGAAGAAAATTATTTGTAATAAGGGTTCCAAGTTTAATTTTCATTTTATCTCCGAACTCATTTTTATGACTTATCTCCCTTTACCCAAACACCACAGAATTATGCACACTGAGTGAAGCAACAGAAGAAAACCACGAAAACTTGCCGTTATATCCAGTTCGTAAATAGGATCCTCCAAAATACATGATAGATGCGTTACTGCTGAGATAACCTGGTTGATAAAATTATTGTAACTGTAATTTTTCTTTACAGTACACGTAAATCTCTTACAGATATCAGAACAGTATTACCATTTTTTTTTCTCTCTTATTAGACATATAAATATTCTGATTGCAATAAAATTTATACCACAGCCAGAAGAAGGAATATTGGCGAACCACAAACAGTAAACTTTTGCACATAGAACCAGGGTGCGAATTGACAAGAGGGATGACAGGGATCAGCCTTCTTAAAGAATTTGATGTCTCCTGCTGAAAATATACTAATTTGTCCCTGCCATTTATTCCTTCAGTTGCCCAATTTATAGTTTCTGTATTTTATATGTTACTAATGTTCCATAATTCATATGTTATTAATGCACTACATAATGATTCTCGTATTTTCTTGAATATAAATTAAGTGCTATAACAATACGAGTCTGCCAACAGTGCTAATTATTATGGACAGTATTTTTTATCGACAATTAAAATTTTAATGTACCCCCTGGAAAAAATATTCAGTTCCCATCCTGTATATAACCCCCACCAATGCATCTTAAATACAGCCATAAATAACAAGCTGTGTTCTCAATGCGTCCAAAAATGAATCACAGACCCTTGGAAATAGGTCAGTATTCTGTACATTGTACATCGTATGTATACAAACATTACTTTTTTAACACTAAATTCTCTTTCATTATTATTGGGGATCACCAATGTGGTTTTAGGTGTAATAGATCAACTATTGACCAGATATTTTGTATTCGACAGATAATGGAGAAAAAATGGGAGTATAAGGGTACAGTGCATCAGTTATTCATAGATTCCAAAAAGGCATATGACTCGGTTACGAGAGAAGTTTTATATGATATTCTTATTGAATTTGGTATTCCCAAGAAACTAGTTCGATTAATTAAAATGTGTCTCAGTGAAATGTACAGCAGAGTTCGTATAGGTCAGTTTCTGTCAGATGCGTTTCCAATTCACTGTAGGCTAAAGCAAGGAGATGCACTATCACCTTTACTTTTTACCTTTGCTCTAGAGTATGCCATTAGGAAAGTCCAGGATAACAGAGAGGGTTTGGAATTGAACGGGTTACATCAGCTGCTTGTCTATGCGGATGACGTGAATATGTTAGGAGAAAATCCACAAACGATTAGGGAAAACACGGGAATTTTACTGGAAGCAAGTAAAGAGATAGGTTTGGAAGTAAATCCTGAAAAGACAAAGTATATGATTATGTCTCGTGACGAGAATATTGTACGAAATGGAAATATAAAAATTGGAAATTCATCTTTTGAAGAGGTGGAAAAATTCAAATACCTGGGAGCAACAGTAACAAATATAAATGATACTCGGGAGGAAATTAAACACAGAATACATATGGGAAATGCCTGTTATTATTTGGTTGAGAAACTTTTATCATCCAGTCTGCTGTCGAAAAATCTGAAAGTTAGAATTTATAAAACAGTTATATTACCAGTTGTTCTGTATGGTTGTGAAACTTGGCCTCTCACTTTGAGAGAGGAACAGAGACTACGGGTGTTTGAGAATAAGATTCTTAGGAAAATATTTGGGGCTAAGAGGGATGAAGTTACAGGAGAATGGAGAAAGTTACACAACGCAGAACTGCACGCATTGTATTCTTCACCTGACATAATTAGGAACATTAAATCCAGACGTTTGAGATGGGCAGGGCATGTAGCACGTATGGGCGAATCCAGAAATGCATATAGAGTGTTAGTTGGGAGGCCGGAGGGAAAAAGACCTTTAGGGAGGCCGAGACGTAGATGGGAAGATAATATTAAAATGGATTTGAGGGAGGCGGGATATGATGATAGAGAATGGATTAATTTTGCTCAGGATAGGGACCAATGGCGGGCTTATGTGAGAGCGGCAATGAACCTCTGGGTTCCTTAAAAGCCATTAAGTAAGTAAGTAAATAACTAAGTAAATTCTCTTTCAATATTAGTACACTAAGTTTGTACTGTGCGACCATGTCAACAAAATACGCGAAAAATATGCGAACTAACCACAGCAGTCAATAAGTTACATAGTGAGGGTCGTGAAATAATCAGAAACATAATAAAGTATTTTCATGAAGAAAGTCAACAGAGAAACTGAAGTACATTTCTGTATCATCTGTAGCTGATTACACAAAATCTGATAATTCGACAAGAATTAGAAAAGAAGAATTGAATGAAATAACAAATAAGTACAAAAAAAACTGGCGACAACACATGGACAAAATGGAAAATAATATAATCCCTAAAATGGGCCTTCAATATCAACCTAAAGGCAGAAGAAATGGATCGAACAATATGGAGCCAGAACGGATTAAATAGTCCAAACTGTGAAATAGAAAAAGAAGAAGGCATTTTTAGATGATCATTCTCATCAATATTCCAGCTTGATGCTTCTAGAGGAAATTTTTCATTTTGGTTCATTTCGGCCCTTTTCTACATACATATTTTTCATATTACAAGGATCGAGTTCACTCTTCATATAAACCTTTAATTTACACATACCAATTGGGTGTGATTCTGAAAGAGAGTTTTGACCAAATGATGATTTGGAAGTTTCCTTTGTAAGGTTTGTAACACCTAAAAGGAAGACGAAGGAGAAGATGAAGAAGTGCTTGAGTGATTCAATTATTGTCAGTACTAAAACTATTTACTACTACAAATTTTTATAAATTTTATTACGGATTCGTGTTTACCTCCACAACAGCTGCAGTATAGAACTGATAAAGAGGTTCATCAGCAAATCGCCTTTCAACTACTCCACTGTTCTCTGGACTACCTGCCGTCAGTGGTGAGTCACCTCCACTTAAATCAGTATGTTGACTTCGTGCATCTGTAACACACAATCAAAGAAAATGTTCCATGTAAGCAATGAAATATTCTACTAGCGTGTTTAAACTGTAGTCATAAATCAACCAAGTGTCTCTCAGTTCGCAGTAATATAAAATGTATATGACAGTAATGATGAAAATAAGTTAAAAAAAACTCGGCTTAAATTAACTCTTACACATGTTATTACAAATGACACCCTGATTATTTGTTGTATCGGTAATAAAGAGATTAGGGTGGGACAATCAATTCTATCATACATAGATTTTTCATATTTAAGACAATATGTACAATATGGAATTTTGAAATTCCTATCGTCCTGAATGTTACAGGATTATGCAGGAAATGTTAAATGTTATGTTTTATTTAACGATGCTCGCAACTGCCGAGATTATATTAGCACCAGTAAATCTACTGACATGAGCCTGTCGCATTTAAGCACACTTAAATGCCATCGACCTGGCCTGGGATTTAACTCACAACCTCGGGCACAGAAGGCCAGCACTATACCAACTGCACCAACCAGGCTGACGATTATGTAGACAAACACTCAATTCAGCTACCACTACGGTACTATACTACACTCTACGAAAATAATAATAATAATAATAATAATAATAATAATAATAATAATCATCATCATCATCATCAATAATAACAGTCTTGGATTAGACCTCCTGGCCTGTTCCGCTTCCAAAAGAAAGTTGGTCTTTCCATTTCTTCCTTGGTCTTCCGATGTCTCGTTTTCCATGAGGTGTATAGTCCAATAGTCTCTTGGGTAACCTATTGTTGGGCATTCTTAATACATGTTCATACCAGTTGTTGCGGTAAGATTCTATAGTATCCGTAATGGTGGTGATATTCAATTCTGTTCGGATGTCCGCATTCCTTTTATGGTCGTAAAGAGTATATCCTGCAAGAGGTCCTATCAATCGCATTTCAGCAGCTTCTATTCTTCTAAGTTGCCCTTTCGTTAATGACCATGTCTCTGATCCATATAATAATGCTGAATTTCAAAATTGTAATAATAATAATAACAACAACAATAATAATAATAATAATAATAATAATAATAATAATTACAACAGGCAACATAAAAATGTGGCAAAATGGAAATTTTGTGAATTCCTTTTATACTTTTTACAAACTGTAAACATACTTAAATCTTCTGCTTATGTTTGTGTGAAGAAAATACCTGATTCAGTAAAACTGTTCCAATGAATGATTTTTCTTCACCTCTATTCTGTTAAAATTCCTAAAACACAGTATTTTACGATATTTTGAATCTCTGTCTTTCAATGTTTTAGGATTTATGTTAACACTCAAACTATCTGATGGTGTTAAAAATTCTGTCAGTATGTCTTTGTTTTCAATGTGTCTTTGTCAGACAGTTGTGGTACTAAAATCGTTGAAATCATTCTATTATTCTGAATTTACTTTTAGTAGTTAACACAAGTTGAAAAGAAACTTATCAACTGTGCAACAGCAGACCATGTACTGGTAATATAGGACTAAAACTGTGTATACATAATTAAAAACCGCTGGAAAGACCACGTGTGAGATATTTAGATTATTTAGGGAAAATTTTGCAAACAGACATAACTTATGGGGAAAATATTTTGTTTGGATATCGTATTGGTAATCTGGCATAATATTGTCTGTTCTGCAGTAAAAAGCCTTAACTGATATTGTTGTTGTTGTTGATGATGATGATGACGACGACGATAAAAATCACACAATACAACCCAATACTGATGCTATTTGCGATTTTCTCTTTTTCTTCAGAATTTTAATATCACAGCTAAAATATACAGTGACAGATCATTAAACTAATATAACTTAAGCAAACAAAACTAACCTAACTTAATCTACTCTAACCAATTGTATCCCACTCTATTGTACTCTGGACATGAGGTATGTACTGAAACATTAATCAATAGAAATGCAATAAATTCTGTACCTAAACTTCCCATTCAGAGACTGCGTTCTTTCACTTGCCATAAATCTGTACCGGTACCACAGGACTTCACTTCTCCTTTTCTTCTGAAGAAAGCCATATTAGGAATTTCTATCATCCTCAAAAATCCATCGCCCTTAGCCATGTTTGAATTTCTGAATCTTGGCATGGTACCATAACCAATTGAAGACCACAGGGGAAAAACATGATAAAGCACCATTTTCCTCTTTTTTCAGGAGAACAATTTTAAAGTTCAAAACTATCTGAAACAAATCCATGTAATCCAATCTGTTTTGGTTTATGGTTAAGCATGTGTTGGTGTAATCCTCATAAGCTTGGTCGTAATATGATCTATATTTTAATTTTGTTGGGAAAGTGTCCTGGACTTACCAGCTTTTTTCCCGGTAAATAATTTATCTCTTACTTTTCAATATTTATTAGGTAACTTTATTTAGTCTGTTTCAATTAAATGCAGTAGAGTTGGAGTACTATCCGAGGGCATCTTAATGACATTATCATTTATATTTTATTATATAACTGGATATTACCATAGTTCTCAATCAACAGCACAACATTATTATTTTGGCCTATGAAGTAGTGAAAATGAAATAGATCAACCAATCACAAAACACTTTCAGAGCATAACATCAGTTGCATCTAACGTATTACAAAATAAACTAGGTGCTTTTCGTGGACTTGCCAATTTCTTACTCTGTTACATGTGAACTGGTCAAATTATTCCCGTGTACAGTCATATTTCAAATCGTTATATATTCTGACTTCTCAGTTTTTTTCCCCAGTTCAGTTAGTCACTTAAAAGTACTCACATTCAGCCATCAGATGGCACCATAATCCTGAAATTAACAAACATGGACTTATCATATTTTTCCCCTGTGGTCTTCAATTGATTACTTCAGGTCGATTAATACTGAGTTAATAATTTACTGTATTATTATATTTATTTATTCATCTATAGTAGCTAGCAGATATGTAAAATTGGGTTTACTCTGTCTCTTACCTTGTTCAGACAGAGAGCTATCATTAGGACTTGAAGTACTCATGTCCCAAAGTCCAACTTCAGCATACCAAGAATTTGAAATTGGTCGGTCTGGCTTCTTGACATTTCTCTTTGGTGTATCTATGAAATGAAACAATTTTGGAAAGTTTAATGAAACTTCCTTAAAAAAAATATCCAACAAAACACTATAAAAAGATACATATTTTATCACGTGAGATATATATATATATATATATATATATATATATATATATATATGAAAATTTACACTTAATCTGTGAAAAATATACTTGTAAAACTATTTCTTTTTATACATCTTGATTACACAACTTTTAACACTGTATCACTTCGGAATTTAACACGAGAAAGTCATATAATACACTATTTCTTTGTTTCACATCTTCACCATTCAAATTATATTCATATTAATGCCGGGTTTACAGTGAAAGACCTGTCCTTGGACAGAACACTATGAATAAATTAAAAACTTTCATTTCATTTCTAACTCATGGTTCTGATATGCAACTCTGTTTTTTACATTTCATGACTGCATTTTTCAACTCAAAATTTAATCCTAATGCCAATGAACTCACCTACGATGGCAATATTCTGAGCATCTGCAGTCTGATCAAACAGTCCACATTCAGCATACCACGATGTGCTTCCTGAGTTCCTTTTCTCCTTACGTGCAGGTCTCTTTGGAGCATCTGTCAAAAAAAATTCTTGACGATGCACATCTTAAATCCCATACATAATTTCAGTTTCAATATGCTTTTTAAAAACAGTTTTTAATACCTCACACATGAAAAATGAGCTGATATCCATTACATAAACATTTTTAAGCAACTTCGAAAAGTGTTTTTGATCCTTGAGTAATTCCATACTTCGTAATAGAAGCTAATAAATTGATAAGAAAAGAATAAACTGGATTCCAAGCAAACAGATCATGTATAGACAGATAAATACACTAAAGATCATCTATGAACAAGCTAATGAATAGTATACTTTTTATTCTTCGGCTTCGAAAAGGCATTTTATCACTTAACACTTGTACTGTAATACGAGGCGTGTTCTTAAAGTAAGTTCCAAAAGGGTGTAGAAAGTAAACGGGAAAATATTTACAAACCATTTTTGTAGCATTGTATTCCCCACACTTCAATTACTTCTCACCATAATCTCCACCATTATTGAGGCATTTATCGAGTCGTGGCACAAGTCTTTCTATCCCCTCATTGTAGAATTCACCCGCCTGCGAACCACTCCGCAACATTTGTGGAAAATTCAAGAAAGCGAAGAAATTGTGAACCTCCTGTCCTCATGAATTTTTTCATCGACAGCACGCACCAAATCGTCATTGATCAAAGATGGCCGACCAGTATGCTACTCGTCATGCACAGAGATGCGGCCCTCATTGAACCGTCTAACCCATCTCCTGACCATTCCATCACTAATGGCATCATCACCATACACCTCACAAAGTTGATGATGAATGTCAGCTGGTTTGATGTTTCTCGCATTCAAAAAACGGATAACAGACCGCATCTCACAGTTGGCGGGGTACTCGATCACTTTAATCATTTCAACTGATCACAACTAACCACACACACGGACTGAAGCTCTGAAACTGCATGCACAGCTTGCCTGACGACTGAAGAAGAAAACACGCATGCACAAAATAACGATTGCAGCGATGCGACAGCTATAATTGAAAATGGAACTTACTTTAAGAACACGCCTCGTACATAAATATTGTACATATTGACAGATGAAATGGCGGCCGGGTAGCTCAGTTGGTAGAGCAGCTGGCTACGGACTGGAAGGTCCGGGGTTCGATCCCAGGTGGTGACAGGATTTTTTCTCGTTGCCAAACTTTCAGAACGGCCCCAAGGTTCACTCAGCCTTCTATAAAATTGAGTACCGGGTCTTTCCCGGGGGTAAAAGGCGGTCAGAGCGTGGTGCCGACCACACCACCTCATTCTAGTGCCGAGGTCATGGAAAGCATGGGGCTCTACCTCCATGCCCCCCAAGTGCCTTCATGGCATGTTACGGGGATACCTTTACCTTTTACCTATTGACAGATGAAATTAAAACCACATGTGGATTGAAATAAGGCTGTAGCCTATTCTCTCTCTCATGATATTTTTGATTAATATGGATTAAATTATAAGAAAATCTCTCAATACTGCTAAAAGATATATAAAGTGGGGTTTAGATGATGTACTGGAAGACTTGGATTTTGAGGAATATGTCTCTTTACTTTCGCATAATTTTGAAATATGCAAAGGAAAATGAATAATTTAGCAGAAGAAATAAAAAGAGCACATATGAAAATAACCATAGAGAAAACTAATCATATCTGGAAAGTGTGTTTAGCGAAAATGATGGCGCCCTTGATGTTGTTGGAATGAAGAAATTTAATAGTGCCTATGTCCAAATGCATTCATTCTCGAAATCAAGTTTCATTAAGTGTATTAAATTGAAGACTTCAATAGCAATGTCAAAGCAGTTTTATTATATATGGCGTGAATAGTGAAAGACAAGTAAAATTGCCAAAAAATAAATTGCAAGTATTCAGAATAGATGTTTACAAAGAATATTACGAATCAGATGGCCAGAAAAAATCTCAAAAAAATATTTGGGGAAAAAAGGTCATAAAGAAATTAAATTTGAAACAAAGATACGAAAATTAAATTAGATAGGACATACATTAAGGAAAGACAATGAATGAATCTACTGAAAAGATGACTTTAGACTGGAGTCCTCAAGGGAACAAAGAAAGAGGAAGGCCAAAACGAACATGGAGATAAACAGTTATTTAGGAAATTACAAAGGAAGGGAAAACATGAAAGGAGGTGACAAGATGGTGCAGAATAGAATCTGATGAAGACACTTTTTGGATGTTCTATGCTCCTGCTAGGAGATAAATGAGATGATGACGATGATGATGATGTATGGGAAGGGGAGGGAGAGAGAACAAAGTTTTACAGCCTAAAACTTAATCGAGAAATCTTCTATCTTGCATGTGAACTTACATTTGCTGAATATGCTACACGAACTGCTGTTTTTCAGAAACATTAAGTTAAAAATTTTCAGCTTCGCAATTGCAAGCAAGTGGTAAGTTTTTTTTTACGATGTTGTATGAAATACTTAATTATTTAGTGTTGATGGAATTGGTGATAGTGAGATGGTATTTGGTGAGATAAGGCCGAGGATTCGCCATAGATTATCTTACATTTGCCTTATGGTTGGGGAAAATCTCGGGGGGGGGGGGGGAACCCAACCAGGTAATCAGCCCAAGTGGGAATCGAACCTACGTACGAGCACAACTCCGGATCAGCAGGCAAACGCTTCAGCCGACTGAGCTATGCCAGTGGTTGTGGCAAGTTTTTACTGCTACATAGAATGATAGCATTACATTCAACTGCCTACCATATTTACCTGCAGAACTTGAACTGTGTGGAGGAAGTGGTGGTGGTGAGTTTGGACGGATATTTCCACTGCTCCTTCTTTCAGGAGCCGAGGTAGGCCTTTGTTTCTTGTTTGTAGTGGTGTTAGCGACAGTCTTCTGCACCATATCTTGGCTGTAGTTCGCCTCCATACCACTATCATACACAACTGTCTTGCTGCTGCTCATGCTTGAAGGACTAGTTGGTGTATCACCATTTTCTGAGCAGATGTCAGTTGTGTCAGTCAACCTCCTACCACTAACATAACAGTAAAAATCGTGATGAGCTTCGTGTACTTGCACGCAGAAGCATGTTCGATACATGATACAGCATTTCATTAGAAGTCCTACACTCTAAACTTACCTGCTCCCTTCGACACCTCCTGTATCAGCATCTAGAGCTGGCGTGAGGTAGAAAGTTGCAGTTTCCTTCTTTGGACCACTAGCTGGAGATGAGGGCGGTGTCTGATCTGAGGCAGATACACTTCGCTTGAATTTTCGTAATGACCAATATTTTCTCCCTGCAAGGTTTCCTGATGAGACAGACTTCTCTGATATTCTGGGTGGTGGAACAGGAGGTGATGGAAGCGCAGGAGGAGGTGGGGAGGGAGGAGGTGGCCTAGGAGTTGTAGGTAAAGGCGGACAAGCTGTGAAGAAAAAGGAGAAAGGAAAAAATTTTAAATTTTGCCTCTCTTTTAAGTATAATTTGATTCAGAAAATTTCTATTTCAATGCTCTATTAACTGCTGCATGCATTATTTTAAAATTAAAAGTGAAATATCGATCTACTTTTTACAGTAAAATAATTATTCTTCTACTGTAAATGAACATAAAATCTACCCGAAGAAGCTTTACTTTTATTTCAGAAGCATGCTATGAATTTTGGAATGAGACTATCATGCAAAAGCTTTGTTTCATGCATGTAAGTTCGATGGAAGATGTTGATATTATTAACCTAAAAGATATTTATTTAAGGCTTTAACATTTTCTTCACATTGGTGGCTCTCAGTACTCACACAGTTGCATTTTGTACACAATTCTAAAGCATATTTACAGCTTTTATAATGTAAAGTAAAATTTAGTAAGTCCAAAGACAAGACTAAAATTAACTCTTCTACCTAATAAGTTTTTCCAGTGCTCCATATTTAGTCAGTTACGACCTTCCTATATTGGTGCTAGCCTATTAGAGTTGAATTTCAATTCTTATATGTGAAAATGGCGACTAACAAGATTGAATTTTGACTAGTATGCGAAATGGGTAATAAATTTTGTCTGGAACTCTCTCGTTCAGCAACAGTTTATGTGCTCTAAATCTATGGTACACGACTCCCAGCTTTACTTCTCTTCTGAAGGAGGATACACAAAATTGAATCTGCGAATCTCGAGTATAGCGGGTAGCATAGTAACGACTCTATCATACAAGACAACTTGTTCTATCTGAAACATTTTAAAAATTATTTTTGTGTTCAATATTAACTGTTAATATACTCGTACATAAAAAGTCGGGCACACTTTAATATGCTAATGTATAAGATATATTTCAAAGTTTTTTAAGGTAAAGAGGAAGAATTGAAGGGTTTGGGACAATATAGTGATAAGCCACACTCAAATTTTACCGGAAAACAACTCTTAAGGATTTAAGATTTAAGAGTTGTTTTCCTGTAAAATTTGAGTGTGGCTTATCACTATGTTGCCCCAAGCCCTTCAATTATATTTCAGTAAATTCAGGGAATTACTCATCATTTGCTCATTTAAATTTTGTGAATTTATTGATCTCATAGTTCTGGTTCAAAAACAATTAAATAAATTTCTTTGTTAGGTAAAGCAAAAGAATGTACTACAATAAAATTGTACAAAATATTCTGCAAGATATAAGTTTGGAGATTTTAATGGAAAGAATTAACTAAATTTCATTGAGGATTTATTACACTTCTTCAAAATATATGTTTAAAAATTTTAATGGAAAGAATTAACCAAATTTTTTTGTTACATACCTAAAGCAAAAAAGAGATAATGTATTACAATGCTGCGAAATATACGTTCGGAGATTTTGATTGAAAGAATTGATAAAATTTCTTAGTTACATAAAGAAAAGAGAGAGAAATTATTACTATTCTGCAAAAATATAAATAAGTTTGGAGATTTTGATTAACTAAATTTCTTTGTTACATAAAGCAAAGGAAGAGAATGTATCACAATTCTGTAAAATATAAGTTTTTAGATTCTGATGAAAATAAGACACAAAAGTATAACGAAGCTGACACATACTTTCTCATAAGTTTTACGTGTTTCACAACAACTCAGTTGGTTCATCATTATTGGGAATGATATTGCTGTTGATAATATATTTTCTTAAACAATATTCAAAAGACATACCAGAACTGAAATTCTTTAATATGCAATGAAATAAATGAACTTTCGTTTCTTAAATGGCCCACAAAACCAGCGGCTCACTTGTGTGTAACAAATATATTTGACAAGGCATTTTATATTAGGCGTGGAAACTTTTTAGGATTCTTACCAAAATTCGCAATGAAAAGTAGAAATAGTTCTACATTTTCCGAAACATAGGGATTAGGAACATACTCCACAGTTTATTTCATATGTCTCATCAACTTATGTAAAAAAACAAGATTAAAACAAATGGATTATTTTCTAATAAAGTTTTAATTTTATATTTCAAATGACTTTCACTTATTGTTAATGTCTTTATATTAGCAGGTATCTTATTGTATACCGGTACTTTAATTGCATTAATTATGGTAACTTGATTGTGTTTTTGTATTCTAGCAAAAAATACATTTAATTATTTAATATTTTTTGTCTTATAGTGATGCTCATCTTCAACAAACATATAATTATTATTTTTTTTTCTTGCATGCTTCAAGAGATCAACAGTACATTGAATACTGTTATAATAATTGTTTGCTATCCTAATTTTTTCACTTTCAGAGATTTGTAAAGATGCTGTAAGATGGTGTCACTGTTAAAATTAGAACTGCCTTTTTCTGGAATAGCAGGATGACTGAAAAATGAGACACAGACGAATATACAGTCAGATTAAATGCATAAAATCACTTTCTCGGTTATCAGTGATTGTGAAAACGTGCACTTCCACGAAAATCTCAAATCGATCTTTTCCAGCATCACAGAAAGTAAAAGTATGATGTTCGGCACGTCATATTTCTCTCTTTGGACGTGCACTAATATAACATCTAAACTATTAAATTATCTTCACTTATTAGTTTAAACAAATTTTCTGTTTAGTTCTTTTCATACAAAATATGCGAGCGAAATTTACTGCTGTGAAATACACGCCCATCTCATTTCGAATTATGCTCATGTTCAGAACTAAGTTCTCACTGAATGTCAATGGATGGAAAGTATCTTGAAGCGCACAACAAAGTGGATGTCACTTCTGACTCACGAGTGCATGACACTTGACTGTTTAATATGTCTGCCAGAAAGCTGTGCCAACTTTCTCATGTGTGCTGATTCGTGTGGGATGAACAACTACCCACCCTCACTCTCTGTTATTGCAACGTGAATTTCACTATTTGCTTCAATTATTTAAGGTTGCGGAAAAACCTGAAGTTATATAATGATGTAACTCCAAAGTTCCAATTAAAATTTCATAGTGTCCAAGTGGAATTTGTGCTGAATAAAAGACAGTGATAAGCCGGAATTTCTCGCAGTAATCCTATTCCCCTCCACCTCCACCATGAGGAAGTATGTAGATTGTAATATATTCTCTAATAAACAGTAGAGGCTTCATATATGATCACCCACAAGAACAGCTTAAATATCGTCACAAAGATGACACACAGCTTTCTATTTTGTTTTAAACGTTTTGCAGCAATTTTGTTATTTTATCATAATGCAAACGATATTTCTGCTATCACTAAGCCAGGTGATTTGGTAAAACACTAGACTCACATTTGGAAGGTCCCGGGTTCAAATTCCAGAGTTACTCTATCTGATCGTAGTTTTTAGTAGTTTCTTCGATCATAAATGACTAGGAATCTACTTATATAAAACGACAAATGCCGAATTGGTTTCTACTTCCACTCAAACAAAAATACAGATACTTATTCCTTAGACCTAAAGCCTTAGTTTTACATGCAGGATGTGTCTGTAGATTACTGAGATTGGCCACTACATGGCAGTTACTAGATAAGGTTCATGAGTTATAGAATTATGAGTATAACTTTGTTACATGCTGGCAGGTGGCAAATGAAAACCAAAATGTATCAACAGAGAGTCGCAATATGACCTCGCAGTTAAAGCAAATATAAATAAATATTTTTAAAAAATATTGTTTACCGATTATTTTCTTGAACTCTCAGTTAATACAAATTCTTTAATTTAAATTCTTTGCTATACGCCGAAATAGAAAGATAAATTTTAATTTCAGGATTGTACACAAAAGGCATTTTCTTACAACCTTTATTTTGCAGCAATTAATTTTGCGCAAATTCGTTAAAAAAATGTTATTCTTATGTGTAATGTAATATAATCTAATATTATTTTGCTATTTATTAAAATCTGTGTCTAGAAGTAATATCAGTAATAAAATAGATTTTATGTAAATTGCTCATTTGTTAAGTAACCGACAGTACTGTAGTATGTTGAAGAAGAAGCAGCTGTAAATGATATGTCCTTTTTGACATGTAATAAAAGTGACCAGTAATGGCTAATACTTCAAGAAATAGTAATTTCAAATTATTCTCTTATCTTACTCGGATTTGAAACTGTTTGTGGCAAGAAAGGATTCTAAGAGTAAATTTTCCACCACAAAAAAAAAAAGCAAAATTTCCACAGAAAAACATAGTCTTTGTTTTAAATGTATTTTCGTATTGACTAGATAGAGTGACGTTAATTTTAAGAAGTTATTGTGCAGTTATCCTTAACCTTCAATTGTTGTCTAAAAAGTTTTGAATTAAGAGAAGAGATTCTTAATTATAAAATATTTCTGGGGATATGCTGCAGATTCTCATTTATCATATGATTGTATGTCAGAAACAAAATAATGAAAAAAAAATGTGATTTTGATAAGTCCCATTTTGTGTCATTGTTTCAAAGATTGATTAGTTTTTTTGCGATTGAAGTAGCAGAAATTATTATACATAATACATAATTCCATATTATGCATATATGCTGAATAGATTAATAGTATCCTTAGAATAGTTTAAGAGATGGCTATACACAGAGAGACAAATAATATGATGATAACGTGATTTTCGTGAAAAACTCTCAATCGATATTTTGCAGCATTGCAATATCTTGATTCCAATTTTGATAAACACGAAAGTGAAGGAGAAAAAAATTCAATTCCGTTTTTATATAAATAATTTTATAAAGTTCATTACTTTCTTCGAATTAAAATCTGCATTTCTATACATCTTTCCCTGTCATTTCATTTTATTTTATAATGATAATATTGTAATTCTACACACAAACTAAAGACCTTAATATTACGTTACTACCTGTATTTTGTCTTAAAATATATTTTTATCGAACGAGTTTAAGAGTAAGCTGACAGCAATGTAAATTAAATGAAAAAGCCCTAATTCCAATATCAGCAAGATGAAGTCATAGGGCATGCAGTAGATTTACTTTCGGGATCAGTAATCATTCTACAGTGAAACTGATTGTGGATTGTTAGAAGAAAAGGAACTGGGAAATCAGTGCATGTGAAAGTAGTGCTGACAGAAAAGGAATAAGAGAAGTCCCACAAGAAACATGCATGTGCATACTACTAATGTGCTGTAATTAGCTCGCATGCAAAGAGAAAATAGTTAATCAGTGCAAGTTATTAACATAAGACAAAGCTACAACTGTAACAGCTAATTAGTTCTACAACTTTTAATTATTACAGCATTTAGAAAAGAAGTACGCAAATTAATATTTCTAGCCTATTTTATAACATAAAAGAAGAACTTGGAATTCAAGTCAATTCTTACAAGGGAACTACTTACGAGTTATGTTAAAGTCTTCCGCCTAACTTTAAGGTTGCGAAATTTAAGCTTGAAAATAAAATATTTTCGAAAAAGCTCCCACCTTAAGTAAATAATGCTCACTCAGCTGACGCAGCATGTGTGCACAGCCTTATCTCACATATCACGTGACAGTAGGGATTCACGGAAGAAGGCACCCTAACAATTCTCTGCAAGTACACGCCATTCCAAGCAAGTTTTCATACCCATACAGTTAATGTGGACAGCTAATTTTTCATACTTGTCTATCTGCTAGGGAAATCTAATTATGCTCGTAATTTGAGGAGAGATTTTTACATAAGCTCATTAATAGTTCCCTTATTAGATCTAATTGGTATAATACCATACAAAGCTATTTAGGTTTCTTTAAATTATCTTTCATGCAAACTTTGCATTTGTATTTATGAGAAAATTAAAGAAAACTATTACAATCTGAAGTAATTCTTTTATCTTGGACTTACTTTTAAGTTGCACTCCTGCTGCATTGTTGTTATTTCGCTTGTTTCTGATTTTGCGCAGACTTTTACCAAGTTTGAGCATCTTTTTTCCTGCAGCCTCAGCAATCTTGCTGATTCCATAGATATTCTGACCAGCTGGAGGTTCTGGTAGTCGTCCATTTGCAATATCATAGCCCTCCTTCAAAAAGACACACTTGTCACAATATTATTAAAAAAGTGGTGATGTTGGTGAGGTAATAGTGATAGTGGTTATGTAAACAAAATTGATAAATATATCCAACTATAAGAGATGAAATAAATCTGAAAAGTCATCTCAGTAACTATGAAGCCAACATGAAGTATATACTTCATTTTCGATATAGTACTTCGTCATAATAATTATGTAGGAGGATAATTTCTTAATGCACAACTGATATTTCAGTCCTGAATTGAAATAATAATACTGATAAATTACATCATTTTTGTAAAACATAATAGTATGTCCCAGTGCAGTGGTGATAATGTAGTAGTAGTCGTAGTAACAATAATGGGCATAATAATAATAATAATAATAATAATAATAATAATAATAATAATAATATTACAACAACGTTATGCACGTAAAAATATATTTACATGCAATTAAATGTTTACATTCAGTCACACTAGAATGAAACAGCATAAATATTTTTGCTAATGTCTGTCATGATTACAAAATTTTCCATGAGCAAGCTCATATAGTCTGGCCAAAAAACGAAAAGTTAAAGGGACCTGCCATTGAACAATAAAAAAATACTAATTTAATGTCAAATAAGTAATACATTTCATGTATTGCTATTAATAATATTGGTACTTCTGAATCTTACATAATATTACTCGAAGCAATATATGGAAATTTTTTGTTAATAATATGAAGAATAATATTGACAGTTGGCAGTCCACTTCCCCTAAAAATTATGATTAGGCTTAATCACTGTGGGAAATTAGATCTCAAATAAGTATTAGAATTGGAATAAGAAGCATAATATTTTCAAAATTCATGGCCTGCTGAATACAAGAAGTTACAATTCGTGATTATAAATGTACCTATCATAAATAAATTATTAATTGTTTCTGTAGTATTTAATGAAAGTGTACTTCCATTACGTATCCTTGCATCTTGTACTCATATACTAGCTGTTAAAATAGTTATTTAGACAACTAGTTACTAAAGCTAGTTTTGTAGCGTGTTGACTACAATATTTTATCTACGTTTCGTCTATTTAACGAAAATTATTAAAAATACAGAAAATACATTTATAATAATTTGTAGTTCATTTGAGTCTGTCAAAGCCTACTTGATTGTATACAGAATCATTTCTAAGGAAACAAGATTGTGCAGTTCCTTAAAAAGCTACATTTGTTTTATTGTGGTAAATAGAAAAGTGTGTTATAAAAGTATGGTATAAAATACTTCATAACACGTTGCTATGGAATCTTACTATAGAACAATAAACTCAAAGTTTTGTAATGTAAAAGTGTCAACTGAAGTTGCAACATTAATAGATAAACAAAATTATGCACTTCAAAAATAAATGCCTCATAGACATAAACAGTCACTCTAAAAATATATACACTATCCTTCAATATTAGTAAATAACACACAGATTAACATCTTGCCACTCTATAGCAAATGTTTGTTTATTGGCACTCATCTTAAAGCTTATCCATTCTGACCTTGATTTTAAGGAAAATGTACTGTTATCAGGTAACACATTTACACTTCCTTACTGTACTAACTTCAAGGTCATCCTAGCTGTTTATAGCAAAGGAAGAAGAGTGTTTACTATAAAAAAAATTACACCGAGCTATAAGTAAGAGAGAAACATTGTGCGAACTCAATAAAAAAAGAGCACATGGTCGATTATAAAGACACGAAGGTTTCCTCTCAATTTCTTTAAGGTATCATCCAATATCTTTTTTATATCGTTACATTGGGCGTATGTGTAAGATATAAATAGATATTTAGCTACAAGTTCCAGACGTGTAAAAATAATTTATGTTATGTCTCTTAAACAATCAAAGATATTTTTCTATCAATAAGTAGTGCTCCTGCATTAGACATGGATTTTTCTGAAATAGGATGTTTCTGGAAATCGTAAAGATCCAGAAGTTACCTAAGTGATTGTATGTTAAGAGTTTCTGTAGGAAAGCACAAAAACAACAACAACAACATCATCATCATCATCATCATCATCATCATCATCATCATCATCATCCTGTCAAGTACTAGTCCCAAAAGAACTGTGACGGCCTGAAAAAGCGATTTTCTTGCCATCTTTTCATAGGTCGACCAAGTGACCGTTTCCCATTTGGACGATACTTCATTATTGCCTTAGAGATCCTGGATGAAACCATTCTTGAGACGTGTTCCTTCCAGTTTAACTGATATCTGGAGATATAGTCCAGTATTGATGACACATTAAGTTCTTGAAGGATATCTTCATTTTTCTTTCGATCCCATTTAGTGTAGCCAGCTGTTCGGCGCATAAATCTCATCTCGCAAGCTGTTAGTCTGCTTTCATCTTTTGTCCTTATAGTCCACGCTTCACTCCCATAACATAAGACTGGTCGAGCTATTATTTGATAAAGACGAGTACGAATTGGTTTTTTGTACTAATGAAGGTTTTAAAAATCTATTAATGATGTCCATTGATTTGTTGAATTTTACAATTTTCTCTGATAAGGAAAGCATATTATAGCTTCAATTATACGAATTAAACTTCAATTTCATTTAATTAGACATGATACATATCCAACGTTAAAAATTTAAATTGTTGCAAATTATGCGTTGGGTCGTCATGTTCGAGTATGTATTCTTCATTGTTAGAGTGTGGGTTTTAATTTATTCTCAATCTTAGCTATCGTATATAATTTGATTTAATGTTAAAATTAACTGCTTATTTGCATTTGGCTTCCTTCTTTTTGATGGTTTTTGTATCGTACAGTTCACACACTTCAAACCTAATACGCATTCTGAAAACCTTTACCTCAACACTGAGGTGCTCCTGCCTACAGAAATCCTTAACATGCACTCACTTAGCTTGTAGATCTTTACGAGTGAAAGTATTAAATAGTCTCTTCTTCTTCTTCTTCTTCTTGATCGACACTACGGCCCTTGTAGTCTAGCCTTGGCCTCCCTTAGTATTTTAGCCCATTTCTGTCTATCAATTGCTTTCTGTCTCCATCTTTTCACTCCTAGAGCTCTTAAATCAACCTCTACATCATCCAGCCATCTCAGTTTCTGTCTACCGATATTGCGTCTACCTTCAGGTTTTGAATTTAAAATATTTTTGGGAATTCTACTGTCTTCCGTCCTGATGGCATTTCCTAAATTAAATAGTCTCTTTAAGAACAAATTTTCATCCTCAGAACTAGAATCGAACCCGGGATATCATGATTTGTAGTCCGCTCTAGATCACGAAGCCTATGTTATAGAATCTGCTTATTATATCGTGATTTTCAATAGCATTAATAGACAACATCTGTTTATGCAACTAGCAGAGCCTTGATGTATCTAAGGTTGCATTGTATTCTACGAATTCTACTAGGAAAACTACCGTATTCTACAGTGCCATTTAGTATTCTATTGTAGTCTACCGTAGCTTTACAACTCTACACATGAATAAATACTGTAAAGTAAAAATGACCTAGAAAAACTAGCTGCCAATACAAACTATTAAACAAAAATGGCAAAATGATTTGAAAAATTACGTTGAAGTCACACCTTACGCTATAGTACACAGGCAGATTTCTGTAACTTGTAAATCAGAATTCAACAAGGTAGTCCGTGTATTATGAACTGTGTGGATGTTCTCGTTGAACGCTAGGGAGGAATATCCATCTCTTCGTCTAAACGCGTAGCTTAAGATGAAAGGTGAAGGGTGACGGGAGTATGTGTCAAGACTGTTACAAAAAGACTCCTCAATTGCAAGTTTCAAGCTATTGTTAGAAGTACGTAGTAATAATACAGATCCCATTCGCAGCCAATTTTTGCATTTGACATTTCCTTCACGGTATCTCCCCGTGTACGACTTTTCAAGGAGGTTTCGCGCTGGTAATTCATGGATTTTTTATCTGTTTCGTAATCACATTTATATTTTCAGACGCGGTTACATCGATAATTCTACTTGTTCTTTTCGTTCTTAATGACGTGCGATTTGTTTGCGTTTATTATACTGTCGGTTATTATTATTATTATTATTATTATTATTATTATTATTATTATTATTATTATTGTCATAGTATTATCATAGTCATCCTTGAGATAGCCTATTACTGTCTACTCGCTGTTCGTTAGCACATTAATATTGAATATTTAACTTGTGTAATTTGTGTAAAAAGTGGAATTTTTTGCACGAGTGGAAAATTTTCCAACACGAACCGCTTCATTTATTACCATAACAAGACCCATTTTTCTATTACAAATGTATTCTACTCTCATAATAACATATCTTACGAAATTCGGAGAAAATAGAATCTTTAGTGGTTTACAGTAGGCCAGGGATCGATTTTTAAATTAGGCCTAAATAATAATATTTTGTTTCTATGGTGACAAGTAATATAATAATATTATAACAGAACATGCCATGAAGTGTGCGATAAAATAACTTTGACATAAACATAACCGCAAAGATACTTGGTAACTATGGAAACATAACGACCACGTCATTTCGTTACATTCTGATGTATATTTCAGCGCCCTGTGATTATTTCTTTTGTTAAGTTTATTTACACACGTTTTAATATGTGGTCATATCGCGTGCTGATTGTTTATTGTTTCAAAATCACGTAAGCATAAACATGAAAGTTTTGAGCCTGTAAACTTTCATGTTAACGTCAAACGGTACTGTTAATGTCAGTGATCATGTGCATTATTGTGAATAATTCCATTTGGTAACCTGACCGCTAACTTCTGTGTTTATATTATGTTTATGTTTAATTTTTATTGTGAATGGGCCTTTACTTTTTATACACAAGACTGTTAGAAGTAGTACCGGTAAATACAATATATCTATTATTATTATTATTATTATTATTATTATTATTATTATCATTAGCCATCATGCAAAAGCGAATATTTTACAGTATAATATTTATTAGTTATTTAACTATGGATTCCATTTGGCAAAGATGAAACAGTCTAATATGTTTTTAACACGTTAGCGTTGAAAAATACGTAATACGATAAACTGCAGACGAATGTTAACTATCTGCGATTCTGTACTGACAAACATTACTGTTAAAGTTATCAGCAGTTCGCGGCTGTTTATGTTTTCCATATGAAATTGCCCGTAACATCTTTTTTCTATCATTCCACTATACTTGAGACTTTGTAAATGGATACCAATACACAACAGAGAGAAAACTGTAAGGAGAAAACAGCGAAATAAATACCTGGTGCAAGGGCTTGATATAGGTTTCGTCTGACACGTCAGAATCGAATGAGTCGAAGTCGTCATATGGAGCTATATCTTCCTTGTTGTTTCCAACAACTTCGTACAGCATCTCATAATGATGATCAGCATCCGAGTCAGAACTGTGATCTCCTCCTGCGATGACAGAACAAGCACATCGTTAGAAATCGCGAGACAAAATTCAACATAAAGTACTTGCGACGAATTAAGTGTTAATATTAGTACAAATATCTACAGCCAGAAGTTATGACCTCTTTATACAAGAGGAGTAAGCTATTATGTACAATGTACCATGCCCCCGGCTTGTTCACCACAAACTAACCTTCCTTTTCCAGGAAAAAGGTCATCTCCTGGCTTTCATGAGCATCTCCAATGTAAAGAATTGCCCGTAATGAAACCAAACCTACAGCTTCACTGCGGCGTTGATGGGAACTGACTGAAGGCTTGTCAAGCGGGGGGTCAAGGGCGCCCAAATATAATACAGAGGAAGAGGACACGTAGACTGTAATGAATTAGTTAACATGAACAGAAAAACACCAAAACATAATTAAGAAAAACACAACCTTGTAGTATAGTATTACTGCCTGGTTATCAGCCAGAAAATATTCAAAATTAGAACACGGCTTAAAATTACCTACAATTTACAAAAGCAAGCAAAAGCACAGACAGAAGAAGGTGACTTTCTAAGTCAAAAGATTTGTATTAAACGTGGCAACAGAGCAAAGGAAGAAAGAAGTGCATCTTCACTGCTATTCTTGGGAAATGGAAAGTTTTAGTTACTGCAAATTTCCTTTACAAGTTTATATCTCAATGAATCCCATGACTTTCCAATATTGAACTACTTTCTTAATTCTGAATAAACCAGGAATCATACTATACCAATATTTATGTGCTAATATAATTTATGAACACACAAAAATTAAAAATCAGTAGCACAACTATGTGCGAATTAAGATACATTCATTACACATTTATTCCGGTACGTCATGTGACAATACACAGTCAGAAACAAACCTTGATCTGCACAATGAGGTCTGGGGCGACGATAATATGACTCGACAGAAGTTCGGGAAGCATTCACATAGGTATGTCTATCTCGAAAACCACTAGTCATTTCTACATTTTCTTGTTAACTAATCCTGTTGTGCAACAAGCAGCCATTTATCAGACCTTGCAGATCCTAATACTTCGCGCAGTTAGTCATATAAATGTAAGTGCGTCCCATGGCTTATCAATTACATAACAGTTATGCACCACCCGCTTATAAACAACATAATATTTGCAGATTTTTTAAAGTTGAAAAGTCCAGGAAAAAACCTGTGGAATGCACAGGTAATGAACGAACGCTTCTCTTCTTTTCAAGGCTATATTATTTTCAGAGCATGACATTGAGTGACATCATTAGCACAACCCACCCAACAATGCCTACGCCGCCTCCTCACATTTTCAATCACAGTTAAACACAACACTGTTAATACCATCACGATTCACTTAAAACACGTTTATCTGTTAAATTCGGCATTAAATTAACAGCACCATCACCGATTCACCGACAGCTGACACAGCAAAAACGAAGACTCGCAACAACTTTCACGTATTCTCATTCAGCTGCTACAGTCGCTTTATTGAGGCCAGCTGTTGAGTTGCCATGACGACATGGCGCGGCTAGTTCGAGATACTCGTTCCTTTCACAATCGATTGTGAGAGAGTCGAGATCCTGAAGATCACTCCGAGAGAGCGCCAACATTCACCGAAGCAACCATGAGTATTATAGTTTATTGTTTTGTTTTGTTTAATGGTACTTTCCTCTCGTTTCTACTGCAAATGTTAATAATTGTTAAAAGTGGTGAAGAGAATATGAAACAGGTAACTATTATGTTATGTTTATTGTTAAACTCGATTGCTACGCGACTAGATCCTTCAATCCCACATAATTGTAACTATTATGTTATGTATGTTTATTTAACAGGTTCTTTTTAAACTGCAGAAACACTAATAAAACTGATGAGTTATGATTAGGAAGCTGATTTTTGTGTGCTAAAAATGTAAATTATTTTTATGTGATAAAAATGCAAATTATTTATTTTATGTGATAAAAATGCAAAAGAATTTTGCCAAAACATTAAAGGTATTTAGTCAACTTTTAACTCAAATCTTGTTATATATAAAGGTAACATGTTCTCACCAATAACAACCGAGCAGTACATGACAAAATATGGCATCTCCAAATTCTCGAATTTAAATCAATTGTATCTGAACAAAGTCTTACATGATTGCATGAAAATGTTCGCTCCACGTCACAGAACATTTAAATAACAAGAGATCACAAACACTCTCATCTTCAATTTCACGTACAGTTGCACCCTCCTAAACTTGTGCAATTTTACACATTGTTTTACATCCACTGTTTTTTTTTTTTTTTTTGTGATTTAATTTGTAGTTTTTTTTTACCATTTGTAATTTTGAACCTGGTACTGAGTTCGGTTACCCCCACCCCCCAAGGACTTCATCTCCTTGACCGTCTCGCAAAGGCTTGTAAATGTTTCTTGTTATTTAATTATGTCGCACAAAAGCCCAGATTTGGGAATATGAACGCCAAATCATTTTTAATCAATCGTCTTTCAGTAAAACTTCTAGTATTTCAATCGACGATGCATCGTTTCTGCTCAATTTATTTACAATAGACGCAAAACTTTAAAGATGCTTGGCACAGTATGTTATGGCAGTTAGTGTGTTACTAAGGATAGAGGCGGAAGAGGAACTTCGGAATTTCCCTGTTTAAGGAGATCAATAAATTCTTGAAGGCGCTTTAACAAACACTTTTGTCAAACTAACCTATCCACGTTAGGAAACAGGATTCGGATATTTTCGCATATCCTGTGTAGAGCATGAACCACAAATGTGACATGTATGATTTCTAGAAAGCTTACTGAAAGACTTTTGGATGCTTTTTTCTTATTACGCGTATATAATATTACATTGTATGTATTATACACTCACACTCTGTTAGGTAGAAAATTATTTAGTAGCATTGTTAATTAATAGTTATTTACGTTACAAGACCGTTATGTAGAAGTTATCATGCGAGCATGGAATTTAACTAAACGAGCGACAGCGAGTTTAGTTATCCATGTTATCCATGTGTACAACGTTTTATGGCATATTGAATCATATATCTTAAGAGAAAATCAATTAATGACTGTATTTTGCATGTTGTTGAAACAAAAATTATTGAGAATTTGTAGATAAAATAACAATATTGAGAAACGTCTTAATCAGTTACTATGGTAGAAAGAACGTCATAATCGGTTACTATGGTAGGAAAATAAAACAAAAGTGTTTACTAGAAATGGTTTTGTCTGAGATTAATTTGTAGAAATGGATTCCATTGGAATTCCTAACGAAATATTGATAGAAGGAGAACAAGTCAAAGAGTTATACCAGGAAAATCGAGAGACCGATATTATAAGGAGTTGTCACTATTTAATGAATCGCGAAAAAAGAAGACGATGAGTGAGAAGTTAAATAATGAAACGATTGTTTAGCCCGTTAAGTGTAAAATAATAGATGCTAGCCCGTTAAGTCGTACTTTACGTGCATAGATGCACCTCTGTTAAACAATTTTTACGATTCAAAATACCATAAACATTTTTACATTGAAGGAAACGTGAAGAGGACGTAATATATATTTTTATTTAAAATTTATATAAAAAAATATATATAGGCTACACATACATACATATAGGTCTACTATAAATGAATAGCTTTGTGGCGTGGTATAACAGAAAAAAATATGCACTACCAAAAAACAAAAGTGTAAATTATGTGTTCATATTTAAATTATATAAAAATAATGGAAAATGTTTGTTTTTATGTGAAATAAAGTTCTGTTTAAACAGACAAGATGGTATGTCAAGAATTTTGAACTAATTCAGGAGATCCCATTTTCGTCCAAAAATATTTGCATACGAATCCGCTCCCCACTAATGATACGGTGACAGTGGAAATTCAAACAGAACAAGAATAAGAATTATTACTTAGGCGAAACCTGCCATCCCACTCTCTTTTGTAAGAGGTTGATAATTAACTTCGCTTCAGCAAAACTATCTCCACAATATTATATTTCACTTCACGTACCTACATATATTAGTTCATGATATAGGCCTACCTACATAAAATAAGGGGTTATTTATCATCTTCCTCTCACTTTACTGTAACGGTAGTCTATATGCCTAAATATACTAGCTTGGTAATCACTCATAAGTAATAGTAGATCTATCTAGATATTCAAAAAGCCTTCGATACTGTAGACCATAATATACTCACTTCTAAACTTCATGCCTACGGTATTAAAGGAATCGCTTTAAATTTATTTAAGTCATACTTGAGCAACAGATCCCAATTAACGAAATTTAATGACCAACACAGTGAAATTCGTAATATAAATATAGGTGTGCCACAAGGTACAGCTTTAGGCCCACTACTATTTTTAATATACATCAATGACTTGCTGAATATTGATATAGGAAACACATCTGGAGATATATTTGCATATGCCGATGATACAGCCGTAATTTTTAGTGGATCGAATTGGAATGATGCCTACCTAAATGCTAATAGAGGTATCAATATAATTAAGAAATGGTTAGATGAAAATTTGCTCTCATTGAACATTTCAAAAACAACTGCAGTTCCTTTTACATTAACGGCTTCTAGTCTGAGAAAAATCAAACTCGATAAGCATACAAATTTAAAAATACACAATTGCAGTAACATAAACTTGATTGATTGCAATTGCTCTTCCTTGACAGAATCCACGCAAGTAAAATACTTAGGTGTTATCATTGATCAACATTTGAGATGGAATAAACATGTAACATATTTATGTAATAGGTTACGGAAAACAATTCACAACTTTGTAACCCTTCGTGCATATATGCCGATCTATGTTCTCCGTGTTGTTTATCTAGCCTTGTTTCAATCAGTCATTCAATACGGAATAATAGGATGGGGTGGAATGACAAAGACTATCTTAACTCCATTAATATTATTACAAAAACGTATCATCAAAATTTGTCTGCATAAATCACTTGATTATCCGACACAATTTATTTATTTTGAATTCCAAGTACTAAAAATTGAGCAAATAGATAAACATACATTAATAACTTATTTTCACAAAAATCGAATGAATTTTATAACTGAAAAACATATACACAACACCAGAAGAAATGTCCCAACTCTTTTGGCAGAACCTAAATGCCACACTACAGCTGGATTAAGACACAGTAGGAATTATGGACCAAGACTATACAATTCAGTATTGAAAAATAATCCAGACCTAAGCAATTTACACATTCTTAAGTTTAAAAATAAAGTGAAAATGTTTGTATGATATTTGATAATTTTTATTATAATTTTTAAGTGTTACTAGCATTATATGGTACTAATTTTTATTGTATTTATCTGATACATGTAACCTACAAGATAAAACATTGTAATAAACATAAATAGATCATTTTCTTAATTAATAACAGTGTATATCTCCAATAAATGATTCCTTAGCATAGCCACAGATACACTTGATTGTACTTGTCACTAGAAAGTTATTTAAATTTATATTTTCCCCGCCATTCATAAAATATTTTGATATGATACCTCTTGCACAAAAGGAGAGATCTATAACTTAAACTCGATTAATATATTTCAGTATTATTTGTATTTATCCTGGTAATAATGAACAGTTTGACTCGTAGACATTTTGTTTTTACAGCATTAACTTCCCATGATTGTACGAGAAGATTCGAAGAGAAAGGCAGTAACGTAGACTTTCAGCTCCCCACTACTACCATTAATGCACAACACAATGTCAATACGGCGGTTGCTGTCGTCTGCGATACAACGAACTTTTCTGTTGATTTTCGAGTTTGGCATTTTTTCCGGTTATTATATGCTTATTTAAGTTGTGTTAACTCTCGCTAGTGGTTTTATATTTTATTTTATCAGTCTTAGTATTTATTTTATTATTGTAAATATTTTTGTTTTATCACTATTATTATTATTATTATTATTATTATTATTATTATTAATGAATTATTTTGTATTACAATCTTTGTATAATTTCTGTCACGATTATTTTTATTATTATTATTATTATTATTGTTACTATTATTTTATATCATCAGCATTATTATTTGAAACCTGTAAAATTTATGTAGACTACTGGACTGTACCCGAGCACGAGCATATGCTCATTTCGGGTATCTATCTAAATGTAAATTCAAATGTAAATTGTAAATAAAAATTGTAAATTGTAAAATTGTAAATTGTAAATCACTAATGAGGAACTGCACTGCAGTTTCATAGCAGATCACGACTTGTAACAATGTGCGATACATTTGTAATTTTAAATTTTCTGGAAAACGCGTACCGGTATAGGTTACTCGTAGAATGTTAAGCTCTCCCAATTACGCATTAAGATTCGCTTATCGATATAAAGTCCCTTAAAATGGCATACTTTACATACTTTCATTTTGTAATGAAATATAAATTAATAATCTAGCCTAAATTATTTGAAGCTAAACATATTTTTGTTTCGTAAAAGAAAGTTCTAAGAATAATTATAGGTGCTTATAGGAGCACATCCTGTAAACAACTGAAAGGCTCCCTGCAAAAAAAAAAAGGGGGTGGCTCCACTTTTTGGCAAAATTAATGTTTTGTTTGTTTCATACGTTAAAAAAACATGCCCATCTTTTAATGCAAGAACGGTGTGATTCCGAGCATTTGGTAGTAAGTTATAGTGAGGGTCACATAAGAACAGTTCCTAAACAGCAAATATTGCCGTCTTGTCAGTGTTGCCAACTGTTATTAGATATCACACGATCCTTCGTACTAAATGACTTATTTACTTACCGTACTTTATGTTGAATGGTTATTCTAAATAATTCAATAATTTGTAGCATATTTTCATTGGCAAACTATCCGAGAAAGGGATCAAAATGTCAAGTATTTTGTCTGGCAATACGAAATTCATTGGTTTGACTAAACAATTGACTCACGAGACCTAACCTAAAAATGTATTTTGTTTGACCACATGAAATTATTAGTACTAACTCCGAAAATTTACCTGACTATAGTTTGAATTATGACACATAAAATAACTCTTATGTATTACTATTAATACCGATATTAATTAATTATTAGTATGTTCAAATTTCACTACTTTCCAGTAACAGTCTCAGAAATCTAGTACAATTTCAATTTCATGGAACTCCAGTACCGACAAATATTGTCGATATTTGTCTCAGCTGCCAACATACTAGTTACAAAATCACTACCATTTGTAGTATTTGTCAGTACCGAAATTCGAAACAGAGTTGGCAAAAGAAAATTCAACCTGCAAACTAGAAAATCACCACAATCCACTAGCATAAAGTAATGGGGGAAAAATGGTTAGGTTGCATCCTTAGGGTATGAAGTAAGCTGACCCGGACTATACAGTGGAATTGGAGCTGAGCTCCCAATCGTTTCGTTGCAAAGAGGAGGTAGCTCTTGGAACTATATATAGAATAAACCGTAAGTAATGTCGATAATTTCAAGGAGTTATTCTTTGAGATATTTCAAACAAAAAAGTTGAATAAAGTTTTGCTCGTGTTTACTTCCTTTTCGAGATAAAAACTGTTTCATATTAAATATTTCATGGCGTGTTCTTATTCATTTTATGGTATAGCAGAATAAAATTATTGATTTGTTCCAGCACGGTTTAGAATCGATTTTGAGCTATCTGCTCATGCGCAGGATCTCAATGTGTGTTCCAAGAAGACTTGAACTGATTTGGAACTCGTTCGGAACGAGTGAAATTGGTTGTCGATTAAGAAAAGGAACTGGGAATTCTGAACTGTTCAGATTAAAATTAAAAAATTGTCGATCATGAGTGATTTGGACGGCGATTGTCATATATTTTATGACGAATTAAGTTCGGAAGATGAATATAATTTTAATATGAGAAGAAACTCAGAAAGCAGTGAAAGAACTGTTCAAGAAACGTTCCAATGTAAAATACCGAACTAGTTCTGAGAACGTACTCGACTGGCGCATGCGTCGAAAGATATTCGGTATTAATTCGTAACGCGTTCTGAATTGCTTGCTGGAACAAACCTATGTAATAGAAAATTCATATCTTGACTGGAACTCCAACCCGGACCGCCTGGATGACAGGCCTAAGGTCTAAACCACTCGGCCATCGCATGGACTCCCATGCTGGATAGTGGATACTCGATTTAAAATTCTGGTGAATTCAAATGGAATTTTTTATGTGCAATGACGGTGTTGCAAAGGGTTTTTCGCGGTAATATCGCGTTCTCTGCCATAACTTCACAATTCCTCCATAATTAATAATCAATTCTATCACCGGTACAATGCCAGCGAAAAATTGGATCATGTTCATCATTGTGAAATGAATATAAACTGACACTAAAGAAAACAGTCATTTCCTACATTATTTGACTAAAGTTGTGCATCATACGAGTAGGCTCCTATTTTTTTATAATATGTTGCATTTAGTCAGTCATTTGTTTCGTATTGGAGCACTATGGTGGCCATTAACTACAGGAAACAAATGACTAGCTATTCAGTGCTGAGTTCATATAGAAGAAGATAATGTACTTTGTGAGGTTTGTTATTATAAACATAAGCTCTCAATTATGAATATAGTGAAGAAGATGGTAATTCCATGTTTCAAGGAGCTACACGAGTCTAAAATCAGGTATGTGCATTGCTGATACACGAGATGTTAGTTTATCCTTTCACGAACAATAAAATTAATAGCAACATCACTGTACCTGAAACTCTGTTCTAAGCGTACCTTGCTAGAAAATAATGTACTGTAATTAATAAGGAAAGCGAATCTTGTCGTGATGCATATAATATCGCTTATAAATCATAAATGTGTCCATCTTAAAGGCATACAGTAACTACGCCCTCAATTATGGCACAATAGACAGCGCTGTAAACCTAGCGGACGCGGGTTCGAGTCCAAGGAAGGAAGCGTAAATAAATCATCAAATTCCACTGAGATTGGGTGTAAACCTTATGTTCATCATTTGCCGTCTTAAGCTATAGCCTTGCGCCATGATAATCATAATTTACAGCCTCGATACTTATAGGATACAGATCCATGACTTTTAAGACAATAATTAACTGTTGAGGTTTTTTATAACCGAGGTAGGATATTTCTCAAACAAGATTTTCGGACTTTTTCAATCAGACTGGATAGACACAAGATGGAAATGTGATGTTACTGCCTGAGACAATACAGGACATCACATTAGCAGTCGGAAAAACCTTCACGGCCTAGGCGAGATTCGAATGCATGACATAAAAAATTTCAGTTTTTAATGACAATTTGAATTAGGCCTATCATATCATATACAAAGTATAACCGAAACAGTATGGAAAGTTTAATTCATAGGTATTCTAGTCGATCGTATTATTATGGTTCAATGTCCAATGTCCAATGTGGCCACAAGAGAAACTAACGTGAGAGTTTTGGTTTTGGGTGGGGAGAAACTCGAGACATCTACAGTTCTACACGTCGTAGAAGTAAGGTCTAAGCCTCTAAGGCAGGTATGTCAATTGATGCCCACAGGAGCAAGCGCGCGCTTTAGAGCCCAGGAGAGCCTGAGCGCTTTACAGCGGAAAGCAGAGACAGACGAAAGAAGTGGTATATGCCACTTGGTCGAGCTATATTCAGGGATGGCCAGCACTGATTCAACAGATGAAGGGAAGAGAACTTATTAAAACTTTATCCATGTTAATTTTTAAATTTGCTTGAGAAGTATAAGTGCATTATAAGAATGTTAAGTTTTAATTTTAATGCTCATTTTTCACAAGTTTGATTTTTTTATTCAAAAGAAATATTTTCTCAACTTTTCGTATAGAAAAGTGAAGTTTTCAGGTATAGGCCTATTTATTTAGTAGCCTTACAGAATGTTTTCGTAAATCTAATATACCGTATATACGTATTACTGAAGATAGTGTATTGAAAATTTTGAAAATATTCGCATGGAAATTGTTTGTAGCCTAAGGAAATGAATTAACAAAGCAACTACTGTTACATCATAAGCAAAAGATACGTGCCCATGCGTTGTAAAAATGTCAACTCTATAGCTTCAGCAGATTTCGAGAAAATAATTTAATATTCTGATGATAGGAAGTTGCTCACAAATATCACCTTAAAAGCATAATGCGATAAGAGTTTTGTTATGTAGGCCTAATATTAGTTACACTTAAAACAGATACAGTACCTAGGTAACTTTGCTTTGTACTGTAATATTGTTTTGATTAGTTTATTGATTACTTTTGTAAGGCTAAAGATACCATCAGTATAAATTCCAACTTATCATGTCATACTCAATCTCTTTCTTTGGAATATCACTTTCTTTATGAATGATGTGTTTCATCCACTTAATACTGTATAATATTATACTACTATGGAATTTAAGTGAATATTCCTTCTTAACTCTCTATTATGTTATTAAGATTTAAAACACAAATGCAATATTAAGAAATCAGTGTTAGTACTTTTGTTTTATAGATAATATTAAACAGAAAGAAGCCATATAAAAATAACATAAAATTTCACGTTCCGTTTGAAGTTTGTGCACCACTGTTTTCTTAATCCAACAGGTTGCTTATTCATATACACAACCCTTCTTCTTTCCATACTTAGCGCTTGCTGCCCGCGCACGACGTCAAGGTCAGAAAAATGCGCTTGCTTTGACATCACTGCTCTAAGGCATCATGTTTTGTTCTGGAGATAAGGAATGCGCTCTAGTTTCAGTACAAACCCAACAAATTTTCGAAAATTTGGCTAGTGTAGATGTATCGGCGTCCACCCAGTATCGTGATCGGAATATGGGGAACCACAAATAGTAACGCAATCCGGTTTAGTAAACCAGCTGCAACGGTTGAGGAGATCAATGTGCCGACCACACATTAGCTCCATGCTGATCGGATGATCGTCCATCTCTGCTGCGGATGAGAGCGTGAAGCTAGCAATCGGACAGATCTTTGTTTATTATGGCTGTTGTGCCATGGATAAAGTATATTATTAATTCCGCTCAGAATAATGAGTCCCTATTTAACACGAATAAGTAGGCTACAACTTTCAGTCATTTTTTTTGGAGGTCTGGCACGGGACCTCGAAGAGTGAGGGTGATCATGGAGGATTGGTGTAATGGTGAGGGGAAATGGGAGAACCCAGAGAAAAACCCCTCGCGTCCGCTTTGTCCACCACAAATTCCTTCGTGACTTAGAGGGGGATCGAACCCGAGTCGCCACGGTGGAAGGCAGAGAGGTTAACCACGGGCCAGATTTCCGCTTAGAATAAAACTTTAATAAGGATAAAAAATTCACAGAACCTACACCTATCAAAAATAAAATGTTGTGCATCCCTAACAGCAATTGGAGTAACAAAATAATAGACCTACCGTATGTTCGAATGCTTCTGACTCGCTTTGTCCATGAACACGGAGATGACTTGAAGGTCATTCGTGTGCTACTTCTATGACATCGACGGCGAAGGGAGAAATCGCTAAGCTGTTTACACAACGAGACAGTCAGAGAGAGAGAGAGAGAGCATGCAAAGAAGTTATTTTTATGCTGAAAATGTGTATTACAACGAATACTCGAAGTCTGTTTCTGCTAGTAATAGCATCACAATACTTTCAGTTTCGGATTCGTATAATAAGAAACTACGAATAAAAATATGGCTTATTATTGGTTTATCACAAATTATTGGAAAAGGAGAAATTCCGTGACGGAGTTGTTAGCCTCTCTGCCTTCTACCGAGGCGGTCCGGGTTCGATCCCCGCTTGAGTCACGAAGGAATTTGTGGTGGACAAAGCGGGCGCGAAGGATTTTTCTCGGTGTTCTCCCGTCTCCCCTCACCATTATCCTCATTCCACCATATTCCACAATCACTCTCATTCTGAGAGATCCCGAGTCAGGTCTCCAGAACAAATAAAAAACGGTTGAAAGTTGTAAGACATTCAGTCTTACTAATAAAAACTCTTATACAGACGTTTAACTGCCATATACTTATACAGTGAATAGCTCGTTTATATGTCGTATGTAAATTCCTGACTAATAATCCCTATATACGTCGTGTATAACAGTACAACTGTTATAGAACTACGTCACAGTTTCGTCATTATTTTATTACGAAAGGTAACAGTTGATCTGGTAGTGTGCAATAATGTGCCGCGCTCAGTATCGATAGTACAAATGGACCTGATCGATTACCACGCTATATTTTGGTCAAGGAGAATAGTACAGCAATATAATTTTAATTATTATATGCTCTTTGATTTGTTGTTCTGTGGTTAAAAGATAACCATCGTCATAAAATGACAATCGAAAGGAACAGCTGTTGGAGAGGCGGCTATTTTTTTTCTCTATATACAACACTTAATTAGGGAGTTTCGTGTGTATAACTACAGCAAAGCATTTTCTATGTTCAGTTACACCCCAGATCACATATCGTCGTGTGAATGCAAGAACTAGGTAACTTGATTTTTCATATTTTGTGACATTGCCTATTTACTTATTTATTGCACTAATGAATATGTCTCTTTTCATTTACCTATTTGTTATATTGGAAAATAGATATCGCTAGTATCGTTAGATCAGTTACCAAGTTCTTGCATTACATTTTGTGCGATTTTTGCTATGCTATAAAAGAGGTAACTAAAAAACGCAAATTTCGAGTTACCTAGTTCTTGCATTCACACGACGATATAACAAATCGCTCAGCCTTATGGACTTTGAAGACAACTTTTATAAATTTCGCTATGCTTCCACCTAGCGACTGTAAAAGAAATCACGCTATAACCACAGTTTAGTATATACAGTCACGAAGCTCGAGTTGTGAGGGTGCTAGGAACAATAGACTGTGCTGGTACTATTTCGCATTGTCTGTAATGAGGCGATATTAGCGATCCTAGTGGTTAGCAACTATGTATGGATATATATTTACTACGTATTGAGCTTCGTGACTGTATATACTAGACTGTGCTATAACTCTAATTTGAATTGCATGGGGCAATATAGGTACTTTCATCTAGCGGTCGTTACCAATCAACAGTGGCGATCCTGGTGGATGTTCTCTTCCACATGTTACCGTTCTTAACATAGGGATGGTCAATCTGTTACATTAAGTAATCAGAGGTTATACATTGTTCATAATATTCATCGTGTTTACATTATTAGTAACGTTTTCTGTCCCAATTCTGCTTAAGTCTCATATATAATTATATACGGTTTATTAGTAAGACCGTAAGTGTTTAATCAATACTATAATAGATAATATTTCCTAAGGAGTCAAATTGCTCTTAACCTGTTTTCAGTAATTCAACATTTGCCCAAAACGTACTATTCGTAAGTTGTGACGTGTTCCATCATAAATTCAATGGGTCGCCTTGGATTCCTAGCACAAAAGTGAAAATATTTATATATTTTGCGATAAGATTCGGGTCTATTTGTCTTATGCTTTCTTAAGCGGTGTCATTCTGAAACATGAACATTGCAAAGTGTTGGTTCAAAATTCTTATATGAACTTGCACTCATATAATGCAAACTAAATATTGTGTGGCAATAGTAAGCATACAAGATGTTATGTAATGGATGTACAGTACAAATACAACCAGATGTTATAAAATGTACTCGCTGGAGATGCATACAACTGAAAGAGAATACAAAGCGTTGCAGAGGTGTCTGAATGAGGAGTTCTCGTGAGAGTGTACATCACGATTATCTCTGCCAACATTCCCTCGTGACCCGTGTGTACGTACATGCATTCCGACGCTACGAATAGAGAATACTCAGCGTTTAAATGAAATAGATAAATAATTTAATATAAACAGCAACACAGCTGCAGAAATCAAATGAATTTACATGTAGAATAATCAGTTGATGCTCTTTTCGACCTACAAAGTCTGTAATTATTACAAGGACGAATCAAACGCCACTACGGTAAAATAAATGCAAACAACTGCCAAAAAGAAAACAGAATATCATTTGGTACCTACGAAATACAATAGTTCATGACTTCCAAAGTGTTGAACGTAATGAGAGTTGTTTTTAGCTTTACGCACCGTATAATAGATGTAGAAATATGCAGCGTTTCGAACTCCATGTCATGTCATGTCATCTGTCATCGCAGAAGCCAATTAAAGTTTGAAACTTTCACGGGGTTCATGTGATTGTATATTTTTGGGATTTTAACGTGAACCTTACGATATACGAGAAATCTGGTCACACTCTCTGTTAATACGGTGACGTCATTAATTACAGCACAATAGGTTTTACTTGGCTGAAATTATATGTTTAAAACAAAGTAGTTTACAATCCAGCCACTCGTGATAAAACATAAAGGAGGAACAAATACGTGTGACATAATGAGTTCATTATTGTTCGTGCATAACTGGGTATGATTAATAAATGTGAAGAGGCCAAACAAATTCATTAATTCTGAAGTATTTAACTGCGGTATTTATTAAAAAAAAATCAAATTCTCTATAATAATTATTGTATTCATTTATTATTCAGTACAATTTCAAGCAACTCATTGGCGTCATATTGAGGTGTGAAGTGTTTCGACTATCGATTGCATTTTTTTTTTCGAGACTAGCCCTCGTGGAATGGGGAAGCAATTTATTAAGTAATTAACAAGAAGACTTCGCCTTGTTTAATAATTTAAATGTGCGCATTATAAAGATAGAAATGAAAATAAATATCAAAATTTAATTTCAAACCAAAAACATCTCTACAATCCCAACCATGCTCTCAGTAACAATCACGAATAGCATAAACTTTTCACGCAATGTAGGAATTCGAATAATCCCCTGTCTCTTTCTAATCATTTTATAGAAGTAAAAACGTTCAATGTTTCGAAATTACCTGTCCCAAACGACATACATACATACATACATACATACATATATACATACATACCAGTGGCGGCTGATTGACTGAGGCAAGTGAGGCCGGGCCTCAGTCACTTGGCTTAACTGAATTCAAATTTTGTGTTTTTATATAATGTATTAGTTATTTGAATGAAGCATATATCGCTGTAGGAGCATTTGAAAACTTTGATGTATATAGACCTGTTTTGCAGTAAAATTTGTTCCTGAGGCCGGGATCGCTCGTGCCGGGTCTGGCTTGTGATGTATATAGACTTGTTTTGCAGTAAAATTTGTTCCTGAGGCCAGAATCGTTCGTGCCGGGTTTGGCTTAATGCATTTCATGTCCTTTCGCGGGCTTTGAGTTTACGCTTAAAACGTTGTAGCTGAGGCACAATTCGGCTGGCCTGGTCAGGTTTCACTCCTCCCATCCATGGGCCGGCCTCAAGGGTAGAGTGGGGTGGGAATAGCAGTGGTGACTTGTCTTCCTAACTAGGCCATAAATAACAAAATTCCAGCTCTTTGGCAGGCAGAAACCCACTCGAGATTCTCTCCCCTTATGTCTCAGTTTATGACATAAGCGAGGGTGTTCTACTATTGTACTTCGTAGTACAGTAGTGAATCTGGGCCAATGTTGTTATGTATTTCGGGAAAATATAAACAGAAACAAATGAGAGAAATAATGCTGGTGCAGTTAATTCATTGTTAGAGTGTCCTTTTTCGAGAAGAAATAATACTAAAAGAAAGGAAGTTTTAAATAAAGAGAGGGAGACTACCGAGATACCTACGACATCGCTGATAATTTTTCTGACACATAATCTTAAAACGCGAGTTTCTATTGCATCCTGGTATGGACAACATAAATGGTTATGTGGTAATGTGATGCAAAATAAACTTCTCTTGGCCTTGTTTGTTGCTGTCAAAGGAAAAAAATAAAAAGAAAAGAAAGAAAGGGGAATTTCAACACATAATATGGGATGCTTCATCACACTGAAACAATCACTGAAACTCAGAGCATAACAGCTTATTTGGTGAGTGAAATTATTATTTTTCATTGATAGTAATAAGAATAAACTAATAATAGTAATAATAATAATAATAATAATACAGTAATAATGATATTAATAATATAATAACAATAATAATTAATATCATAAACAAACATTTTCTATCGGAGGCACTTAAACTAGTTGCATCTGGCCTCACCGAGGATTTTGATCACCGGCCGCTACTGATACATACATACATACATACATACATACATACATACACAAACACCTACATAATATACATATATTATAGGCCTACACAATTTGGGATATCTAGCCGCCATCTACGGCTGACCACTAGGATCCAGAATACAATGCAGAGGTTAACTTAAAAATAAAATACAATATGATTTGCTGAGAGAATAATGATAAATTTAAAAATAAAGTACAATTTGATTTCGCAGAAACATGAGATGATAGTACAATGAAGAGTAATGAAATGAAGTAAAAAAAAATGTTACGTTGTGTTATACAAGTGACTGTGTAAAATGGATAATGAATCTCTCAATACCATTAGACAAATTTTGTTAATGTCCTTATTATAACATTGTACATGTGCATGTGTGCATGCACAATTGCATAAAAATAAACACATGCACACAAACACTAAAATATAGCTAATTTTATATATTTATATAGGCCCTACATATACACACATTTACATTGACATGCATGGAGACGTACACAAACGTGCTTGAGGAAAGTCGACGAATTGTTGTGTGTGAAGATGTGATAATATGTAAGGCAAGTAAGAATATTTGCTCACTTTTTTTTCCGTAAATCTTGGAATGTGTTGTGCCGCTGGGCAGCAAAGCAGTAAGGGAAAGCTGTTGTTCCTAATGCGCCGAACTCAGCCAGCCTTGGCAGTGTCGCCAACAGAGCTGTATTGTCTCCATTGAAAACTGTAGGCCATTTGTAAACAACGCTATTCTCCCTCTGCCATGAAGGCCATTTAGATTTGCTAATTACCAGAGTCGGTATGTCGATGAAGCAACACAAAATTCCCAAAGTCAAAATCTAACGCAATGGTTTTGTTTCGTACTTCCAGTACACACTTCTGAAGCAAAAGTACTTCACTGTGACGATACATAGGCGTCTCACCAGTAGGTTAATTCTCACAATTCATAGGACATAATTAACCGGTAGTGAAATAAGCTGTTTAAGGGGTTAGGAACAGCTTACAGCAGTAAAATTTTTGGAAATAATCAACATTTCTTTCCTCCATTACTGTATCTTGTACAATAATGAAAATTGTAATGCGTAAAACACTGTCCTTCGGCTATATGAAAAAAAAATATATATATATATTTTTACGATTTAAAAAAATATTTATATATTTTTTTTCAAAATTCAAAATGATGGCAGTTTACTGTGCAGTGATGAAGCGTTTTCCTCATAACTCATAAACTTGTTAACTTTTTCATCATGTTCTCTCTCTATTTTATTGCTGAAACTCATGTTTGCAATATCATGCTCTTTCAACTACATTCCTTAATAAATAATTTTGTTTTAATTTTGTGTTCGAAGAAAATACTGATATTTGACCATTTTTTTAAATTAATTTATTTTGTATCAGACAATCTATCAAAGGTATAGAAGTGATCTTACATCATATTGAAGATATAACATGCATAAATACACACAGAAAATTTAATCACAGAATGTTGGATCGTTTTTTAGTTATGTGGGAAACGCTTCATCACTGCACAGTGAACTGAATTCTGAAAGAAAAAAAATGTAAATAATTTTTTTAAATCTTAAAAATGTTTTTTCATATAGCAGAAGAACAGTGTTTTACACATATTCATTTCCATTATTGTACAAGATACATTAATGGGGGGGGGGGGAAATGTTGAATATTTCCAAAATTTTACTGCTGTAAGCTGTACCTAACCCCTTAATCTCTATTGGGCACATATACAGAATTTTAGATTAAATACTGTACTTTGCTTTTCCTGAGTTCATATCTGTCTACAATATCATATACATGTTTAGGAATGAATTTAGGAGTTCAGTAGTTACCTAAAATAGAATAATAATCTATTTACCTACTTTCTCAGACTGTATTAATGCATTCGGCGAACTTAAGGAGTGACAAAGGATTTAAGGAAATCGCTGTGTTTGTATACTTATATCGAAATTAGGATAAATAAATACAATGTGTTGTAAGAATTAAATGTGTCTTAAAATGAACAGAATGAAATAACCTATGAATAGCACTAAATTCTTCAATAATAATAATAATAATAATAATAATAATAATAATAATAATAATAATAATAATAATAATAATAAATTATAACAGAATATAGCTAAGAGGAAAAGTTGTATTTCGGAAAAAAAGTGCGCAGGGTATTCGAGAAAATACAGTATTGTTATTTTTATTTATCTATCTGCATGTGAGTAATGCCGTACTATAGTTACGCATATTATGCACGCGTTTGTTTCGCGTCAAACCACAACTGAATAATATATTTTTAAATATATTGCAAACCCCACCCCCATGTATTGTAATAAACTCTTCCAAGTAGGTAATGTATCAAGGTATTTTGTGTATAGGAGTGGTCTTGTTCACATTGTTGTTTGTCGGATATGACGTAAGCACGTCTATGGCTACTTCAGTGTAATTTCCGTTCCACAAAATCCTTTCATTTTTTTCTATTAGTGTAGCTCGAATGTAGACGTTACACTTCAAAGTAGGGAAAGTAACAAAATGGAAGCAGGTTTTCTTTTGACACAAGTAACATAAGCGTGCAGTCTGAAGTTTTATCAGTTCATCAATGAACAGGGACAGCAGGTCTTCGTATGTTGTCCGGAGTGGGTCGTGTTACGCAAATTTCCGGCCATCGCTTCCTTTTCACACATCTGCTGACCGATTTAAGTGGATGAGTTGTGTCGGAGGTGACAGGGCTGCTTCGTTGGTCTTACACCACTCCGCAATTATTCTTACGAGCTACGGAAACGAGGGTCTGTGTTTAATTATTTTCTTTCTTACTCATGCGGAGGTTAGCTTTGCCTCCTTGGGCACCCGTCTGTCGTCTCCAGACATTATAAAGGTACTATGGTTGCTATTTGATTCGAGGTTTATGGGTTCATATCTGATCATTAGAGCTAGGATTTATATGTAGTAAGAGTTAAGAACGACGCCGAGTATAGATGAGTCGATGTGATGCCGGTAAGAAGGCTTTGAGCCTGGTTGTCAAGGCTCGAAATGCAAGAAAAGTCACAATGACTAGACAATGCAACTTTTAAACCTCCCGCTGTTTTGTAAGTGGTGGTTAAGAGGATTAAAGACCCTTAGCGCTAACTGATTTAAGTACTGAATGACAAGAATGGCAAATATTAGGAGTGGGGGGGGGCGGTTGCATGTTTAAAAACTATACCGACTAAAAATATTAGTTTTTACTACATACGAATCCTGTCTCTACTGATCATGAACGCTGGGCTTCTAAGGGAGATTAAATTCTTCGGAAAGGCTGTTTTCGGAAGGGAAGTAAAACTGGGACCCATCTATGACGCATGGAAAAAAATCCTGATTCTCATAGAAGGCTCCAGGTCAAATCTGTCGGTTTTCCACCCTCGTTGAAATTCTGCCCTTATTTAATCTCTGCAGTTGAAAGCATTGTTAGATGCAATGTTACTACTAATCTGTCTGTCTCTGTCTACCTACTTACATCATTCCATAGATCTATTTAAATATACTGTGCGTCTTACTAATAAGAACTCTTATACAGAAGTGCCTTATACTTAAAAAGTGAATAGGTCGTTTATAAGACGTGTGTAAATTCCTGACTAACTAATAATCACTATAAACGTCGTATATAACAATACAACTGTTATAGAACTACGTCATAGTTTTGTCATTTTATTATGAAAGGTAACAGAGTAACTGAGATTCTTTATTGCATCCTATAGTGAGCGCTAGTGTGCCGCGCTTAGTATCGATAGTACAACTGTGCCTGATCGATTACCACGCTATATTTTGATCAAAGAATACAGCTATAGCAATGTTCCAAATATTTTGCGCTCTTTGATTTGTTCATAAAATGACAATCGATACGAACAGCTGTTAGAGAGGCGGCCATTTTTCTCTGTATGTAACAGGGGGCAAAAAAATCCCCATATATAGTTACACACTGCTTATACATTCATCGCTTAGCCATGATTTATTAGTAATGTTTTCTGTCCCAACTCTGCGTAAGTGTCGTATAAAAATAACACACGGTTTATTAGTAAGATTGTAATCTACTGTATATATCTCTATAGAGTGATTCACTTGTCTCTTACCATTAAGTTTTATGCAACACTGCATTTTCTAGATTGCCCACGAAACTCCGGTAACTGTTTCTGGGAGATTTCAATGCAAGGTTAGGTGTGACATTTCTGTACATCCAGGGTGTGTAATTCCGTAATTGAAAATAAACAACTCTACATTTTATTTGGTTACCAAGGAAAATTAGTACCATTCGATTTCGGACCTGTCCTTTGTTTTAAATGCTAATGAAGTAAGCACCTATGATGGGCTAGGTAATACGGACAAATTTTAATAACGCATTATGTTTATAAATATTTAAGGTGTTAGTGTTGGAAGCACAACCATTTTATAATATATGCCCAAAATTCTGGCGTCGTTTTGCAGTAGGACTACATTCACGATACTGCTGACGTAGAATCATTGAGGAGGAATTATGTTGAATATTCCGGGGTACCATATTAAAACAAGAGCATTAAGTAACATACACAGTGCAAGACTCGAACCCGCAAACCATTATTAGCTACACGCCTTAATCACCTGATCTAGTATGAAGACTATTCCCGTACAGATATAGCCCGATACTTTTTGTATTCCTAATATACGTATCATAAATGAAGATTCGCTGCTCGAATGTGTACTGCATTGCCACGAACTGAATTATACTGAATGCAAGTCAGCTGTATATTAATGCTATAACATTGACTTACCTTTAGCCAGTGTTATCTGTCCATGCTACGCAACACAAAACCTTCCCAAGCTCGAACCAGGAGAATTGTACTTACTATTTCCTAAGGAGTTGCGTTCGATCTTTAACAGTAAAAGGCTGACAGTATTTACCTGAGCAAAACCTGTTTCCTGACAAACGCTCAACATATCCTTACATCTCTGTATCTAATATATACCTCTAACCAGTTTCTGTCTCTTTTTATATATCTCTCCGTATCTGCATTTATATTACTCGTACATATCTATATCTATTTTCTACACATATAGCCTACAGGTACCTGATCTATCTTATTTATCTATATTGTCTACATAGGCTATCCGATATCTCTTCAAGGATTTTAGAGGTTTACCGTTTTTAGTCTGCTTTCATTTCTGTGAGAATTCTGAAATAGTCCTAAACAATTCCTTACAATGGCACAAGTAGATCATGCAGTCAACGTAATGAATAAAACACAAGGGTCCATGTCCAGTACAACTGTTTTCAGAACATGGAAGGGGAGATAGTAGCAGGAAGAAGAATAAAGTGCATAAGATTTGCTGATTTTTAGCAGAAGAGGACACGATACTAAGAAGGGATATTTATTTATCTATATTGTCTACATAGGCTATCTGATATCTCTTCAATGATTTTAGAGGTTTACCGTTTCTAGTCTGCTTTCATTTCTGTGAGAATTCTGAAATAGCCCTAAACAATTCCTTACAATGGCACAAGTAGATCATGCAGTCAACGTAATGAATAAAATACAAGGGTCCATGTCCAGTACAACTGTTTTCAGAACATGGCAGGGGAGATAGTCACAGGAAGAAGAATAAAGTGCATAAGATTTGCTGATTTTTAGCAGAAGAGGACACGATACTAAGAAGGGATATGCTAGTGAAGCTAAATGACAGCTGTGAGCAATATGGATGAAGATAAATGAAAACAAGACGAAGACCATGGTTATATGAAGAAAAATAAAGAAGGTAAACGCGTGAATTCGAAACGAGGCAGTAGAACAAGTAGACAGCTTCAAATACTTGGGGTAGACTGTAAGCAATAACATGAGCTGCTGACAGGAAGTCAAAAGGAGAATAGCAATGGCAAAGGAAGTGTTTCATAGAAAAAAGAAGTATCTTCTGCGGACTTCTGGAGAAAGAACTAAGGAAGAGACTAGTGAAGTGCTTTGTGTGGAGTGTGGCATTGTATGGGGGCAGAAACATGGACATTACGACGAAGTGAAGAGAAGCGCCTAGAAGCACTTGAAATGTGGATATTGAGAAAAATGGAGCGTGTGAAATGGACAGACAGAATAAGAAATGAAGCTGTGTTGAAAGCGTTTGTGAAGAAAGAATTACTGTATGCTGAAACTGATCAGAAAGATAAAATGGAATTGGTTGGGTCATTGGCTGAGAAGAAACTGCCTACTGAAGGATGAACTGGAAGGAATGGTGAACGGGAGAAGAGTTCGGGGCAGAAGAACATATCAGATGATAGACATGAAGATATGTGGATCATATGCGGAGACAAAGAGGAAGGTAGAAAATAGGAAAGATTGGATAATGCTGGGTTTGCAGTGAAAGACCTGACTTCGGGCAGAAAAATATTAATATTCAGCCCCTATGGAAGAGAGGAATTACAACTTTCTTGCCCAGGATCGAATTTTCGTAGGTTGGATTCATAATCGAAAATCAACAGTTGGATCATAACATACGCTATTACTACATAAAAAGTAATAAAATGAAAATATGTTATATTTTTGTACTGCGCCGTTTGTTAATTCATTGGTTTCCTCATTTCCTGCACAGAAGCAGTGGCATAGCTGACTAGCATTTCTCATTTCAATTCCTTTTAAGAATGAGCAATTGGCATTACTCAACGTACGTTGTATGTTACTTCCTTAGAAGTAAGTCACTTCATGTTTACAATCGTTGCAAAGTTCTTCCTTGAAGCCATTGTTCGTTAAGTACAGAATCCACATGTGTCTTTCATGGATGACGTGTGCATGCTAAGCTATATGAAATGTTCGTGAATTCTTGTACTTCGCGTGCAGACGAATTTCTCTCCAACGCACTCTTAAAGAACACACAGTGTAACTTTTTATAATAATGGTACTTGAATTAAAGGCTAAATAAAAGTGTAAGTTTGCTGTCTTTAGTCATTGTACAAAGAACCACAAAAATTGACAAAAATGAGGACAATGCAAGTTTCTTGATTACTTTTATTCCTTGTGGTAACACGCAAGTGAAAACAATTGAGTTACGAGAAATGTGGCGTTCAAGACAATGCGCGCACTTCCAACAAATAACGTGATCGTTTTTCGAACATAGCCTTACAGCCTGAAACAATAGTATCTCTTTATGCGACAAAATACTAGTGAAAGCGATGAGCTGTAGCGATTGAAAGCAATGGAGTGTTTTAAATAGTTAAGGCTCATTCACAATGAAAATTAAACATAACGTAAGCGTTAACTTAACGTTTCAGTAAAATCAAGAAGTCATACCATCATTCACGATGGGAACATAAACATAACAGCAAACATACTTGGTAACCATGGAAACATAACAACGATACCATTTCCTCATATTCTGTCGTATACTTCAGCGCTCCACGATTATGTTCTGTTTGAAAATCACGTAAGCATAAAGCATGAAAATTTGGAGTTTGCAAACTTTCATGTTAACGTCTTGCGGTAATGTTTATGTCAATGCTTATGTGAATCATTGTGAATGATCTAATTTGGTAGCCTGGGCGCAAACTTCTGTGTTTATGTTACGGTTATGTTTAACTTTCATTGTGAATGGGTCTTTACAGTTTTTTACATGGAACAAGTATTGTAATAAAATATTACAGTCTTGAATTGTACAAATCAATGTTGAAATTCATTTTCCTCCGGAGAAAGGAGACAAAAATCCACATGAAATAATATTTTATCAACACATTATAAAATGAAATAAGTTCGCCGAGTTAGCTTTGTGGTAGCGCGTCTGCCTTCAGACTAGCCGGCCCGGGTTCGAATCCCGGCGGGCTCTGAGATTTTCGTGTAAAATTTCTACCTCGGAACTAGAAGAGTTGGAGCGCACAATTTCTAATCACTAGATTGTGCACCAACGTGCCTGAGTTAAATCCCAAATCTCTCCGCAGTGCATATAAGAGAAGGTATATGCAAATACTAAGAGTATTTGGTATATGTCACTGTTGATAGTGATTCGTCCGTCAAATAGGGACGTCAAGCCTGGTGATCCCATTGGTGCTATTGCGAATTAGTATCTGTTTGTTTGATTGTATTGGACATGGAAATTGTTGCAACACTTCCTTTTGTAAACAGACGCTAGTTACCATTAAAAACATGATCAGATTGACTTTCTCTGGGATTAGAACCCAGGACCTCCTGAGTGCGAGTCCAGTAATGGAATGAATGAAAGAATGAATGAATAAATAAATAAATAAATAAAAGTTATTTCAGCTATTTTTCTATGGGTTATTCGGTTATTTCGTTCTTTTTCCCTTTCTCGCAGGACTATTGCTCTAAATATTGAGTTTTTTTTTTCTGTAAACACCGACTGATCTTGTTTGCTGTTAGCCTAGGAATACAGTAACAACTTTTCTCATCGTCTTAACAAGATATAAGATTAAATGTTTGAGATGAGAGTCCTGTAATCATTCTCCATTTCGAAATCTCTTAATATTAAGAATAAAACGAATAAAAAACATACCTCGTGATAGATAAAATCAGTTCTTGTATATCAGAATTCTTAGAACACGGCATTGTTAAATCCTGCGATGATTTTACAGTGTGTGCATAAGGTGAGTGATAATTCTGATTGTGACACATGCACTATAAAAAAAAACGTATTGCGAGACAACTGCAGATAAACTTTCCAACAATAAGTTATGCAAATTATTATCAGAAGACTGCTAACACTCTTGTCTTTATAAAACGACAATATACGAGCCATTCAGAGCAAAAGTGGTATAAGTCAAAAATGGGTAAAGAGGGTTAAAGTAAACATTCTGTAAAATACAGCGCAAAGTAGCAATTAATATTCAATTTATTTAAACTATTAATAATCAGTGGATAGCAAGATATATTAATTGCTAATTTGCGCTGTATTTTACAGAATTTTTACTTTAAACCTCATTACCCAATTTTGACTTACACCACTTTTGCTCTGAACGGCTCATATCATTGAGGCGATGGTTATAAAAAGGGCAGACAGGCTTATGTGCATTTTTTCCGCTATACTTTTCTATTTTTTGTTTTAATTATTCTGGTGAAATTAATGCCATCAGGCCTTCTCTTCTATACCACCAGGAATCTGTAGCTACACATACCACATTTTTTAACAGCAGCGAAGAAACTAATTAGTAATTCTCTGTAACCTCTGGACTTCCTGTTTCAATCAAGCAGATGCAGAGGTGAGGGCAGCAGTTTTAGAATCGTTGTACAGCTGATTTCTGCTGCAAACTAATCGGTGAAGTCATAATTTCATGTTTTATGAACTTACAATATGTGATAAAATCAGTACGAGGAATACACATACCCAGCTGCTTCAGAAGAACATTTCTGATATTGAAGATAACATACATTTTATATAATACTAACATATTACATTGTTACTGTTTGCACATGTTTCTAAAATTGGTATTAATTTTAAAATTCAATAATTATATTACCTGGATAGATATTTTTCTCTTCATTGGGCCATTATTTCATTTTAGTGCCCGTTGTGCGGAAAAATGGCATATAACACATTTTTCATAAAACTTGTTTTTTTTTAGTTGATTTATATTTAACGACACTGTATGAACTGGGCCATTTAACGTCGATGGGATTGGTGATAGCGAGCTGGTATGTGGCGAGATGAGGCCGAGGATTCGCCATAGATTACCTGACATCTGCCTTAAGGTTGGGGAAAATCTCAGAAAACCCCCAACAACGTAATCAGCCCAATCGGGAATCGAACCTGCGCCCGAGCGCAACTTCAGATCGGCAGGCAAGCGCCTTGCTTGTTCAAATATAATTAGTGCTTATAAGAAATCAAGAAAGTAAACATAATGCAGTGAGGAAGTTTGGTAGTAATTCAAAATGTGAGATTATAGTCATAAAGGAACAAATCAATTTTCTCAAATAATAAATTACAACGCTGTTTATATAAAAATATGATTTCCAACTATGTGCCATTTTTCCAGCCACCCCTCCTCAATTAAGGCCACCAATAATGCTTTCGTGTCAATATACTGTTCACAGTTTATTTACAAAATTGTCCCCATGTTCGCCGCATTATCTTACTGCCTCTTAAGAAACTTTGCTGTTTCAAAGAAATGTTGCTTCATAAAGTTTAACTGTGAGCCAAGAACAAATTTATCTCAAGGAGCACAGATCTGAAAACATCTGCAACAAATCTGCATTCATGTTGTAATCCAAATATTTTTTTGTTCATTAGTAATGGAATATTAACAGTTAAGATTACGATTTACCGCTATACCGGGTTGAATTAGTGGCCTGTCCACTTCAATGCCACTTGGCGCAGCGGATGTTGAGAAACGTCGTGTCTTCAAGGATGAATAAGAGGAAAGACCAGTTTCGTCGCAATGCTTGAATTAAATTGAATTTTTGACATCGTCGGAAATTAAAGCCATTGCCACGATTACACCAAAGCTACATCGCATTAATGTTGTTACAAGAAAGTGCCGTAAGAAAACAATTTTTATCAACAGTAATCTCACTAGAGGTTTTGATTTCTTTAGAGAAAATCAAAGCTCGAGTGGGATTTAATTGACTATTACACGATTGGAAGAAAGTATATAAAGATTAGAAGTAACGAAGTACTCCAATACAATAAAATATTAATTGACTTACGAAAATACAAAACGGTCTTCAAATTTGTACCATCTCAACATTATAAATATTACGCTAGTAGATGGCAGTAGTGTGTTATGAATAGCTGTTTTCTTATCAGTTGTGCCAACTATGGAATCTTCATTGTACTATGTGGACGGTTATGGTCAAGAAGACTTTGTTGATTCAATTTCATTTTTATTAAAACAGTTGCATGCCACTTCAATTATCCCGATCCCAGTAATCAACGTCACTTGACAGATGATTTTCAATAAATCTTAGTATTAAACAATCTCTGATACATGACTATTCATAATATCATATAGCAGAAGCTATAACATAACCTAAATAATATAAACGAGTGTTAGAAAAGTTTTAATTAGGGATGATGAAATATACAAAAAACATTTCAATTAACGATGATGAAATAAAAAATAAACATGAACAATTTTAAAAGAAACAATTACTGAAAGTAGGTACAATTTTTAAATTTGAATATTTTAGTGGTTGGTGGTTCAGTTGATGTTATATTGGACGTGTGCGTAAAAGAAAAGAACTCGGTGATATACATGATGTATCCCTCAACTTATTCAGGATTTCCGAATGGTGCTCTTCATTTATTTGTAAATAGGGTTTCAGGGAAGATGCATAGCTATGACCAGTGATCTTTATTAATTCATGTTCTTGAATGCCAATGTGAGTCACATTTGAAAGTGCTGTGCATTGACTGGAGTGGTTCGTAATTTTCTGTTTTTTGACGTCCAGACCAGTGCAGTTTGAAATGTTGGCAAACAAAGAAACAAATGCTAGGGTAGTGATAAAATTAAACAAATGCTAGGGACACGATAAAATTGTGCGATAAGCAGCCATGATTGGTTGAAAGACGTCCTTTCGTACCGTTTTATTGGTCAAAAGTAGTGTGACGTAGTAAAAGTGTAATAGACTGCAAAATTTCACGGTTGTACACTTTCCTTTTCACTTTTTTAATAGCGAAAGTTATGTGACGCTAGAATAAAAATCGATTTCGATATCTTCGCGTAAGTACACGTTTCACAATAGTCCTGCCAAGACTCTGGAATTCGCTACTTGCTAATATCAGGGACTGTTTAAATAAAATGTAATTCAAACACAAACTTACTACGCACTTGCGCAGTAATTCAGATATGTGTTCTTGTAAATACCACAGTTCTCTTATTCTAGCGCAAAATATGTCGGTATCCAGTAATTTCATCTCTATCCTATAATAAAATCCATTTTAATTTGTATTTCAGTAAACTAATCCGGTCCACACCTGTGGAGTAACGGCTAGAACGTCTGGCCGCGAAACCAGATGGCCCAGGTTCGATTCCCGGTTGGGGCAAGTTACCTGGTTGAGGTTTTTTTCCGGGGTTTTCCCTCAACCCAATATGAGCAAATGCTGGGTAATTTTAGGTGCTGGACCCCGGACTCATTTCACCGGCATTATCACCATCTCATTCAGACGCTAAATAACCTAAGAAGTTGATAAAGCGTCGTAAAATAACCTACTAAACTAAAATAAATTAATCCTATGTTTGTCCTTATTTTCAGTAATTGTCTGTCTGCATTAATCAGATAATTCCAAGCGAGCGCCATACAGCCAATCAACCACTCATTGACACTCGACGAAACTATCAGCACTCGTTGCTAAAGCAATTTCTTTTATTTGTGTACGTTTTTTAATCAAAATTAGTCATTTTTTAACATAAGCCTGCCATCATTTGATCGCTTTATTGATTGGTTGTGTTTGCTGCTGTGTAACATTTGGTGGGACACAATTGACAATGGGTGAAAATAGTTGAAAGTCTGTGTTAAAAATACTTTTCGCACGCTACATTGTAATAGTCAATTTTTAACGCGCTTGCCTTTCGTTATAATATCTACTTTTACAAATGGCTGCCTAAAAACATTAATAAAAAAGGAAAAAATGAAATACTGTGAAAGGCATAAGAACGTACAGGCCTAATAAGAAAGTATGTGTCATCTCAGTGACATTTTCTTTTCTATGTAGGCCTTAGAAGTCTGCACGGGCCGGCCCGATCTGAACCAGACTCGAACCCGACCCGAAATCCGAGATTAGCTTATAATTATCACCCGAGCCCGATCCGAAACCCGAAGACTAGCTAGAGGTACAGGGGTCAGGAACAGCTGTGAGAGCTACCATTCTAGTAGGAGTATGAGAAAGAGTAATCTCCCAGACTGCAAGGTGAAACAGAATGATAACCAATGCTCTGTGTCTATGAGATGGTAAGGACGAGACAAATGCCGTTACGAAATATAAAGTCCAACTAAACAGTAAGTTACGATATCGATAGTCAACTGTTCCGGATGGGTGGACATCTAATGGTACATGCATTAAAATCTTGGTATTATCACAGTCTAGTATACACAGTCACGAAGCTTGAGTTGTTGAGGGTACTAGGAACAATAGACTGTGCCGGTACTATTTCGCATTGTCTGTAATGAGGCGATAGTAGCGATCCTAGTGGTTAGCAACTATCTATGGATGCATATTCCCTATGTATTGAGTTTCGTGACTGTATATACTAGGCCAGGCCTGCACAAGGTTTGCGCTCTCCGAGCCGGTTCACAGCTCATGAGCGGAATGCAGATATTAGCTGCGCTCTGTATAAGGGTGGACTGGAAGAAGGGGTGATCTCGTACAAAATATACACAAAAGGAAATACAGTAAGAGTCTTTATGAAATGAATTCCCGTTCACTGTTTGCAAAACTATATTGGACTATTATTAATTAATAAATAAATATTTATTTTACAGAAGGAATAGAAATTCTATAGCTACTTAAATGTACAATATCATTTTGTTATACTTTTATTTATCAGTACATCAAAACGAGGTTTTATGCTGTTGGCAACTGAAAGGAACAGTAGCCTACTGATCATAATGAAACATCAGTTACAGATGTTCGATGTCTGCCTGTATTAAAGTTGATTACAGAAAACAGTAAGTTGCTCACAAATATAAATGTTGAGCCAAACATAGCAATCATTTTCACAGCCAGCCTGTGTAGTCGTGGATATTATTGCTAATGTCTAGTCTTGTAAAACTCAACCAGGCTAGTAGTATTATTCGAACGTTCTTTAGCCCTTAGGTCCCATTGAAGATCAATAAGTTCGAGCTGTAAATCGTTAAATGTTAAACATTACGTTCCGTCTTTTAGATTCCTCCATACTGTACTGTAGCAGTAGGTAAGCAACGTGAAACAGTTACTGAGAATAGGCCTACACACTGCACTCCACTAGGTAACTGAGTGGTCATTTCCCTCTCCTCTACCTATAGCAAGTCTATGTCATTCTGACGTATCTTCCTCTCCGTTTCGGCGAGCGGTAAACACAGCTCTCCCGCTCCGAAGGAGCGCGCGCGCTCGTTGAGCGCTGTTTGTGCAGGTATGTACTAGGCTGTGGTATTATTTAATCCGTATATAATTCGCGGAAAAAAATTATTTACGTTTCTTTAAGGCCCGAACTCGACACGTATAAGTGAATTTCAACCCGAGCCCGTGCAGAGCTCTAGTAGACCTGTGTCATAATTCCTCTCCTACTCCATAATTCGCCATCACGCACATCAGTATGCAGAATAGTGTTTCGATAATATAGAAAGGGGCACGGCCATGTTCTTAATAATCTGTTTACTAGTTATTTTGAAACATTTCTAGGAGACTTGTTCAATTAGCCCAAATACAGATGGGATGGCTGGACCTTGGAGAGCACATTGCACGCACTCACGCGTTTCGACACCGAGCGCCAGACCGCTGATGATGTTCAGCTCGTGCCGAGATCCCGCCAATTTCATCTCGCTCGTCTAGTCGCCATTACACTTCGTTTAGACTCGTTGATGACAACGATTTCACATCCCGAAACGGCGCAGTGAACAAGGATGGGTTTAATAACCTTCTTTCTTCGTGATAAATGACTGCAGAGCTCGTATTATCACGCGGAAATGTCTGAAAAAGAGACTCGACATATCGCGTACTTGGTAATGCAATGTAATGAATAGTGATTTTTACTTTCTCATTACATGAAGTATACGTAAAAAAAAAGTACTGTAATGCAGCAAAAAAAATCGATTTCGGCATTTCCAGATGAATGCCCGTTTTCAATATTCCTGACACCGAAGAGAGAGATAGAGAGAGAGAGAGAGAGAGAGAGAGTGTGTGTGTGTGTGTGTGTGAGTGTGAGAGTGAGAGTGAGAAAGTGTGTGTGTGTGTCTCCTATCTTGCCTTTTTCTATCTATATAAAGCAATTTATCCTGAATTATTAATCGTAATTTGTTTATATCTACGTATGCCATTAGTTTTCCAATCTCTAAAGAAATACATGCTTTAGCAAAATCCGCAAAACATAACACTGAACAACAAATTTTTACTTTTTGTCTTGCTCCGAAATAAAAATAGGTAAATATTACTAATATGCGTACCCTAAATCTTAATTTAAAATCCAAATTGGCCCATCACGTACCATTTTCCGGGGAAAATGAATCGATTTTTTTAAGAAGATTTTTATTTTTCATTGCTGCTGGTAAAATTACAACACACTAGGGATTCAAAATGCCTCACAATACTTGAAAAATGTGTATTGGATACAAAAATGATGTTACATAGTTTAAAATGCAACAACAATAAAAAATATTTCATGCGTATAATTAATTGAATCCATTCAAAGTCTTTGTTAGATCAAAGATAAAATCCAAAATTTCAAGTGAAAAAAATCAAAAGCATTTCCAACTAAAAAAAGGTAAGATAAGGATGTGAACTATCACCGAAACTGCTTAACATGTATATTAATAAAATGCTCCAAGGAACTAATTCAACGCGGAGTCAAAATTTCAAGGAAAAAGATACTCCAAATGTTATTATATACAGAAATTTTCTCCGATTTTATAAAAACTGCTGAATGCATTTTTATCACTTGCTCCAGTTACTTTGGTTTTGATCTGTTAAGTTTCGTGTAAGTGTACATTGAATTCATGTGGAAGTTTTATTTCAGTTTAAAGATGCAAACATCGTGTTTAGTTAAGCATTAACATCATAAAATGATCTAATAACAGTCAAAATATTGCGAAAACTATTCTAGTAATTTTCTCTTCAGTGCTATTACGTTTTCCTTTCTGAAATTAGTACCAAATAACTAGATTCAGTAGTGAGCATGCCTTCATATGCTATACATAATATGTATTTGCCTAATACAGTACCTTTATCACAAGAGTCTTGCTACAAAATGTTATGCGTTCGTTCACTTTTCTTCTGTATGATGCAGCTCTACGCTTCTGTTCCGTGACGCTAGAATGCCCACACTGGACCAGTTGCTCAGTATACTGTTTAATTAATCAGACGGGAAGCAACATGCACTCTATGCGAGGAGTGCAGATTTTGTTGAGGGCGGCAGTGAATGTTAATATCATTACAAAGGCACTAGACAAGAGGAAGTTGCAAGTACAGTCCGAACCAGAAAGCGCGACACTGCAGGCTAAGCCAGAGGTCCTCAACCTTTCCAGCCATGAGCTCTAATCAAATGTAACTCACGACTGGTAACTCTTGTTGAAATCCAACTTAACGTAATATAGATATGTCTATAATAGAAGCAGGGAGAACTATTCTTTGAATATACAGTAAAATTATATTATAACGAATTCGAATGATACGCCTAGAATACAAATAGGAAAAATTGCTACTCTCTGAATATAAGTTACAGCAAGATTCTGTTATAACGAATTCGAATGATATGAATACAATAGAGAGAACTACTCTTTGAATATACAGTAAAATTCTATTATAACGAATTCGAATGGCATGGATATAATAGAGAGAACTACTCTTTGAATATACAGTAAAATTCTATTATAACGAATTCGAATGGCATGAATACAATAGAGAGAACTACTCTTTGAATATACAGGAAGATTCTGTTATAACGAATTCGAATGATCTATCTATAATGCAAATATGAAGAACTGCTACACTTTGAATATACAGGAAGATTCTGTTATAACGAATCGAATGGTATGAATATAGCTAATAGAAAGGACTACTCTTTGAATATACAGTATACCGAATTTGAATGGTACGTCTAAATCACAAATAGAGGTAAGAACTACTCTCAATTAAAATTACAATCGTGGCCAAGTAAAAACCTGTCTCGTCTACAAGATAATGTCATCCACGCTTGTCTATCACGGCCATAATATTCATTTAATTTCACTTGTTGAAGATCCCACAGCATTTGGTCTACCCAAAGGTATTGTGCCGCCTGGAAGTCCAAGCAGTGCTTGTTGTAATAAACTTTTGTTACACAGAATATGGCCGAACCATCTTCATCGTCTACTTCTTGAAATTAAATTGATATTTCGATATATATTAAGATTCCGTTATACCCGTAATTACTCGTATTTCCAATGACATATCTAGAATACAAACAGGAAGATTTGCTCTTTGAATATATGTAAAATTTCGTTTAAACAAATTCAATATTAGGCCTATGTCAAGAATATACAGTAAAATTCCGTTGTAACGAATTCGAATAGTATATCTAGAATACAAATTTAAGGAGCTCTGTCACTAACTATGGAGAAGAATGGAATATGAGATACTGCGAAATTAGCCAAGTTTGCCTTATATTCTACCGAACACTAGCGCTGCTCATTAGGTTCTCAAATCTTGTTAATATTATTGTATCCTCGTTTTATATTGATTGCATTATTTTTGTCCGTGTGAAGTGGACAGACAGAATAAGAAATGAGGCTGTGTTGGAAAGAGTGAGTGAAGAAAGAATGATGCTGAAACTGATCAGGAAGAGCAAAATTAATTGGTTGGGTCACTGAATAAGAAGAAACTGCCTACTGAAGGATGGACTGGAAGGAATGGTGAACGGGAAAAGAGTTCGAGGTGAAACAAGATATCAGATGATAGACGACATTATGCGGAAACAAAGAGGAAGGCAGAAAATAGGAAAGACTGGAGAAAACTGGGTTTGCAGTGAAATACCTCACCTTGGGTAGAACACTAAATGAAATGTCACTAACTGAATAGTGCAAAATTCGTTGAACCATTCTTCCCCAGCCCTGATAGAGCCAAGTTCCGCTTCGCAGACGAATAGCCTGATAAATCCCCGGGTCCGAAGCCCCAAGCCCTTCCTGATCAGCCAACACTGACAGGTGGTCCATTCTGCCTCAGTCCCTGATAGAGCTAGGTGCCGTCCGCATGCGAATAGCCTGATGAGCACTAGGGCCCGGAGCTCCAAGCTCTTTCTATATCAACATCGGAAACCTGTACTACCCCAAGACTTCACCCCAGCCTATTTTTACTATTGCGGATGACAGATGAAATGAGGGGAGAAGTGGAGTGTGTTGGTGGAATGATAGAGGGAAACGGGAGTACCTCAAGAAAACTCTATGCAACGACTGCTTTGTCCACCACAAATTCCATCACGATCTGACCGGGGTTCGAACCCAGGCCGCCTGAATGTTGTAGTAAAATTCCATTATAAGGAATTCTAATGGTATGTCTAGAATGCAAATAGGAAGAAGAATTATTTTTCTTTGAATATGCAGTAAAATTCATTTGTAGCGAACTGGAAATGAGCCGCCAAAATTGTTCGTTATAATGCAGTTGAATTAAACTGGTATTGAGGTTGAACATTCTTATACACACAAAACTGGTCATGATATTTAATAGATGAGTCAGAAATCAATCTCTTCTAAAGTTTTATTTCCTTCTTTTTCAGTGTCCGATACTCGTCTTCTCCTTGAATCGGAATGTAGCAGAGAGTTCCTCTTGATGCTGTATGTACCAGTGCCACAAGAAAAGAAGGTAGAAAATATTCTTTCCAAAATTCAGTTTCGTAATAAAAACATTTAAATTTGTAAAGATTTTATAATAACTAAACGTAGCCTACTTGTGTCTAAATCATCAACAGGCTTCCTGTAACATGTAAAAGTTTCATCTTTCTACATATGAAAGTTTCTGAGAAAATGGGTCATGAACTTGATGAAATTTAACATTGTGGGGATAGGCGATTCCGAACTCCCTTAAAAAAAATTAATGTATTTAATCGAAGGTGTAGCTAACTGTTAAAAGAGTTACGGTTTGTGAAGAAATCTGTTTATGATTGTAGTTCAGGAATTGACTAATGTACCTTACCTTGTTAGCATTTTAAAACACGAATATGCTGATATCAGTAATTTTGTTCTCTTGAATTATTTCATTTAAGTTATAAATCCGTTATTGGTATAAAATACCGTTGTGTATTGATTTTTCAAAGTTTATCCAGCTTTACTCGTATATATTAAACTTATCATAACTGCCGTTTCTACTGGTATAAATTTGAAATCAAATAAGTGCAAAGTTAAAAAAATGAACTGTTTACAATATTTGTCTTGACTCAAAGAAATGTGGAAGTTTGATATAGAATTGGATGCCAAATTCAAACAAAGGAAATGTTCATACTTATATAACGAGACGAACAGGAAGAGAGCTTTTATTCTGAACAATACTCCACAGCTCTTCATCCATCTCTAAATTGAGCTGAACGGAGCCGTCCAGGATTGGCTTCTTCCGTTGAAACAGCAAGCGAAAAGATTACAAGTGAATTTTACAGCATAATTTACGAAGGTCGCTGTACATTATAAGTAAATAAATATATGCTACAATGTTGAGAATAACAAAGAAGTCCGAAGTTATTACAGAGAGATCCAGACTATACATCTATACAGCATGTTCAGCCATGTTCTTCTTCATCTTTCTTGAAAGTTAAACTTTCTCTAATCAAGACTTATCTATTCATCTGGACTGTTTTTTTTTTATCTGACCTACAGTATCAAAATCCTGAGGTATGGGATTGGCACAGAGTTTCCACATACAATACAGAATATCATATTGACAACGGAAAATATTCATTGTCATTAGAGGAGAAAAATTCGCTCCGGCGCCGGGGATCGAACCCGGTTCCTTGGTTCGATCCCCTGCGCCGGAGCGAATTTTTCTCCTCTAATAACCATTGTTACCATAACAGATACATTCTGTAGGACCAGAAATTAATCTTTGCATAGGGAAATAGCCACTGTCCCAGGTGCAATTAAAAATAACGATTCTACATCAAAGTATCCGTGTATCTGTTGCTTTGTATTAAAAAAATTACCAGCTGTCAAGCTAGAGGGAGAGAGACAAGGTGAGACAGAACTTGTTACGTTAACTGAAACAGGCGTTGCAATATTTAACTTAGGCCTAATATTGCCAACCTTTTCATGCATATGTATTTTAGATTCTCCCCATTAACTCATCCTATTTTCTGGTGTATAAAACTTACTTTCTTTTTTCTTGGGCCTGGTTCTCGATTGTCGACAATTTCCTTGTACGATCTTATTGCAAATTTCATTCATTTATTTATTGTAATGCGAAGACAGTAGTACTGTATAACAAATTCTGTATGCAAATTATTCAAAAATATCTTACCCAGCAACTGATTCAATATGTTAGAGAAGATTGAACGTTATCATTTCCTATGTTTTTAAGAATTGCTTAGGGCGGGAGCATACTGCTTCGAATATTTTGTCTCGGACAGAACGGTTTTGTCTCGGATCGTCCGATGTGACGGTGATTAGGCAACACGCATTCTTATGAGGCTGCAGCATTCTGCATGGGATAATCTTCCGTTGCAATGTGATGCAGCCTCATAAGAATGCGTGTAATCACTGTCACATCGAACGGTCCGAGACAAAACTGTCCTGTCCGAGACAGGATGTCCGATGCAATACGATGCATCCTCATAACAATGCGTGTAATCACTGTCACATCGGACGGTCCGAGACAAAACTGTCCTGTCCGAGACAGTATGTCCGATGCAATACGATGCATCCTCATAACAATGCGTGTAATCACCGTCACATCGGACGGTCCGAGACAAAACTGTCCTGTCCGAGACAGGATGTCCGATGCAATACGATGCATCCTCATAACAATGCGTGTAATCACTGTCACATCGGACGGTCCGAGACAAAACTGTCCTGTCCGAGACAGTATGTCCGATGCAATACGATGCAGCCTCATAACAATGCGTGTAATCACTGTCACATCAAGCGGTCTGAGACTGAATGTTTGATGCATTATGCTTCCGCCTTAGTTGTAGTACCATCTCAGAGAAATATAAATATTCGGTTTCCGCTCCATCATGAGATAACGTAAAGCCAACCCCAGGCCATTACAGGCCAAATCTGGCCATAGGGTGGTGGGAGGTTAAGGCCCCCACCTTTACAGACAATCGGCATTAATGGCAGTAGGGATGTCAGTCTTACATGCTCGCCGCCATTACCGCCAAAGAAATGCCTCCAGTACGTATTTCTGTTAGTATAAGTAAATCCCAGAGCCATAGTACGGCCGAAAGAATTATATCAATGGAGAAAATCCATGACCTCTTCGGGAATCGAACTGCCTTAACCTCGACGCTACCATACGCCCTTTCGATCATGATGAGAGGTAATGAAAGAGGAACATATCACTTGGATCAGTTGCTAAGAGTACCAAGAACTACAAAGAGTTGGACTCTGCTTTTGATCAGGAACACGCTTATCAGACATGCTTGCATGGCAGGCGTAGACTGCGTCATTACCGTAATTTAAGGCATACAACTTCGATTAATACTATTTTCATTTCATAATAAATACTAACCTGCATTACAGAACTTCTTTAAACTAGTGTCTGTTTGTATTCATACATTCCCTACATCTTTTAATGAAATAATATTTTCAATTTTTTTTATAATATTGCCTCTTAAGTTTGTCTATAGTGTGGTTGTTATTCCTTTGTACTTTCATCTTAAGAACAAAATGTTGTATTACTTTTTACCTGAATATAATATCTTCATTAATAACGGGAAAAATTCCACATTTCATATGTACAGAAAGAAATTCTCTCTTCCACCGATAGATGACATCACTGGTCCTGCACTCTTGTTACACCGGTAGATGGTACCACTCGTCCTATATCCTTGTTAAATTCCGATTGGTTTATGTTGGCACAGAATTTTTTTAATGAAAAAGGAATGCATACCTTCTCACTTGCACGCATCGTTGCCATAACCTCTCAGAAAACATCTTGGTGTGTCGGGGGAAGAGGTATGTGAACGCTAGATGAGGCAATGGCAGAGTCGTTCTACTGTCTAATTGCAAGGCTTTGCCTTTTTTCCAACACAACCTTGAAAAATCTTCACAAAGTGAGATGAGTTTAAAATGTTTCGCAACTTTTAAATAATCATATAGGCTATACCGTACAAAATATCACAAAAAGATTGAGACAAACTTCGTGCGAATGTAGAGTAGGACATTTCAGTAATTTGAGATAGGGACTGTATATCTTTTGAATCATCCTTTTGGCGCTACGTCATTGTAAGCTCGTTCCCTTATAGCTGCATGCTATCTGAGCAGGATTAAATGTAGAGCACTTGGAGCTGTATTATTGAGCACATAGTAGACCCTAATGTTTTGTATCAATATACAAAGTTAATTAAATTAAATGTCAATATAAAGTGCAGTATATTAAATTGCATTAGAATGTACCAAACATGTATTAAAACAAAACAATTGGTATTAATAAGCAACACATTTCATGAAGTTGTGAAGAGAAAAAAAAAGTAAAAAGAAAACAAGGTGACAACACCACAGCAAGTGTTCAAAGTGTCTGCTAGCGGCGTCAATATACGCTCACCCGTTGGTTCAAGTTTAATACATACTGGGTTGCCTACCTACAAGGGTAAATGGGTAGAACGTTTACAATGATACAGCGCCCAAAGGATTCTTTATCTCAAACTTACTAAAATGTTCTCCCCTAGAACCCCACGAAGTTTGTCCCAATTTTTTGTGACACTCTGTATAAATACGAATAGTGATTACAGCCACATTACAAACATATGTGCTGTCCTGAATATATCAGTAACAAATTAAGGGATATTTCTATAAAAATAAATACCTAATACTTCAACATAACATAAAATAAACTCTCTCCATTACCATTGTCACGGCTGTGTACTGAGCTAATTAGAATAACTGACAAAAATGTAAATATATTAAGTGAAGAGGAAGCGCGCACACACACACACACACACACACACGCACGCACGTACGCACACAAAAATACAATGTCAATAACTCGACAAATTTTGATATGTTTAATTATTTTACGTCTTTATTTTTCATACGAAGCAGTATAATGAAAATTGATGATCCCAAGACCGCTTTTTCTCCTTGTTAGAGAATTTTAAAGCAGAGAAAGCCGAAAAGATCACGTTCCCTCTTTCTTGTTAGAATACATAAAATGATGAAGACTACGTTGACGATATATCAGTTCTTACCAAGGTTTAAGCTATAAAATAAATAATTGCCCCAAAAACGTACAAATGAAAAATTGTATTTGTGCAAATTGCGAAATACTTGTGCAGTATTATATATAATTGCGCAGAAAGATAAAATTAATAAAATATGCAGAAACAAAAAGTTATGTAATTTATTTCTTGGAGTTTTATTACTTTCAATCCATCTTACCACACTCTGGATATACCGTCAACGCGGGCTCTTTGTCTCTTAAGGTGTTACTTGAACCCAGAAGAAAAAAAATGTTTTCGTCGATGTAAAATAACAGTTTGGTGTCGAAAGTTGTGTTTTTTTTTTTTCTCTGCAAACTTTCATCTGTACAAATATTTTCATCTAAGTTACTCCAATGGTAAGTAAACATTATTTTTCTTCTGGGTTCAAGTAACACCTTAAGGGTCAAAGTAGCCCACGTTGACGGTACTTATATAACTATATCATTAGACATAGGTATGTTTAGAATCAATTACTGCTGAATTTACACCACATTAAAATACGTTATTTTATAAGTACTCTAAACACTGAGGGCCGTATTCATAGACTTTCTTAGCGCGGGCTTCCGGTGGATGATCAGCGAACTAACGTTTTTCGTATTCATAAACCACTGTTAGTGTTATGATATGATATGATATGATATGATATGATATGATATGATATGATATGATATGATATGATATATGATATATGATATGATATGATATGATATGATATGATATGATATGATATGATATGATATGATATGATATATATGATATGAATCCTGTACAAGTAATCAGTCGATAGTCGGGGCTAGTTTAGCACGCTCGTAGCGCGGGCTAGCGAAATGTCTATATATAGCACCCTGAAATTCTTTACTAGTAGGCCCTTCAAGATTTATTGTTAGCAGAGTGCCAACTCTTTTTACTGAAAGGCGGTTTCTAATTCCAGTTTTTACAAGATTCATGCAATTAAATCCTCGCTCACAATTTACAGTATGCGATGGAATTATATAAATCGATTAGAAAAACATTGTTTACTTAACTTATATGAATTGCACCAACTCTTTGAAGTCAGTTCCTGAAATCTATTGCGCAATACCTTTTTGAACATTGTCCATGCCATCAGCATTTCATTTAAATTCAGATTAGTTCAAACACATCTCTGATTTCATTTTCTACATTACCACCTTCGTTTCTGAAGTCCAGTGTGGTTGTCATTTTTTAAAATTTACATGCAAAGTTTGTTGTATTTTTAGAAGTCGAGTGGCAAAAGTGCGACAAATGTGGCTTAAACGCTAGTTCTTATTCGTATAAAAGTAAATGCAGCAATCTTAGCTTTAGAATCTGTATTGTATCGTACTTGCTGTTTTCATTGTCAGACGCGTGTGAAACATCACAATGTTGTAACACCACACTGGCCCTAATTTAAATGGTAACTAGGTCGCCCGCAGTTCACGGTTCAGGAAATTAAGAAATCCTAAAAGTGCGACCTTCATGGAATAAAAAAAGAACTTCGATCACCTCTGTTGCCTTGTGAGGTTTCGTCATCTGCTATGGAATGCGAACTGACCTAACAAAGTATCATTACTGGATATTTTTTGTGACTAGTCGAGAACTTGAGTACAAGGCAAGAAAGTGAATTATTTTACAATATTAATAGAAAGTTACTTGAATTTTTGAAGTCATCTGCCTTGATTCGAGTTGTAGCATCTCTAGCCAAGGAAAGGACGTAATACCCTCCAATATTTTGTGTCCCTATTTTCTGGTTCATCTGTGCTATTTTAAGCGTTACAAAGGAATCCGACTACATCTGAATCCTTAATATTTGTTCAAAATGATCGCAGGAAAGAGGCGTGAACATGTCATATGACCTAATCCTCGAAATTGTGCGTGTATTAATATACAGGATGGAAGGGAACGTATGTATTAGTCCTACATTCTTTCTCAGATATGACTCCTAGAAGTGTGACTCTTAGAACCCAATAGTGCTTATGTTCCTTTCATTTTTAGAATACTTCCTTCATTTTAGATAGACTCGCCTTATGCTTTACTGTGTTAATATTATGGTAAATTACCTGGCTGGATAGTTTCGACGTGGTGTCCTAATCTAGGCTTCAGACAGTGACTGACACCACGTTGAAACTAGTCAGCCACGTAGTTTACCATAATATTAACATATTAAAACGGTTATAACTTATTCAGGTGACGGTCTTACTAATAAACCGTGTATAGTTTTTATACGAGACTTATGCAGAGTTGGGACAGAAAACGTTACTAATAAACCATGCATAAGCGATGGATGTATAAACAACCTGTAAGTATACAATGGGAATTCTTTTGCAGTAGTTATATACGCGAAACTCCTTGTTTAAGCGTTGTATATAGAGAAAAAATGGCCGCCCCTCTAACAGCTGTTCGTATCAAATGTCACTTTATTATGATGCTTGCCTTGTAACCACAAAAGAACAAACCAAAGAGTACAGAATAATTGTACAGAATACTATTGCTGTAGCTTGCACTCTTTGACCAAAATACAGTGTGGTAATCAATCAGAGCCAGCTTTAATATCGATACTTAACACGGCACACTAGAGCGCTCTACCAGAAGCAATAGAGAACCTCAGACATTCTATTACCTTTCGTAATGAAGTAATGACGAAACTATGATGTAGTTGTGTAACAGTTGTACTATTATACACGACGTATGTAGCGATTATTAGTAAAGAATTTACACACGACTTATAAACGAGCTACTCATTGTATAAGTATAAGACAGTTTTTATTAGTAAGACCGTGATTATACAACTGTTGAAAGAGAGTATCCAAGAATGAAGGGGAAACTATGGTCAAATAATGGTAACAAATTAAGAAAATCCACTTTCTTGTTTGCGTTTTTATTTTTGTAATTATATTTTAACCTTCTAGTCTCATAATATGGTTTTATTATTATTATTATTATTATTATTATTATTATTATTATTATTATCATCATCATCATCATCATCATCGTCATCAGAGCTGATAGATTTTAGCAACTTAAAACTTAAAATTTAGCCATTTAAACATCAAATTTAGCGTCTTCTTTTTTTTTTACCATTTTTAATGTTACAGAGTAGCAATTTTTAGCGTTTTGGGATGGAACATTTTCATGGAAAGTTTTGCGGTAGAAATTCAATGTTATCGATGTATTAACAAGTGCATCTTCTGCATTTTCCAGATAAAATTCTTGAAAATAATAAATATGTAAAGGAATATATAAACATTTCAAAAGGTATGCACTTGTTAAGACAGAGAGGCCGATATGCATTTAAAATCAAATCAGTATTCCAGACAAATATCGTTTTATTTCATTTAAAGACGCTCATTGACAGTTTAACATGGAACAAATTTCAACATTGCTCTCCTTTCATCTGTTTTGCCTGTCTGTGAAAATTAAATTGAACTTACTGCAAATCTTTCTGCATCCACGATATTGGTACGTGACCAGATGGACTGAATAGCTCCATAGGCAAAGAGTGAAAATTTTATTTGCAATGATAATAGTTCCGCCAGGTTAAATAAATACATCAATAAAAATAATGATAACAGTCTAATAATAATAATAGTAATAATAATAATAATAATAAATTATTATTATTATTATTATTATTTATAGTCACTATAGCTACTACGACGTTCCTTAGAATTCAAACTTCTTTAGCAACGTAATTACTGAAATCGGACATCTGTTCCCTTCCCTTTTTTGGCTTAAAGAAAAACCAAGAATTAACTTCGTTAAGTGCCGTTACAACTTCATGAATGACACCTCTTTTAAAGGACACAGATTTCATAATTTCTTGTAAAATTACGGTGAATGAGGTAAGTATTCAAACATGCTCCCTACTTAGTATTCAGTACGGGTGTACGCGTTAGTGATAACAGCTTATCTCGTTATGTTAATGTAGTACAATATTGACAACGTAAGTCTGTATATCCACAGCAAGCAAAGATATTTTCCTTCAACCACATTATTATCGGTGTAACCTTTGCAGTTCGTTCTTGAAAGGAAAAGTATACTATTCTATTTTTGTAGTCCCGGTATTATAAACATCATACATGAAGAGAAAACAATGTGAAGGGGATCAATAACTGTCTTTTGAGTAGAGTTTTTCAAAAGTAAGATAGCCTAATTTTAATTTCTCATATTTCCTACACATTCTTAAAAATTCTTGCAATGGTATATTACACAAGAAATGAGATTTTTTTTGCATCACCACATATTTCCATAACTTCATCGCAAATGTTGTATGTGTCCACCATTTTGTTCTTGTAATAGTAACAACCTCTCTTCAGTGCTCTGAGTTCGTGTCCTGGAATATCTGCCACAGTGTGTGCGATGGAGTGCTTCATCTCATCAATTATTGTCGTAGGTTTGCTTAATAACACTCTTTCCTTCAGATAGCACAAGCAATAGACTACTCGGTTAATATCTGGCGAGGCCACCGGCGTAGCTCAGTCGGCTAAGGCGTTTGCCTGCCGATCCGGAGTTACGCTCGGGCGTGGGTTCGATTCTCGGTTGAGCTGATTCCCTGGTTGGGTTGTTTTCCGAGGCAAATGTCAGGTAATCTATGGCGAAACCTCGGCCTCATCTCGCCAAAATATTATCTCGCGATCATCAATTCCATCGACGCTAAATAAACTCGTAGTTGATACAGCGTCATTAAATAATCAAGTAAAAAAAATCTGGCGATCTTGCAGACCAAATTACAGGAAAGGGGACTCGCGACCAGCAGAACAATCAGAAACAAACAAATTCGTTGTCATGGTAATTATTTCTCGTGTGATTTCGTTAGTACTTTCAGTACTTTTAGAAATCGAAGTAAATCAAGAATGTTTGCATCTGTAAATTGAAATGTAGAGCCTCGTAGGTTTTACTCAGTAATTTCACAGCGTTCATAATAAAATGGGGGAAAGGAACTGGCCACTCTACCCCATTATTTCCTGGCCTGGTTGCCTCATAAATGGTGCCTTGTTGGTGTCACTTGTGGTGTCTTCAGACAGTTGACTAAACAACAACATAATAAAGTAGACCTACTAAAATAACGCAATTCACAAAGCGAAGTAAAAAAAAAATTAGTTAAGTTTACTTCGAGATCTGCTTCATAATAATCACAATTCTTATGCACAATAGCCTAACTTAAAAATAAAAGTATAAAGACACTAAGAATTCTTAAGGCAATCAATTAAAATAGTTATTTATGTAACTTGTTTGTAGAGTAGAGCTTTTTTTTTTTGTAGGAACGAGTGCAAAAAAGTCTACGCCATACACAAGTTGCATACATAATTTTATTTATTACCACAACAAAAAGACATTTTCCAGAATAATTTACTTTTATTCATAATAAAAACATATCCCACGATATCCAAAGGGAACAGAATGTCTAGTAAGGTTACAGCAGGTCATGGATCGATTCTTAACATTAATAGTAATAATTGCATTTTTTTCTATGGTGACAAGTTATCTAATGCAATATAGTAGGTCATGAAGAGTGCGATTAAGTTACTTCATTTCACCGTGTTCAGAAATCAAGGATATATTGAAACCCTAAACTAGAAAATATGGTGAACTATATTTAGGCCTGGTATGAGAGTGGCCGCATAATATTTACAATGTATGTATGTATGTATGTATGTATGTATGTATGTATGTATGTATGTATGTATGTATGTATGTATGTATGTATGTATGTATGTATGTATGTATGTATGTATGTATGTATGTATGTATGTATGTATGTATGTATGTATGTATGTGTGTGTATGTATGTATGTATGCTATTGTATTGTATGTATGTCCAATGCCTACCCACTTCACTTTACGTGATTCGGGTTCCGCATATTGCGGATAGATGGCAGGAACTGTGACCCATTTTTCTAGTCGTACACCACTTCGGCGGGCCACACTGTAGATGATGTGTATCTGTGGAGAGTTATGTCGTATACTAGGGTGAGTGTATGTGTAAGTGTAGTTCTGGAATGAATGATGATGATGATGAAGATGAGGAAGGGAGAAGGGAAACCCGGTGCCGGCACGTAGCCTACTTCTGTCGAATAGCACGAAGGGAGCAGCCAGGCTTATCGTCGCCGTCCGACGTACGAATCACTATCAACAGTGACATAATGTTATTTCAAAATATACTAATTCACAAAGAGAAATTAAGAAAAATAAAATTAGTGATTGTTTCAAAATCCTCTGCTTAACAAGTTTTGTAAAATTTGGCCAGAAATGGTCCCATAACATTAATAATTTAGCATTCCAAAGAGAAAATTCGTAAGGAACAAGCAAAGAAGTTGCAGGCTGTCTTAATTTCTGAGAAATTGCAGGAAAAAAAATCATGATGGACAAAGGACGTGTTCCAGAAATGGGTCATATTTGTTTCGTGATTGGTTTCATAGTGCTGGTGTTCAAAACATTAAACACACTTTCTTAAATCAGAAATAAGTTCTGTATTTAACCCGAGTAAAGCATACTGTATGCACGTTTTAGTATGCTATGTTATCAACGTTTATCTCCTTCCAGTTTTATCAGCTATTATTATGCATTATCAGTATATCCACCCAAAGACAGAAAGCCACACCCTCACACTTGAACAAGACGGATTTATGAATGCAGGCCAATATGAGAAATTTGAATAGCAAGAAAATGTATTGGCGAATTGCCATCAGTAACTGTGCTTCAGAAAAAATCACGTCCACTACGTAAGCATGCTGACCTGTTTCTAGTAATGTAAATATTTACAAAGATATGTACAGTACTGAAACATGTATTTACATCAGGCATTGTTTGGGATGAGAAACAATTGGAGCGAAACCATGGCAACATCGAGTGTAGATTACAATTTTTATTATGTTGGTGCAGAGATGTTTCGGCAGCAGATTCTTTCCTCGATTAGTGAAGAAAAGATTTAGTTTAAGTAAAATCAGAATTCGAGAAATGAAGTAACCTCCGTCAGGTATGGTTAGAAATGTAATTGCAGTAAAAATTAGTACTAACCATAGCTTACGTTGTCATGCCAGACCGGAAAATAAAGTATTAAATAGTTCATCCTCATATGGCACGATAGTCGAGCAAAAGCTACAAATTTAGAACTCGTGCATTGAGTCATACGTTCTAGTACAATCAGTCATCAATTTTAGTACCTTCGTAAACTATATATAGACTAATGAATATGCCACAAATTTCTGTTAATACAAAAGTACTGATGTGGACAATTACATGTTTGTTTTAATTCATCATGTTGCCAAATATTTGTCAATTAAAATCAGTGATTACAGAAAATTACAGATAGAGTTCCCCGATAATAATAAAAGAGTGTGATCCCAAAACGCACTGTCCATTTTTTATGAAAAAAAAAACTATGCTAGTTTTTTTTGTTAAGTTAAGTTTATTTATGCACGCTTTAACATCTGTGGCCATATTATTAAACAAAGGTATTATTTTATTTTATTAAAATATTTTCATAGAAATTTTAATAACTTTGAAAAGTATATACATAAATATAGAACTAAAAATATTAATTCTCTGCGTTTACCTGAACCAAAATGTAAAACCAATGCAGCTTTTTATCATAGCATGAGTCAAGGTCCAACATTATTAAACAAATTTTATTCCAATAATATTTCAACCACGAATCCTCTCCAAATTAATAAAAAAATAAAAATAATTGCATTGGATTTATAGTTTGGATTTAAACATATTAAACACTATTTAATCTGTAGTCACTCTCAATTTTTAATTTTATTTTTGTCTGTATTGGAATCCCCTCCTGAGCACGAGTCTTATTCAGGAGTGGACTAGTTTATCTTTCATTGTATTTATTAATTTGTATTCATTTCAAACTTACTAGCAAATAAAAAATAAATAAAATATTGCATATTTAGGATCTGTGGGTATACTAATAAGCCATTGTTTCTATTGAGGAGTTCCTGTTTCTATAGGCTAGAATAGCTAGATGGTTTGTGTTCATTTAATTGATTATAGATTATTTTTATTAATGTTTACGATATTGGTGATTAAGACGGTAATGAATCATGGCATGTAAATTTCCAATCCGGTATTTGCCTTCGTGACTGAGGGAAACTATGAAAAACCCCAGTCAGATTGGCCAGCCATGACGTTTGAACCCAGGACCCCCGAATACGAGTCTTTGGATACCATCTGAGTATCTATTATTAGTCTACTCTGTAAAATTTCTTCAAATTATGGCTCCGGTTTTTCGTGCATCTGCAATTTAAATAGATTTATTATGATTCCATAGTATTTTCTTTCACTTGGTACATTGAAAAGATTTTTAGAAATTTATAACGCAGAATTTTAATACACAGGAGTTCGCTGCATCCAAATGCTGTACGGTAGAACCATTTCCGAGGCGATTACATCTGAATATGCCAACTTGCTAATTTATTGTAACCAGCGTTTGATAATTTAATATGAATATTTTACACGTTTTCTTCAATTTACTTGCCCTGCTATGAAAACAACTATTAATAAATTTTCCATATGCAGTAAAAAAAAAAATAGAACAAGAAAACTTTGGAAATGCGTTTTGTGCAGAAGACAAGATCCTAACGGAACATTTTAGAAGCAAATAAAACCTTGTTCTTGCTGCCAGATCACCTTTATTTCCCGGCCTTATATAATAACGCAGGCTATGGCAATAATGAAATGAATATTGCTCAAGTTGCTGTTAGTCGACTGCCAAGAACATCCCTACCTGCACTTCATATCGGGGCGAACATTTCTCCTCCGTTGAATTTTCTTACAAGAGGCTAATTACGAATACACATGTATTCAGATATGATTATTGTTATTGCATTAGGGGGTGTATATTTAATATCTTACATTTTGCAGAAAAATTCAAGACACTGTCTTGTAAACAGGATTACTTAGCATGTAGACTACTTCCGTTTTGTTTTTCACTAAGTATAATTAAAGCAGTGCACAGCATAACCCCACGGATCTACAACACTAATCGCCTAAAGATCGTAATGTAGCCTGTATGTCACCGTACGTTAAGTTTTGAAATAACTGACATGAACATTTTTATTGCTTCTAGGTCAGTATGAGAAATAATGTGTTCAATTTTCTGATACTTTACCATTTCCGTTTCGAGTTCTAGTACGGTTAAAAAAAGGTAATAATGTAATGAAAACTTACCACCGACTGCGTTTCCTGTAGCCTTCCGGGCGGATTTTGACCAGGACTTCCTCACTTTCCGTGATCGGCGAGGGCTCTTACGACATTTGGGGCGTCCCTGGTTCCTGTATCAAAGAAAATAGATTACAGAACTATTGTCATTCTATCTGTAAGAAAGTGTTAAGCTTTTATGTTCTCCGCTGTTGTTCAAGTAGCTCTAAGTACAAAATTCAATGGACGTGAATTTGACTCCCTCTAGGAAATGAGAAAGTTATGATGTGATTTATTGTCACCCAACCGCTTGGTCTCGCTGGTCCTTCACATTGCTGTATTCGGACCAGTCTTCCCGTTCTTAAACTACTTACACTTGAAGGGTTCAGAACCATAGTAGGCCAAGCGCCATATATTAAAAACGTAGCAAACAAGAGTTTAAATTGACTAGGCTACCATAATTCAATGAACATATAGCAAGTAATATAAAGTATGCACATTAAAACTAAATGATATGTCAATCTTCATTAAACTATGGTAGTCACTTAACTTTAATCCTTGATTTCTCCGTTTTTAATAAATGGCGCTTGGCCCACTATGGCTCTGAACCCTTCATTTATAAATTTAGTAGACGACTCATGCACTTCTCCTCCTTTATTCAACACTGTGTCCTTTCATGTCCATTCATTTCACTTATCACTTCGGTCCTGTATTTCGTACTTTAACCATGTTACTATTTATTATTCTAAACCTATCTTAATCTACAGCATGATCCGTTTGGGTATGGATAAAATAAAAATACCGTAAAACATTTACTATACTGAACTTTATTTGTTGAAACTTTGTGCATACAATACTGAAAGATGGGAGATTCCTCAGAGCTCAACATGACACCCATTGCGCACTCTGCAAAACTCATAACCGTGATGCAATTCAGCCCATGTCCGTTGCAACATAAGAGGGATGATTTGTTGAAAAGCTTGAGTAATTTTTACTCTCAGATCATCAGTGTTCCTGGGTTTATGTGAATAGACATGTCTTTAACAAAATCTACACGGAGTCAGGAGCGGTTAGATCTGGGGAGTTTGGAGACCAAGCCAAGAGATAGCTGCTTCTCGTACTGGGTTTCGCCTGCGATCTCCTGCATGGTTTTTTTTAACACAGAACCTGTTTCTACAAATGTTCGATACCACAACATTATGGAATCGTATTTAGGTACATTACGCACACCATACTCACGTCGAAGCTCTTTTAACACACTCAAATTTAGCATACCAAAGAACACATTGTGTCCGCTGTTGATTTGTAATAGCCATTTTAATAATCTACGATTTTCATTTGTCCTTTCAGATTATGCATTGTTGATTGTCATATATGGAAACTCCCATCTTTTAATCATAATATAACCAGCAAGAAATTTTTTCTACTATCATAATAGCTTTGTAATAATAAATTAATATTATCCATACCCAAACGGACCAGACTTTAATTTCCCTATTCCTAATACTTCATTTACTATTTTTTCAGTCTCTATTTTCCCTATACATACTACTCATTGCCGTTTGTATCTCTTCCTTGTTTTACTCATATGACATAAAACATTTTTCGTATTCTCTATCCCACCTGATACTACATTTCTTTCATTCATACTTCGTAATGCTTACATGAAAGTTATAAAAATAGTTGTCAGAAAATAAGACTCCCGCATATGAAATTCTCCTTAACTCTTAAAGGCCAAAAATATAATTTTAAATTTCTCCTGAAAGCATGCCTCCATTCGCCTTCCTGCCATCATCTTACAAAATACGTAAAACCATTTCCTTCTAAATCCTTTCAATATGATAGATGACCGTATTACAAATAATGCTCACATCACTTGAACTTTCTTCGCTATCGCAACGTTATTTCGTCAGTGAACTGGTTTTTGTAATGAATAAGCAAGTTCCAATAGTCTCTCACTCAGCAAGTTACGTATGACTAAGAAATAAAGTCAAGGCCACGTGTAAATTCAATACAGCAACACGCTAAATCTGATTTTATTCTATTTTAGTCCCTTAGTCGTCCCAGTGTTCATACAGGTATTACCAAAAGTTTAAGGACACCCCTCCATAAGTGGTGTTTCACTATTGTCCTTATACTTAGGTGAAACCTTCTGATTTTATACTGGGTCCAAATGCCTATGAAAAGTGAAATTTGTACTGCAAACCCAATCTGTCTATTTTCCAAACTCTGGATTATATAACAATTTGTCTGTTATGAAACCTTACATGAAAAATTACATATTTTGTAGGAAAAAAATTAATTACTTAGAATGGGTTAACTTAGACCTGTGAATTTTGGGATAGAATTAGGCATATCTGGAAGACTTCTTGTACAATTATTGCTTTTTGTTTAAAAAATTTTGTAGCAGTTCGTGTAGGCATTATATACCAAATTATTTTGTTTTTCCTTTAGGAAAAATTGCCATTATCTAAAATACTCTTGAGCTTGAAATTCGCCCGGATCTGCCATAGCCATTTACATTGGGAGTGAGTAATATTGGTCAATCAGCTTATTCCCTCCATTTTTAGTAATCAGCTGTGGAGTTTGCTATAAGTGTGGAAAGATTGGATTACTTCCTTGAAAAAAATGGAAATAGGCCGACATTCTGTGAGTGTGGACGTGAAGTCGCAGATTATTGAGATGTGGAAGAATGGCTGGAGATAATCTAACGCCATTCCAAAATTAATTGAACTAAGTCAACCCATTGTGAAGTAATTAATTTTTTTTTTCCACAAATTATGTAATTTTCCAGTAAGTTTCACAACAGACAAATTGTTATGTAATACACAGTTTGAAAGATAGACAGGTTGGGTTTGCAGTACAAACTTATTTTCACAGGCATTTAGTTCCTGTATAAACATTAAGGGTTTCACATAAGTATTAGGCCTAGGACAGGAGTGAAACATCACTTATGGAGGGGTGTCCTTAAACTTTTGGTAAGACCTGTACTATCATATCCGAGGTGCGCGTGCTGTACGCAGTCTAGTGCAAAAAAATTCGTAACATTCTTCGGAAGATTAATAAAACTGAGGGACGGATCCGTGGCGTAGATTAAATTCATCATATCTCTGAATGAGGTGACTCCTCTGAAAGGTTGAAGAGTTTTACAAGATGGTAGACACTCGAAGAAAGCATATAATCGGATAATTAGTTTACAGAGAAGCCACATAAGAAGAACTCTCGAGGGAGGAAAGTCTTCCGAAGACGGTAAAGAACTGGGATTATGATTCGTGACACTACAGGCTTGTTCACCGCTGTGGAGTAACGGTTAGCAAGTCTGGTTGGAAGAAGTTACCTGGTTGAGGTTTTCCCTTAACCAAATGAAACACAATGTATTGCTGGGTAACTTTCGTCTTTGGACCTCGGACTCATTTCACCATCATAATTAGCCTACACTTCCCCTCTTTCATCATTATCTCCGTATGAGTAGTCCGGATCAGCTTACTTCATACCCTAAGGGTGAAAACTAACCATTTTTCCCCCATTACTACATTATGCTAGTGGATTATGGTGATTTTCTAGTTTGAAGGTTGAATTTTCTTTTGCCAACTTTGTTTCGAATTTCGATACTGAGAAATACTACAACTGGTAGTGATTTTCTAACTGTCATGTTGGCAGCAGGAACAGCTGTTGTCGGCAGTGCAAATTTGAAAATTCAAATTGTTCTAGATTTCTGAGCCGATTACTGGAAGCTAGTGAAATTCGAACATACCCTACTAATAATAATTAATTAATATCAGTATTATATTAATACAAAATAGTTATTTTATGTGTTGCGGTGCGTTGTGGTTACAATTCAAGATTATAGTCAGATAAGTGTAAATAAATATAACATATGATGTGATATATGCACTTGGGTGATCGATAGAAAATGCGCGCGGAGACAGCAATTATAACTAGAATAGCACAATTATTAGGCGTAAGTAAATGTTCTTAAGCATACATTCCAAAGTGGTATTTCGTTTTCGGAGTTTGTACTAATCATTTCACGTGATCAAACAAAATACATTTTTAGGTTAGATCTCGTGAATCATAAACTGCTTAATCAAAGCAATGAATTTCATGTTGTCAGAGAAAATACATTTTAAAATTAGATCATATTAATCTACTAATTACCAAACATAATGTGCGAGAGGTTCAGGAGGAAAATATAGGCCCATTATTTCACAAATTATTGAACCATTTAGAAAAAACCTACCAACATAAAGATGAGCTGTAGTAAATAAATAAGCAAGACATTATTATTATTATTTATTATTATTATTATTATTATTATTATTATTGTTGTTGTTGTTGTTGTTGTTGTTGTTGTTGTACATGGCATTATGATCTTACTCTCTTTGATGATATTTGGTATTGGTTGGCAACACTGAAGAGACGACCAAATTAGCCTTTTAGGTGATCCTTACTATAATAGTAACCTGGCTTAGTTTATGCACTGCTGCTGTCTGTACGTGTGAATCTGGGTTGAAGTTATTCCATTTCTAATGCTTCGAATTCTTATTTTGTTGTTTTTATACAGTGGTTGACCTGCAGTAATTAAAAGTGCTGGTATTCCTATTTTTTTCTAGAACTCTGTATAATATTTTACGTTTCAACTTATGGAATGCTTTTTCGTAGTCAATGAAGATATAATACGTACGTCGGTAATCTGAAATTCCTTATTTTTTTTCGGTTATTTGTGTTAGCGTAAAAATACAGTTTGAGCATGATATGCCCTTTCTGAATCCATGTCGGAATTGTAACATGTGTACATCCGCAATAAATACCAGTCTTCTAGGCCTATTTATTATTTTAGCATATAATTTGTAACAACCAAGGGTTAAACAAGGAAGGTAATCCCAATGCTGAAACGAATTTCATGCTGACGTAACGCCAGTCAAGAAGCAGCGCTCGTCGTGCGCGCAATAACGACGCTTGCTGGTCGCTCTTGTGTATGAGACCAATGAGAAAATATTATAGTACCACGTGAAATAGAAATGGCACGGAAAACCTAACCGCTTTGAGGAAGCTCAAAGCCACATCCGTTTTCTTAACCAAAATTCAGTATCATACGAGGGGGGATAGTCTCTTTCTTTGCAGGATGAGAGTGTGAAATCATATTCAATAATAATAATAATAATAATAATAATAATAATAATAATAATAATAATAATAATAATAATAATAGAGTTTTTTCTTCTTTTTAATTTTTTTTCGTTCTTATTTTTATAAGCCATAATCTTTGTCCTTCCCTTATTTTTATTCTCCTCTTTCTTTTAAGCTTCTTTTGTAATTCATAATCATTTTCCTCTCTGTTTCTGTCTTTTAATTATTTATATCTACTTTTCATTTTTATCTTCTCTCAATTTTTCATATCTTTATAATATTTAAATTTATTCTTTCAACTCCTCTGAAATTTTCCTTAAATTCATTCTCTCTCCTTTTTCGAAGTCAGTTTTCCTCCATCCTTCTCTGAATAATTATATTTCTGATTCATCACTACTGTCACTATCGTCATCATCATCATCATAATCATCTTATTCTTCTTCTATAAAGAACTGTGCACTTAATATTGCTCCTATTTTATAAGTTGACAAATATCGCTACTACTTGGCCATATATTTGGCATGACGGTAGACCAATGCTTGAGATTATACAGAACAAACCCAGTTTATATGAATGAAAGATAAGTCACCCAAGAATTAAATATGAAATTATTCGTGGCAATTAGGAAGTCAAAAGAGGGATAGCAATGGCAAAGAAAGCTTTTAATATAAAAAGAAGCATCTTCTGCGGTCCTCTGAAAAGTGACTAGTGAAGTGCTTTGTGTGGAGTGTGGCATTGTATAGAAGCAGAAACATGGGCATTACGACAAAGTGAAGAGAAACGAATAGAAGCATTTGAAATGTGAATATCGAGTAAGAATGGAGAATGTGAAATGGACAGAATAACAAATGAAGCTGTGCTAGAAAGAGTGGGTGAAAAAAAAATGATGCTGAAACTGATCAGGAAGAGAAAAAGAAATTGATTGGGTCACTGGCTGAGGAGAAACTGCCTACTGAAGGATGCACTGGAAGGAATGGTGAACGGGAGAAGAGTTCGGGGCAGAAGAAGATATCAGACGACAGACGACATTAAGATATGAGGCGTTCAGAGCTAAAGTGGTTCAAGTCCATGAGACATAGTTTTGAGATAATAGCACTTAAAGTTAATTTGCTCTAGTGGATTAACTAATTTCAATAATTTTATTGCTCCATTCTCAAATTCTAGATTTATAAAATATAAACAATTGTGATGTTAATTGATGCAACGCTTTGGTGACTTGATCCAATATGGCTCAGAACATCGTGAACAAATAATCTGAGCCAAAAGTGACTGGTGTCATCTACCGGCGAATGCTTAGAATTAAGACTTGATCAATTACTGCTCGGAAAAGATTCAACTTCAGATAATCAGAAAATGAATTAAACTCAATTTATGAAAATATGTGACTTAATCCACTTTAGGCCTGAACGCTTCATATATGGATCATATGAAGAGACAAGAAGAAGCCACAAAATAGGGAAGACTAGAGAATGTTGGGTTTACAATGAAAGACCTGCCCTTGGACAGAGAACTATGAATGAATGAATGAATGAATGACTACACGCAACTACAGCGAAGGACTAATTAGTTATTTTTTCTCGTTTATATCATAGCCCTATTATCATGAAATGAGGGTCGACGCGAAAAGCGCTGGAGAGATACTTGAACAAACTTTTTAAATGCTATTAATATTAGAGAAAATCCTAATGTATTTTAAAAAACTTAATCGTGCTGTAGTAAATGCTGTTGAATACTATCATGAAATGACTCTAGAAATTCACAGAAGAATCGCGTAAGTGCGAAATGCGACATTCGCCACAACTGTATTAATTCACATCTATCCTCATGATGTCGTGCGTGGACTTCCTCACTTACACTGCAATGGCGTCATCTCCGGCCTCGCCCTCGGACTCGGTCATCTCGACGTCCACCCACTCGTCGCTGGTCTCGCTCCTCGGTTGGCCAGGTCCTATAGCCGTCAGCTGATACGACAGCACCTCGTGAGGGCCGTCTTCAGCAGAAACTGTCAACAAGAAACGCACTCTCTTACAGCTATTCCAGGCAAACTGAGAATTTCAATGAAAAAGTCTTTTTTCAGAAGTATCATTGACATTTAGGTCTAGGACTCAAATTGTATCCGTTTTGTATAGGGGAAACTAGGCAAATTCCGCAGTACGGGTAATTCCGCAGTAGTGCATATATGATTTTACTGCGGTTAACAACAGCGTGAACGTAAGTTTTGAGAGGCTGTCAACAGGAGGCATGTCCTCTGCAGTACTATAGAAAAAAATCAAGGATATTGGTCGACATCTCTGTCAGCAATACAGTGAAACATCGAAAGTTGACCGTTTTTCGTGTTTTGCTACATAGCTGTGAAGAAAGTGAGCATTGTTAAATATAAATTGTTCCTTTTATATTACTTTCATAATGTATTTCATAATTATTTACTACTGCGGAATTAGCCAAGTCCTATTGCGGATTTATCCGCACTGGTGCGGAATTACCCGAGTTCTTCTTCAACTGTAATGTATGTACAACTAAATATATTTGCATTTTAATAGGTCTCTTTATCTCATTTGGTAATGAAAAGTTTCGTCCATGTCTATATCTTGATAATGTTTTTCAATAAACATTTTGATAAAAATATGATAGATTTACTTCTTAATATTGCGGAATTAGTCGAGTTTCCCCTAGTTGTCACGATGACAATAAGAACTCATTATTAAAATAAAATTACATTGTCTTCCCTTCCTGGAAAAGTTCCTGATTCTGATTATCAGTATTTTAATAATAATCCATTAGACTAGTAATAAAGCAACGAATGAAAAATGTTGAATAAACGCGCCATAATCATCTTCTCCGTCAACACGAGGCACTCAGTTACAAAGTTCGCATTTAATATATGAAAACTACAGCTTAAGATGTGATGTCCGAATCTTACTTATAGGTTGAATTTGCGATATGGGCCTATAAAGTTTCAGAACCAATCGCAGTTGCGTTTCTTGATAAGACGCTTTGTAAGGAAGGTCTTATCTGATAAGACGCCTCGTACAATACTGGACATGTAATCGCGGCAAATTAAAACAAAATTTAACTTTGAAAATTGCGTTTTCAATAACTGTTACGTCAAGTAATAAATAAATGTCTGTAAAAATTGTTCATGTTTTTTTTTTATTCTGTTAATGTAGGCCTAACATTTCAGCTTATCTTACTTTTGAGGTTCAGTATTGTCGTTTCGTATTTCAGCTCTGAGTAGTTGGCAATAGTATTTTTTGGCCGATCGTATTTTTTAACAATCTTACCGACGTTTTTGGTAGGCCTTATAAGTTAAACTTGCAACATACGTGCGATACGTAAATAACAAATAACACCTATCGACAAAATATACGAATAACAACAAATGAATAACATCTATCGACAAATACGAATAATAACAAATGAATGACACCTATCGACAAATACGAATACAGTAAAACCCCGATAAAACGCTGTTCAAGGGACCGGGTGTAAAACGCATATTAACCGGGACCGCGCGTATTAGGGGGGTATACTAATTTTGACATATGTACAGTATCTATTAGCATTTTTCTTTATTGAAATACGCCGGGAAAGTCCCGGTACTCAATTTTATAGGAGGCTGAGTGAACCTCGGGGTCGTTCTGAAAGTTGTGGCATCGAGAAAAATCCCGTCACCACTCGGGATCGAACCCCGGACCTTCCAGTCCGTAGCCAGCTGCTCTACCAACTGAGCTACCCGGCCTCCCCACATTTACAATATGTACTGTACTTAATTCTTTCGAGGGGGGGGGGGAACATTTATAGTTGTTTGCAGTGTGCGTGTTCTCCAAGTCCTCATGCTTACCACACTTCAGTTTCTGCGATTACATCCTCCCGACATCGCAGCTGTAGTGATTGAGTCGCGCTTTTTTATTATCGTTCTTAATGTCAATGATGGGATTCCTAATGCATCAGAGAGTTGTTTCTGAGTAAGAGTACTGTTCTCATCGTACTTTTGTAAGATTTCCAATTTTTCCGACACAGAAAGGGCTTTTCGTTTAACACTCATTGTAATCACACTCACAGACACTTCAGTAAACTAAAAGACAACAAACTGCCCAGTAAAAATTTCCAGAATTTTATTATGGCCGAGTGAGGAATGCTGTTTGAGAGAGAGAGTTAGCAAGAGGGTGAGGTATTGTAACTGTATGCAGGCATTAACCACGCAGGTAAGGAGTCGAATAAGGGAGCGTAATAAGAGGGTGAGGGTATACTAAGGTATGGAGTATGAAGGTTTAAATGCGCAGGTAAAGGGTCGAATACCAATATTTTCAGGTTAATGGCACCAGTAAGTTCAATTACCAAGATGTTTCATTGCTGTTACAGTACATTGCTGAAAATTACATCGAAAATATTCCACAAAACAGCGTATTATGCAGGACGTGAGCGCAACAAACGGGGTATTCTATAAAGGCGTTATATATGAAATGTGCAGGACCGGACAAAAAAAAGCGTATTACACGGGATAGCGTAATAAGCGGGCGCGTCTTATCGAGGTTTTACTGTAATAATAAATGAATAACACCTATCGACAAATACGAATAATAACAAATGAATGACACCTATCGACAAATAACAAACGGCGATCACACGTGCAACGCAAACTACGAGCATTTATTTAAATTAAAAATGATTAATAATAATTTATTTTTTATTAAAATCGGCCAAAAAATTGTGTGCAATACATGTGTGCTAAGTGTATTACAGAAACTCGGAAATTGAAAAGACTCGACTTCGTCTCGGCTTTTCAAACTTTTCCTCGTTCCTGTAAATCTCGCTTATCACAATATACTATAGTATGCTGTGATAGATAGTTTGTTTTTGAACTTCATTACAAGGAAACATAATAATGTCTTATTGCTGTGTTTCATAATAATTAATTCGGTTTTGCAAGTTATTTAATTTTATTTGTTGAATAATCTTGTTATCTTATTATTTCATATCCTCAACAGTAATTAACTGCGAGTAATTATTGGTTTTATTTCTCACATAATTTTTATATCTCTTGGAAATTATTCTTATTTTTATCACATACAAATTTGAAATTAGACAGTAAATCGGACAAAACAAGAAAGAAGTTAATATACAGTGTGCACTTAAATATACGAAATAAAAGAACATATATGTCATTTAAAAGGGAAAACCCCAAAATATGCATTTATGCAAAGTAAATTGGCTTTACGTTGGACATGCTTGTAACAGACATGTTAAAACCTAGTCTTAATTCGACAGAGTTCCCTCGCATTCGAACCACCCATTTCAATATAAAATAGCTGGCCTTAATAGCCTAGTAAATAAATTTGTTAACATTCCCATGAAAAAAACAGTACTACAATAATGAATTAGGAATTATTATTTACACAATTGCTTCCGAAAATGGATACAAAAAATATAGATAATTTAATAAAACGTACAAAACAAAATAAATTCATTAAAGACAATAGCACACTACCTCAAACAAAAGAAAGCAATTTTTTTTACATTCACTTATTGCAACAGCTTCACTTATATAAGAGGACGTAGCTGCAATAAGGGCCCATACTCCAAAATGCTGTTCTGAGATAGATAGAATTGAAATTTTTAAAAACAGTGCAGGGCATATAAAATATATTATCAGCATTACTGTTCAACATTTCTCAACGAACCTTTGTGGGTATAACAAAGAAACTACGGAGGATCGATTTATGCATTCTCCGGAAAAAAGGATCTATGGGGCTGTGAGCCCTTATTGCAGCTCAATTATAAATACGTTTAAGAAATTTAATCATAATATAGCATACAGAACAGATAATACATTGCAAAAAAGAGTATATAGTATTTTGGACCAGAACTTAGATAATTTAAACACTTCCGGCGTTAATAAATTAAAATATCAATTTCTTGATTGCGAAGCCACAAACTAGCAGAACATTTGTTACAAAATATAAAGAACATAGACAATTTTCACACAGTATAGGATTCAATCAGCGTTCAACGAACACATTTATAACAACCAACATTTCTTTACGAATATAGAATCGGATATGACTATCCTGCATGTACAAAGTAAAGGTCAAACTTCTAGAAGCCATAGAGATTTATTTTATAAAGGCAAAATTACAAATAATTTAAATGATAAAGCTCCAATTGACAATAGCATTCTCATTTATTTGTGTATTGCTTTTCAATTTGAATAGCGTAGTAGTAACACACGCCGCATTCAGTCACCTACCCATACCGGCGTAGCATCTCAGCGAACACCAGCTGATTAGTCATAAATGTTCATTCTGTACTATGGCCGTTTTCAATTTTAAACACATTATTAAACTTCAATTCCAACATTGTAATTTTTGAGTAACATTATATCAAGAGATTATTCTCCTTACAGATGACCACTGAAGATAGGACCGCACGTCCTGAAACATGTATGGTTTAAACATGATTTTCAATGTGTGTTTTAATAGTGTAAAATTATATTGTCTTTGTATGTTAAATTTTTTAATCAAAGTTGACTTTATTCGAGCGTAAAAACCATGATCGGCAAAGGTCCACTTTTTCTTTTTCAATATCCCAAATCAATAAAAACGTGGAATTGCATGAAGTTCCGCGGTCTAATAATCATCAGCCCGGGTTAAGTTCACGGTGCGACGTGCTGTACTAGTACAGGGACATCATTTTATTTTTACTAACATTTTTAATATTAACCTGTCTATCTTTGGATTAAAGGTCTAGAACCGGAAACACCGCTTGCTCCCCCTTCCAAGACTGGAGTTCGATGATACTGGCATTAAATACAAATCACTTTACTAGGTATAGGAGGGAAGAAAAGTAGTTCATCCATTTATGTAAACTAGGAAATATTGCAATTTTGAGTTTGATAATTTTCATTAGGTTTTTGTTTAATCAAAACACAGTACTGTATTAACACTTACTGTTTTTACTCACGAATTGAGCTATCCATTCGGACGTATTAATTATGCAGTGTATATTTACTGTTACAGCACATTAGCGTACAATATAGAGAATGAAGTTAAATTGAAAAAAAAAATAATATGGATATTTAAACACATTTTTGAAAATAGTGGCCGTTCATTTCGATACAGGCTTCAGTTCTTCTGTGCATATTATCTCATTATAGACTATTGCACCTAATTCCAATTACCAGTTTCGTTCTTCGTACTAGTAACTCATGTTGAAATAATTCTGTACCTACTCTAAAAAAGAGTACCTTACGTTCTGTAAATTCAATCTTCACTTCTCCCAGACCCGCACAGATAAAATTACTCAGACATGCTATCTACTGTCCGTCCAAGTGGTTATGTTACAGGATCGTAGAAAGGGAGGAAATCACGTGACAGTTAATTACTTAACGAGGCCCTCTTATTTCCCTTTTATTTAAGTTATTTTAAACAGTTGTATAATATTACGTAGACATCCAATTGGTGACAGAAAACAGCTAAGACAGCCCAGTCACTAGCCCTTGCAGAGGGGCGAGCAGAAGCAGGTGGGGAAATTGGGATGCGACGTAGGCAAACGGACCACAGTACCTGTGCGAAAATATGATTCAATATTGAAATCTCTTTCGTAACTGGAAAACGCGAACATATTTCTGGAACGTACTATACTCACTAACTCAGTACTGCATACGCGGCCTTGGTTCTGTGTGGAGAACGGTTGGAAGTTTACTAGTGGAGGGGTGGGAGTGTGGTACATTCAAAAACTCAGGTACAATAAAAATTGAAGTAAAAATAAAATGATGTCCCTGTACAAGAGCGCGGCCGTTCGGCTATCCAATCATTCATACGAGTAGAACAGGAGAGATAAGCACAATAAGCCTCGGACTACAGTGTAAGCCTTCGGGTCTCTCCTCCATACAAGAGAGAGAAAAAAGAAGTGACTGCAGCGTGTAGCTGAGTACTTTTCTTGTGCCAAAATTATGAGAAGACAGGAACCCTACCTGGCTTGCTTTTTACAGACCTCTAGGGCTTTTACGCAAAACACTTTCACCATCTTTGCACAACCATTAGATAATAGTACAGTATGTCTAGTGCAACTGTTTTCCACGTCGAAAAGCCTGGAGGTATAGCTAGATTGCCTGCCCTACAGCTAAGCGTCCGGTGTGGTGCAAATTTGCGCTGCCATCAAAGTTATAGTTCACGTAAAGTGACGACATGGATCGGCAAGGGAAACTGGAGGACCCCAACTGGGCCCGCATCTCAACGGAGATGTACGCAATAAATACTTCACGGAGCGATCTGGTATTCAACTTGGATACTTAAATTTGAGGGCAACGAACTGGTTGAACGGTTGTAAATCTTTCGTTGCCAAGTCAGTCAGATGAAAATTATACGGACCGCTCAGGAAACTTGTGTTAAATCTAAAAAAAAAAATAATGACAAAATATTTAAGGGAATTTTGTTGTTAAACTATGCGAAAGTTGTGAAAATATAACGATATTTTATTTTATACTCGACATGCCGAAATGTAGTAATTATACACATAGTAGCAGCTCTTTAATGGAACTCATTAAAGTACACCTATTCATTAAAATTCAGGTTTTCCGCCAATCAGAAAGCAATATGAAAGCGCAAGTATCGATTATTCTCGGATATGCAATCGAAAGACAACTAGCGAAACGTCACGAAGGCTGGAAATCCAATACTGTCGCAGAAGGTTATGTTCCGTTACTATAATAATTAGCGTTAATTGTAAATAATATTCAAATAAATTTAATTTGTCATCTCGTTTTTCAATGTCTAAATCAATTTCCAGGTTATATCAAGATTAATGTTCATTTTACTCTCTAGATTATATGAAGGTCAATGATATTTGTTCCTCGGAAAAAATCAACACTTTCGCGTCTGCGCACATCTCACAATTTACGAGATTGCACAAGGTCACTTCCGCTCCCCAGTCAGATAAGAATGATATGAATACTTGTGAATAATTTCTAGTTAGAAATATGGTCGAGCATAAAAATTCGTATGAAACTTGCCTAAAATAGTAATTAAGACCTCGTATGAAAATTATGAAACTCGCTTGCGCTCGTTTCATAAACATACTCGCGTCTTAATTACTGCCATTATAGGCTCGTTGCATAATGTACTATTGTAATATCTTAGGCTGTGATTTAAACTCGGGTATCCAACTTAACAGGAATTCTCACATGTTCTAAATTTTAATAGTAAGCCTATGCAAAATACCTACATTTCGTCATCAATGTGGTCTAAGAATAGCTACCTTCCTTGGAGTTATTTCCGAGAATATTCCAAAGTAATAATAATAATAATTTTATTCCTACAATAAAGATACATATTGCTTCTTTTATATATAATAATCACTCCAACTCCCCCAGATATAGTACATACTTGTGCTCAGGGGGGATTCCACAAAATTTTAAAACAAGTATTTACTCGTAATTAACAAAAAATAAAAGTAAAAAGAGAAACACAGATATTACAGTATATTGCCTCCCTAAACAATGATTTTTAATTGATTTTTTAAATAAGGAGCATTAGCAGACAGCGCACTGAATGGAATACTGTAAATAGACAACGTAAGCAACGTCAGATCACTGAATACAGTATGTGTAAGATGTACACATAAATAAGATGTACAGAGGAATAAAATTATTTCATTTCCACACAACTATTTTTGCTTGTAACTTTCGACTCGGTCATTTCCGGACCAGGGTTCCTTATCTCAAATTGATACATGTGCCCTTCGTCATCATCCCTGAAAGTTTGTAACACCACCTTGGAAACACTCTGTACATTGGAAATGTAACTTAAAGTTGTGGTTACTATTCCTAGCGATAAATAATAAACACGCATCCAATTTGATGTACAACAATGCATTCTTGTTTATACAAGCAGTTTCGTAGTATAATAACGTGATACCGGCATTACAGTATAATTATGCAGTTGCATACTTTCCTTTTATTCTCGCCGGGACCGCGACAATGCTATACCAAAACAATAACCGACTTCCACAATGTGTTCAAGAATAAACTTCAGAAAATATTTACCAACAAGTGTTTTAAAAACAAATTTCACTGTAAAATGAAAACCAAAAAGAAAGATGGGAAGAAAAAAGGAATAGAAAGAGAAAATGCCGCCCCCCTGAAAATTGCCTCCTCCCTAGGCACTGCACTAGACCAAGGCCTTTACCAAAATACCAGTTTCATCGACGCTAAATAACAACGTACTTGATACAGCGTCGTTAGATAACCAACATAATCATTAATTAATTTTGTATATAAATTCTGAGGTCTAATTTTCATATCTTCCGAGATTTAATTAATCTAATACAGTCAAGGTAAACCAGGACAGTAGATTATTAAATTAGAATTCTAATTTATATCGAACGCATAAAATATTGCCTTCTAAAAAAGGATAAATTTCTAGTGGTGAGGCACAGCTGCACGAAATTACTACAGAATAAGACGACCAAGCCTCCTATACAAACCAAATCTAATTCGGTCAGTGTACATAAACTAAGCTTGCTAGAAGTGAAGATTCTTTGGAAAAACACCAACCTGTTCCGTACACACTGTTATCTGACGCAGATATGGACTAATTACTCTGTGATATACATTAAAAAAAGTTTCACAGTCTCTTGAATGCTAGCACCGTCTCGCGTGGGCTGGAAACTGCGAAGCTATCACAAAGGCCAAACCACGTGTACGGATGTTATCGTAATATACCTAAGATATTTGCTCATTTCATGTGCGGATTCACAAGGTCTTTTCTGGTCTGAAGGCCACAGTTTTAAGACAGGTAAGTTAAATAATATATAGGAGAGCAAAGGTCATTACTGAAGTCGAGTCAACTAGTACATACATACATACATACATACATACATACATACATACATAATTCCATCATAATTACAAATAAATAATAATTTAATAAAAAATTTCAATAAAATAATTAAATATTAATAAATCAAAACTTAAAAAAATAAAATTTATTAATTTATATATATATATATATAAATTCGATTTTTTATTAATATAATATATACCTTATATTAATAAAAATCGAATGTGTATATATATATATATATAAATTAATAAATTTTATTTTTTTAAGTTTTGATTCATTAATATTTAATTATTTTATTGACCAATAAGTAATAAGAAAATCCATTACAAAATATAAATACAGAACCAATAAAGAAAAAAATTTACATACATACATACATGCATGCATACATACATACATACATGCATGCATGCATACATACATACATACATACATACAAAACTATATGTTATATGTTATGAATATATTTAACCTCAGGTACTTCAGACAAATCAGAGACGAATCAAGAATGGTACGGATCCCCGACGAAAATAATAATTGGGCCCCTTGAATGAAAAGTAAAAATTAATAGTAACGACAATATATTATTATTATTATTATTATTATTATTATTATTATTATTATTATTATCGCCATCATCATTACCATCATCATCATTCTTCGATATTGAACTCAGGGACAATTCAGTTACAGTCACACATTTATTAACTCTTTACCTAAATACTAGTCTCTAGAAAGTAACTTTTCGGCACTTTGAGGAGGCAAAATCTTGAATTGTGCCTTCAGAATCAATCTCCGCCAAATTTCTGTTCAATACTCATCATATAAAATTTAAATTATTTACGCGTGGTTGGGCCAAGCGATTTCTCACTTCACCTTTGATTAATTATTAATTTTACCTTAAAATGAACATTGTGAGATGCACTGATCCCAAACAATGTCAGAAAAATGTCCATAGCAATTTCCATACTGGGGAATGGTGACAAAAATCCTCATTTTTCATGTAACTGTATAGGTTATGATTATTATGATTAAGAATATTGATATCTTTAACATCCCTATTATCTCCGGCATATTCTTCCAAAGGTTTCGTTTTCACTTTCAGATATACAGCAACGTGTGACATTCAGATATCAGCTTTGCAGAAATAAGATAACTTATCTGTTATAAAAACTTGCAAGGCTTTCACAATATTTCGACGTATTTCTAAACTGCCCAACACATGCAGATTTTCAAGATCTCTGAAAAATGTCTTAAACATATGTATATTATTTATACTTTCAACTGCCTATTGCACAATATGCTCTGTCTTTGTGGCAGCCTGTTAATACGGGGAGCTGTTATCGTTTAGATAAATGAATTCGGAGTTCGGAATTTTCTTAATACTTCTCGTTCTTCAGTCTTCTTTTACTTAGCACAACCACTTTCAAAACGCGTATTTACTAATGATAAGTTAACAGGGTAGAGTGTTAAAATAGAAAATGAAATTTCATTAACTTCGTAGACACGATTGCTTATGTTCGAAAGTCGAATGAATTCTGTCGTATGATGTGTAGCATAAACCATTTGGTGGTGCAATTCCATTGTTGTAATTTTTGAATAATATTTTATTAATATAATTGTATTAGTAGGCTATATTACGATATATATATATATATATATATATATATATATATAGATATTATTAAATTAATAAAGGAGTCTGACATCTCTGGTATAATATATTGTACACAAATAGTTATTTCAACGTTAATAATTTTAATGCTTCATTTATGTCAGTTGTAGTGGTTTTATGATAAGAGAAGAAGAACGTGCGAGAGAACTGAATGGTCGCAGACTTGCCATGCCTTAAGTTCCAGTCTATATATTACCCATCCAAGCCAAGAACCATACTAATGTATCATTACGCACAAGGTGAACAGAAAAGATCGAGTACACATTAAAATATAGAGCAGCGGTGACCAAAACTCGAGCCGCAGTGATTACATGCGACAGACAGTCTATGAAGTAAGGAGACGGAGGAAAGGTACTTGGCACGAAAACTACAGCCAGTGGTGGTTCTCGCGGATAAAAATCTCAAACTTTGCTGTATCAGTAATGTCACTGGTGTCATCAAGAGCCAGTGAATAATATACGATTTTTCTTGTTTCTTTTTTCTAACCTTCCTCTTGAATATAATCAGGAATTTTCTAAATTCTTCTCTCGATAATTGGTCGAGAAATTCGTAGTTTTTCGAAATTTAAAACTTCTTATGGACAGGTTATTTAATCTATTTTAATCATTACTCTTTTGAGAAATTCTGTTCTATTAAAAGGCTTTAGAGCACGAGATATTTCAAATTCCATTACGTAGCTAACTTCCTTACATTTATCTATCTCGTCTTTCTTTTCCTGGCTATGATTTAAGACATATCAATTCCTGGGGTTTAGCAGTTCGTTGGCACATGATACTGAATCAGTTTTTCTACAATATTATTATTAACTGAATAACTAATAAATATTTACCCTCATCTAAAGATTAAGAAGATTCAAACTGAGATAAAACCTAATAATTTCATCCTTCTCGGGAGAAGATCTAAAAATATCAATATCCATGCACGTACAGAAGAATTATAGAAACACATACTTAGTGGTCAATAATAATAATAATAATAATAATAATAATAATAATAATAATAATAATAATAATACATTATTCAGCGTGGCAATTAATGTTTCTATATAATCCTAATTGAACCATTGAGCAAAGTTGACATATTACATTTTGTCCAACAGAACAACAAAAAAGTACTCCTTCTCATCCATTACGAAACCACCTCTTACTGCTTGTAGAGACAGAGATTGTAGAGCGACATGATAACGCCACTGCTTGCCTTCAGTAAGTGATTAAGTGAATTAAACACACAACAATGTACAGGAAACTCCTCGTAACCGTTTGGATGTCTGTGATTACACGATGTAATCACCCGCTTTGGACACCGCTGCTATAGAGGTACATTACGTTTATTTTAATCTAGCATAATTGATTAATTACATTGCACTGATTTGAATTGGCATAATATGTAAAAAAAAAAAAACGTTACAGTTACAATGAAATATTTCGGGACTATAAGCGCATCTTGACTTTGACTTTCAACCAATCGCAGATCAGTCAATAACGTCATATTGTTTCGGTCCAGTGCGGTTCTTGGCTTGGATAGACATAGGCGCTCTCGCTGAGTAATTGAGACAGATATGCAATACAGTATTGTTGAAGCAGAAGAACAAAGAGGCAGGAACAAACAATACCCTTATTGTTAAATTAATTAAGTTTCGCTCCAAAAATTAATATTTGATTTGACCCTGTATTTATTATTATTATTATTATTATTATTATTATTGTTCTGAGACTTCCTTATAAAGCAACGCCCATGCGTTAAAACAGCAATATCAAATACAATGACATGTCAGGTATTTTACGATTACGAGCAAATACCTGAAACTATGTGATAACGCGTTATCACGAGTCACATGTTTTATGTACTTTAGTATCGATCTCTTGCAGCAAATCGGTCTAATCGCGTTCACTTGATATGATTACCGATATTTCTCAAATTGATAAATTCTTTAAATGTCTACATTAATTTAAGATCGTAACTAACATGATTGTAACGGTAGAAGAAATGACTATGTAATATAGAGCGAACCACATAAACCTTTACAGTTTTAATGATATAACTTCTGAACCCATAATAGCAAACGTGTGCAATGTCTTTTGCATTACAGAGTCACTGTGGGAGATTCCTGAAAATAAATGTTGGGCGTCAAGGAAACTTAATTTCTTGGGGACCCTCATAATTGCGGTCGAGTGGCCAAAATTTGTTTAACCACTTGTTTTGATATTATTAACATGGTGGAAGAAAAAATATAACTTTTTTATCTCCCCCATGAGAATGTTTGCTTGTCAGCTTTTACGGCCATAGGTGACAGGAGTTCTCAGAAGAGTTTGACATATTTTGGTATTTGTTTTACGGCTAAAAAGCAAACATTCTATTTTCTTCCACCATGTTAATAATGTCAAAAGAAGTGCTTATACAAATTTTGGCCAACTGTAGAAAATAATTCAATTTTTTAAGTTGGCTTAAGAGAACAGTTCTTTTAAAAATAAACATAAACAAAAAACTGGGGATTTGAACCATTTGTCTGTAAAAAACAAAGTAGTTCGGAGTGCCTCAACTCTATACATTTATACTAATGCTTTTTCACAATCCGGGATGGTCAGGTGCGCCGGTCATTTAACTTTGTTACAAATTGAAAGTAGGCTCTTAGCGAGGGGTTTGGGTCAGGTGTCAGGTAAGTCAAAATACCATTGTGTGTGCAACGCAAAAATATTTTTCTAGGAAATCTTAAAGCACAAAAGAAAAACACAGATTGTGGCAGAGAGAAGTTGTATTTGCAAGCGATACAATGGGGTGGAAATAGCAAATCAACTTTTCAGGTTGCATCATCCCACTTCTACTGACCAGTTAAACTGTGACGACATTTTTGTGAATTTAATGTATTAATAAATAGTGATTTTAAATTACATATTTTATTAATATTACATAATTAATTACATATTTCTCCGATATTAATTAATTCATTCATTCAGTGATCTGCCCAAGAGCAGGTATTTCACTGCAAACCCAGCATTGCCCAATCTTTCCTATTTTCTACCTTCTTCTTTGTCTCCGCATATGATCCATATATCTTAATGTCATGTATCATCTAAAATCTTCTTCTACCCGAACTCTTCTCCCGTTCACCATTCCTTCCAGTACATCCTTCAGTAGGCAGTTTCTTCTCAGCCAGTGACCCAACCAATTCCTTTTCCTCTTCCTGATCAGTTTCAGTATAATTCTTTCTTTACCCATTCTTTCCAACACAGCTTCATTTCTTATTCTGTCTGTCCACTTCACACTTCCATTCTTCTCCATATCCACATTTCAAATGCTTCTATTCGCTTCTCTTCACTCCATCGTAATGTTCATGTTTATGCCCCATATAATGCCACACTCCATACAAAGCACTTCACTAGTCTCTTCCTTAGTTCTTTTTCCAGAGGTCCGCAGAAGGTGCTCCTTTTTCTATTAACAGCTTCCTTTGGCATTGCTATCCTCCTTTTGACTTCTTGGCAGCAGCTCATGTTACTGCTTATAGTACAGCCCAAGTATTTGAAGGTGTCCAATTGTTCTACTGCCTCATTTTGAACTCGCAAGTTTACCTTCTTTATTTTTCTTTCTATGACCATGGTCTTCGTCTTATTTGTATTTTGACTTCATCCCATACTGCTCACAACTGTCATTTACCTCCAGTAGCATATCCCTTAGTATCATCTCCTCTTCTGCTAACAACCATAGCCTACCAGCAGCAAATCCTATGCACTTTATTCTTCTTCCTACTATCACTCCTCCCATGTTCTGAAAACAGTTATTTACTAATCCCCGATATTACTAAATGTTTATGTACATATTGCGTACTTTGATATTACATAAAAATCCGGGGCCTAATTATTATTATTATTATTATTATTATTATTATTATTATTATTATTATTACCATCAGGCAAATTATAGCTGGTAAAAAGAGAAAATAAACGAAAGCGAAAAGACATTTTAAAATCGTCTTATGGATTTATGGACTGGAGGGCAAAGGTGAGACTTTATCATAAAGTCATATTACAAGTGTTGAAATTGAAAATGCACTCAAGTGAAATCCAAATTAAAATTTCTCTATAACCTTTCACCGTGATGCAACGAGCACCACGTAAATATTTCCTTCCTACTACAAGTCATAACTCACATGAAACATGAAAGTATAGCGCGTATTAGTGTATATGATGCAGCAGCGGATTCCGCTCTCATATTTCTGTTGCCGACGACCCTGGGGGCAGACTGTCAAGGTCCGAGGAGTGGTATACAACACAGATTGCGTAGTACACGCATCGTAAAGTGTGCTCCGAAGTAACTTTCTCTTGTCTGCCTTGCACCAGTGCATTGTGCCTGACGGGCTGCTTTAGATAGGCCTATATGCAAAGTCTCTCCAAGCGGTTTGTTACAAAGTGAAGTGAATTCGTTGTGCATCCGTTATCGAGATTGTGCATGCAAGTGGAAGTAGCACACACTGTCTTATTACGGGGCCTTAACCTAGCATTGGTTCTCAATTTATGCACGAATGATGTGATAGGATGTGAGAGACACTTTCCAGCATTTTAAATACTCCTGTGAGGTTATAAGCATAAAACCTGAAATTATAACATTTGCGAAATAATTTTCTGCAATGTAGATATACTATTTATGAATTAATAATAACATACGGGGTGAGCAATTTATCACCCGGCCGGAAAACTGAAACTTCGGCTATCGGCGGACTCTCTTGCAAACGCCGATTACGGGTACAGTGCAGTATCAATGATTATACAAACCACGAACTATTAATGTAAAATGTTATTAAATATAAGCAGTTAAAACGTCATTTATTCGCCCAAATTAAGAAAGGAGACTCTGAAATTGCCTGAATTTCTCTTTCAAATATTTGCTTATGATATAACGCATCACTGTCTGCAGTTACCTTTGAGAAATGGAGACAATTTAGGCATGTAACTTTTCTGTTCAACCTATACTAATAAAAAAGAAAAAGGATTTTGTGGAACTGCAATTGCACTGAAGTTGTCATGGAAATGCTTACAGTGTGTTTTATCCGATAAACAACAATGAAAAGGATTCCGTTCTAACAAAACAAGGGAGTTCGCATACTGTAAATATGTAACCCGCTTCGAAGATTGTATTATAATCCGTGGGGATTTGCAATGTTATAAATAGAGGCCGTATGTTTAGCATTTATTTTGGTTAAAATAGGCAGGCATATAGGCACTAAAATAGTAAAAATAGGCAGTGGAATAGGCACTTATTATTTATGTAAACAGACAAAAAAACAGACAAATACTAATAAACTATCCCATACGGTACTCACTTTCCTTGGTTACATGTCACAACAAGATGCTTTTTTAAGTTGTCAGCTGTTATAGTGAGCCACCTGTCAGTGATAACGTTTTTCATGGTGGAAAAAGATATTTTCACTTCTACTGAAGTGATTGAAGCAAACTTAAAACAACTTATTTCAGAAGGACTGTCTCTACTTTCTTTCAGAGATCGGGAAAAACCGACTGTGTATTGTCTCAAAAAGAGGGGTGTGAGAAGGGATTAGAGACTTCAAAGTACGCGTGACTTGTGCGTGTAAGCGACAACAGTAACGGGACCTGGAGACTTGCTTTTAATACTTCTCTCATCCCCTTTCTTTCGCTGGTAAACCCCGAAGTGACCTGAGCACTGAGGGTTATACTGTTCAAACATCTTTGTTAAGTGACATAAAAGATGGAATTGGTAGGGAGAAAAGTTTACGATTTCTTGGAAACATATGTATTTCTGGAGAATAAGATTTTCAGCAAATATTTGTGTGAGGTGAATATATATTTTTAATTTGTACAACCGTTCTTTTTTGTTTTTTTTATGTACTTTATGTGCGGTTTATTTTAAATCCATTAAAAATATAGAAAATGTACAATAATGACGTAAAAAGGCTAAAAAAAAAGGCATTTAGGTAACGAGAGCTAAAATAGGCAAAAAAGGCAAAATAAAAATTGGGCCTATCGTCCCCAAATGTGTGGAAACGTGTTTACTTCTAATAGGTCTTTCATACATACACTCAGTTTTAAAAAGGCTTTTTGCCTAACATCCGGGCTCTAGACTTATAAACAATGTTATTCAGTTGTGTTTTGACGTGAACGCAAAAAAGACACGTGCACAATAGATGTGTAACTACATAAAGTTAATGCAAGCTTCACATTACTCTCATACAGACGAATAAATAACAATACTATTCTCGGGATATTCTCATGTGCTTGTATGCGGTGTACTAGTTAATTGTTAATTGCTGTGGCTCAAAAGCAGTAAAGTTCTTTGCTTGTCCTCTTCAGAATATAGAAATAATGTAGCTGCAGATTTTAACAGATTATTCCTTCGATAGAGTAAAACAAAAAATTCTAATACCTTATTAGTCCCTAATGAATACTTTTCTCAGAAAAAAATCATTGTTCCCTCATTGTTAACGCTGTTTACTCGATATCGGTGAGATTCTGACTTTTATTCATATCAATAGAAAAACTGATAAGGGAAGATTTATCCCTTTGCAGTTTTTAAACAAGATGAAGGTTTTCTTGCAAATTAAATAAAAATATTAACAAGTATTGCTATTTCCTGCCATTATGAAGTCTGGCAACCCTACTGCAATGACTAAGGGACGGAATGCTGCAATTCAGACATGTGTTCATATGTATTCGTAGGTGAACCGGCGATGCGCTCTTGCTAGGCTACATAGACTTTCAGCCTTATAAATGCACTAATTATCATGCACTTAATTACAAAACGAATAAGTTTTTAAATTTATTTTAATGTATTCTATTGTCCCCATCATTCTGCACAGTTACATCACTTCCATCCTGTGTGTGCGTGTGTGTGAATACACACACATGTATAAGGTGTAAACAGTATACTGTAAACTGCCAAAAAAATAGTGGAGGTAGAGCATAAAATAACAGAAGAAAAAAGTTCTGTAACAGTCAAGGTACTCTCAGGAAAAAAAATTGTTCTGTAAGTCTTTTTTGAAAATGAGAATAGTCATTACTCATTATTTAGGCTACTTTGCCCAGCACCTACGCTCTCTGAAGCAGTCGTTTGATACTCTGTTGTGTATTGGTATGTGTTGGGCGCATGATCAATGGCAATGGCAAGGGCCAGGTATTTTTTGAGATCGCGAAAATCACGACATAATAGATATATAACAGACTTTACCAATCTCTACGAATTAAGTGATTCTGATTAACAATTTGCGGATAAAACAATCGGGACAAATCGCGAAATAGAGTTCTAATAGCGAAATATGAACACATTCGCGAATTATTACTATTGCGTCGTTTCATAGCGAATTTCATATTCTGGTTTTTTTTTTTTCGGATTTTTTTTTTTTTCACTTGAATTTGTTATATATCCAAGTAGGCTAAATTACATGGTATTTCAAGTGTTCTGATTACATTAGTGAACTTCAAAGACGGGGAATTCAACATTTCACTAATAATTTGAAAGTGTTAATTTGAGGGCTGCAAGTTTTTTTCGTTTTTAATGAATATGTGTTAAATACAGTCTCAATCCAACTATTGGCCATACCGCACCTTTAACAGAATGAAACGAACCTTTAATGTTAAGTAATATTCATACTGAGTTAATACTTGAATTCCAAAAGACCTGTGTTTTCCAAAATTTCCATTAATCTTCGCCAAGAGTACACATCAATCTCTAACAATCTCCACCGACACCAATATTAAAAAACACAAATGATATAATTAATATCCATAAATATCTGCCATAAATGGCATTCATGTTCAGTCTAAATATAAACAAATATTAGACTACTATTAATATTAAAAATATAGTATTTTACAAATTAAAAGTAAAATTATAAGAAATAATTGAATTTCGCTAAATATTTTGTTCAGTAGATCTGTATAATTCTGGAAATTTTATATAATTTACACCCTCTACATACATACATACATACATACATACATACATACATACATACATACATACACACGTCCACACCTGTGGAGTAACGGTCAGCGCGTCTGGCCGCGAAACCAGGTGGCCCGGGTTCGATTCCCGGTCGGGGCAAGTTACCTGGTTGAGGTTTTTTCCGGGGATTTCCCTCAACCCAATACGAGCAAATGCTGGGTAACTTTCGGTGCTGGACCCTGGACTCATTTCACCGGCATTACCACCTTCATTTCATTCAGACGCTAAATAACCTGAGATGTTGATACAGCGTCGTAAAATAACTCAATAAAATAAATAAATACACACACAGGATGAACCGTAAGCAATATCATTAATTTCAGGGCTTTATTCTTTGGAATATTTCAATTTTACTCGGACAATTTAAGAGAGCAGTGTTTTATGATAATAAATGATTGAAATAATTTTATTTTTGTCCTTTAAATGTGCGGAAATTTTATACGAACAAATGTAACTTTTCGTCCTGCAAAGGAATTTTACATTGTTACATTTGTTCGGACCAAACCTTAGGAACGTGCTAAAATATCCAGTGTGCATTGCAAGCGACTGCAAAATGCCGAATCGTGCGAGGCGGTCCCCTATTGTCCACAAATTAATTTGTCCTGCCTGGTGCATTGCAAGGAGGCGTAATCGTGCAGCATCACAAGGCGCAGCGTGTTAGTATGTAGAGGCGTGGAGGGTGGCTACGTGAGGCAATCCACCACCCTGTAATGACCGGAGAAAGCGGTCGTTATGCCATCACGGACCAGAATTAAAAATGACTTGATTTCACCGATCGCCGTAGCCAAGATTGGAAAGTTGAGGGAAGATGTTCCAAGGACGTTCCGATGTTTATATTTTGTTCACACAGCAAGTAATAATAACAATAGCCAAATATGGCTGCGGAGCTCACAATAGCTGATCGATCACGTGCAGTGCTCGATTGTGCAAGATACGAATTTCAAACACCGCTCTAGAAATCTGCATACCAAAGGACAGCTACATGGTAACTTTCTGACTTCATGTTCTAGAGGTTAGATGTTCGATACTCCTTGCACGGTTCCAGACAGTAGGCTTATTTAATCGTTTTCTTTCATAGTATTTCCCTAATGAAAATCATCTTATTCTACCGATATTGTGCGTTCGTTTCAGTGAAAAAACAAATCAATTATGTTTAAGGTGAATGACCTACAGGAATGGTTAAATATGTGTAAAAAAGAATAATTTGATTCGTTATAAACAACATATGTTCTGTGTGTATTTTTTACCATTTATTTTTGTCGACTATGTTCATGTTTTTATTGAATATCACTGGCTTCTGTCCGATTGTCAATTTACGAGTATATTAAATGTGTTTTTTTCTCTCTTTTTCTCTTGTGTGTTATTTATTGGTTTGCATTAAGTTACTTGATGTATTTAGTAAACTGTCCTTGTAACTTTTATGTTATATTATTGGCTAAGACCACACCGTACACGAGCCTGGCTCTTACGGTAGTGGCTAGAAACATTTTTGTTTTATAATTTTAATTTCTACTCACTAGCTAGCTAGTTAAATAAATTAAATTAAATTAAATTAAAATAAGAATCAACAATTTTTTTTTTATTTTTAGCCTAAAAATACTTCATAGTATTGACTTCATTTGAGCGAAATTTCAAGATCTTTAGGAAGAAAATACTCGTAATAAGCTTTTACGCCAATTTTAAATAGCCGCTGCGCTCCAGTCTCTATACTCTGTGCTCAAACTTCTCCGTTGAATATCCGGAGTTCGTGTATTTTACGTTTTTCGATATTTAATATGTAAAATCTCAGGCAATAATAGAGATCATTGAATAAAATTTTCAGGGCATATTCTCACATTCCACATGAATAATTCTATAAGAGGAAATTGTCAAATTGCAAATTAAAGAATAGGTTAAAAATAGACATGTAATTTTTCTTTCTGTTCATAAAAATGCAAAATAAAAATATAAAAATTAAAATTTCTAAAAATCATCAAAACTGATTAGCAGTCTTTTAGCTCTCATTTAAGACAAAATTTATGATTCTGTGATACTCTTGAGAGCAGATACATCATTTTCTTTATAATTTTACATATTTTGCATTTTTATGTCTGTGACTATACCATAAAGGGCAAAAGTGAAAATTTTGTTTTTAAAAGGCTTCATACATTGATATGAAACTAAATTAAGGAAATAGAGGCTCTACTTAAAATAATGAGAAAAGATATTTTCTGTAGGTCTTTCCCCTTAATTAATGGATAAACTAAATGGAAAGAAGAAAAAGCTAATGCAGGAAGATGGGAGAGAGGAAGTCGAAAAGAAGACAGAATGAAAAAAAGTAGCAGTAGTTCGAGGCGTGACAGTCCATAAAGGGCAAGGTAGACCAGCTGACTATTGGCCTAATGTCCACATTCCCCAGCAGAGGTGAACGATCATACAACAAATACATGGATAATGTGGCCAGCACGATGATTCCCGCGCGCTGTCATAGCTGGGTTTTCAAAACCGGATTTTGCTGCTTTAGCGTAGATCCCAAAATTGCCATACAGTAGCCGAAATTTAATGAGAAAATTTCTTCCCCCATGAGGACTCGAACCAGTGCTCATTCCATATTCTTGAGTACAAGCACGACACTATAGCGCGGGACTTTGTAGGCTTTTTTGCAACAATCCGAGTATTTAATAATTACTTATAATTCCCCCGAATATTATGAGCGATCGCGTCTGCTAGAACTCGGATATCTTCGAAACGTTCTCTTTAAAGGTTATAAAATATTACATCATAGAAGAAGCATTTTCTCAGCCGGATCCTGAAAGCGATAAATTTAAATCTAGTGCTGTAGTTGTGCCGGAACGCACTGGAACGCGGTTCCAGTAAAAATAATATTAGGGTTCCACAGCTGCAGTATAAATAATAAAGGAAACGACTGATGAAGCACAATTTAGGGGCTCCTGAAATAGTCGAGTTCCAGAATTTTTTTAACTACAGCACTGTATAAATCCCTTTTTTGCTTAAACTTCATTAAATTCTAATGTTGTAAATAGGCTTAGTCTGCCATTATTATTTCTTTTTGTTTTAAATAAATATTTTAGTTATTTATTTATTTATTTATTTATTTATTTATTTATTTAACTAGCTAGCTAGGTAGTACAAATTAAATTTATAAAACAAAAATGTTTCTAGCCACTACCGTAAGAGCCAGGCTCGTGTACGGTGTGGTCTTAGTCAATAATATAACATAAAATTTACAAGGACAGTTTACTAAATACAGCAACTAACTTAATTCAAACCAATAAATACAACACAAGAGCAAGAATAAAGAAGAAAGAGAAAAAGAAAGAAAAACACACATTTAATATAAATTGACAATCCGATAGAAGCCAGTGATATTCAATAAAAAAGTCGACAGAAATAAAAGGTAAAAAATACATTTGTTAATATTGTATATCATGAATAATTTTACAAATTTCTTTTTCAAAAGCTTCAATTTTAAAATATTTCAAATTTGGAAAATGGTAATACAATACAAATAATACAAAAATACAAAAACTTGTTAGCTATATAATAGAGGAGTGAAGAGAAAGGTCATGACTGTTACATTTGTAGTACAATAAAATTGTATTTAATATGTCACAATCATTATATATTCTGAATACCGGTATCAAAATTGGTATTATGTCTGCTAGAAATTTGCGTGTTCGATGTAACATTTAGCGATAAAAAGTTGCAACACATTTTGATATGTTCTAATTTGCATGTAACGTCATAACGTCGGATTCCAAAGTCTTGTAAGAATAATGTAAGCGAGATAATGGAATGCACCTATTAATTGCGTAATAATTTGAATAATTTCCATGGTAACGAAAGTTATTGGCTTCATAATATAGCGAAAATGTGTTGATAAATGAAGTTAACGTTAATTCTGGTTAAATATTTTGAACGTGAATGTTATACGTTTCCATTACGTCTTTATTTCGTTTGAAGTGAGGATAATGATTGATGGAGTATCTAGGAACTGATAAGATAAGTATTCAAGTTATCACTATTAGATAAATGTCATGTTTCAGTTTATATACAAAGCTCAACCCAGTAGGCCTATTAATCCCCTCTGATTTCCGAAATGTGACTAATGAGTGCCCGGCACTCTTGCACAATTACAAATTAAAAACAAAGTGTCATAATGGCGACACATACTTTCTCATTATACGTCTTACGCGTTTTGTAACAATTCAGTTCCTCTGTCATATTGGTATTAATATTACCATTAACATAATTTTCTTGAACTGACATTTAAAACACAAACGAATGAAATTATTTAATATGCACTCATATTAGAAGGAAACCTTCGTTTTCGGGATTGCATACGAAAGCCACTCTTTCTGGCTAAATACCACGTATTTCATAATTCCGTGAAACATTTTAGAAATTCACTACAAATAAACTAAGCAACGGATACTACATTTTATTATAAAGAAATGTAGGTAAACTCTCCAAGTTTGTTTTACATATCTCACAAATGCTCATGGTGTCCACCCTTGCTGATACGGCAGACATCTAGCCGATAATCAATTTCATCCCACACGCGTGTCAGCATATCACGAACGATCAGTGCCACAGCCGCGGTGATACGATCCTGAAGTTCCTGAAGGTTAGCGGGGAGTGGAGACACAAAAAAATTTCCTTCACAAATCCTCACAAGAAAAAATCGCAAGTTTTTAAATCCGGTGACCTGTAGGGCCACCGCATTAAGGTTTCATCTTCTTGTCCACAGCGTCCTACTCAACGTTGTGATAAATTTGTGTTGAGATAGAGTCGTACGTCATTGTGGAAATGAGCCGGACAGCCATCTTGTTGAAAATGTATTTATCATTGTCCTCATTCATCTGTAGCATTAGCCAATTTTCCAACTTGTCTAACTAGGTTCTCCCAGTGAGGTGCGCTCCATAAAACTCCTCCTAGCGGCAAACCACGGCAACTATGCGATGCAGGCTTTTTCCTAGCAAAACTGAGAGATTTTCTCATTCTATCAGTACAAGAAATACAATTTTAGTTGCTTAGTTCATTTGTGGTGAATTTCTAAAATGTTTCATGGCCTTATGAAAGACGGTGTATTTTGGACAGAAAGAGTGTCTTCATAATTCCCATAGTACAGTATAGGCTTATTTTATAAACCTGTACGCTTCAATAGATATGTTAATTATTTGTTCATACATAAAACAGCTACACATATATACAGACGCACAGATTATATTATGCAACATTCGAACAATTTAGAAATGTCAACAGGATAGGCGTTCTCAATGTGGTGCTGGCGAGCATCATGGTGCTCTTTTAATGACATTTGGTGCTGTCATGCGAGTAATGCTTGCGAGCACGAACGTTTCTGAAGTCTTTTTATCAATTCAGATTTTGTTTACAAGCCGGAACAAACAGTTAGGTTATTTAGCGTCTGTGATGGAATTGGTGATGAGATTATATTTGACTAGATAAGTCCGAGGATTCGCCATGGAACTACATGATATTCGCCTTACAGTTAGGAAAAAATTCGGAAAAAACCTAACCTAATCAGCCCAAGCGGGAATCAAATTCATGCCAGAAAGTTCTTAAAAACATACATTTTAATACAAACTAGTATATTAGGTAAAACTCTTTCAATTAGTTGACTACCAGACGATCATAGGAAGTCGGAAGATAATTTACAAATACGTTTACGTGAATTAAAAAAAAATATGGAAAAATATAGTATAAGATCAGATAAGAAAACAATAGTAGCATTAAACGAAAAAAATTTGTGCGATGTTAAATTCAGTACCATTCGCCAATTAAGCAAGTCACATTCTAATGCTTAAGATGCAGTAGAATCTGAACCACCAATCGTCAACGGCCTCCTATATAATGATGTGATTCGGAAGGGAAGCACATCTATAAGGTATTTGAAACCTGGTTATGTTTTCTTCGAGCTTTTTTCGTAATTTAAGCCCGTCCCATAGTGTAATGAATAATTCACTCTTGTGATAAATGTTTAAAATTAAAAATATAAATATTTATTTAGCATAGATTTTATTATGTTATAAGTAACATTTATTTGAAAATAAAAAATAAACTATAAAATTAATATCAAATATAAAATCAGAGTTATTTATAGTGTTGGAGAAGGCCGTGAGTGTTAGAGAAGGCCGTATGAGTGTTAGAGAAGGCCGTATGCCTTAACTCTGCCAGGTTAAATAAATTATTATTATTATTATTATTATTATTATTATTATTATTATTATTTGCGCCGAGAAGTGTAGGCTACTGTGGTAGAGGCGCTAATCATGAGACATCACAACGTCTTATTTGTTGACATCAGGATTCACTCTTAAGTTGGATGGATAACTAGCCTCACTTCGAGGCCTTTCAGTTTTTATCTTTTTTTCCTTGGTTTTAATTTTAGTTTCATTTTTATTGTTGACCCGTTTTATAAGTATATTGGTTATTTCCCACTAAAGGAATATAATCCACCTAAAATTATAAATATAAAATATACTAACTAATAAATGAAGAAAGCTAATAAAGCAGATAAAACAATAAATAAATACGTTAATAAGTGTAACTGCGCTTGCTTTCTTTTAACTCTCGTGTGCCACTACGCTTCATTTGCTATAACCTGAACAGGTACTATTCTTTCCCATTGGCTAAAACAGAGAGCGCAAAGTACGAGAAAGATCACTTGCCAGACTGTAGTGACGTGAGACAGCAAGAAACTTGTCCGCGAGAGCTGGCGATCTGCTTGCCAGACTATAGTGCCGAGACACGGCAGAAGTATCGGTCCCTTATGTTTTATTCGCTCTGTATTTCATACGTAAAAGATGAAGAATAAAGAGGAATAGGAATCCAATAGCACCGGAACAGACAAGTCCTATGTTATAACTATTTGAAAAGAAGACAGGCAAGTGCTGGAATGGTAGCTAGTGTCTTGTCTTACCTGTAGAAGCTTGTGACACCGATGCGGAATCGAACCTAGAGCCTCCGACGCCGTAGAGGCTGTTGCTCTGGTCGCAGAAGCTGTGGTTGCCGCTGCCGATGCTGCTGGACGCCGAAGACGACGCCGCACCGTTCTCCCCTGGCACAGGACGCTCCCCTCCGGAGTAGATGGACTCGTAGCAGTTGCTGATAGAGGCCACGTCGTCCGCGATCCTCACGGACTTGACGTCGTCGTATATGTTGGACTCGGCGTCCTCGTGGGTGCTGCCCTCTCCGATGCACTGGTAACCCTCGCCCTCGCAGTCGTCGTAGTTCTGGTCCAGAGGAGGTTCTCCGGAGCCACCGCAGTAGTCGTATCCGCTGTCGTTCCCGTCTCCTTCCTTGCCGCTGCTGTGGAGACGTCCGTTAGTTATAATGTAGTCAGTTACACTGATAAGTACGATTAAATGGAGTTATCGATAAAGTTCCATTCCACCTACACAGAAAATGCTTGATAACTGGTATAGTTTTTATTGTTATTCCCCATTTAAGTAACTGCGGAATATCACATTCACGGATCTTATTACTAAGAAGAGATAAGATGTTTGAGATGTTGATAATAAAGAAGACAGTGTGGAGGGAAACGTAACATGAAGTAAAGAAGATAAAGATGTGATGACGAAGAAGAAAACGATGAAAAATATGGTACGGTAATCATAAAGAAGAAGCGGAATAACTGGAGAATGCATGTGATACATCAGCGCCAAGTATGCTCGCCACTAGTGACTGGGCCGTACCGAGCTGTATGAAATAAAATACAAGCGATATAAGTTGCTAGTAAAATTCGTGACTGTATTCTTTTAGAATTGACTGCAGAAGTAAAGTAAAAAATTTGAGAGTATAGTGGCGATTTTTTTAATGCACTGAAAGAAATATAAATTTTGAAAGATATAATACTACGTTATCAGAGCGAAATGAAGGAGTAATATGATGTGGTCCAGGGAATATCATTCAAATCGACGAAAGAAAATTTGGGAGCAATCATCGCCAAAGAAGTAAATTGCCTTTCTGGCATCATATTTTTGGTCCAGGAAAAAAAATAATATTTTATGTAAATAATCGCAGCGTCCATAATTATTTGCCGCTTTGGTGAAATTTACCAATTTGGGAAACAAAGGTGTTAGTCCTATAAAACAACATACAACATTTCTAGAGATGGTAGATTTTCGCAATCATGATAATGAGAAATGTGCCCAAATACTCTCAAAATAAGTAAGTTTATGTTTAAAAGCATATTAAGTATATTATTGTAGTTTTTTAATCCACGATAAAAAGCAATTCCATTGTTTCGGTATCATTGGGAATAACTTTTTCAATTATGAAATAGTTCTAAAAAAAAAAAAAAAAAAAAAAAAAAAAAAAAAAAAAAAAAAAAAGCAAAGTTCAGAATTGAGATTTGAGAAAAACTTCGTATGTATTGCAATGCCAATAAAATTTTGAATAATGTGTTAAATGTAAATTCATAGGTAAATTAATTACTTCGGAATATGTATGATAAGACTATCTTGTGTTAAAATCTAATGTACCTTGTTTACATGTTTCGACCTATTTACATCCTCAGAACTGGTCGTTGTTGGTTGGTTGTTGAAGACCAACAACGACCAGTTCTGAGGATGACCCATAAATAGGTCGAAACATGTAAACAAGGTACATTAGATTTTAACACAAGAAAGTCTTATCTTACATATTCCGAAGTGATACAGTCTTAAAAGTTGGGCAATCAAGATGTATAAATTAATTAATTTAATTGTAATATGGACACTTATGTATTTGCAGCCTTAGAGCAATGAGGCCAATGAATTCATTAAAAATTACGTATCAGTATTCATAATTTAAGATTTAACAAAAATGAAGTTTTTAACCGCAATATTTTTTACTGTTTTTGTCACTGTATACCGTAATGCTTAATACTCACTAATTAATTGCATTTTTATAGTTACTGCAGTCTGTGTGAATAGAAATTACATTATAGCTGCATAAAATAGTATTTTAGCTACTTGAAATTTTGTTTTTAGGTGCCTAAATGTATATTTTAGTGGCTATTTTGATAAATTCAGGGCCTATTTTAGATGAATAGAAGTTAGTTTTTAAGTGCCTAAATATTCGAAATCTAGTCATAACGTTACATTTCGTCATGACCTTTACTAATGAGTAATTCTGAATTAAAACTAGTTCGCTTAAATTTCCCCACTTTGTACTTCATATAAAACTGTTAAGAATATGTAAATTCGTTAGAGAAGTCGTGTACCTATCAGGATAAAGTAGCGGACGTTAAATTTCTGCACCATTTATTAAAATGTATTAGTTGTGTTATAGTTCGTGACATGTTTAGTTGTACTTCATACAAATTGTCCCTGCAATACACAACCTAATCGTAAACTTCTTACCCAGTTTTGGGCGTCATTGGGTCTAATTTATCGATGTGTCTAGCAATAAGCATCTGAAGGTCTATTAGGGAAATAAATTACAGCACTCTTCCCAGTGCCACTATTAATTTAGTATCTGCCGCTATACTATTCACTCACCTGACCACGACTGTAACTGTAGGAAGCATCCTTGAAGGAGGAGCTTCGTCTTCAGTGACGGGAGGACCTACGTCATCATACACGTCGTCTTCGGGATCGAGTATCGCATATCCATGTACCGAAGAGCTTCCATTAGAATACGTTGAAGACGGTGGATATACATCGTCATAAATATAATCTTCTGAGTTAATGTTGTTATTCACTTGAACAGGATCTTGCGTGTTTGTCGAATCGTGATCTTTGGTAAGAATTGTTACAGGTACAATTGTAGGCTGTTCGTCCGGTGTTCGAACCTTACTTCCCGGCGGCGTTGTCCCCCACAAGAACGACCTATTTGGCATCATAGAATCTTTCTCTCTTTGCTCAAGTGATGCATGTGTTTTGTCGGTTGATTCCGACGCAGCAGGAAGTGTACTTTTCTCCCCCTCAACTAACTTCTTATCATCTGTGATACACTCTTTACTCGGAGTCCTATAGTTATTTTCAGTATCCGCTTTACACATAACTTTTACGTAATTTATATCCTTTTCTTCGTCTTTCGTAAATTGTAAAGTTTTGTACACTCGGTCTTTGGTCACAGTTTTCGCCGGCACTGCTGGTTTTATTTTCGTTTGTTTCTTATCTTTGTTGTTTTGATCTGATTCTTCTCCAATGATAACCACTGTAACGTTGTCACTCTCATCACCTTTTTCTTCTTTATCGACTTCCTGATGAACAGTTACTTCCTCACTTTGCACTTCAATATTTGTTTGTTGGCACTTGTTAGTTTCGTTACGGATTTTATCTTTAATACTCTGTTCTTCGTTGCACACATCTTCGCACTCTAACGTCACACGAACTAAAGTAGCCTCTCGTTTAAATATTACTCTGGGATAGTTCGGCTCCTTCTTCGTTTCAGGAGCATCGATGGATTGTTTCGAATCCACTACATTAGAGTTACTTACAGTCTTTTTGTTTCCAGATGAAACTATTACATTACTTTTCACAGATGGAGCAATAGTCGAATTCTTTTCGAATATTTGAATTGCGGCCTTCACATTCCCACTTTTCATTCCCGCAGTCGAAGGCCTGTACGAAACATTAACCCTCCGTTTGTGATCTCTAGTGTTATTATTAGGTGGCACTTTTTGGTTGTCTTCTGCTTCCAAAAGGGGCTGCTTCGTGGAAGAATGTTTCCTACTTGCAGTACTCAAAGAACAGCTGTCCCTTTTTGAATTGCTGCTGTTTCTTCTCGACACGAACGTCTTTTCGGTCGATGGAGTCTTTTTACTTGTAGTAACAGGTGACCCTGTTGCAACCGAAAGAGTCTTTTTGGATTCATTTTGAGCTATGTCGATCTTCTTATCGTCCTTATTTTCATGGATGATTGCATTGAACTTGGAAGCGAGGGCCGCTACTTTGCTGGAAGACAGGTTGGAAATTCTACCGTCAATAAAGAGAGTTTTGTTCGAGCCCGCGGAGCGCCTGGATGACGTAGATAGGCTGGATGAAGCTATTCTTCCATTGGCAGATCCACTCCTTACCTTGAAGCTCACTTTCCTGGGAGGACTGTCCCTTGTACTCGATCCATTCTTCTTGCCATCAGTTTTGCCTCCGTCCTCTTTAGTTTCTACAGGAGATTTCGCCTTGAAGTACTTAGATTTCGGGCTACCACTTTTCACGGATTCTTCGGCAGGAGAGCTCTCCACACAATTCTCAATGCGTATCCTCAGTTCTTCGACCCTGCGAGTGGGTCGAATTTTCACAGGCGTGCTTTTCACTTGACTGTCTTTCACAACGTACTTAGCCGACTGTTTTATAGATTTTACGTCTTCCTGACCCTGTGTCACGTCCTCTTGTTTCTTGACAGCCGTTCGTGATAACGTATCTCGTGTTATCTGAGTGGAACTATTATCTAACTGATCACCTAGAGTTGCGTCAGATATTGGCGACTCTACATCATTTTTCGAGGATTCAGTGACAGTGGAATCACTCACTGAACTTTCTAACAATATAGACACTTCTTCCCGCTCTACACTTCCATTCTGAGAGCCTGAAGTCATCTTAGATAACTTGTCGTTGTTACGAAACTCTATAAATCGGCTTAAGAAACTCGAGTTTGCATGAACTATCTGAATATCTTTTTGGTTGGATTTTGAGCGTTTGTTGTCCAGAGTGTTGCTCTTGTTGTCGCAGTTGTATCTGTTGGTAGAAATGTTGATTCTGCTGTCCAAAGTTCCCCACTTATGTAGGGTTGATGCTGAAGAAGCTTTAAGCTGAGATTCCACGGTTATCGAACTGGTGATATGCTCCGCTCCTTTGAGAACCATTGACACCCCATCCTCCTCCTCTGTCGTCAGCTTCTTCGCCTTCATCTTGCGAACCAACGGAGGAGGATGATGCACATGTAGCCATCCACTTCTCTTACGAAAACGTCACCATGGGATACCATTCATTCAGTTTCATTAGCCAATCTGAAACAAAAGAAATAAAGGCCGTTGTAAGAATCATCTTAGCAAGTCTATGATCTACAGGAATATCAAACATAATTGAGGAAAGTTTTTAAAAGTTTCAGTAAGTTATAATATTTTGTCCTCAAAAGTAACAATTTGAGGAAAATTCAAAATGCTCATTTCAAGACGAAAACAAGTTCTTCTTCCTTATTTTACGAACAATGAATCTAAATTTCATAGACTCAATTATCACGAAGAATATTTTAATGCATTAAATCACATTTCTCAAAGTAGGCCTATGTTTCGCGGCACTCCAAGGTTCCACGAGCAAATACTAGGGGTTCCGTGAGCCCTAAAATGTTTATATGAATATACGAGTGCATTTTATTTTGTATTCAGGGGATACAGTGAGTACATTGTTTTGAATAACAGTTTCTCCGTTTGATGGATAAAAAATATTTTTGTTATTAACTTGGAAACTAATTGATTCACAGAAATGAAACTTCACCACGTCATTATATACCACACCGTGATTATATGTAGAAAAGAATCAAGGACATAGAATGAAAAATATAGAAAGTAGGAATTTCACTCATCACTCCCCCCCCCCAAGTTCTATAACGGTCAAGAAACAATCATAGGAACGAATTTTTTATCTATATTTATGTGGATAATGTATATATTTTTTTTTACTTATGCCTTTAATGAACCCAGATTCATTCTCGCCCTCACATAAGCCCGCCATCGGTCCCTATCCTGTGCAAGATTAATTCAGTCTCTATCATCATATCCCACTTCCCATATTATCCTCCCATCTACGTCTCGGCTTCCCCAAAGGTCTTTTTCCCTCTGGTCTCCCAACTCTATATGCATTTCTGGATTCGCCCATACGTGCTACATGCCCTGCCCATCTCAAACGTCTGGATTTAATGTTCCTAATTATGTCAGGTGAAGAATACAATGCGTGCAGTTCTGTTTTGTGTAACTTTCTCCATTCTCCTGTAACTTCATCCCTCTTAGCGCCAAATATTTTCCTAAATAATAATAATGATAATAATAATAATAATAATAATAATAATAATAATAATAATAATAATATCAAATCAAGAAAATGGCTTACAAGGTTCCAAGCTTACTCTATAGTTAAAATGGAGTTCCGCGATGTAAAAATTTTTGAAAAACAATGCATTAAATTATATAATCCGGTTATTTCTCTAAGGAATATTAATAATATTTTTTTATGCTGGTCGGCTATTTACACTACCAAGAAATCAGTTGATATACTGTATTAGTTTAAAAAGGGTAATTAAACATGAGCGATAAAAAATGCGTTTGACAAAATAATAAGACATGTGACTAAGTACATATAGTGAAATGAACCGTTACTATATACAATAAAATTGCTGAATATCAACGTTAATAAAATCCAGCAGCCAAGGGTTTACATCCGAGGCAATAAGAAGAGGTACAGAATTTAGAAAAAAAATGCCTAGTCCGATAACAACGTCGTCTCCGTGATATTGAAACTGTCGGAGATAACAGTAATATATGTAAATATTATCCGCTTCGCTTAACTCCAATTACGTTAATAATTAAAAACTAGGATGCGGCAGCAAAGGATCTGAAGGTTATCAAGACGTTTGATTGCATACATCCGTTTCAAAATCACAGTTATTTACGTAGCTTCGTAAAAGTGTAGTACAGTATTTCGACGCAATAATAGCTTTAGAATATTTCAACTTGCAGAATATGAAGCTGGGAGATCAAACGTAATTTAGTCTCCTGCAAGCAATAGGAATTTACCGGTAATATCCGGCAAATACATTGCGAGACTTGTGAACAGGACATGTTTTCTAATGCAGCTATTAATGAGCTCATATCGAAACCTCCTCTCAAACTACGCATACTATTAGTTCTCCACAGCATATAAAACAAATGCGGTACAATAAAATTGCGTGTAATGTATATACAGAAATTAGGGAATAGAATAGAATAAAAGTAATATTAGTTTTGCAAAGGAATTTTACAATGTTACACTTGTTCCGATCAAATTTCTGCACATTTAAACGACGAAACTAAAAGTCTTTCAGTAATTTATTATCATAATAGACTGCTCTCTTAAATTTACTGAGCATTATATTGGGAATTAAATCAATGGTTTTCCCAAAACACGCTATGAAATGTTTCATATAAATAATTTTTATCTCGGAAAGGAAGCAAAAAAGAGGAAAATGGTATTAAACTTTTTTGTTTGAAATATCTCAAAGAACAACACCCTGAAATTAATGACATTACTTACGGTGCACTCTGTATATGCGGACTTCACTTGTGTACATGAATGAACTCGTTCACATTGATAGGTTTATCATATTACATGATTTATTTCCATGGCAACCAGTATAATTTTCGGCCCACTCTTTCATTTATTTTCTATTAGTGTAGGTCGAAAAAATACGGAGTTTTAATTTTTTATGTTTTTACATCTACATCTTACGCGACATTGAAATTCTGACGATATTTTTTATGTATGTCAAATTCCTTCTTATATGCTAAATAGATTCAACGTGGTTAGATTCTAATGCTGAGCATTTGACAGATGTGTCACCGCCTCTGCTCATGTCAGCCTGCTATAACTCACCGGCCATCGAATATGCCGTCTACTGTAGTCCTAGATCATAATATACCCAGATTGCTCGGCCTTATAGACTTTGACGGTAACAACTTTTGTCAGGTTTACTATGCTGCCATCTAGTTGTTACATAAGAAGTCACGTCATAACTCCCATTTGAATTGCATTAGCGACTGTACTGCCATCTCGTGTTCGCTTACGGCGGACGGGTGGCGATCCTGGCGGTTGTTCTCTTCAAAGTGCTACCGATTTTAACATAGGAATGACCATATATTATATAATGTAATCTGGGCTATAGTATCGTCACAGTGGACCACAGTTAAGGGCAGCGCAAAACAAGCCGAATGCGAAAGCGAGTGCGAACGCAAACGCGATCTATTCAACACTTGGATGGCAATGCAGTTCGCGCGGGAGGCAGCCAGCGCGATCAGTTGGATGGTCAGGCGAACTGATCGGACATGTAGGGTTGCTCGTCGCTAGTTTGCCTCAGCTTCCCTCAGCTGATGGTACAAATTCTTAAACTTCCTTTCATCTCTCTTGACGCATTAATTGCATGCACCCACATTATATCTACGGCGTTTCTCCCTATTAGAAAAAAAATTATGGTCTGGTCAGAGAAAGAAAAATATTCCATTTATAATATTCTGTGGTATCACGCTGTACATTAACGGTCTTACTAATAAACCGTGTATAGTTTTTGTATGAGACTTATGCAGAGTTGAGACAGAAAACTTTATTAATAAACCATGCATAAGCGATGGCTGTATAAACAGTCCGCAACTATATAATGGGAATTGCTTTGCAGTAGTTATATACACGAAACCCCATGTTTAAGCGTTGCATATAGAGAAAAAATGGCCGCCCCTCTAACAGCTGTTCCTATCGACTGTCATTTTATGATGATGGTTGCCTTGTAACCATAGAAGAACCAAACCAAAGAGCACAGAATAATTAGAATAATATTGCTGTAGCTTGTACTGTTTGACCAAAATATAGTGTGGTAATCGATTAGAGTCAGTTGTACTATCGATATTTAACACGGCACACTAGAGCGCTGTACCGGATGCAATAGAGAACCTCAGATATTCTATTGCCTTTCGTAACGAAGTAATGACGAAACTATGACGTAGCTGTGTAACAGTTATACTGTAATACACGACGTAGGCCTATGTAGTGATTATTAATAAGGAATTTACACACGACTTATAAACGAGCTACTCATTGTATAACATAATTAAACGTCTATATATAGAGTTTTTATTAGTACGACCGTATATGTATAAATGTAATTATTTTGAAGTCGCCTAAATAGAATATATCGTCAATTTTATGAAACGTCCTATGTTACAATACAGGGCATAATTTTTCAGGAGGAAGAAAAAATTAATTTAACATCAATAGACCTACACTGACCTTCGATGATGTCATCAAATTCACCAACGTTTTCTATCGAATTATCTAATATTCTTGTATAGATCTATTGATATTTAATTGCTTTTTTCTTCCTCCTGAAAAATTATGCTCTTTACTGTCACATAGGAGGCTTCATAAAATCAACGACGATATAATTACTACGTTTTCATGGAGTATTCAAATCGATCTGAATACGATCCGTACTGAATACGATCCCTGTTTTCATGCAATTTTCGATACGTATTGAAAACGATCTGAGTACGGAAGCTGAAGTTTCGAAAGTAGTTATGTTGGTTAACATGCCATGGACATATTAGCGTGCTGGTCACTCTGTAGACATTAGCAATAAACAATGTTGCGTTTTCCGAATGAATCGCATGAAAACTTAATATTCTGGCTGTTAATGAACAATGGTAATATTGACATTAAGGAAAACACGAAATGTTATGTTTTACAACACTCTTTTTCAGCATACATATTTCCCTCGCTGTTGGTAAAACAGCTGACACATCAAACAAGTGGCGATCGATCACGCGCTTAGCGTTTTGAGATCGAATTGAATACGATACCCGTTTTCATGGGACTCAATTCGAACTGAATACGATCCGATCCAACTTTTTAGGTGTATCGACCTTGGGACTCAGATCGAATTGAATCCCCGTTTTCATGAAGATTTCAATATGAAAACGTAGTGAATAAGATGCGAAGCGTGATTACTCGTACCTCTCTATTTTCACCATAATCCAAGGCTGCTGCTACAAGAAGACGTCATTCTTTTTTCAAATTGAGAAGAAGGATCCATATTCGTAGTGTGTGTGTATGTGTGTGTCTGTCCTCTTTACTTGTGTGATTTGCCCTCAGAAAACTGTACGTTCGTGGAGTTTTCGTGATGGTATATGCCTAAAAGTCCGCAAATAGTTCGTGATCGCGTTCTCATTCGCATCCTCCTTGGTCTGCGCAGGCCTTTAAGGAACTATCTCTGTCACGAAGTTTGGTCAACCACAACTACGATTATGATGACGGCCAGATCGCTTTCAACAAATCACGAGTTATTGCTGTTGCATGGCTTTACCGCCGACGCTGTTAACCCCGCGGGCGATTCGAGAGGCGACGAAATAAACAGAGCGCTGTAACCTCTGAGCATAGATGTTTATTTGTTATTTTATGAGCCCGAAGTGAAATGCTCCATTAGGAATGGATGACGACAACCGCGACTGTGTGCACCACTTGCGTGCAATCTCAAGTCCAGGAGTGAAAGTAACTTGAATAAATTTATTTGCAACGCAACTCTAGCCGCGCGCAATACTTCTCTGGATCCCGGATACGGTTATCATTATTTGTGCGCCTGCCTGCAACAGCGTCTTACAGGACATGAGTTCAGTCGAGGTCATCTAGTTCACTGTCGGTGCGAGCCTTAAAAGAAACCGTCCTTTTGTCCAGAAGTAAATCCTGAGAGAGTTTTTTGTAAACTTTTGTGTATCTGATGATGCTGAGCCTATACACTGCATAGAAATTAAATCATGGAACAATGTTAAGTGACTTGTGGTTGTACAAAGAAGCAAAACATGTTTAAAACACGGCAGATTTGGACGTTTTTCTGTATTTCGCGCCGAAACTTAGGTTGAAATCACTATCAGTAAAAGTGGCATTTGTCCACCGTTGTGGAGTAACGATTAGCATTTCTGACCGTGAAACCGCGGGATCGGGTTCAAATTCTGGCTGGGGCAAATTACTCCGTTGAGGTTTTTTCAGCGGTTTTCCCTCAACCCATTAAGAGCAAATGCTAGGTAACCTTCGGCGCTGGATCCTGGACTCATTTCGTTGTTATTATCACCTTTACCTCACTCAGAGGCTAGATAACCCGTTGCAGTTAATTGAGCCTGTGGTAAAGGATGGGGAGGGCCCATGTAAAACAATCGGTATAATTCTACGCATGGAAGCTGACGGGGTTTCAGTTGACTGCAGTTGAAATGATTTTGCTCCTTTCTTAAGGAAAAGAAAAAAAAAATACAAGAAAATTACAGAATATCAACGTATTTTATATGTAACATAAATGTATAAGATATTTTTATCACGTAATGATCATAATCCTAGCTGTACACTATAATGGACGCACGGCTCCTAAGGGTTAAAAGAAACCGTCCTTTTGTCCAGAAGTAAATCCTGAGAGAATTTTTTTTGTAAGCTTTTGTGTATCTGATGACAATATACAATGCGTGGAAATTAAATCATGGAACAATCTTAAATGACTTGTGGTTGTACAAAGAAGCAAAACATGTTTAGAACACGGCAAATTTGGACGTTTTTTCTGTATTTCGCGCCGAAGATTTGGTTGAAATCACTATTAGTGAAAGTGGAATTTGTCCACCGTTGTGGAGTAACGGTTAGCATTTCTGACCGTGAAACCAGCGAACTGGGTTGAAATCCTGGTTGGATAAATTACCCGGTTGAGATTTTTTCAGCGGTTTTCCCTCCACCCACTAAGAGCAAGTGCTGGGTAACCTTCGGCGCTGAATCCTGGACTCATTTCGTTGGTATTATAACCTTCATCTTACTCAAATGCTAGATAGCCATAGCAGTTAATAAAGTGTCGTAAAATAAACAGTGATAATGATAAAAGTGGAATTTTGTGTTGAAGAGACAGTGCAGTATCAGGTAGATATATTTCTTAGAGGACGGCCGTTTTCCTTACCGCAATTACAGAGATAGGGTCAAGTAGGGCTATTATGATACAAAAAACTCAATCTTTTCCTGTAACTTTTGTATCAAAGCATGTACAAATTTGAGAAAAAAAAGTAATGTGCTACTTTAGACATACATGAAGGATTTGGAGTTAAATTTATTTTTTATTTGTAATAAAGAATAAAATTAAAACAAAACCAGTATATCACAATAGCCTTGTGTGGGCTATTGTGATATGCCTATAGGGCTATTCTGATACAGTGCTATTAATCTGGCCATATTATACAAAGTAATGAAGTAAGGAATTAAAGTAACAGAATTAGGTTAAATAAATACAAATTTCTGTAAGATTTAAATGTCTATTAACGGAAATAGTAAGTTAATAAATAAGTCTATCTTTCAAAAATAATATTAAATTAAAACAATGTACTATAAAGAGGACAAATAAAGAGCTGTCTTTAAGGCACAGAAATTAACAATTAACTGATATACTGCATCTAAACACATTAGAATATCCCGTAGATATTATTGTTATTCATATGTGAGTAATGTCAATCTTGTATTAACTGTACAGTTACGCATGTATTATGCACGCGACAGTTTACTGAAACTTTAACACCCTACTGCCAATACCAGAAAATTGTTGTATGTCCAAATAATTTTTTTATGTGTAAAGAAATAAATTCAGAAAATTATGATACAGATGTATAGCTAAAATGAATTAAAATGCGTTTTTAAATAATGATTAATGTATTTTCCAAAGTTGTGTTAACTTTTAGCAGAAAGAAGAATGACTATTAAGCTAAAATTGTTAGGTAAATAAGTAAAAATAAATGTATATGTGTAATTTTTTAACTTATACTGTATTGTAGGTTCCAACATGTCAATTCAAACATCCCTCAAGAGCTAAATTACTTTAAGTTAGAAAACTGATCAACATTGTCAATTTCTTTCATAGTAAACATATCATAATAGCCCTTCTAGAGTATAATAGCCCTAAACTATATCATAATAGTCCGTGTAGCTCTTATCATAACAGCCCTCCTCATTATCACACTAATTACTGCTAGACTTAAGCCTTCAACGTTCACAGCTTTTCTTTAGAGAAAAATGAAGCTGACACTATTCTCAGTAAAAGGAAAAAAATATATATATATTCTTCTTTATTCATTCAAGAGCAATTATGAAAGAAAGTGAGTATCACATAAACATTTTTAAGCAACATAAATGTCTTTTCTTTTAATACATTTATGAGACAGATAATGGTTTTTATGCTCGACCACGCCGAAATGTAGCTAGTAATTATACACCTGGTAGCAGCCCTTTAATGGACCTCATTAAAGTACACCTATTCATTAAAGTTCAGGTGTTCCGCCAATCAGAAAACACACTGTAGCAATATGAAAGCGCAAGTATCAATTATTCTCGGATATGCAATCGAAAGACAACTAGCGAAACATCACGGAGGCTGGAAATCCAATATTGTCGCAGAAGGTTATGTTCTGTTACTATAATAATTAGCGTTAATTGTAAATAATATTCAAATAAATTCAATGTGTCATCTCGTTATTCAATGTCTAAATCAAATTTAACGTTATATCAAGATTAATGTTTAATTTACTCTCTAGATTATATCAAGGTCAATGACATTGGTTTCTCGGAAAAAATCAATACTTTCGCGTCTGCGTACATCTCACAATTTACGAGATATTGCACAAGGTCAGTTCCGCTCCCCAGTCAGATAAGAATAACATGAATACTTATGAATAATTTCAAGTTAGAAATATGGTCGAGCATAAAAAGTCGTATGAAACTTGCCTATAATGGTAATTAAGACGCTCGTATGAAAATTATGAAACTCGCTTGCGCTCGTTTCATAAACATACTTGCGTCTTAATTACTACCATTATAGGCTCGTTGCATAATGTACTATTATTGATTTATTTTTCAATATTGCTCTTTAAAGAGGATGTAATGTACCTTCATAATCACAGTTTTAAACATTTTCAAACTGAGCCTTTGATACATTTTAAAGTCTGTATCAAATTAGCCCGATTTTTTTTACTGCATCATATTAACTCTACTTGACCCTACAGTTTTTTTCCGGCGTTGGTGCTTAGTATCTATTTAATCTAGTACATATAAGATCTTGTCGGCCTCGGTAGCGTAGTTGGTTTAGTGATGGCCTTCTATGCTCGAGGTTGCGGGTTCGATCCCGGTCCAGGTCCTTGTTTAAATGCGACAGGTCCATGTCAGTAGATTTACTGGCATGTAAAAGAACTCCTGCGGGACAAAATTCCGGCACAACGGCTACGCTGATATAACCTCTGCAGTTACTAGCGTGGTTAAATAAACTATATTTTTTTATAAGATCATCTCTCCTCTACTAATGGATTACAATATTATCAGGTCGTCTTATAACTAAAGTCGGTTTCTTAAGTTTGGTACAGTATTCTGTAAAATTTTAATGATTTTCTTTAGTTGAACAATGCAATTTACAGGGCGCTCTGGTTATTGCTGGATACTGTGTGCCTGTAACAGTCGTCAATATTGTTAATACAAAAAATATATAATGGAGGTGGTAAAGTCTGAGATTGGAGTCCTTCTGAAGCACTACTGAAAACAAGATTATAAAGCTGATGCCGCGGCTCGAAGAGTATGTGAAATCGAGGGTGAATGTGTCATTAGTGAGCGTGTAGCACAACTATGATTCCAGTGTTTCAATAATGGAGAAGGAGACATTAAAGATTTAGAAAGAAAATATGTTCCGGAGACAAATGAATAAATTTAATAGTGAAATTAGAGATTATAACTGGTACGTCACCGTCCCTTCAGTTCGTAACAGTGTTGAATGACGTAACTGTTTCCGAAAACACTGGGCATCACCATAGTAAGGCTAATTTGTACTTCACATGGGCCCTATACTCGCTTTCAGATAAAGATCATTCTTCGGCACTCCCACCATCCGTGTCTGTAATCAACAAATGTGGATAATTTTAGATGGGTCTAAAACCTGACTTCCACCTGAGCGTGGATGTACATCGAATGTAAATCAGCCTCGATGCCAGCAGGAGGCTTCATGAAGGTTTGTCGGTCTTCAGTATCGCCATTTGTTTAAGTCAGTAGTAAGGTACAATAAATTTATCTTAAACATGCTAGAGTTTGCCTGTAAATTCTTGTCTGTGCGTCGAATTTGGTTACGTGTGAAATTAAAGTATTGCCCATTGGTTATTTACTTCCAGTTGCTGGCACGGTCTTCAGGTTGATGTTTCACATAATTAAATGTCCAGTTTTTGTTCACAAGGAAGTGAGATTGAGTGTGGAAAGATCCCGAGTTCGAGACTCTTCAAGTATATCTCTTTTCTTCCTCTTTTCTGTGCCATTCTACGTTTAGAATCGTCGCTGTAGTTTATTTATTGATGTCTTTCTTTCATGCTTAAATTTATACATATAGCCTATTATAATTTTGTTTAATATGATTTTATGATGCTTTCGTCACCACTTGGTACTATTTTATCGCTGACGGGTACAATTAAAGGCCAAAATAGTTACAATTTAAAAAGTTGGTGCATGAGCGGTATGATATAAATAAAACGTCAGAAAGGAATTGTACTATAGTAGTTTGGTGATGTACTGTTGGTAAATCATGTTTAGTGTGATGAAAGTGCGTTTAGAAGATCTTGGATAAAGAGGTCAGTTAGGAAGTTATAGAATTGAAATGGATGTTGGAAAATTAAAAATATTGTCCAGTTAATTAATACAGGTATCAATAGAAGTTAAACACAGAATAACTATGGGAAATGCCTGTTATTATTCGGTTGAGAAGCTTTTATCATCCAGTCTGCTGTCAAAAAATCTGAAAGTTAGAATTTATAAAACAGTTATATTACCGTTGTTCTGTATGGTTGTGAAACTTGGACTCTCACTTTGAGAGAGGAACGTAGGTTAAGGGTGTTTGAGAATAAGGTGCTTAGGAAAATATTTGGGGTTAAGAGGGATGAAGTTACAGGAGAATGGAGAAAGTTACACAACGCAGAACTGCACGACTGTATTCTTCACCTGACTTAATTAGGAAAATTAAATCCAGACGTTTGAGATGGGCAGGGCATGTAGCACGTATGGGCGAATCCAAAAATGCATATAGAGTGTTAGTTGGGAGACCGGAGGGAAAAAGACCTTTGGGGAGGCCGAGACGTAGATGGGAGGATAATATTAAAATGGATTTGAGGGAAGTGGGATATGATGATAGAGAGTGGATTAATCTTGCACAGGATAGGGACCGATGGCAGGCTTATGTGAGGGCGGCAATGAACCTCCGGGTTCCTTAAAAGCCATTTGTAAGTAAGTAAATTATGTCAGGTGAAGAATACAATGCGTGCAGTTCTGCGTTGTGTAACTCTCTCCATTCTCCTGTAACTTCATCCCTTTTAACCCCGGGTATTTTCCTAAGAACCTTATTCTCAAACACCCTTAACCTCTGTTCCTCTCTCAAAGTGAGAGGCCAAGTTTCACAACCATACAGAACAACTGGTAATATAACTGTTTCATAAATTAAGAAGTGTTAGTATAGTGATTTTAAATTGGATAGGCAGTTAAAATTTATATTTTGAAACAGTAATAATGATCAATAGAATATACCGTAAAGTAGGACGAATATGATAGGCTATATAAATGTATGTTAGTAAGAATACAGTGTTTGAAGGAACGTTAAGTAAAGTGTGGAACTAACAGATGGTAGATATTTAACACTAATAAGGAGAAATGGAATGTTTTGGGAGTTAATAGCGGGAGTAGAAGAGTAAATAACTATTTTTAGTTACATTACAAATAAGGGGGATGTTCACTGAGAAGACGTCTATGTACCCAAGGCAGGAAACTGGAGAACCCCGAGGAAAACCTTCAAGAACCTTAGCGTTGTCCACTATAAATACGACTCCGCAAATATCGGGATTGGAACCCGGGTTCGCAGTCACTGTAAATCAATGTTCTGCCAACTGTGCTACCAAGACGTCCTAAGACCTCTTAAGAAATGGAATGGCTCTTCTTTTGGGAGACAGGAATGGGCCACAGACTCAATACTATCGGGAAAATGATGAAATCAGAGTAAATGTATCACACTTTAGTTTAACAATACATTAGTGTAAACATAATACACTTATTAACCACGACTACGTTATTAGGCCGATGATAAGCAATAATTCACTTTTAATTCAGCTAGAATATTTCCTTAACATATTCCTCAAATTGCCAATTAAATTATCGTGCTTGGGTACTTGCACCATGTCTTGATAGCCTATACTGTACGACTACGACTACACGTAAATTACGCTTAAGTTTCTTTCAAAATGCTGCTTGTTTAGGCGTTTATTTCCCTTGGTTGTTCCGCTGCACTTTAATACGAAGGTGGCCCATTTAAAACACATTATCCCTCAATTCTCCCACAGCTAATATAGGGATGTCACGAAAAACATGAAGAAACTGGTTGGTCCAGGCATTATGGATCCTGAATACAAATGAGTGAAAATACTTTATTATGTGAACTTATATTTTGAGATGGCAACAATGTGTTTGTGTAATAATAGACCTAAGTGTGATAGTTAAGGCTCTGACTTTAAGGTCTAATAAACTTCGTATTAGATTCTTCGTATAACAAACAGGATTTTATATGTTTCGGTAACAATATTTGGGACATAAAAGTTTAATCTTACATATTATACAGGTAAATTAGTTAGCGCCTATTTATTTTACATTTCTCGCTATTCAACTACTCAATGAGACATAAAAAAATTAAAGAGCATCTTAAACATTTTTTTTCCACTACCTGGTTTCAAAGTATGTCATTTTTTAATTGTTTCAAGTGTCCAAACTTATTAATTTTTGCACGTTGCGCAAATACTTGCACGCTGTTTTTTTTTTAAGGTAAAGTTTGCAGCACACTTGAAACAATTCAAATTTAAAAAAGAAAATTAAGTAAGTTTCAAATGTACTAGCCACTCAAAATAAAATACATCCCTAATCATTTTTAAACAAATTTATAGTCTAGTTATTGTGCTGTTGGAGACGTTACTTATAACTATATCTCGGATTTTAGATTAAATGTTTATTTTTTTCTGCAGGGATAAACTAAAACTAGTTAAATATCTTCACATTTTAGCCTATATAAAATATGAACGTTTGAAAGCTGTTTTATAGTGCCTAAAATGCCTATTTTGATCATTGAGACCTATTTTTAGGTTTAAGAGCCTAAAATTGTCTATTTTTATTTGTTACGTATATATTTTTTAATTTTCGTGTAGCAGTGAGAGACAAAGTTTTGAATGTCATGGGGTGGGTTTGGTTCAAATATTAAGTTTCGTTGTAGGGATGAAGAAATTCCTGGAAGGTGTCTGGTTTTGTTGAGCACTTATGCAGACAGTAGGAATCAGCGTATTCCGAATCTCACCGGACCGGTGGACAACAATGACGTCACGCTGCAGCGAATTAGGAACAAAACTGCTGGAAGGATTGATGGCTGTCATGGCGACTGTATAAGTTGTTGTCTGTGCTACGCTAGCAAAATTTTGCGAAATTTCCGTACTGCCATCTCGTTCAAAGAAAAGAGGGCATAAACAATTTATTTCTTGAACCAGTAGTAATAACTGGTCCGTTGACATGTTCGCTCATAAGCCATTAACATACTGTTTTTTACGTTGTGCTCATTTCAAACAATACAGCAGAACTAAAGCAGAACACACCGCCATGACACAACAGTGCACGATGTCATTCGTCTGCTAATTCCCGCCCTATATAAGAACCAATCAGATTCACTGATGGCGGCTGATGGAGACTGCCACCACCTCTGCAAGCTGATGGCACCGGTGCGACACCGGTGGAGCATCAATGACGTCATCGGTGGAATTCGGAACACCGCGATGCCATCGGATTGCTCACCGGTGAGATTCGGAATACGCTCAATGTTATGAATCGGGATGTAGTTCTCTCTAAAGAAATAGCATGGCATATATTGCTAGATTTAAATATGCATCCATTGCTTCGGTATCATTGGGAAGAATTTTTTTTCGATTATAATATGGTTCTGTTTAAGAAAAGACAAAGTTTCACAATAATAAAACTAGAGAAAAACGTTGTTGTGCATTGCAATGCCAATTTATTATGAATGTGTTAATTGTAAATTCATTGATAGGCCTAAATTACTTAACTTAATTGTAATATCTAGTCTTTGTTCACAAAAAATGTAATCTAGACTAGATGAAATTTTAACCTTGGTCATTAGTGTGGAAAGTTTTGATTCTAACTTGTCAGCTAACGATGCGTCCAATCATGGATTTAGTGACTTAACGAAGTAATTGTGAGAAACGAAGAGGAAATCCTTCTCGAAATAACTCAGAAAAGAACTTTTTAATTTTACGAAAAGTCTTTGTTATTGTCAGTTTCTTCACATACCAGGACAGATATTGTTTCGCGCTGTTTCCAAGTTAATGAAGGTGAAAATAATAATTCTCAGAAAGCTCTACCGCTATTACAAGATAATTTCCTCTCCTAACATAAACAAACCAGAAACACTTTCATATGATTGCTGGTTGTAGAGAACGCAGTCATTAAGGAAGTTCTGAGAGACCAGAGAAGTTTTGTTGTACTAAGAAATTAACGGTTATTGTTCTTGAAAGTGTACATATATTTCCCCTTTATCTGTCTTCATTTCTCCAAGCCTTGAATTCTTGCGGCTATTCAGTACATTACTTCCCTGAACAGTGCGTGTTTAACAAAAAATTGAAATTTCACCATGCATTGCTGAGAAAAGTCACTTTCCTTTTTCTCCACCTACTGCTACGAATCTTATATTATCATAATTGCTACTTTTATGATCAGAACTATTGTCATTTTTGCTAATATTATTATTTCTGTTTTACTACCTACTGGTAATTGTTACTGCTATTAATACTAATTCTAATTCAGCTCTTTTCACCACTACAAATAGACTTGCTGTTATTTCCACTATTACTAGTACTACTACTAGGCCTACTGTAATACTGTTACTTCCGCTACTACTGTCACCGTCACTTCCACTACTACTGTCACTTCCACTACTATTGTCACTTCCACTACTACTGTCACTGTCACTTCCACTACTATTATTACTGTTACTTGCACTATTACTGTCACTGCCACTTCAACTACTACCGTCAGTCACTTCCACTACTGTCACCATCACTTCCACTATTACTGTCACCGTCACTTCCACTATTACTGTCACCGTCACTTCCACTATTACTGTCACCGTCACTTCCACTATTACTGTCACCGTCACTTCCACTATTACTGTCACTGTCACTTCCACTATTACTGTCACTATCACTTCAACTATTACTGTCACTGTCACTTCCACTATTACTGTCACCGTCACTTCTCCTATTACTGTCACCGTCACTTCAACTACTACTGTTACCGTCACTTCATTTAACACTGTCACTTCCACTACTACTGTCACTCTCACTTCATTTAACACTGTCACTTCCACTACTACTGTCACTGTAACTTTCACTATTACTGTCACCGTCACTTCAACTACTACTGTCATTGTCACTACTACAATTTCCAAAATATAATCATGTATTGTCTGGCAGAAAATGGTGGTAAGTTTTGGCATTGTTTACGATTTCATTCATTTTAAGACCTGGAGAGTACAAAACTTATTTTTTTTCTCAACATAAGCCGTCATTAATATAATCGAGTAACCTTATGTAAATCTGCTTTTCACAAAGTCTTGCGGACCCTGTTATGAGCACCACTGATTTGAAAGATAAAGCACATACTTTTGTAAGCATGTGTGGACAATGTTACGCTACGTGAGGTGCTCATGCATTTGCGCGTGTCTTACGGCATGAGCAAACCATGTCAGCAGAATATAAGATACAGATACGTGAATATATGCAGCACATGATAGCTTGTTATGTTGGCTAGAATTTTACACAATATGGCGTCAAAGAGTGGCCTACGCAACTGTTTAAACAGTGTCTAACAAGTGACAAGCGTATTTACGTAAACACCTCATAACCAGCTTGTGCATTCTGCTGTAGTTGCAGCAGAGTTTCTGAAAACTGTAAAACAAGATGTTTATTTACACCATTGGGTAACTTGAACGGTTCTCGACCTTGTCCTTTTCTTTGTTGCAATTCTTCAGACTCTATACTCTACATCAGCAAAAGTAATACGTAAACTATGTTCGTATTGCGATATATTGTTCAAGTAAATCAAAGAACTTAACGCTGTATCATTGCGCCACATTCGAATACTCGTTCGTTTCGCTTTTCCCTCGTTTACGAAATATATTGACCTGAAAAACATTGCTACTTATTCCGCTTCTTGCGCGCAGTCAAATCCTCACAGTTCCGCGACACCTTATCACAGCTCTCGCATTAATGCCCTAGTCTATTTTTTCTCTTAATTCACATTAATACAGTAGTAGTGCAATCCATGGCATCTGTCACTCATTCGTACACCGTCTAAATTCATAGCTATGCAGCTGGAAGTCTGTACTTTCAAGAACCGAAAGGGGAATTTGAATCTAAAGTAAATCAACGTATACACAAAGATAAGCCATTTAATACCGTGGTTCATGCAATTAGTTCCGGTAAACTGACAAAAAATCACGTGAGATGTTAAGAGATGTATTTCTCCCGGATGTTAAGAAAGACACACTACTTCTTCTGGATTCCTGGAGTGCGAGTGGTCAGATATTTATATTTACTGCTGAAGAATACTTTACATAGTAAGACAATTAAAACACAAATTATCCCTCCAAAAGCTACTAGATTTGTGCAACCCCGGATGTATAATTTTTTTAGGCAATATACAATTGTAATTCGAAGGCTAGAAGAGTATTTCAGTAGCTGTGAAAACATTTCAGACACGTTGCACAATAGGGGCTTCATAATGGCATTACATTCGGTTGTTTATCACCAGTTTCATTCACCTGTCAAAGACATGCTAATATACGCGTGGACATGTGACAGAAAAAATGTGAGAAAGCAGTGCCAGTACAGATTTTTTTTACGTAATTAGATGAATTCTACAGGAACACAGGAAAAAAAATAACAGGAGATTACAGAACCCCGACGATTGGGCGAATGCGTGTTTGTTTTATTGATTTGTACTTTTATTTTTTTATCATTAGAGATAACTGTTTCCTTTTCAGTTCACCCTTCTCTATTACACGGACTCATTCACTGACATCATAACTTACTTGACAATATACGTGCAGATAACGTTAGATAACCCTCATCACCAATTCACATTCAAATGATTACCCAACAATCGCTAGATGGCAGCAAGCGCATGTTCTAACACAGACCTGGCGGATTTATGCGTTAGCTTGAGTGATCTTCAGATAGCGGTTTCCTTCTACTCCCGCAATTGTGGACGTAAGCATCGATCAGTGGCGTGCAGTGTGTAAGCTACATTTACATTTGTTGTAAACAGAAAATTAAATGTAGTATTTATGTACAGTACATATTATGTAAGCGAAGCACGTCTTGTATTCATTGTGAATGGCACGTCACTGAACCTCTGCGTTGTTTATCGTTCCTATCCATTTGTCCGCAGCTGGTTTCTCTGTGAGCGCGAGCGCGCTCAGAAAGAGGCTTACTCCCAGCCCTGTTCCAGCATAATATCCAGCATCTAGCGGAGGCAGTTTCTTTACACGGACTATTTGCCTTTATTAAACATAAGTTTGAACAACTTTTCAGCTATTTTTTATAATTATAATTATGTTCTGGCAGAAATATAATGCAACATCTGTACTACTAGAGAAAAATAGTTGTCTTTATTTGCTTTTATTTTATTATCCCTTTTCAAAATCATTAAATAAAGTTAGTCAGTTTCCAATAAATTCAGCGATAAATTTCAAATTATTAGTACCCCTATAGTTTTTAGTCTTCCTCGTGGAACACATCGTAATGTCATATAGCCCTAATCACTATTGCCAACACAGAGGTTTACCCACTAAATCTAGTTTTCTGGTCCTCTGTCAGTGGCTAAAATTAATTTTAAACAGTAGGCAGTAGAAAATCTAGTTTATTTTGATGTCGGTGAGAATTTTTAGTGATTTTGCAATAATTCTCAAACACATCTGTAAGGAAGATTGCACATAAAACACTTACGACTCTTTCGATGATGGCCATTATCTTTTCAAAATACTTATCTTACAATATTAGATGTCTATTAATGTACTCTTCAGTTAACCGTATAACAACCCACTGGCTGGAACTGAAAACAGAACACAGTCTTGATACACAACGTGAGAAATTAATTCGATTACGGCGCGTTCCTTTCGTTGTTGCTCCAATCAAACAACTGCTGAAAAGATTTTATGAATGTATGGAAATATTGAAAAATGTTGCTAGACTGAGTTTCCATTATGTCCTACAACAACAAGGTTTTCTTAATTCAATACAGCCCAAAAAGTTACTGAAAACGTTTAAGTATAGTGGCGCGTGATGAACTTAATGAAACGAAAAAATTTCAGCATTACTATTAATCTTACTTGTAAAGTTTTCCAGTACAAAGAGGTTTTCTTCTTCTTCTTCTTCCTTCACGCGTTAGACATTATTGTCTGTAGCAATCTACATATCTTGTCCATGCCACCATTTTTTGGGCCTTCCTGTATTTCTTTTCCCTACCGGTTTCTAATTCTTAAACTGAAATGGTAGTCTCTCTGCGTTCATTCTTTGTACATGGCTTATCCACTTAGTTTTATACTCTTTAGTTTTATCGTTCAGATTATATATATATATATATATATAATTCCTTTCTTATATCTTCACTTCTTTTATGGTCTATTTTCTTATAGCCAGCAACTGCTCTTACAAATCTCATTTCATTTGCTTCAAGTTTGCTTTTATTTTTCTCTGTCATGATCTAAGTTTCGCTCCCACATAATAATTTTGGCACTAACATTAAGTACAAAGAGATATAAAATAAAAACCCGTTAAAAGAATTACCGAGTTCGCGCCATCAATGTTAGGGTCTATGTCTTGCTTGGTGAAATTCAGAAGTGGATTCAAAGTATTATCATTAAACCAAAATTATAAATAGGATGGAAATTTCAGTAAATTTTGAAATTATGGCTGCACTAAGACGGAGTGGTGTATGTTGTTATAATTTTTAATTATTATTCATATTATATCTTACCTGCGCATTATGTAACAATATTAAGTGAAAAAAAATCTATAGGAACGAAAATCTGGTAGGTTTTATGACATATTTGGTGAAGTTTTGTAAGCGTGCAGTGGTTTCTCGCAAATTGGAGTTGCAATATTGGCCCTAATGCTGTTTTTCTTACATTTGGTTTTACAAATATGCTGCACACTAAGCAATAGTCTCCATATTCACTGGACAAAAACCTAACATTCCATTCCGAATTGAATCTATATTGCGTTCTTTTTATATCTCTAAAACCATTACTACATAACTACTTGGCTACCGCACTAGTTCTTACGTACAACTCTAAGAATTTTTTCATACGTCGTCAATCACTAGCGCTTCTCAGCAACGCCACCACTACAAAAATTGGTTCCAATGAAGAAATTCACAGGTGAACCGTAACCGAGTCACTGTGGCACTCGGTAGCCGACTCTCCATCAGCACTAAATAGCGTTACAAGCTTCAGCTAACAACGGAATTGAGTTGTTAACAGAAAACAGTAAATTAATTTGATGAGCCGTGCTAATTGGTGACGCATCTGAACCATACAACAGCGTCACTCGGAAGCGCTGCTAGTTTGTTGTGTGTGAATCTGCACTAAGCTATTTACGCACCGCGCCTATATTTCGCGAGTTCTTGTTTGAAGAGAAAAGTATCACGCCTTCATCTTCAAATATCGTCATTTCCCATGAATATGGTCCTGGAACACAACTCAACTATGGTCCACGATACAATCATTCAAAGAACATTGTAGAAATGACATACACCGTTCGTAGATAGCTGCAGTGACTTGACTTCAAACTACAGTATAGTAAAAATATAGATAAACGAGGTACAAAATGTTAATGGTTGTATCGTGGACTATAGTTGTGTTCCAGGATCATAGTTATGGGAAATGACGGTACTCGTTGTGTGCACTAAACCGTACTTGATTGAATTGAGTAAACATTGAATAATTATTTACTGTGCAAAGAAAATTTACGAAGAATCGTGGTTTCTACAGGAGAATTTCCGTCTAGACACGTGGCATTACTCATCAACGTTACCTAGTGTTCTACATCTCGCGTCATCACAGGTTTATTGAAAGCTGATTTATGGCTGCAGAATCCCAGTTGTGCAGCTGGTGAGTGTTGTACCACAGTGCACATCGGAATTGGCGCAGAACGTGTTGTGAGATGCGAGCATCTGCCCGTGAACATTGGCCGACACGGCGAACGGGTCTCTATTTGGGGTATTTCAGTCTTCAAACGCTGAACATATTTCGGTCCCTGTTTACTGGCTCCATAACTTGAGTTCCATAACTGCCAAATGGGATTATTTAACTGCTAACTGTCGTCTGAATGCTCTTTTGCCTTTTATATTTTATATGACAGTATGGAAGTTATCGTGTAAAACAAAAGTCACTTGCTAAATGCGGAAAACAATATCGTTTGGAAATGACAAACGTATGGCCACAACAAAGACTATAAGGACCACTAAAAGGACCTTGACAAAGACAACAGGGACTACGATAAGGATCACGACAAGGATCAAAATATCACTGCATGACGTCACTGCTTCCTGTTACACATAAAATGTGACATTTTTTCCCGTTTGTATCTCCAATAAAGACGTAATCACGTTAATAGGTCCAGTGTGGAGTGGAAATGGAGAAAATTAAACGTAGGGAATTAAGAATAGTGAAAAAATAACGTAGTTTACATTGTGTTATCATCTAAGGAATCAGAGAAGAATTAACCGGCGCAGAGCGGGGTTACTCAATATACGTTTTCCTCAAGTTTAGTAACGTCATAGTTGTAATCGAATAACAGTCTTCTGCTAGTTAATTCCTGTTCGATCCAGTAGATGGCAGCTTATTCTTTATAGTTCTTTTTCACAATTCTTTACTTCCTGTAGGCGGTCTACAGGAAGTGAAGAACATTTTCTACACTGCACCGTGGCATTGAAACTTTTCACTTCCCTTATATTGTCTAATCTATCTTAATACGTTTTCAGTCTTATTTTGCCTTTTGCTTCTTTTTTTGTCATATATTTATGGTATTGGAACCTCCTTGCGTCTTTTGATAAACCCTCGTTTTCGTTATTCAGTTATTTAGCAAATTTTACAAATCCAACGATTACAGTGCATTTTTTCGCTGCTATCAATCCGATTTTTCTTTTGAAAAGAAATATATATCCAGGCTTCGAAACGTTGTAAATATTTGACGTAAAACACCTTAACTTTCGGTACACATGGGAGGGGGGGGGTCACCTCGACGATTGCGGTGTCAGACTTTCGCATTACCTACATTATTCACAGAACCCGTCGCCTACTGCGAGTATAGCAGCGAACGATATATTGTTTAAATAGTGGCCATGTCAAAATCACCTAAAACATTTTATATATAGTGAACCGCTCAACATACGCTAACGATCAAAATCTCCTATGAAAGTTCTAATGATGTCTAACAGGATGTAAAAATAAACTTTGGTAATAAAAAAACTAGTCATTTTCGCAAAAATACTTCGTAAAAATTACTTTACAGATTTATGAAGTCGAGACTGCCACATAAACGCAAGAAAACTGCCGAAAACGGAACAAGAAAAATTCACAGAGGTAGGAAAAGAATAAGATAGCAAACATTCAACTTGTCGGCGTGATGCTTTAGGTAAAATTTGTGGTTCTGTCGTAGCTTGAACCCCGGCGATATTATAAGTTGGGCGGGGCTACAACACTTCTGACCGCCCAAATTCAAGTCAAGCGCGGAATGAGATCTCTGCCATTGGTTCAGTAGCAATCTTCTCTCCTCCACTGCCGGCAATGTTTACTTCTCCTGTCAGACATTATGGAATGAAGTATAGATACGGAAGTCTACTGATTAATTTGTGAAGGGAATACATCTAACAAAAAGACAACACCGATTGTCAACATAGCCGTTGCAGCAGTTGTCAACACTGCATTCAGTAAGACTGTCTAGGAATAGGCTTGATTTAAGTATTATGTAATGACCTCGTCTCGACTAGCAAATTAGAATAATATCTAATTGCATTTCCTGCTCTAAAGATTTCAAAGAACACAATCGTGTTAGAGGAATAGTGTTGAAAGTCCTATCACAGTATTCAGTGGGATGGACGCATTACGAGATAAAAGCAGACTGCTGCTTCCTTTTTCCTGTTCGGGCACAGGAAAGGGATGTGTAGCTAGTAGTCCTGCTCCAGCTTCAGCACCCATCCCGAACTGCATTCAATCTTCTGTTGGATATTGTAACAGGAGACCGTACTTGAATATGGAATTCAAGCTCGGCACAGAGTAATGAATTTTTAGTTAAAAATAATTCCAAGTGTACCTTCTGCAGCGACCATCTTAATGTTGAAGTTTCTTCATCATAAATAACTATGGATGAAGGTACATCTAGTACAGGGTGAACATAAAGTATTTCCCTGATTATAAACATTTAATACTGAAAACTACGCTAGATACAGGGGCGAGGTTTTTCAGCAAACGATGCCTCAACTTTTTTTTTTTTTTTATCTAGAATGGAAACATAGAAATTGCAGATTTATCCTTCGAAGATTTGGAAAAATTCAAATATCTTAGAGCAACAGTAACAAAGATAAATGGCACTCGGGAGGAAATTACACGCAGAATAAATATGGGAAATGCCTGTTATTATTCGGTTGAGAAGCTTTTGGCATCTAGTCTGCTGTCAAAAAATGTAAAAGTTGGACTTTATAAAACGGTTAACTTATATTACCGGTTGTTCTGTATGGTTGTGAAACTTGGACTCTCACTTTGAGAGAGGAACAAAGATTAAAAGTGTTTGAGAATTAGGTTCTTAGGAAAATATTTGGGGCTAAGAGGGTTGGAGTTACAGAAAATGGAGAAAGTTAGGCAACGCAGAACTGCACGCATTGTATTCTTCTTACTTACTTACTTACTTACTTACAAATGGCTTTTAAGGAACCCGAAGGTTCATTGCCGCCCTCACATAAGCCCGCCATCGGTCCCTATCCTGTGCAAGATTAAGCCAGTCTCTATCATCATACCCCACCTCCCTCAAATCCATTTTAATATTATCCTCCCATCTACATCTCGGCCTCCCTAAAGGTCTTTTCCCCTCCGGTCTCCCAACTAACACTCTATATGCATTTCTGGATTCGCCCATACGTGCTACATGCCCTGCCCATCTCAAACGTCTGGATTTCAAGTTCCTAATTATGTCAGGTGAAGAATACAATGCGTGCAGTTCTGTGTTGTGTAACTTTCTCCATTCTCCTGTAACTTCATCCCGCTTAGCCCCAAATATTTTCCTAAGCACCTTATTCTCAAACACCCTTAACCTATGTTCCTCTCTCTGAGTGAGAGTCCAAAAACAGCTTGTTACGAATTCCTACGCATTGTATTCTTCACCTGACATAATTAGGAACATTAAATCCAGACGTTTGAGATGGGCAGAGCATGTAGCACGTATGGGCGAATCCAGAAATGCATATAGTGTTAGTTGGGAGACCGAAGGGAAAAAGACCTTTAGGGGAGGCCGAGACGTAGATGGGAGGATAATTTAATGATAAAACACACATGTTTGGGTCGATAATACAGTGTTCATTCATTCGATGGTAATATTAAAATGGATTTGAGGGAGGTGGGATATGATGATAGAGACTGGATTAATCTTGCACCGGATAGGGACCGATGGCTGGCTTATGTGAGGGCGGCAATGAACCTGCGGGTTCCTGCGGGTAAGTAAGACCTTTTGGGGAGGCCGAGACGTAGATGGGAGGATAATTTAATAATAAAACACACATGTTTGGGTCGATAATACAGTGTTCATTGATTCGATGATAATATTAAAATTGATTTGAGGGAGGTGGGATATGATGGTAGAGACTGGATTAATCTTGCATAGGATAGGGACCGATGACGGGGTTATGTGAGGGCGGCAATGAACGTGCGGGTTCCTTAAAAGCCATTTGTAAGTAAGTACGGAAGAGGGACCCGAAGGCTTGAACTGCAGCCTGAGTTTATTGTGCTTACCACTCATATTCTGTGAATGATTGAATAGCCGAACGGCCGCGCTCTTGTACAAGTACAGCATGCCGCACAGTGAACTTAACCCGGGCTATTGTATGGATAATGATAGTATGTGAATGAATGATGGCGAAATGAGACCGAGGTCCAACGCTGTAAGTTACGCAGCAATTCTGCTTCAATTGGAGGCCCGCTCGTTTCACGGCCAGACGCGTTAACCGTTACTCCACAGCGGTGGACATGCCTCAATTTACGAAATCATCATAGACTTAAATATGAAGTTGGTTTGTTTCCCGGAGAACATCTAATCGATACCCGATTTCATGCCATGTTTTTCGCCAACCTCCTCCTTCCCCTTCCCCCGCCAAAAGCAGACCTACCCTTAATCGCTGTCGCCGGCAATGTTCAAACCACAGTGTTACTTTTTCCTCCCCGAAAAATGTTCCTCCATTTTGAGAGACATGCAGTCAACGTAAACCAAGAATTGTAATTTAATGGTTGGGAGACTTTAAACGTCGTTTCTTGAGTGCAGTGTGTATGTTTTTATTGTATTTCTAAGAGTTGCGTGACATATCTGACCTACTTGAGAAGAGTCCCTGGTTCGAGTCCCGAGCCCGGATATCCTTCGTTACAGGAAGGTCATGAGTATGTCCTCTTATCTTTTTTTTTTTCCACTTTCCTTTTATTAATTGTTTTGTCGCTTAATTCTTTCCCATAATCATAAGGCAATCTACTACAAGAAATTACGGTTCCACTTCGCTCAGTCTGTTAAATCACGACTTCTCACAAAATGGCTGCGTCATTAAGTTATGATATCTTTCATTCCTGTTGTGTATATGCCGTAACAAATTCATAATTGCATATAAATAAAATTGTTAATTACTTGTGTTGAGTTACGTGTAAATCGAGGGGAGGGCAAGAGTTTTTATTAAAGATCTTAGAGTAAATCGCGTGAGTGAGTGAGTGAATTAGCGAATGAATAAATAAATGAATGAGCGAATGAATTAATAAATAAATAAGTGAATGAATGAATGAATAAATAAACAAGTGAATGAATCAAGAAATAAATGAGTGAATGAGTAAACGAATCAATTAATGAGTGAATAAATAAATACATGAAAAAATAAACAAAAAATTAAATTAAACCATGATATCAAATTCACTGAACATATTTTTAGAGTTCATTATTTTTTCTCAATTTCAAAAGTAAGAACTTACTTTTACTCGTGTAAGTATAAATTGAACTGATGTCATGATTTAATATTTTCCACACTCAATGCAGGAATCCTCACTTTCAGTACCCTACCAGTTTTCTTGTCGGAAATTTTGTCTTACTACAAGTTCGTACAAAAATAATTTATTATAGTATCAAATATTTTCTCTATTGAGAAATTAAAAGAGAACAATATGCAGTGTTTTTCAACGCTAGTAATACATCCGCTCGTCCACTGTTGTTGAGTAACGGTTAGCACGTCTGACAGTGAAACAAGGGGCCCGAATTCAAACCCTGGTTGGAGCAAGTTACCTGGTTGACGTTTTTTCCAAGGTTTTCCCTCAATCAATCGAAGCAGAATTGCTGGGTAACTTTCGGCGTTGGACCTCGAATTCATATCACCATCATAATTACACTTCCCCTCCATCATCATCTCCGTTTCTTTCCTAGGTTTCGGGCTTACTTCGATGTAGAGTCGGCTGCGGGCCGCCACTGAACTTGGACCCCGTGGATATGTGGTCATTCGTTGTTGGTGGTAGCGCTATGCACCATGGGCTCTCCACTGGGTTCACGGTAACTCGTGGGACCGGGGTTGAGGAACGGCTGTGAGGGCTACGTGGAATGGTAAATGGATCATGTAGGTCATTGTGGTCCAACTGGAGGCCCGCGGGCCACATCCGGCCCGCGTCGGTAATAAACTGGCCCCTCGAACTCAAAGTCACTGATACAATTCTTCGAAGACTTGGATGCTGTGTATTCTGACGTTTTCCTTTACGTTAGCATTTTGCTGGAAAAAAACAACCAGTTTCTTTAACGCCAGAAACTAACTCAACTTTTGCAAAAACCTGTAAAAACTAAAACTTTTAATTAACAACCAAAGTTGCACAATACTGAACGATTGTGCTTAATATTAGCGTTTTTCTGACTGTCCTTATAGTACATATGATTTTTTTTTTTTTTAATTTGAGAGTTCAAGGTAAGAAAACAGAACATTATAGAGCTTATGAGTCACATTGTTTCGTTCAAGAAAAGGCTATCAACTTTAAGGGGTTAGGTACAGCTTACAGCAGTAAAAGTTTTGGAAATATTCAACATTTTTTCCTTCATTACTGTATCTTGTATAATAATGAAAATTGGTATCTGTAAAACACTATATGAAAAAATATTTTTACGATTTAATATATATATATATATATATATATATATATATATATTTTTTTTTTCAAAATTCATAACGGTGGTAGTTCACTGTGCAGTGATGAAGCATTTCCCTCATAAGTCATAAAGCTATTAACTTTTTCGTGTTCTCTCTCTTTTATTTTATTGCTGAAACTTATGTTTACAATATCGTGCTCTTTCAACTACATTCCTTAATAAATAATATTTTTTTTATTATTTTGTGTTGGAATAAAATACTGATATTTGACAATTTTTTAAAACGAATTTATTTTTATCAGACAATCTATCAAAGGTAGAGAAGTGATCTTGCATCATATTGTAAATATGGCATGCATAAATACACAAAAAACTTTCATCACAGAATGTTGGATAGTATTTGAGTTATGTGGGAAACACTTCATCACTGCACAGTGAACTGAATTTTGAAAAAAAAATCTAAATAATTTTTTTTAATCGTAAAAATATTTTTCACATATAGCAGAAGGACAGTGTTTTACACATACTAATTTTCATTATTGTACAAGTAATGGAGGAAAAAAACGTTGAATATTTTCAAAATTTTACTGCTGTAAGCTGCACCTAACCCCTTGAAGAAGTTATTTACAAAAATGATGCAGAACATTATAAATGCTGCTCTAAGATAAAGCTAGAGTGTGAAGATGCTGCTTTTCCTCCATATACTGAATATGTGTCACAGATAATAATAATATTATGTTTTATTTAACGACGCTCGCAACTGCAGAGGTTATATCAGCGTCGCCGGATGTGCCGGAATTTTGTCCCGCAGGAGTTCTTTTACATGCCAGTAAATCTACTGACATGAGCCTGTCGCATTTAAGCACACTTAAATGTGTGTCACAGATACAGAAAGAATTTACTTCAAGCTTTTCTGATTTTGATGAACTACAACCTAGATTTATTCTGTTTAACAACCCTGGAGGTAGGGCTATGTAACTTACAGAGTGACAATTTTCAATGAAAAATTTTCAGCCCATTGAGGGTAGGATACTAGTTAGCAAGGAACAATACCCAAATTTGCGAAATTTTGTTTTGAAAATAATAATTAATGTAATTATTACAGTCCATACTTGAATGTGCATTTTCTACCATTAAATTGCTAACAAATAAACATGGAAACAAGTCATCGCAAGCTTTATTGAAATCGTCACTGCGGCTTGCCACTACACAAATCGAATGAATATTGAATTTACAGTAAACCAACACACACCTCAATTTTCTCATTAAGTGTAGGCCTCTCTGATTGTTATCATTGTATTCTTTGAGTTTTTAAAAAACAAGTGAAATAAATTGATGTATATTTCTTTCAGTTTCCTAATAATAATTATAACAATTTAATATTATTAACCTATATCATTTCGGATCGCGAATTAATTTTGAAAGTATCATCTGGCCATTCAACCAAGAACAGTTGGACCACACTGATGTTGGTTGTAGGAGAGTTCGATGGCGGCGCCCAGGGGGATCTGTAGAGCGGGGCGCCTTAGGGCATGCAAGCCTTTCCATCCCGGGTAGTACAATTGACCTACTCGAGCGGCCTGCGTGCGAGGACAGTCCCAGTCCGTGTCCTCTCCTAAATGGCGAATAATAGAATATATCCGCTCGCCATTTTAGACCAGAGGAGTGTGATTTTAATGGCAGTTTACTACATTACATCAGGACGGGTTTCGGAACGATTGTTATCAGTACGAATGTGTCATTCTAGTACACTTGTTTACGTAACTGTGTATAGGAGTGACGGACACATTAGTCTCTTTACGACATATATTACATTGATTTGGTTTCATGCCATTAAATTTTATAGGGTAGATGAGGGTAATTGTAAACAAATGCTGTGAGAAATATAAAACTGTCAATATAAAAATTTTAATTCGGGGGAATATTTAATTTAACATGTTGGCTAACCTACAAAGCGGTTTGACGCCAAATAGTAACTGCATAGTTGTGAAAGAATGTTTTGTAAGTCTACAAAAAAAGTTGAGAAAGAATTTTGCTTCACCTTCATTTTTGGCATTGTAAGTAAACGCACAGTGCTATTTTTTTTTAAGAATATGTTGTTTTTATGACTAATGTATAGTAGTTAACATTTATTCCAATGCTTTTGAGATCTCCCATAACATCAGTTTATTAAATTATGACGTGTTTACATTTGCCCCATAGTTTTAATTGCTTGGGAGTAATTGTAAACATGTTCTTCTATGGTTGCATTTCGTACTTTTCAGTAATCAAAGAGACCCCCACCCAACTACACTGTAGAGGATTTAGAGAGGGTTGTCACAGATGTGAGAAATAGTAACTACAGTTATCGTGAAGCTCAGGAGAGGTACTGAGTTCTTATAACGTTATATATCATAGGGTAAAGGGACGAAATGTACCAGTGACCAAAATTGGAGTTGGAAGGAGTACAGCTCTTTTTTCTGAAACAGAACAAAAAATGTTCAGTGTCTGATAGCCCGTGCGAAAATTGGTGTTTACAATTACCCCCTCTCAAAGGGGTAAATGTAAACAGGTGGGGTAAATGTAAACTAGCAATTAAAATATGAAAAAAAAAAATGAACCTTATTATTTTAAGCCCATTTTCAAGTAAAAGAAAGATCTAAAAATAACATAATATTTCTTTGTCATGCTTACCGTTACTGAGGGTTGTGTAATGTTGAAAAATTTTGAAATCAGTGAGAAGTGTTTACAATTACCCTGGTCTACCCTACAACGATTTCATATTCCCACTAATTTCGTGATGGAGAAATATAATTATTCTTGCTCTTGAGTTCTCAAATTTTTCAGTTTCTGTTTATCCTTAACAAAGACACAGGGACTACATTTCCTGTCCCCCCCCCCTTTGTAATCGCCTAATCACTTCTTGCAAGGCCTCCACTCATGGAGTGACATTGAATGAAACGTCCAGTCTGACAATGCAAAACAGTGCAGATAAGAACACGACGCTATAAATCACGTTCGCATGAATGGAACGTGGGCTCTACAACTCTTACTGGGACAACTGTTGGGTGTGGATTTGTGTGGTGCAAGGAAGTATTTTCTCGCATGGAGGCCGCCAAAGAATTCCGTTACGGGTTTGGTCTCTTGTAATGCTTTTGTAACTGTTACACGTGTTTGAAATTACAATATGAATATTACTTTGTATACGGAAAAATGTTAACACGGAATTAGTAAAACAGTTTTCTGTGTAGTACAAAAACTAGATGTTTGTTTTACGTCAATAAAATGTAAAAGATACCAGCAATAGAAGGCAGAAGGAATATAGATATAAAAAGCATAATTAGTCAGTTAATAATAATAATAATAATAATAATAATAATAATAATAATAATAGACACGAGTTCAGAAAGAAATAGTAATTTATGTAACTAGTGTATAATCTTCGTTCGTAATTATGATTTTTTAAGTTGGTTATTTAACGACGCTCTATCACCTACGAAGTTATTTAGCGTCGATGATATTGGTGATAGCGAGATGATATTTGGCGAGATGAGGCTGAGGATTCGTCATAGATTACCTGGCATTCACCTTACGGTTGTGGAAAGCCTCAGAGAAAACCCAACCAGGTAATCAACCCAAGCGGGGATCGAACCCGCGCCCGAGCGCAACTTCAGACCGGCAGGCAAGCGCCTTAACCGACTCATCCACGCCGGTCGCCCGTAATTATGGTACGAGTGATTACGCTCACGCGCAATTTTTCACGAGTGTTTATAATGAAGATTATACACATGTTACATACAACGTTTTATGTTATTCTAGCATTAAAATATGTAAAAAAAAAACTATTATACATTTAGATGTGTAATGTTATGGCGTAGTAGAGATATGAGTACTGCATATAACGTAATATAGTACATGATTGCTAAGTAACCGTTTCTAAGACAATGTTATTTTGTTTTTGTTTTGAAGTTTTTTCTTACAGGTACATTGTATAAAACTGTGTTATGAAAGCAGTGATGACGTCATGAAATACTATTATAGTTGCTAGGTAATCTTTTCTAGGCCAATTGTGCACAATTTATAAGGTCATAACAAGCGTGTTTTAATGCTAGTATTCCATAAACATAATTTACATGGAGTAGTAGGTATTTTTTATAATTATAAAATTATTTGCTCAATAGCCTAATTAGGCAGTGGTTTATTTCATTCATAAATCTTATTCGACAGTTCGGTCCTGATATTACTTTTCAGGAAATAATTATCTCCCAATAAAACTATTATAAATTTAGATAGTGTAATGTTATATTGTTACAATGCATGACGGCGAAAGCACAAACTAAATAAATAAGATCCAATACTTCCTAATAAATAGCCCATTGTTAAGTTGATATTTTATGCATAACTCTATCCCTCATATAGGCCACATGTTGCCGTTGCTGGGAAGAAGTAGATATTCATATTTTTGTTGTTTTAGTCACTTGTTGCCGTAGCGACGACTGATTTTTTTGTAAACTTTTATCTAACAACAGTAACTTTTTTTTTTTCCTCGCTATTATTTATACTCGCTTTAAATCTTTTGTCATATCGCGAGTTTTCAGTAACATTAATACGGGTATAAAGGATAACTTTACATATTAAATATTTAATATTACACTATTAGAATATTTATTTATTATAATGATTTATTAAACGTCGTATTGGATAACATATACAGGGACATCATTTTATTTTTACTAACATTTTTAATATTAACCTGTCTATGCCTTTAGAGAACCGGAAACACCGCTTGCTCCCCCCTCCAAGACTGGAGTTCGATGATACTGGCGTAAAACACAAATCACTCTTCTAGGTATAGGAAGGAAGAAAAGTAGTTCATCCATTTACGTAAACTAGGAAATATCGCGATTTTGAGTTTGATAATTTTCATTAGGTTTTTCTTTAATCAAAGTACAGTACTGTATTAAGAATAAGTGTTTTTACTCACGAAGTGAGTTATCCATGCGAACGTATTCATTATGCAGTGTATATTATACTGTCTACAGCACATTAGCGTACAATATAGAGAAAGAAGTTAAATTGAAAAATAATCATAATATGAATATTTAAACACAATTTTGAAAATGGTGGCCGTTCATTTCGATACAGGCTTCAGTTCTTTTGTGCATATTATCGCTCTATAGACTATTGCATCTAATTCCAATTGCCAGTTTCGTCCTTCATACTAGTAACTCATGTTGAAATAATTCTATACCTACTCTACGTACTGTAAATTCAATCTTCACTTCTGCCCGACCCGAAAATATAAAATTATTCAGACATGCTATCTACTGTCCGTCCAAGTGGTTATGCCGCAGGATTGTAGAAAGGAAGGAAATCACGTGACAGTTAATTACTTAACGAGGCCCTTTTATTTAAGTTAAATTAAACAGCTGTATAATATTACGTAAACTTTCAAGTCCTAAGAGAAATTAATGTTTTCAGAAAAGAGCTAAGACAGCCCAGCTATTACAGAGGGGCGAGCAGAAGCAGGTGGGAGAAATCGGGATGCGACGTAGGCAAACGGACAGTACCTGTGCGAAAATATGATTCAATATTGAAAGCTCTTTCGTCACTGGAAAACGCGAACATATTTCTGGAACGTACTATACTCAGTAACTCAGTACTGCTTTACTATCTTCGGTCTTGGTTCTGTGTGGAGTTGGAACTTCCTTAGTAGAAGGGGTGGGAGTGAAGTACATTCAAAAACTCGGGTACAATAAAAATTGAAGTAAAAATAAAATGATGTCCCTGTAGAATGCCACATGAGAGTAAACATATTTTCTGCACTCGTAGATAAAATTTCACTCGTAAATAAAATCGCACGTTACTCTCTTGTGACATAAATTATTACTATACCGTGTATGCTATGTTTTTATATCACCAATTCCACCGGTGATAAATAAATAACCTAGTAATTGATACAGCGTCGTTAAATAAGAGTAAAAAATGCGATGTTAAATACTGCCCTCATATCTCTGAACTTTCGAACTAACCCATTAAATACAGTTTAAAATGACGCCTTATCGTACACTTGGTCTTGAGATTCGAAATAAAGTTGCGTTTGATGATTTCGAAATGTCATATCAGAATGAGGATAATTCTTCCGTATCGGGTCGTCACACAAACAAATGTGGAAACATTTTGCAACCGTAAGTTCACTGAAGTTCCTGCGAGAGAAAGAAGTTGATAATAAGGTATAGGAAGCCACAGAATATTACGTGTGGGAATTCAAAACACAACCTTCCTTTCTTCAGAAAAGGAAAAATACAACGAAAGTTGTGTCGAAACCATTGTCTACAGTTTTTCCCACAGAATTCCAGCAAATTACTCTACAAGTACAAGAAGTTTTTCATTCAGTCATAACGGAGTTGGTCTGGTATTGTGTATTAAGACACAAAAGAGTGCAGATTCTCGGCTCCGAAAACATATGACGTGACGGTTATAGGTCGTTAGGAAAACAGTTACATTTGTTTGACAAAGATAAAAACATTAGGTGCTGACGTCTGCAAGACTCAACAGTTTTAATGAACCTGGAAACAGAAGATAAATGCAATACGAAACGGAGTGCCCTCGTATTAATAACCCTGATCTTAATTATACCCTATTCGTTTTAGTGGAACGGTTCTTCTGTTATTTTCGTTCGAAAAATTTCAAGCAGCTGAGAGATTAATTTAACCAGACCCGGAATTAAACAGGAGTCACTGAAGTTGATGCTTTAATGAACAATTATTTTTTTTTCGCCATTACAGAAGATATTTAATTTAATTAATCACATGAAACAAGTTACTAAAAAAGAAGCACATTACTTCGATTAATGTAGCGATGCATGTAGTTATACAAAAGTCAAAACTTTTTTTGTAATTGCTGAACCTTTTTTGTTAGGTTTATTTACACACGCATTAACATGTGTGATCGTATAGAGTGTTTATATATTTTATTTTAGTAGGTTATTTTACGACGCTTTATCAACATCTTAGGTTATTTAACGTCTGAATGAGATGAAGGTGATAATGTCGGTGAAATGAGTCCAGGGTCCAGCACCGAAAGTTACCCAGCATTTGCTCATATTGGGTTGAGGGAAAACCCCGGAAAAAACCTCAACCAGGTAAAGGCTGGTTCACAATAAACCGGGAACGGAAACAACGAAAACGAGAACAATGTTAAAATAGTTAATAGTTAATTGTGAATGCTCACATTTAAATACATTTATTTTAATAATATTTTCGTTCTTGTTCTCGTTGTCGTTTCCGTTTCCGGTTTATTTGAACCAGTCTTAACTTGCCCCGACCGGGAATCGTACCCGGGTCACCTGGTTTCGCGGTCAGACGCGCTAACCGTTACTCCACAGGTGTGGACTCGCGTGTTTATGATCTATGGGTATACTAGTAGGCCGTTGTTACTATTGTTGAGTTTCTGTTTCTATTATGTTTTGTAGATGGCTTGTGTTCATGTAACTGATTATAGATTTTGGTTAATGTTTATGATATTTGTGATTGAGGCGGTTATGAATCATGACATGTGAATTTCCAATCAGGCATTTGACTTTGTGAAAAACCCCACTAATATTGGTCGGCCATGGGGTTTGAACCCGGCACCTCCCGAATGTGAGTCTCAAACGCTACCATCTGATCCAAATCGCTCGATTGTTAAACTTTGCTGAAGGTAGTTATGATTGAATTTTTCAACTTATACAGTTTTGCGGCCCCTTGGTGCTATTCGACAGGAGTGGGCTACGTGCCGGCACCGGGTTTCCCCTTCTCCCTTGCTCACCATCATCATCTGCACCTATTCCCTACACTACACTTACACGAACATTTAACATATACTCATCCTAGTACACGACATAACTCTTCACAAATACAATTATGCAGAACGTGGCCAGCCGAAATGGTGTGCAATTTGAAAATGGGTCACAGACGTCACAGTCCTGCCATCTATCAGTATGTGGAACCCGAATCACGCAGAGTGAAGTGGGTAGGCATTAGACACACACATGTTATCATTATAAATGTGTGTATGTTCATGCATTTGCCATTAAGCCTACATTCTCGACATTTTTGGATGAAATTTATTGTTATTCACAAGCAAAAGTTCTAGATATTTCCGCAGTGGTTGCGATTTAATTTCTTATAATGTCTATAAGCCAGTCTATAATGTGGGAATTATTCCTGCATACTCTACGTCTCTACTTTCAGGGTTTCTTAAGGGTGTGTTTGGGTGTCGATAAAAGCTCCCTATAAAGTGTTCAGGGATATGTGTATGCAGACGGATTCCAATTTAAACAACTCTTTAACACAGATTAATACTCAGGTACGGAAACAGCGGAAGCATGAAAACATCACTTTTTTCTTTTTTTTTCTTTTTTCTTTTTCTTTTTTTTTTTTTTTTTTTTTTTTTTTTGCAAAGACAGGGTCCTTAATTTGCTGTTTTTGACCCGATTCTACGAGTGGCTCACAGATGTCACTAGTGCTGAGAAACGCAGGCCATTTACTTCCTCAGAGACCAACCAGAGTGCACGGCAGGCGTTACATTCGTAATGGATGATGATGATGAAGATGATAATGATGATGATAAATGGTGGGAATGTTACAGGAAAACCGGAGTGCCCAGGAAAAACACCTATGTTGCCAGAACCACGGGCTTGTCCAACGCAAGTTACAAATTCAGGGTGGATCGATCAGGATATGAACCCGGGCCCGCTGGCTTACAAGCTCAGAGCGTTTGCAGTGAGCCACAGTGGCAGTACACATGATGGATAATACTACCACAGTCTACTATATACAGTTACGAAACTTGAGTTTTGAGGGTGCTAGAAACAATAGACTGTGTCGGTTCTATTTTGCATTGCCTGTAATGAGGCGATATTAGCGATCCTAGTGGTGAGCAACTATCTAATGTTTGCATATTTACTACGTATTGAGCTTCACGACTGTATATACTAGACTGTGATACTACTGCACAATGAGAATAATTTTTCCTTTTTCGAGCAATGAACTCAATTGAAAGGTATTCATTCTCTCATCGACTAGTACGCCTACAAAACTCCTACATTTAAAAGTGGAATTGTTACGTGGTAATTGCTTTACGTCATCTGGACGGTTAAAGAAGACGCATTTCAAACACAAACACCGACGAGAATGTATAGTAAACCTAAACCTACGCTACAGACACGCTCGATGTCATTTAAACGTACAGTATGTAAAGCATGTAGGCCTATGTAAACATAGCTTCCTCATCTTTTTATAATATATACCTCTCAAAAGTGGGGCTTTACTGTTCAGACATGTATCCTGTGGTAAGCCATGACGTTTATTTGTGCTTTCCTGACGCTGCTGGTGACTAATGTCAGGACTACGATAAAAAAAATCTAACCGCTTCCTTCCAATGTTTTAAGTGATACAGCGTCCCGAAAAGGATAGCAATAGCTCTTCACGAACATAAACATATCCTAACATTTTTATGTATTTGTAAGTTACGCAGTGTGGAACGGTTAAGGCACATGGAACGAATGGGTGAAAAATAACAATCCAAGAAATTGCTGCATAGGAAACTGAATGGGAACGAAGGTGTGGCAGACCTAAGAAGACACCAAGAGAGCCACTGCATAGTGGAAGAAGCAAAACTTTTAAGATAAAATAGTAAACATTTATTAATGAAGAGTGATAAAAATGATTTAACATTTACATTGTAAAATAGTATTAATAGTAATATAATAATACTGTAATAATGTAATTATACAGATAATAAAAAATCAAGGAATTAAAAAAATAAAACAACGGAAATGGAGGAAAATTGCAAGAAACGGCAATACCCAACTTTGGCTGTTCGGCCAAGTAATAATAATAATAATAATAATAATAATAATAATAATAATAATAATAATAATATCAATTATGATGATAATCTCATTAATTGTATTCTTTTCTATGTACAAAATACACAGAAATCATCATATAATACTGTATAAATATGTCGTTTTTATTATTGGTTATTTTACACTTTATTAACTGCTATGGTTATTATAACGTCTGATGAGATAAACGTGATAATGCCAGCGAAATGAATCCGGGGTCCAGCGTCGAAAGTCACCCAGTGTTTGTTCATTATTTTGCTACTTATAAAATAGTGTAATAAGTCCGGAGGGCTTAATTAGTCAAATCCACTCTCCTCAACTCCACGCTGAGAACGGAAAGTTAACGATTTATCTTTCCCAAGAAAAACAATGAGGGGACTAAGAAGAAGGCAGAAAATAGGAGAGATTGGAGAATGCTGGGTTAGCAGTGAAAGACCTGCCCTGGGGCAGAGCACTTATATATATGTATGTATGGGACCTTGCCCTCATGATGTGGTTTTGGTCTTCTGAAGATACTGTTAAACTTATTTTATAGATTTCTTTTTCTAATTTATGTATGGACTGTTGTAATGTGTATTATGACTCTTCTATCAAGGTTTAATCATCGGCAAAAGGAAGTGTTTTAAAAGAACAGTATTTCTAAATAATTTTATTGCCGTTATATATCAGAGTTAATTTCATTAAATTAAAAGTTCCAGACAGAAGACTTTTTTTGCCACCGGCGTAGCTCAGTCAGCTGAGGCGCTTGCCTGCCCATCTGAAGTTACGCTAGGGCACTGGTTCGATTCCAGCTTGGGCTGATTACTTGGTTGTTTTTTCCGACGTTTTTCTCAACTGTAAAGCGAATGTCAGGTAACCTATGGTGAATCCTTGGTCTCATCTCGCCAAATACACTCTCGCTATCACCAATTTCATCGACGCTAAATAACTAACTAAAACAATGTTTTTCTTAAACTTTCTTGTAACAATACAGCAGTTTATATTGTTTATTATGTAGCTAGAAGGCAATGTATGTGATGGAGGTGGAAAGGAACTGGCCACCCTGCCCTATTATCTCCTGGCCTAGTTGCCTCATAAGTGGTGTCTTCTTCATATCACTTGTGAGGTTCAGATCTGTCTTCGGACAGTTGACTAAACAATAACAATATTGTTTACAAATTCTAGAGGGTATATGCTGGAATATAAGAACGATAGATAGCTAACTTTCTCCTATAATAGCGATTAACCCAGATAAGACTGACGTCCTATATATAGGACACCGGACGTTTTATTTTTTTAGCATTGTTGTGTAAGATTTTCATAGTTGGCAATCATGATACCATAATCCTTATGTGCTATAAATTGCCTCCAATTTTTTTTCTTATATTCAGTCTGTCATAGTCATTGTTGTGAACATATTTGTGTGAGTCATGGCTGTGGAGCAGAACATGTTGTTCTCGAAGTCGGTATATATCACATGCTATAGGTATAATGCTTTTGATATTGATAGGGCATACTCGTATGATGTACTTCGTATATAATAATTCATAATTAGATTCAATTTTTCATTTAGTGCTATGCCATATCATGTTAAATTTAGGCGTACTACATGTAGTACGTCAGTCATAAGGGGGAGATTTCGTGAGACTGATGGTACTCATGTTATTATAGGGGGTTTTCACTAAAAGAAGTCTTACAAATGATTCAGGACGACCAAGTTGCTATACCTAAATGCAATAACATTTTCATCACCATTTTATCACCAAAAAATGCGTGTGGTAACGTAACTGATGAGGATTCTGGTGATGAAAATAACCCTACAATTGACAATATGCCTGGTAGTTAGTTGCGAGCTGAGACGGAAGTAACCCTCAACACACAAGGAGAGGGAATGGATGATTATAATGACAAAAGTCATAATGGTGATGATGAACATAGTAAAGGCGATGGTGAGAATGACAGTAGAAATACTAGTGATTCAGCAACCGATATACAGATGAAGAGAAAGAATAATAAATTTCAATTGGGAAGAAGTTGACATACAGCAGGGAAATACTATATTTTTCCCACTAAACTCGGGCTTCAACAAACTTTTCTCCATCACAATTATTTGATGATGATATTGATATGCTGGTTAAATTTACTAACCAATATGCAGCACAGAAGAATTTCATTGGTGATGTTACCAATAGTGAAATGAAAATATTTATCTCAATACTGCTACTTGGTGGATAAGTAGATCTACCTAGGCGCCAAATGTATTGAGAAAACAGCTTGGATACCCATAACCCACTAGTTGCGAATGCAGTGTCTAGCGATAGATTCAAATTTTATAATAACTAATTTCCACGCATGCAATAATGATGAAATTGATGCAGCTGATAAATTTACTAAAGTACGGCTCTTATTTGATCATCTGAACAAACGCTTTCAGGAATATGCTCCCCATGAGGAAAATCATTCTGTAGATAAAGCAATGGTACCTTATTTCAGGAAACATGGATGCAAAAATTCATCTGGGGAAAGGCTATAAAATAGTATGAATATAAAATATGGACAGGGGCTACTAAATATTGACACATATTGTAAGGATAGATCCATACCAAGGAGCTGCAACTAGTATCTCAGGAGAGAACAAGAATCTGGTTTTGGATGCTAGTGTGATTTTTCAATATTCGGAAATAGTGACAAACCTTGGTGCATTATTCTATCACTTATTCCTGATAACCTTTTCACTTCAATACCACCACTTTCAGAGTTACGTAGATGGGGCATGTAGGGTACTGAAACAATTAGAGAAATGCGTACATCAAATTGTTCTTTGCAGGAATCAAAAAAATGAAGAAAACAGCACTGTAACATGTGAGTATAAAGTACAAAAGACTAAGAACATTGTTGTTGCAAAATACAATGATAACAGCATTGTAACTATTGCTTCCAATTCAATTTCCGTGAACCCAGTGCACACAGTTTCAAGATACTCTAGAAATTTGAAGAAGAAAATATCAGTGAAATAGCCCAATATCATATATCAATACAACAAAAATATGGGTGGACCAAAGCATCAATCTGTACAAAACATCTATTATAGGCGAGAAATGGTACTTTAGTCTGCATTGACGTAGCAGAACAAAATGCATGGCAGTTATACAAGATAAACTCCAACGAAAAACTCGATCATCTTGCATTTCGTAAACGTCTTGTCTTATCTGTTCTCGAATCCACTGCTCGACATATACAGTCAAGCGGTAGACCAGCTGTCGTCAACTCACTGCACTCTCGGGCTATCGTATCTTACCCGCAGGTGCATTTGTGGCTGCTGGCGGGTATGCTCTCTACCTATTCCTGCTGTATTTACCCTTTACCCATTTCAGCGAGTGCTGAAGACCACTGCGGTAGACCATCTCATTTAAGACTAAGCAAAAAGATTCAAGGTTTGATGGAAGTAATCATTTTGTGGTATCTCAAGAAAAACAAACTCGATGCAGACAGTGTCACATAAAGACAACAATAATATGTATGAAGTGTGATGTTCGTGTACGTGTAAAATGTTTTATCACGTATCACACACCATAAACATTCTCTAAAAATACAATAATCTTATTGTGTGTGTGTGATATTATAATTTTGTGTTAATTTGATGTATTGTTAAGCTAAACAATTCATATATGTTAATGCTAAAACGACTTATATCATTTAATGTTTTTACATGGGGATATGACTGACGTCCTATATATAGGACACTCAAAATGTCGAATACTATCAACATAAAAAATTTAAAAACAGCTTTGTTATGTTATATCAATTACAATTAAATAATTCATACAAAAAATCGTATTTTTTAACAAAAAATAATTCAGTCTTATCTGGGTTAAAAGCAGTGGCGTATTTCTAAACAAAAAAGGGTCTGGCTCTGGGATTTCGGTACAATAGGTAGTAGTTGTCTTCATTCTTATCATTATAATCATCACCATTTTCACAGGAATACAGGGTTGTTTCCGATCTCTGATAAGGAATTTGAATGACGTCATGTGCGTCAGGAATCACACCGACAGCTGAATTGCGGCGAGAAGTGACAGACCAGTAGTGAGTGATTTCAACAATCAGAGTGCACGGTGTATCACAGTAGCAATGCCCAACAAAAATCGAGCCTTTTTGGGAGGGGTACATAACAACTCTTTCCGATGCAAACGTGGTTTCGTTATTTCCAAGAAAGTCATCTTGTGTGTACCTAATAAGACTGGCAAAGCTCGGATGGGATTAATTCCAGAGTGGAAAATGCATGCAAATCCACCCCACGTCACAAGTCGCCGCACCTCACGAAATGATACAAATTAATTCCATTCCAGCTTTACCAATCTTATCAAGTACACAGAAGATGCCTTTCTTGGAAATAACGAAACCTCGTTTATTGCAGGCTTCTTTTATTTTCGCTTGAATGTACTTGGCATCGGATAGGGTTATGTATCCCTCCCAAAAAGGCTCAATTTTCTTGGGAATTTCTGCTGTGAGTCGCCGTGCACTCTGTCTATGAGATCACTCACTACTGGTCTGCCACCTCGCTCCACAGTTCAGCTGTCGTGTGACTTCTGACGCACATGATGTCATTCAAATTCGTTATCAGAGATCGGGAACAACCCTGTACTTATGGAACGTCAGGTGAAAATACATGGGTTCGAATCTAGATACAGAGATTGTTAGGTCAGAGCAATAAACCTCACTGTGAAATTGTTTATGTGTGAATAAAATATACTTTTTTATAAATGCAGAATTTGACGATAATGTGAAAGTCATAAAAGTGCCCTGGAGCCGTCCGGCCTCGAAAAATAGTACTCTGGCGCCGCAAGGGTCCACAAGGCCTGTAATACACCCCTGATTAAAAGTGAAAAGAATTCTATCTCTCTGCACTCCGTAGACTACACGTTCATGGAGTATTACAGGAACTGATAGCCAACTTATAAAATAATTAAGGTCACGAATATACTATAAAATTATATAACACTGTTATAAACATACCTGTTAATGATGAAACAATTGTGCTTTTCCATCATGGGAATTTTCAGATCATAATTTCAGTTTGCTTTGCGTAACAAACTAAAATTGAACTTCCTAGCTCCGAATGAATTGTTAATTCTCTCTCTCGACATTAAAACCGGACTAAATCTTATCGTTAGTGAGGAATGACACACGTGGAAGTAAAATTCCGAGCTGGAATTCAGAATATTTCGGAGGGGAGAGGAAACCTATTACCTCTCTCTGGATAGTTAGGAGACCAAGTACACTCGATCTGGCTGTGACGTAATCTGAGGTTGTCAAGAATATAATGCAATCAAGAGGTCACATCTTTACTTCCGTGAGCAAACATTAGTGTTATGTGAGCAACTATAACACTATTATATAAATACTAGTGGTCTGAAGCAACAATAGCTGCTTGTATAATGGATAATTCAGATATTCTAATGGCAGGTATGTTTAACTCTTCTACCGGGTCATCTGTGATGATTGAGTCGACTCTGCAGTACTCCTTGGAATCCTCTACAATTAAATGCATCACTTCCTTGTTGTTTGCATAACAATTGTCATTGAAAAGACACACAATAACTTCGGTCGAATATTCATCAACGATACCAGTATTTAATGTAGTACCAAAAACGTGGCTGACAAAGGAGTTTTCCTTGCATATAAAGTTATTTGGAATGTTAATACTATTTTCACCGAGATTATTATATTGATGTGTTTCGTTTCCTAATTGAAGTAACCATTCAGAAAATGCTCGTTCATTAGCACTGGCTCGCATATTTTTGGGCCAAATGAAGAATAATAAAGAAATTACAAATTTTACTCTTCTGAATGCAGGATTCTAGGATTTGAATTCGGCTCTTAGCAAACGGTCCACATAGTGAACTGCTACAGCGGGGATCATCGATGCTTCATCAATGAGAATCATAGATGCTTCGTGTAAAACCTTAAGGGCCATATTCATAGACATTCTTAGCGCTGGCTTCCGGTGGATGATCAGCGAACTAACATTTTTCGTATTCACAAACCATGATATATGATATGATATGATATGATATGATATGATATGATATGATATGATATGATATGATATGATATGATATGATACGATATGATATATGATATATGATATGATATGATATAGGCTATGATATGATATGATATGATACGATATGATATATGATATGATAAGATATATGATATGATATGACATATGATATGATGTGATATGATATGATATGATATGATATGATATATGATATATGATATGATATGATATGATATGATATGATATGATATGATATGATATGATATGATATGATATGATATGGTATGATATTGATATGATATGATATGAATCCCGTACAAGTAACCAGTCGATAGCCGGGTCTAGTTTAGCACGCTCGTAGCGCGGGCTAGCGAAATGTCTATGAATAGCACCCAACTCTTTCAGAGTTACCCTTGATGCAAGAAACTGACTTTATACAAAGGACCAAACACAATGGTGAGCATATAGGAGGCCTGTTCGTTCGCCCCTTCGTCTGTTGGTTGTTAATTAGGGCGTATCGAAAAAAAAGTTCCGAAATTCAAAACGTAAGGGTATAAAAAAGTTGTATTGTAGCCTCTACTATAGGCAGTTAAAAACTAAGGGTGCTATTCGTAGACATTTCGCTAGCCCGCGCTACGGGCGTGCTAAACTAGCCCCGGCTATCGACTGGTTACTTGTACAGGATTCATATTATGTCATATCGCTCACACTGGTTTATGAATACGAAATACGTTAGTTCGCTGATCATCCACCGGAAGCCCGCGCTAAGAATGTCTATGAATACGGCCCTAAGTCTTTGATTATATTTTTCACCGAGGCGTAGGAAGTCTAAAGATTCTCGTAAAAAGTAAAATTTGTATTCCTTTTTTATTTTCGTAATTCTTCGGTGCATGGTCAATGGGACTTAAATCAATTCTCTCTCTTTTTTTTTTTTTTTTTTTTTTTTTTTTACAGTTTCTATTAAAAGAAAAACTTCAGTTTTCATTTGGTATTACGGACTTGAGTCTGAGTGTAATACAAGTCATAATAGAGTAAAATGATCCTTTTGCCTTAAGTCTTATTTTTTAATATTTTGTCGGTATTAACGGTTGCATCGACATATGCCCTTATTATCATTACTATACGATGTTTTGGAGAAATACGAAATATACAGACACACAAAAACAAATCCAAATGAAATTCTCAACACACAACTTAATTTCAGAACACACACACACACTCTTTGACTCCACATTACACTACACAAATACACCCCCACAGGATACAAACCAAAAGGCGCCAAGACCAGCAACAACCAGTTCTGAAGAAAGCCCATACAAGGCCGAAACATGTTAACCAGATACGATATAATTTAACACGAGAAAAACATATAATACACATTCCGAAGTGATCTAGTGTTTAAAAGTTGTGTAATCAAGATGTATTATTTTCTTATTTTGATGCACACTATCGCCTCTAAAATATTGGATACTTTTTTTAACACCCTGTATAATGTTACGATAGCAACAATCAGCTTTATAATTTTAAATATTAAGCCCGTTCTCATAGAAGTTGTCACGTAGCATTTTCAATTGTTTGCTTTCATATTTTCAAATCTTACTGTTACAATTTTGTGCTACACCTGTTCATTATTGTAGAAGAAAGAAATTTGAGTGAGGACCAGTCAGTTATCGTCGGGTGATAAAAGATCGGTTAGCTAGAATGCCTAAATTAAGTAAACCATTGATAAGTAAACTTCATGCTTACGTTAGTGAATTTGGTGCCTATGTATTTTCAACCGATGGAACAGTTTTGTTTGTAAGGTTTGTCAAAAGACTGTTAATCACGAAAAAAAAAAAAAATTATAAGTCAACATGTGTCAACTAGAAGTAAAAGCGTGAGTCATGTTGATATAATTTAAATTTATTGCTGATATGTATTATGCCTTTTTAAAATTTATAATGTCTCTTTTTACGTTTTTACTGCCTTCTTTGCCTGCCTATTTTAACTATTATAAATGCCTAAACATCCGGGCTCTAGTTATGAGACATTTTCAATGTCACAATATCTGTTGTCACTTTGCCAAACTCTGTAATAAATTAAACTGCATATCTGTTAAGATGTGATGTCGCTTCTTCGTAGAGCTTGGCGAGCATGTCTTTAATCATCGTACACATGTAATACAAGCTTGTTTTCGTTTAGGTATCCTGAGAGGAGTAAGCGTGAACTTGGTGATTAAAATAACTTATCGTTACTTACACCTCGGAACACCGTAGTGAAATTTAAAAGCTGTTGTTGATCTTTACAGTGCATAATAATTACCAACGATTCTCAGAGAAACATTAATTGAATTTCTGTCAGCATCCCGATTCCACGAACAATAGTCTACAAGCGAATATAAAAGGACATTTACCCACGGCCTTCCAAGTCCATAAGCTGAAATGTAAAGTGAAGGACCGCTAGATTTTTATTCCCAGAATTGTATCTACTGAGGCACACAATGCAATTTTAAACAAAGTCAAATTATGGGACGTATGAAGGGCACCAGGTAAATTAACAACAGTCTTTATAAATCACACAAAATTGAAAATCTTCAGGAGTAATGTTAAAGCTGTTCTGTTATATGGATCTGAAACCTGGCTGTCAAACAATACAATTATAATAAAGTTACAATCCTTTATAAATAGGTGTCTGAGGAAGCTTTTAAATATCTACTGGCCAATGATAATAAGTAAAGAAAATTTATGGAGACTAACTGAAGAAGAACCAATAGAGATTCAAATTAAAAGACGGAAATGGAGGTGAATAGGACATACTCTGAGAAAACCTAATGAGGCTATAGAAAGACAAGCATTGGAATGGAATCCCCAAGGAGCTAGGAAGGTGGGGCAACCAAGAGGGAGAAGAACGGTTAATGAAGAGGTGGGAAAGTGCGGGAAAGTCTGGAGAGAAGTGAAGGCTACGGCAGCAAATCGTGTCCGTTGGAAGGTCCTCACCGAGGCCCTATGCTCCACATAAGGAGTGAAAGGATATACTACTACTACTACTACTACTACTACTACTACTACTACTACTACTACTACTACTACTACTACTACTTTTCAAATCACAACTTCCCGCTTGGTAACTCAGTAACCAGAGCACAAATTTACGATGGCTGTAGACCCGGATTCGAATCTCGGCAACAGAGGAGTTTTATTTGCGGACAAATAAAAGTTTTTTTAAGGGTTTCCTGGAGATTCTTCTGTTCCCTCCATTATTATTGTAATAGTATTTACCCAAAGCGGTGTGGCGTGGTGTGGTAGGCCTATTATGTTTCTGGCGTACAGACAGCATCAGTCTGAAGAGGAGTAGTACGCTTTCGGGAGGGTGCAATGCACTGTATTGGGACTTCATCGGAACAGTAAAGATCTGCAAGGTGCATTGACAGATTGCAACATACATCTCAGCCACATGTACTATAACAGCGCAATCGTTCGGTACTCAAAAATCATTCCTATCTTAGGAACGGTTAGCACAACACTGGAGACTGTGGTGCAAGCATTTATGCCCTTCCTACGAATCGAGGAAAAAAGTGACAGGAGAATTGAGGAAATCCCTGTGCTTGCGTGTAACGTCAATACAGGAACTAGAGTAATGGAGTTAGTATAAATAAATACAATTTGCTGTAATATTTAGGCATGTATAATGAACGGAATGAAACAAGCTATGAATAATACGTAGTCAATCCTCCAGTTACAGTCATTTCCGACTGGACAACCTGTGACGTCGGAGCGCGTTTCCCCTCTAGGAGCATATCTTGTAGAGCACGTGAGGAAGAGTAATGTTGTGTTTCCGCTATTTAAAGATGTACATCCCTTCCACTACCACTTTGCTCTTTCACCTATACTTCCCCTCTCGAAGAGCACGAGAGCAGAGACGTTTGACGTCCAGGGTTGGGACTTAACGCGTAAGAAAAGATTATTTACATTACAGTAAAATACGCGTAAATAATGCGTAATTAACGTAATAAATGTAACATACTTAAAAAAACCTCCAAGAATTTTTATTTTTACTCTTCCTTTGTTCAGTTTGTGATGAAAATTTACCGTTTGAACTGCGAACAAACCTAGCATGTAACTCGAGGCTGCCAATTAATGTAAAAAAGTGGAGACCTTAAGAAGATTTTGTAGTACATACTGGATGAAGTGAAAGGTTTCTATACAGAACTATACACATGGCTTACGACTAACAAATATAGTAATGACAGTGGAAGCGACATACATGTTCTGACATACAAAAAGTCTATTCAGCCATTCTTCCCAACTTTTTGATGATTAGTCATTTACCACATAAAATTTGGAAAATGAGTATATTTAATGAGTTATTATGTTCAAATCATAATAATTATCTTAAACTGTTATACTACAAAAAGTCCTTTATCACTAAAATCGTTTATTTTTAAAACCCCACAAGTGACAAAAACAAAACTTTCGAGAAATCAATAAAAACTGTTTGGTTTAATTAATTTTAATTTTCAAAATGTATTTAACAAGTGACATTAGTTGCTAAATTTTATGTTTATTCACTATTAGTTGCGTTCTATAATATATATATATATATATATATATAAAATCTCCCCAAAAATAATTAGTTAGGATGTTATGAAGTATTTCCAACAAACAAACTGAAAGTAAACAAAGCATTGCTATTTTTCTAAGTATTAGAGTGAATGAAAGTAAGTATGAACAATGTTATAATAATCTATATGAAAATTACAGTATAAAATCACAAAAAAATATTTTTTTCTGCTCCAACAGACATTTTTCTTATCAGGATTTAAAAGGAATGAAGTAATTGATGTTTATATTGTCAAAATCAATAAAATGTTAATTACTCCATGTATAAAACAGTTTTCTACATTACGTATTTTACATGTAAATTACACGTAAATGTCTGGCCGCGAAACCAGGTGGCCCGGGTTCGATTCCCGGTCGGGGCAAATCACCTGGTTGAGGTTTTTTCCGGGCTTTTCCCTCAACCCAATATGAGCAAATGCTGGGTAACTTTCGGTGCTGGACCCCGGACTCATTTCACCGGCATTATCACTTTCATCTCATTCAGACGCTAAATAACCGAAGATGTTGATAAAGCGTCGTAAAAATAACCTACTACACGTAAATACGTACAGATAATTTACTCGCCTAACCCTGATGACGTCACAGAGCCAGAAGTTGGAAAAGACTGCTCCAGTACAAATGCATTAAAACAGAATGTAACGGTACTGTTAAGAGGACAAGTAAAAGACTGTCTCTGAGCCACAGACAATCAACAGTTAACTAGTACATAAACACATGAAAATATCCCGAAAATATTGTTATTGTTATTTATCCATCTATTTGTAATTTGAAGCGTGTATAGTTACGCATGTACTATGCAAAAATCAAAGATCGTAAATAACATAGAAAGACACAGTTACTATACTGAATTATTTATTACTACATGATTCCTGAAATGTGAAAGAAATATAAGACTAAATGACAAACGGTCTACGTCAATAGTAAAAAGGATGGAATGAGATCGGTACAGACCATGATCTAAGTCTGAAGTCCTGAAGTGAAAAAGAATAAGAAGAAAACAATTTGTATAGTATCTGTAGTGATTGGGATATTTAGTTTCTACTACACTCAATAGATCAATTTCCACTTATATAGTTATACACAAACGGCAGATACACAAGTGGTGTTACCTGAGACATTTTACTGTTGTTTTCACAAGCGCACAACTCAAGGACTGCCAACACAGCAGTCTACACTTACATTACATCAAAGCAACCTCTATTTGTGTGTGCTAATGAGAATGTTGGTAATGCTGTAACTGTTTATTTTCATTTGTTTATATTTATGTATGAATAGACTTGGCACACCTACACATAGTTGGCTTCACTCGATTGCGCTGTCTTGACTCTCACAATGATTTTCTCTCGAGAGTTATTTAGTTTTTTTATTAGCATTGCCGGTGTAAGTACTGAGACTTCCTATGTATGCAACGGAATACATGTATGTGCGTGAATGAATGAATGAATGAATGGAGAAACATTTAAAAAGGTACACGAAAACGCGTTTTTGCAAACGAAATTGGGGCTGAAAAGAATTAATGTCTATGTGAGCTCCAAGCCTATTGGTCACTTGTCTCACTCATTGTCGGATTTTAGTCGTTTCATATGAAAGAACATATAGCATTTTAAAGGGGAAAGTCGAACATGAATGTAACATAATATCTACCGCATGAGAGGGGACGAAACACTATAGAACAACAACAGCACAGGATCGCCGAAGATGTTAAAAGCCAGGGCAGTGAGTGGAGAGAAGGGGCGCCGCAGTTCTCACAAGAAAAGGGATTCGAGTCCTTCCGCTGTGTGAGTGGCACTCGAGTAAGCTCGCCGTAGGGGACGTACCGAAGGCGACACGCGGAAGCCAAGACTCCGATTTTATAAGGATTTAGTTTGTAAAATGTCGATATTTATATGGAGGGAGGGAGATATGGTATGTTCTCGTATATAATTTATGTATGTATGTGTGTATGGTGTTGTATTATATTTTACAAGTAGGCTATGTATGCAGCGTTTTCTTCATTGCATTATTATTATTATTATTATTATTATTATTATTATTATTATTATTATTATATCATTGTTGTCATCGTCACATATTTTTACAAGTTCTACAAGTTTTTTTTACAAATATTTTAATTCATATTTTACAAGTCCCACAGGATTTATGATAGGCCTACAGTTCTTACTTTCAGCGTACATTTGTCTGATAACGCTGATATTACATTATCAAAGATATACACTATCTACCAAAAAGTAATTGGGCACTGTTTTGCCCCTTTAGAACCTCGTGGTACCACCTCTTGTTGCTATAACAGTAGCCACCCTGTCAGGCATGCTCTCCACTAGTTTGTGTAGGATATCCACTGGAATGCGTCGTCATTCCTCTTGCAACATGGCACTCAGTTGGGCAATGGAAATTGGCCCCATCTCCCGAGACCTCAATCGCCGGTCCAATTCATCCCAAAGGTGCTCAATGGGATTGAGATCAGGACTCTGTGCAGGCCAGTCCAACCGGTGAACATTATTGTCTGCATACCACCGCATAGCAGCAGCCGAAACATGGGACCAACTTCCACTGTCCAACTGAGTGCCATGTTGCAAGAGGGATGGCGACGCATTCCAGTGGATATCCTACACAAACTAGTGGAGAGCATGTCTGACAGAGTGGCTGCTGTTATAGCAACAAGAAGTGGTACCACGAGTTTCTAAAGGGGCAAAAACAGTGCCTAATTACTTTTTGGTAGATAGAGTATGTCCAAGATCTTTTATAAAATATGTATTAAATCATAAAATATATGCAAGTGTAATGGGGTTTCTTTTATAAAATGTAATTGCAGCTCGTTATCTTATAAAAGACCTGACTAGCTTGAAACCAATATGGCGGAACGTTAATATTGTTGGACTGTTGGACGATCAAAATGTTGATAGGCCTATGAGAATATGAAGCAAATGAAATGTTATACAACACAAGGCACGTGGACTACAAAACCATAAATAAAAGATGAGAAGTGTACATAAAAATAGCAGAGACTATAATTGCTGTGCAGGAAGAATGAACAAGCCTGGACAAATTGAAAATTATCTTCTTCCATTCTCAAATAATTTATGTAACTTTTCAAGTCCTCGCATTGTAGCTCTTTTAATAAGTTTTGATGGATACTTATCTTATCAGGTCTTACAATCCATGGTTTAATTAACCCATACGCATTTCCTTTTCTTTTATTTATTTATCAGTAATATGCGTATTGTAATATTTTGAAGTAATTGTAGATAAACAAGCATAATGTCGTTCTTCTCTTATTTTTTAATATCTGTGATCAAGAAAGATTTTATTATTTCATTTTACTTTATTTTACTTTGGGTAGCTCAGTTGGTAGAGCAGCTGGCTACGGACTGGAAGATCCGGGGTTCGATCCCAGGTGGTGACAGGATTTTTTCTCGTTGCCAAACTTTCAGAACGGCCCCAAGGTTCACTCAGCCTGCTATTAAATTGAGTACCGGGTCTTTTCCGGGGGTAAAAGGCGGTCAGAGCGTGGTGCCGACCACACCACCTCATTCTAGTGCCGAGGTCATGGAAAGCATGGGGCTCTACCTCCATGCCCCCCAAGTGCCTTCATGGCATGTTACGGGGATACCTTTACCTTTACCTTTTTATTTTACTTTAAATTGAGGCTGATGGTTCCCATTCCTTAATTTTAGGTTATCTTTGATAAAATATATTATATAGTGTGATATACTTCAAATCCTACCTTTTATCATAGATCTCTGATACAATATTTTATCATATTCTTTGTCAAAGAACTTTGATAGTGTAATACCAGCCTAAGAAATCTACAAATCGCTGCAGGGAATCCGATTAAACAGAGGTGTCAACCACAACATTTTTAGGTGACTATTACACTTTTACTACGTCACACTACTTTTGACCAATAAAACGGTGCGAAAGGACGTCTTTCAACAATCATGGCTGCTTATCGCACAATTTTATCGTGTCCCTAGCATTTGTTTAATTTTATCGCGTCCCTGGTATTTGTTTATTTTTATCACTACCCTAGCATTTGTTTCTTTGTCTGCCAACATTTCAAACTGCACTGGTCTGGACGTCAAAAAACAGAAAATTACAAACCACTCCAGTCGATGCACAGCACTTTCAAATATGACTCGGATTGGCATTCAAGAACAAGAAGTCCACACCTGTGGAGTAACGGTCAGCGCGTCTGGCTGCGAAACCAGGTGGCCCGGGTTCGAATCCCGGTCGCGGCAAGTTGAGGTTTTTTCTGGGGTTTTTCCTCAACCCAATACGATCAAATGCTGGGTAACTTTCGGTGTTGGACACCGGACTCATTTCACCTGCATTATCACCTTCATTTCATTCAGACGCTAAATAACCTAGATGTTGATACAGCGTCGTAAAATAGCTCAATAAAATAAAAAGAACAAGAATTAGTAAAGATCGTCATAGCTATGCATCTTCCCTGAAACTCTATTGACAAATAAATGAAGAGCACCATTCGGAAATCCTGAATAAGTTGAGGGATACACCATGTAGTACATCAACGAGTTCACTTCTTTTACGCACACGTCCAATGCTGTATAACATCAACTGAACCACCAACCACTAAAACATTCAAATTTGAAAATTGTACTTTCAATAATTTTCTTTTAAAATTATTCATGTTTATTTTTTATTTCATCATCGTTAATTAAAACGTTTCTTGTTTATTTCATCATCCCTAATTAAAACTTTTCTAACACTTGTTTATATTATTTAGGTTATGTTTGTTACAGCTTCTGCTATATGATATTATGAATAGTCACGTATCAGAGATTGTTTAATATTAAGATTTATTGAAAATCATGTCAAGTGACGTTGATTACTGGGATCGGGATAATTTAAGTGGAATGCAACTGTTTTAATAAAAATGAAACTGAATCAACAAAGCCTTCTTGACCAGTAACCTTCTACAGACTTCAATGAAGATTCCATAGTTGGCACAATTGATATCAAGACAAGAGCTAATAATAACACACTACTGCCATCTACTAGCGTAATATTTATAATGTTGAGATGGTACAAATTTGAAGACAGTTTTGTATTTTCGTAAGCCAATTAATATTTTATTGTATTGGAGTACTTCGTTACTTCTAATCTTTATATACTTTCTTCTAATCGTGTAATAGTCAGTTAAATCTCACTCGAGTTTTGATTTTCTCTAGATAAAATCAAAACCTCTAGTGAGATTACTGGTGACTATTACACTCTTACTACGTCATACTACTTTTGACAAATAAAACGGTAGGAAAGGACGTATTTCAACCAATCATGGCTGCTTATCGCACAATTTTATCGCGTCCCTAGCATTTGTTTAATTTTATCGCGTCCCTAGCATTTGTTTCTTTGTTTGCCAACATTTGAAACTGCGTTGGTCTGGACGTCAAAAATATATATATATATAAAATTACAAATCACTCCAGTCGATGCACAGCAGTTTCAAATATGACTCGCATTGGCATTCAAGAACAAGAATTAATAAAAATCACTGATCATACCTATTCATCTTCTGAAATCCGATTTAGAAATAAATGAAGAGCACCATTCGGAAATCCTGAATAAGTTGAATACACCATGTAAGCCTAAATCAACGAGTTCCACTTCTATTACGCACACATCCAATATAACATCAATTGAACCACCAACCACATTCAAATTTGAAAATTGTACATTCAATAATTATTCCTTTTAAAATTATTCATGTTTATTTTTTATGTCATCGTCGTTAATTAAAACTTTTCTAACACTTGTGTACAGTATATTAGTTAGGTTATGTTATAGCTTCTGCTATATGATATTATGGATAGTCACGTATCAGAGATTGTTTAATATTAAGATTTATTGAAAATCATCTGTCAAGTGACGTTGATTACTGGGATTCGGATAATTGAAGTGGAATGTTGCATTTTAATAAAAATGAAACTGAATCAACAATGCCTTCTTGACTAGTAACAGTCCACAGAGTTCAATGATGATTCCATAGTTGGCACAACTGATACCGGTAACAAGAAAACATAATCATAAAACACTACTGCCATCTAGCGTAATGTTGAGATGGTACAATAATAATAATAATAATAATAATAATAATAATAATAATAATAATAATAACAATAATAATACTTATTTGTCAGAAACCAGTGTACAAGGCCTGGATATGACATCGTCAGGTTCGATAGTTGATACATTTGAAGACAGTTGTATTTTCGTAAGCCAATTAATATTTTATTGTATTGGAGTACTTTGTTACTTCTAATCTTTATATACTTTCTTCTAATCGTGTAATAGTCAATTAAATCCCACTCGAGTTTTGATTTTCTCTAGATAAATCAAAACCTCTAGTGAGATTACTGGTGATAACAGGCGTTTTCAGTTTTTCATTTTTCTTATTGGACCAATAGCGTGATATTACAGGTTTCAGAAGCGAAACAATAAAGATGTTATCCAAGATGGACATGGCAGTGCGAAGAACCTCTTCAACCATGATAGACGCTTCGAGTCGTGTAACCTCACACACATATTCACGCTTCCTTCACACTTTCTGTATTGTGCACGGTAGTGTATGTATATACGTATTCGTCTTTATCTTCCTCCTTGAAGTAAACATAGTATTTCTTTGTCCGTCGTGCGTGCATCAGAAGAGCTTCTTGTGACACGAATAACACCGTCAATGCCGCTACGCCACTCATCAGCGGACCTTGCACTTGTGTTCGTTATTGAACACGCTGCAAGGTTGAAGACTCCGCGGGCCGCGAACAACGGTTTTTTGTGTTGTTAGTATTACTATTCTGATACCGAACAACGGAATCGCGTTCTTACCAACTGGTAGATAAAATACTACTAAAGGTCGTTGTTTCAGTCATAACAATACATGACGTTCCACTTCCCTTATGACGGTAAGCTACAGCGAAGTTTGTTAGTCTCTGTCGAGAATTTTCTGAGTTTAACCCTAGATCATATAGCTGGTCGTAAGGGGACTTTTGCGTGAACGGATGGAAAAAAATCAAACTATAAATTTGCTAATGCATGCTGGTTCGAGTCCTCATGGGGAAGAAATTTTCTCATGAAATTTCGGCCAGTGTATGGGACCGGTGCCCACCCAGCATCGTGATACACTTGGGGAGATATAATAGGTAGCGAAATCCGGTTGCGAAAGCCAGCTATAATGGCTGGGAGAATCATCGTGCTAACCACACTATATTTCTATTATGGATGGATGATCATCTACCTCTGTTTCGGCATGTTAACGTTAGGCCAACAGCCGGCTGGTCGGTCTGGGCCCTTCAAGGACTGTGACGCCACGGATGATGATGATGATGATTATTATTATTATTATTATTATTATTATTATTATTATTATTATTGGGGTTTCAATTTAATGAATTTTGAAGTAAGATTTAGTGGATTGATTAGTAGCACTCAACATAAAGTCTTTTTACTTTTTTAGGGTAAATAGTAGGTCTATATTTTCATCATTCCTGTCCGTTTGTTCGTCACAATAACACTTGTATAGTATTTAATATATGAATATCAAGAGGATTGTTAGTTTCGAGAAAAATAATGTATTTATAGAGCATAAGCTGTAGGTAGGCTACTTTATTTCTTCAACTGCAGCACATCTTCGTATGAAACTTTATTGACGCAATTCAGTCCAGTTGTATTGGTTTTATAAATCTATACTATTAGATCTATGAAAAATGCTTACAAATTCTTTTGTGCGAGATCGTGCGTATTTGCTTGTTTTCCGCACAGAACCAATACGCGGTAAGTGTGAAATACCACATTCAGTATTCCCAACGTAACACACATAACAATTTCCCTATTCTTACCGCTTAAGCGTCATATTAATTTTACTGCTTTAGGCTTTTAACATATTATTTTTAAAGACGTTCAATATAGTAATAATTATAAATTGGAAACTTACCACTGCAATTTCACCTAAATTGCACTGTTAATTATTGTTTTTAAATATTTGCAAAAATTAAGTAAACTCTATAACACCACAAAAGTTACTGCATTTGTAATGCAAGTAACATTAAGGAAGCCGTGAAAAAATCAACAAGACAGGAAAAATTAAACTTGCCGATGTTATTACTGCAATATGTTATATAAATAATATTGTTAAAATATTAAAATGAAAAATAAATGATTACATAACCTTACCGTTTGTTTTAAGTTCGCATTTATAGACTGGGGGAAAAAAAAGACAGACGTATATAACGGCCTGCTGCAGTATAGTATACACAGAAAACATTTTATAGGAACAATGTTGAAGATATATTTGTTTTCCACAGTTGCCGTCATTGAACAGAAACCAAGATGGAGATTTCATTGCAACTAATTAGAAATTACTCTTTCAGGTATGTAATAAACGATCTTCGCACAAAATAATGTACGATACACGAGCGGTATGTTTGTTTTCATGTTCTCGGAAATTAAAAAAGCTCAACTATGTTTCGCTTTTTCAATCTTTTCCTCGAACATGAAAACATACCGCTCTTGTAACGCATATTACTATTAAGTCAAGAGAAATAGAACGTAAATTCTCAATATTGATGAATTACGTAACATGTAATATATATATATATATATATATATATATATATATATATATATAAAACATTCTGGAGTTAAGATTAGTTTGCATTATGGTAAGAAATTCGCAATAAACTTTTGTAACACAAACCACAACTACTCAAACCGAGCGCACAAATTCAAGTGATATGACGGAAGTAAACTGCGAATAAAGATTTCATAACTGCACGATGTTATGAGAATATTCCGGAATGGATTTTAACAATAATATTTATACACTCTAATAGCCACATTATTAAAGAACAGTTCTATATTGATTCCACATTTTATTTATTTTTTTATTTATTATTTTGCTAATAATTGTAACATAAAATATAGCCTAATATATACAGAAAAACTTTAGCTTGCCCCTGAAAGAGTAGAACTCGTACTCAGGGGCGGAGTCCTGAATTGAAATTAATAATTATACAATACAATTTGTCTTATGTCTACTGTGCAATTATAGTATATAAATTTAAATTTACAATTTTTCAATTTTTATAAAATCCATACATAACTTTTTAAATTTAATACTAGAACTATTAGAATTGACAAGATTAAGATATTTAAATTTTAAAAGAATATTTCGTCCCACTGTGCGTCGTGAGAAACGATGAAGCAGTAGCTCTCTCTCTCTCTCTCTCTCTGTCTATCCAGAGAGAACGAGTACGCCAACGTGCGATATTAAATCGCTTTCAACAACCCACTTGGGGCTACTGCACGCTGATAATGTTTAATTGATTCTGTGTGGGACACGCGTGGGATCTATTACGTATCTGCACCGGTTATTCGCCCTGTTCGGGATAAATAATCTGCAGCCCGGGACTAGCTGGCCTTGAATCTGGTTCTCATTCCATTTCTGTACATAAATGAATTTCGTTTTCATAGATACTAATTCTATACGGTCTTATAAGGACGTTTAGCTGTACTTATACAGTGAATAGCTTGTTTATAAGTCGTGTATTAAGTTCGTGACAAATGATCACTATAGGTCAACAAGTAGTTCATAACTAGGGAACGAATTTCTAGTTCCGTACCTGTTTTGTTTGTAATATCCTAGACATATACAGATATCTCTACGTTTCATGTACACAGGATCCACTCATTAAAATTCTATAGGACCTGAAACGCCTAAATGAGCCATAAACTCCTATAGATTCCTAAAAACTATCTTTGTGTCTGAAAAGTGCCTTTTTTGTATTTTACGTAGGGTAAAGGTTGGCAATACTGTGATACTAATAATATTATGATAGTTATTTTTGAGAATTGTTTACAGTTTTACGGAGCGAGAGGAAGATCGGTTTTTTGCGTCAACGTATTAAGGGAATGTTCGTGGACAAGTTTCTGCACAAAACCGGTCCTTTTCTCTCTCAGTAAGATTGTAAAAAATTCTCAAAAAGTACTATCATAATATTGTTAATACCGGTATCACAATATTACCAACCTTTATCCTATATTTAAAATAAAAATACCGTACTAGAAATGCAAAAATACCCAAAACCTAAAAAGATGCTATTTAAAATGTAAAAAATTATCTTACAGATAAATGCTGGCCTGGCAAGTTCGTTTCATATTGGTCTTAGAAGGAGAGGGAAGAAGATTATACCTAATTTCCTGGAACCGAAGTTCGTTTGGAAAAGTCCAATTTAGCATAAAAGGGGTGGTAGGTAGGTTAGGCGAGAAGGAATTTGAGTCAATTCAGTAGCACTCATTTTCAGCAGCAGTTCTTTGTACAGTAGTGGCAAAAACAACCGGACCAATCCTTGTAGCTGATTTCAGAGTCACAGATTCAAATTTTGCTACCAGAAAACACATCCATCTTGTATAATTAATTGTAACAATGAAATTTATAGCATTTTTTTCGATTCTCACCGTCTTTTGTTTCCTTCAATGCCTCAAACTTGCAGACGAAAAAACTTTGAGAATTTTATTTTCATCTGGCATCAATATTACAATTCTCTCTCTATTCGGCAAAGATAGCTGCGTATTTTTACATTAAATAGCAGTACATACCTCTGGCTTCACTATCCACACTGAAATTACCACAGTTTGACACAATACACAGCACAGGATTCTTTTCGCTGTTCTGCAGTTGGTTCCCAAACAAAAAATCAACAACGTGAGTTGGTTCCCCATGTTCAAATATCAACAACGTGAGTTGGTTCCCCATGTTCAAATATCATCAACGTGAGTTGGTTCCCCATGTTCAATGTAGGTTCCATCTTGCACAATCTTGGTGGAGGAAAATTCAATCCTTAGGTTTGAGTGCGGAATTTAAAAGTAAGGAATCTGAAATTGGTCAGCTTCTAAAAACTATATTCGGACTGAATTTATTGGCTCCTCAAGAAGTTTAAGATTGTTTTGTTAATGACTTAATGGCTGTCAAACCTATAGATGATCGATTGGACCAGTTCTTTGATTACCTCCTCCATACTTATATTACACCAACAAGTGAGCATCCACCTCCAATGTGGGCTGAGTTTACTTCTTCCTTAGGGCGAACAACCAACTGTTGTGAATCTTTTCACAGTAAATTTAATGCGCACTTTTGTGCTCCACACCCAAATATATTTGCACTTGCAGATGCTCTGAAGGAGGTTCAGTGCGATACTTACATTAAGCTTAGGAGTAAAAGTAAATGTAGGCCTAAGATAATGCAACAAAAGGAAACTTTTGTGAAAGATTGGATGGAAAAGCTTTCTGATGGCAGTGTAAGTAGATAAGCATTCCTGCGACATGTTTGTTTCAAATTTTTACCAGTACAGAAATAAAATTGTGAAGTTATTCGACGCAGCGTGTCCGCCAAGTACAAAACATTTTTAACCTACCTACTACTGTAGACAGTAGTTGACAGTCCAAAGTCTGTATAAAAAGGGAAGGGAAATGTTTTCTGTCTTGATCTAGCGCGGGAACCAATTGAAGTACACAGGAGAAATCAACCTGGAACCAACTCGAGTATAGCTCTGGGACGAACTGGGAACTAATTCACAGATTTGAGAACCAATTCCAGTACAGCCATTCTTTTGTATCAGCTACAAGGGTCGGTCCGGTTTTTTTTTTCATTACTGTACATATATTCCAACTAAAATGGAATACCTATTAAAATTAAAATTATTAATTGTTAATTTTATGTAAACTCCTAACAGTCCTAAATTGGATTTTATGAAGTCCTAAATCTCTATTTTTAGAAGCTAGAAATCCGTTCCCTATTTATAACAATATAACTGTTATACAGCTACGTCATAGTTTCGTCATTATTTTATTATTATGAAAGATAACAGAATAACTGAGATTCCTTATTGTATCCGATAGTCTGTGCTAGTGTGCTGTACTAAGTATCGATAATACAACTAGACCTGATCGATTACCATGTTATACGGTATTCTGATCAAAGAGTACGGCTACAGGAATATTATTATGTCTGTAATGTAATATTTTCTAATGTGATTGTATTTACGAAAATCAACATTTTAAAAGACACGTATTGAACTTTATTTCTGTTTATTCAAGCGTAACTGATGTGATATGGTAAGGGATGGTAAGCCTATAAAAATAAGACTCCCGTCACTAAGTTAGTGACTGTCTGAATTGGCCCAGGAGCAAGGGAAATCCGAAATTTCGCAAAGAAAAAAAAACTGAAACATTTTGTAGATAACAGAGAGATAAATTGATCGACACAGAAAAAGCTGAACATAGAGAACCCAGAACAGACGACGATGGTGGTACGTGTGATGGTGATGATATATATCATTTTATAATTTCAACAATCCGTATAAAACCTGATTCAGTTTCTTGAAAAAAAACTTGTCCGAAGCCTCTTTCTTCAATGAATATGATCGAAATGGAATCCTTACCCCTTTTAGTTAGAAGTCGTCAGACGGCTGATAAAAATCTGGACCTAGAAACGTGATGATATAGCAATTAATTAAAAATATCTGGCTCAAACTAGAGGTCATAGTTCAGTACCAGAAAGAAAACGTATATCCCTTCACCATCAAATCCAGGCGAAGCGTGTTACAGATTTCACTGTTCCGTTACGAATGGAATCAAAAGATCCACGGATCGGAAAGTGGGAATGGAACATCACGCTGTACAAATCAATCAAACAGCTCTTTCGATAAATAATTATTTTTTAGTGCAATAATTGCTTTTATGCTCTTTCATCATGTACACAAATCATTACACAGCCCGTACCAGCATTCATATTTTTCACCGCAGTGTTTCATATTAAAAATGCAACAAAGGTGACACATTCTCTCGTATATGTTTTACGCGTTTCGTAACAGTTCAGTTTCTTTATTATGTTTCGAATGATACTAATGTTGTATTTTGTTGAACTGCAATTTAAAAGTTACGCAAATATTCCCAAAAGTGTGATAATTTGCTTATTGTATAAATTGTACGGTTTAAATTGATACATATGCAATCAAATTTGCATTAATTTACATAAACATAATGTAGTCTGTTTTAAATATGTCTATTATTTTTCAGTTTATGAAAATCGACAAGTGCCAAAAATGTATGGAACAAGAAGGGCACACATCCTCCACATTTCCTTTATTAAATTGGGTGAGTAAATAACATTTTAACCGCTTATACTTTATAATATTTAACAATATAGTTTGTAGTTTTTCGAATCACCGATACTGCGTTGTCTGCGCAGCACGCATATATGGGAGCGCGCCACTTAGCGGACGGGAGATAATTTGCTCATTCCGTACAAGTGTTTAAGGCTATTGTAGAATACAACTGATATCGCATTTTAAAGTATTAGAGGTTACATTACAAAGTAAAATGTTAGACATTTGAAAACAAAATTAAGGGAAAATAACAAACATGAGTAACAGCAATTACATTGCATTTAATAGACATTTAGAGGTTCAACAATGTTGTTGTAAAATTTAAACTTCCTATATTTAACCTAATCTAAGAGCTGAGCGTACCAAAACTTTGTAAATTTAATATTGTCCAGATAGGAGGTACCAGGTACCCTTAAACGAGAGTAAACAGAGAATCCAGTTCCGCGCCGTTGGTCGTGGTCTAAGGCATCATGTCTGTACTAGTGTTTCGGAATGAGCGTTGGTTCGAGTCTTCTTGGGGAAGGGATTTTCTCATAAAATTTCTGCCAGTGTATTGGATCGGTGTCCACCGAGCATCGTGATGGACTTGGGGAGCTACGCTGAAAGCCGATTTCGAAAACCAGCTATAATGTTTGGAGGGGGGGGGGTCATCGTGTTGACCATACGTTACCACATTCTGGTTGGATGCTCGGTTATTTCTGCTTTTCTGTTCACAAGCAAACTTCTCATGGGGGCAGATAAAAAGTTATTTTATTTCTTCCACTACGTTAATAATGTCAAAACAAGTGCTTGTACAAATTCTGGCAACTCGAACGCAATTACGAGGGCCCCCCATAAAGTAAGTTTCCCTGGAGTCGAATTTCAGAAAGGAAACAATTTCATGGAAAGATTTACTTATTGGAACAGATGCAGCAATTGTTCAGCTATTTTTCAACATATTCCCCACCGGAAATGAGACAATCGTCATACCGTGGGATCAACAGAGAGGTGTAGACGGCTGTCACACACTGGTTCCGATCCCACGCGGCAGAATTCTACGGTACAGGGATACAAAAGTAGATCTCATGTATGACAAATGTCTTATTTCTGGTGGAGAATTTATTGAAAAATATTTCAACAATATCTGTATCTGTTCCAATAAATCTTTCCATGAAATTGTGTTTTCCTTCTGTAAACGGCCCCAAGGGAATATAGTTTCCGGGGGGGCCCTCGTAATTGCGCTCGAGTGGCCAAAATTTGTATAAGCACTTGTTTTGGCATTATTAACATGGTGGAAGAAAAAAATAACTTTATCTGCCCCTATGAGAATGTTTGCTTGTCAGACATGTGAATTTGAGGCCAGTAGTCGACTGGTCGGCATTGGTCCTTGATGTTCTGTCGCACCAAGGGCGGGCGGAACAGAAAATTCCAGGACTTTTAAGTATACAGTATACTAAGGAATAGATGGATCATCTTTTACCCTTATGTGATACCTGTTAGTTTGGGTCCACTTCCAGTCTTTTCCTTCAAAATTTCTCTAGGTTCTTTCAATGGAACGGCTACAAACGGAGTGAGACAAGTGGCCTACCTGCTTGGAGCTCACATAGACATTTCCCCACAGTTTCAAATCCCATTTTAAAGACATACACTTGCTTCCCTTTCAGTTCGTCATTTGATTTGATTTGATTTGATTTGATTTGATTTGAGTGTAGAAATATGAATAAAATTAATATGCAATTAATTAAAAATATTATCTAATTTTCGTTACTTCAGCAATGCGCGCTTTGCTTCAGTTATCCAATAATTTCTGACAGTATTGAAAGACTAGAACATACTAGTACATTTTTATCATCGCCATTAATATGACGTAATAAGAATAACGCAGCCATTATCCTAAACATTTGAAGTGTGCGACTCTGGACGATAAGCTACCAAGTATGCATGCAACTAGAATCATTACGAAAACAAACAACAGTGCGTGATTTCTCTCATCTTGACATGCATTCTACGACGAAATCATGGATTTGCATGCCCGTGTTTTGCTTCTCAATGCAAGCATGACCTCGCACCTCGGAATGTCTACAATGTTTAGTGGGAAGGAAGCCGTATTTGTTTTAGTAATTTGCGTCGAATGTAAGAGACATAAAATACGACTTGTAACATACAGAGAAAAACTGAAATCGTGCTAACTTACAATACATAAATTTATGTAATTTGGAATTTTAGATGTCATAAAAAAACTTTATCGAGAAACAATTATTGTAATCGAAATATCCCGATTTTTGAGATTGAAAACCGCCTCAACCGAAATTTAAAAAAGGGGGAAAATCTCGATTTTAAGGAAATCAAAATGAATAAATAAAATATGAATAAATAGATTTTGGTGCGAAAAATGTATTTTAGTTTTCATTAATAAATAAACAACGTATACTTATAAATTAGTACATATTTTCTCAGTGCTTTTTATTATTTACATTTTTAGAGGAGCACTATGTAATGGCCACGCGCGTAACTCAAGCGGTAGCACGTTTGCCTACAGATCCGGGGCTGCGTTGGATCTTAGGATCGAATTCCGCTTAGGATGATTGGCTGGCTAGGGTTCTTTTTTCCGAGGTTTTCCCAAACTATGAGATGAAGTATCAACTTCTTAAGAGATTAGTTTCTACTTGACACCGAAGAAACAAGAGGTGGAGTATTAAGTTCAGTGACGTAAATGAGTAGTCTTTTACGTCATTTATCAAGGCCATTTGAAATACCTATATCAGATCTAAATATAGGTATTTGTTCATTTGTTTATTCAGCAAACATTTAACATTTTCGAATTATTACTTAGTAGTACAAGTAAACGTTTACTCGACTAAAAATCACTAATTTATTTACTGATCAGTACTAATATAAAATTTTACTGATATTTATTCAACTGACCCAATGACAGATCTAATTGTCGTTTGTGGGAAGGGGGACAGGGCAGAACAATTGCCTAAGTTTAAGATTTAAAATTAGGCCTATTTCAATTCGAATATTACTACTAAAGAAAATATTCCACTTTAATAAACGCTTAAGAAATAGAAGATGGGATCTATTGCTAATTCACGAAATTGTTTGTGGCAATGGCATATCATCCGACAATGTCATGTCCCGTTACGAATGCACCAGAAATTTTGATGCATAAATAAATATTAATATTTTAAGCACATAAAATAAATTTATGGAGACTATAGTCACAGTCCGAGACAGGAATCGACAGCGTTTTTGTACTATTATTTGGAGTAGACTGTGTATGCAACCAAATCCTTGTCTTTCGGAATTCGCATTGTAATTACTCGTACTTTACTGTATACAGATGTTGTGTTCAGCAATGGAATATCATTAGGTTTATAATTTCGAGCTTTCTTAATAACCGACGACGACTACTACTGCAGGCCTAAACTCTTAAGAAGACACGCACTACTGTAATAAAACGTGATGAATTGGACTTCAGTTACGGTGCATTTTTCAAGTATCGTTTCTGCATTAATTTCTTAATTTGTAAAAGTAAAATTCTGCTACATGGCATCACCCGTGGGAATATAATTTCCAATAGAATTTGGGCGAATGTAATTGGAAATTTTAGAGATATAGTACATAACAGTACTTTTTACACTTTAGCTGCGTGGCCAATCACAAACAAATTTAATGTCTCAGAGCAACAAACAACGCCACTCGGTTTAAATCCATTTTTTTAATAGTTAAGTTAACCCAGCGATCAAATTTACCCCAGTTCACGATACCGGTCGGCTAGCGCGTCTGGCCGCGAAACTAGGTGGCCCGGGTTTGATTTTCGGTTGGGGCAAGTTACCTGGTTGAGGTTTTTTCCGGGGTTTTCCCTCAACCCAATATGAGCAAATGCTGGGTAACTTTCGGTGTTGGACCCCGGACTCATTTCACCAGCATTATCACCTTCATCTCATTCAGACACTAAATAACCTAGATGTTGATAAACCGTCGTAAAATAACCTATTAAATAAAACGATACCGGTACGGAAAATAGTTTAAGAGAAAATTGATGTCAACCGCTGTGGAGTAACGGTTAGCCTTCCTAATCGTGAAAGAAGCGGCCCGGGTTCATATACTGATTGGGACAAGTTAAGACTTGTTCACAATAAACAAGGAACGGAAACGACAACGAGAACAACGGAAATATTGCTAAATAAATGTATTTAACTATTGTGAATGCTCACATATAAATACATTTATTTTAACATTATTTCCGTTCTCGTTCTCGTTTCCGTTCCCGGTTTATTGTGAACCAGCCTTTACCTGGTTGAGATATTTTCCGGTTTTTTCCCTCAACACATTAAGAGCAAATATTGGTTAACTTTCGGCGCTGGACCCTGGACTCATCTCGCTGGCATTATTACCTTCATCTTGCTCAGACGCTACATAACCAGAGTAGTTGATAAAGCGTCCAAAAATAAACTAAAAGAAAAATAAAATAGCAATATACCCTATAAAATCTTTGTTAAAAAAATATTGCCTCTCCCCAAAGTAACAACTGAAATGATATCTAATAAAAAGTCAAAATTTTAAATTAAACAATAGACAGTGAAATGATGGATACCGTAGTGAAATTTAATGAAAACTGAAATTTGAAAACAGATGAAACGCGCAATATGCGTATCGTAATATCATATTATTGTACTTCCATCTCGTACTGTAATATATTATGTTACGATAATTTATAGAGGCCTAAGGGTACTTCATAAATAGATGATACAAATAAAATATCTTGAAATCGATTTTTTTACAGCAACACAATAGTTTCTGTTTGTACTTACTATACTAAGACAGTAAAAAAGAAAAACGCTGCATTCCATTTGAATGATAACTTCGTTATGAACTCCTGTAAAAGAACGTATAATTATTGTATAATAATAAATATTTACCTTTGGTCGCTGATCTATAATCCCCACATATTACTGATGCAAGAAATCCTGATTGATTGGCAGTAGATCGGAAGACACTTTCTGTATTCTTATCACAATTACACGGTCGATGCTTTGTTTACACGGTCCATTCACTCTGCACTGCACAGCACTCAATTAACCACTTACACGCTGCAATACCGATTGCCCACTGCTTCCTTCACTCGCTCGTTCGCTCGCACGCGCTTGATCCCGCGCATGCTCGCTGTCACACCACAACTGTCACGGAACTGCCACGCTAACCATTATCTAGGTCTCTCTCTCTCTCTCCTTAGATCAAGTCGATGTTACTCCGCCGTTCTCGTCGAACAAGGTGAAAGATTCCCACTCCTCTTCCCCCTCCAACCTATGAGGCAGAAACCGGAATTATCGCGAAATAATGAAAAAAGTGAAAAGTGAAGACAGTTTTGTCTTGTGACACGAACTTGTAGGAATAATTTTCAGTGGTTGTCTACTAGAAAGAATGCTCTCTCATAAAACTTGTGAAAAGAGTTGTATTCAGTCTGTGCACCTGTCCCGAACGTTTGCTTCCCACGTGCGCGACACTAGGTTCGCATCAGGTGCGTACATGATAATTCTGATAACAGATTGCATATTTCATAACAGTAACAGTTGAAAGCTATCAGGAAATATTTATTGTTTGTAACACAGTCGTCCTTCATGACTATTAGAACAGGTGTGTATTTCAGGGAGGAAAAAAGTGTCACGAAGATCATAGGCCTATATAATTTCTCATACGTTTTACGATTTCGTAACTATTCATGTTGCGAATGTTATTACTTATGATTTAAGTAACTGGAAGGATCACCATCGGTCAGTAGAGGGCGTGGGAGAGGCTGAGATATTATACACACACACACACACACACACACACACACACAGTAGAACCTCTATTATCCGTGGTAATCAAGGGGGTGGACTGGACGGTTAATCGAAAAAATATGATAATCCGTATCATAAAACATTTTCGTAAATTAAGTGCATAACACAGTTTCATAATTTCCACCGTGGTCTTGTGCAGTGTTGCCAACTCAGAATTCCATTTACCGCTGCACAAGCTTAAAAAAACCGCTAACTGTAGTTGAAAAACTCCAGATTTTTCTTAACACATCACTTCCAAATTTGAAATACAAACTATACAGTTTTAGGAATTGGAGAATTTTATAAAAATAGACTAAATTATGGAAAGTGTGTATCACTTCGTAGGCTCTATGTTCTATGCAAAATCGTCTGGACAATTAAAACTGAATATTTTGCATTCAATATCGCCTTACACCATTTATATTGAGCTTTCCAACTATCACCGGCAACCTCTTCCACCCAATCTTTCAAAACAGTATGTTTTTTCACACAACTATAAACTTTTGTAAGTATGGAGTTATACACGGCATATTTCTTCAAAATTGAATGAAACAGATCAAGATAATATACTGGATCGGAAACAATCACATTCACAATCACTCCAGTCGGTTCGAAATCTGATTTCACACTTAGCTGGAGACGTGCCTCCCAACAATGAGTCTGGTTTCAAGTTTTAAGTATGTCTGTGGTACATAAACTACAATGCGTAATGGTAAATTAAATAATATATAATATAAGACGACATTAAGATATATGGATCATATGAGGAGACAAAGAGGAAGGCAGAAAGTAGGAAAGCTGGAGATTGTTGGGTTTGTAGTGAAAGATCTGTCCATGGGCAGAACACTATGAATGAATGAATGAATGAATGAATCATAATATAAGTTATCATAAATGAAAATAATAATTCAGTTCATTATGTACTATTTATGATTAAATATATCAATTCATTTACAAAAACAATGCATACATGATTAGACAAGAGTTTACGAATGTGGCATACCTTATTTGTACGACAACAATGGATGAGGCAGGAAATGGACATGGTTGTACCAAATCGAGTTAACATAAAACATTGATATTTTATACTCGCACAATGAAAAATTGTGAAAATTCTATATTATTAATCTTTGGTTTATGATTAACTAATATTGTTGTCCGTAAATACATATAAAACAATTACAACATCTTTACAGAAAAAAAAAAAGTTAAAAATATCGTCTCCCTCTGCCGGAATCATAAAAAAAACTCCAAATAAATAGCTAGCCGCTGACGGTAAAATTCTGTAGCTGACCATAGTCCTGAAAACACCAGATTTAGCTACAAAACCGCTGACTTGGCGACACTGGTCTTGTGTTTAATGAATCAGAAGTTTACCGGTAATAATAATTTAAGTCCGGTTGTCAACAATGGTTTTATAAGAGCCAAGTAATTTCCTTGCGTTGATTCTTTGTGGAAAGATAGAAATAGTAAAGGTTTCTTGTTGTAGATTTACAGATTTTATACACTTCATTCTTGTTTTTAATTATATCGCGCACATTTGTAATGCCAATCTCGTCTTCTGATGCGATTTCTCTTTTCCCAAACTGATCAATTATGTATTTGTATTTTTTATTTTGATACTTAGTAAAACACTTTTGACACCTGTGAAAGATATTTCGGATAGAAATTATGAAGTACGAGCACTCGAACAGTAGAACAAGGACTGAATGCTGGACGGGTTTGCTCTAAATTTTGAGGAAGTTTTTGGGATCGTTTCTTTGAAAGCAGGTAGCAATTATTTTACAATTTGGGGAAAACACCTTCAAGTAGGCCTACCGGTAACTGTTCCTATTGCTGGCAGTACACTTGTAATATGTAAGGATAAAGGCTTATAATAATAGACTCTAGAAAAGAATAGGTACTAATATAAGGTATAGCACTACATACTTTTTTCCGCAGCAAAGAAAGAAAGAAAGAAAGAGTGAAAGAAAGACAGTCGGATAATCCGCTGATCGCTTAATAGGGTGACGGATAATCGGGGTTCTACTGTATACGTATATATATAATCTTTAGTTACAAAGATTGCAACACTAAATCAAAATCATCAACATTAAGACTAATAAAAGGAATGAGAGACAGAACAATAAAGAATCAACATTGAAACAAAGATGAATGATCAGTTTTTGATTATAGTAAAAATTCTAAAACAAAACGTTCTTACTTTCTGAACATAGAACACAAAACACACAAAGCATAATGATAAACTACAAAATAGGCCTACATACCTGGAACACCAATCAACGCTTGGTGAAGGGGGACCGAGGGCATAAAATGTTTTATTTTATTTTGCTATATTATTTTCAAATATTGTGATAAGACAAACCAGAGAATCTTACGCTCTGTATCTATACTCCGTTTCTGGAATCTGTAGAGTATAGGAGACGAAAAAAGTCCTTTGCGCAAGTGGTGAGTGGAGGGGGCCAATCCAATGACAGCTCTGCATTGCTTGAAGACGAGCGTCTAAAATGTCACCCTATTTACACGTACCACCTTTTGTCACGCGTATCTTACCTCTTAAACGATTGATTATCTCTGGACCAAGGCCTATAGCATTGTACTGTCGTGAAGCTATATTATATGCATCGGTTTTTTTTAGCGTAATTCTAAGTTCATAATTTGGCATCCTGTACCATTTCTTGGTATTTCATAAAGAATAAGCAATAACGGCATAATATAGCTATCACCTGGATTCAACAATCCCATTTTCTGTCTGAAAGTGTTCTGCAACAATTTGATAACTGACATGTAATCATAAAAGAGAAATGGAGGATTTAAAATATTACAGATGTGTTTTGCATTCTTTCAATACAGGTGTGCTGTCTGCCTCATTTTATGCTAGTCTTGCCTTTAAGAGGATAGGTTTAGAAACATTTTAAAAGCAGCATTCCGACAAGTCAATTGAAATAAATCGCTATTTTGTGTTATTTTTGTAAGAAAAGATTTGTTTTTCAAGTCTAAATTATACACAGTGTCTAGATAGTATTAGCTGTAAGGACGAGGTAAAGAAAACCTGCTGTGAATCTCATTTGATTTGGCTTGTAATCCGTTGTAATCCAGCAAGTGAAATTTAGAACGGTGGCAGGTCATGGGCATTCGTGTGAAACTTGATGCCTATGACGGCATCAAGCTTTGATGTTGTGTTAAGACTGGCTCTGCACAATCCCACGTAACATTCCGAAATGCTTCGCAATGTTAGATCTCAGATAACTGGGCCGTTTTTTTTTTTGCCAAGGACAACTGCGGTGTTTGGAAACGAGATAATTTTACTGGTCTAGAATTATTAAAACGATGCAAAATAAGTCGTCTACCTCATCACACTGAGGTGTAAAAAATAAACAGTGTCAAGTTTTTCATGTAATAGCTGCGACTCGTTGGTTACGTCAATGTTCGGTTTATTCCCCTTCAAAATTATCACAATTCTTTCAACTGAACGGTAAAAAACGGAGAGTGACAAGTGGTCAACAGGCTTGGAACTCGCATAAAATCTTCCTAGTAGCTTCAAATTCTCTTGCAAGAACTCGCACTCGTGTGCCTTTTAGCTTAATCTCCCTCCTTTCGCCCTCATTGATTGATTGTGCCTCATGGTTTTCAACGAGCTCCGTCTCGCTCCATTCTCTATCTAATTATTGGACAGGGTGGCGGTAAGTCCGCCATAAACCTTCTCATAAACCCTTTTCGATTTTGGCTGACAGAGTTGAACTCGGTTACTGGCGACCTGGAATGCAACATCGAGAATGACTCGAGAAGCAAAAGACACACATTGCTTGTTCGAAGATCCTTATCAGGTCCCACCTCTAGCCTATCTTAAGCCAGGATGACCGCCTTTAAGGTAAAAGTGAAATTTGTAAATTTAAAACTATTCTTCACTCAATCTGTTTGAAATTTATACCACAAAGTCTTATAAATTACAATAAAAAACTGACAAAATTTGAAATCCCTAGGCTAAATAGTTGCTGAATTATAAAATTTAATTTATATCGTTCTAATTGCGTCGCAAAAAATATTCCCCGTGTTATAATATTTTAATGTGCTAATTTTTGTGAAACCATTCATCATGGATGCAGTTTTCAAATTTGGTATTACTTTTAATGTATCTTGATTAGTTTGGTATGTAGAAATTTTTTCGTGTCTGATTTATCAAAATTGAATAAAAAATTATAAAATTATAATAATTAAAAGTCTGAAATTTGCACTTCATTAACCTTTGCGTCAAAATAGAATCTTCTATTGTTCCTCATAATTTTATTAACTTACTTGCAAAATGTTGTCTCAATAAGGCTAAAAGTGCAACACCTGCAACTTTTTACATAATGCAAGACGCAGAAAAAAATTGTTTTGAGAAATAAGCAAATAAAATTTAGTGCCGAAGGTTTTCATATACCTTATATCTTACTTGTTCAAAACTGTCCTGATCCATATGTTGACTTAGTCTTCTTTTATTTTGAAGCATTTTCTGAAGTATGGAATATTTTTTAAGAGGAGATGTAGGTTCAAACTGACCAAAAATCACATTTTCTAAAAACTAGTTTAAAAAAATATTACGTAGTGTTGGGAAGCTCTCCACAAAATTTTTTCGGCTCAAACACATATTGTAATACCCGCTCTAGTCCTTCGGCTAATGGTGCGACACATCAGCCCATCATTGTTACAGCAGTCTTGTGAGATTCATTGTAATGTGTGATTTTCATTCAACCAAGTCTAGTCTTGTTTACCGATACTGGAAAGTGAGAACCATATAGACTAACTTTAGCTCTAAAATCATTATATTTTAAAATAAAGGTTAATGAACTTTCATTTACGATAGCTTTATTAAACTTTTCACAAATCATGTAACCATTTCTATATTGATTATTAGAGGAGAAAAATTCGCTCCATTGCCGGGAATCGAACCCGGGTCCTTGGTTCTACGTACCAAGTGCTCTAACCACTTAACTACGCCGAAGTTCAATCCACAGCACCGGATCGAATCCCACTCTAGTGTTTTCCCCTTTGTGGCCTGACTCCAAGTTCGACATATATGTTGACATATATTAAGTCAACTGCCATTATACAAGGAGCGCACTCAATTGAGTGACTTAGTGGCCGGGATTCCACAGTAATATGCACTGTTGGGCGAAGAATCTACGTATAGATTAATTTTTGGTCCCACAGAATATATGTTATAGTAACAACAGTGCATATTACTGTGGAATCCCGGCCACTAAGTCACTCAATTAATTGCGCTCCTTGTATAATGGCAGTTAACTTAATATATATTATGTCAACATATATTTTGAACTTGGAGTCAGGCCACCAAGGGGAAAACACTAGAGGAGAGGGATTCGATCCGGTGCTGTGGATTGAACTTCGGCGTAGCTCAGTGGTTAGAGCACTTGGTACGTAGAACCAGGTTTGATCCCTGGCACCGGAGCGAATGTTTCTCCTCTAATAATAATTGTTACCGTAACAGATATATTATGTGGGACCAAAAATTAATCTTTACGTACATTTCTACATTGTTTTAAAATAAAATCCTCCTTACTTAACTAAATATTTTCTAAGGATTGTCCTAGAAGGAGTATCTCCAAAAAATAACGTACATCTAATCAGTTAGGTGCATTTTTTCAGACACATTCAATTTGTGCTGGCTTAATGAGAAAATACTATTTGACGAAATGAATGGGAGTGGTTTTCTGTTTTATTGAAGAAAAGGTATATACTACAGCAAAAACTTTATAAAAATGTATCATTTTAAGCTTTTAAAAGTATAAAAATATGCTTGAGCAAAAGTTCATTACATTCACTTTAAAGAGCTGTTTAATCTACATAAACAGTAAAAAAAAATTCAGAGTTCTATCTTTAAAGGTTTATGAGAAAACGGTACCTAAATATGAAAAAAAAATCTTTTCTCTTTCTGGAACCACGCTATAAAAAGATTTAGTTTAGCAAGGAGATTTTTTAAATCTTAAAACAGTAGAGAGAGGATTGCTCATGCTTATTAGTGAAAACTTCATAAAGCTATCATAAAATTGGAAGTTCGTTAATTTTTATTTTAAAATAGGCCTATAGCGATTTTAAAGCTGAAGTTATATGTTTGCTACAATCCAGTACCCGTACATCGACGGTCTTATATAGCCACAAATTCGGATTTAATGCATGAACCCCAGGCGGAATTCGAACCCAGAGTATGGCTTCAACGCAACAATGGAAGTACATATGCTCAAAACCCAGTTCTCTAAAACGTCGTAACACTCTACATTCTACAATTACCTCTTTCAATCAACTTCCCTAACATTTAATTTCGAAACGTGTTCTTGGTTTTAAATGTTGACTACCTCCGACCGCTCTTTCCGGTATTGCAACCAACCATCCGAGACCACTCGATTATGTCTAACCATAGACTTGCATTTAGGACATTCTAGGTCGAATTTTCCCCACTTCACATCACTATAGAAGTTCCTATGCGGATCTAAACCACTTCCGAACAACATACAACCACTGAAATGCCTGTCCGGAAGTGCGTCTTGTTTTCTGAGTAGACACAGCAGCTCTGTGAAAGTGACATCCCATCCACTTTCAACAGACGAATGTTTCCCTTTATCTCGCATGTAACACACAAGACGTTGTTGACAGAGTGGGCGTTGCAGTCACCTGGAATCAGGTAACTGATATCAGCGGATCAATATTATACGACACGTGAAGACTCACTTTGGGTTAAAAATAAAATAGAACCAGTATGGTGAATCGCTTTTCTAAGATCAGACAATTAATTGTTCTTTATCTTGGTTTGGACTGTTCGGTAGAGTGCTGAACTGTTCGCTCGATTTGTTTGGACTGTTCGGTCAACTGGTTTGGAATGCTCCGCTGATTGGCAGATTGCTTTGGACTGCTCTGCCGATTGGTAGATTGACTTGGAATGCTCTGCCGATTGGTACATTGGTTTGGACTGCTCGGTCGATTGGTTTGGACTGCTCGGCCGATTGGTTTGGACTGCTCGGCCGATTGGTTTGGACTGCTCTGTCGATTAGTGCATTGGTTCGGACTGCTCGGTCGATTATTAGATTGGTTTTGACTGCTCGGCCGATTGATTTGGACTGCTCGGTCGATTGGTTTGGACTGCTCGGTCGATTAGTACATTGGTTTGGACTGCTCGGCCGATTGGTTTGGACTGCTCGGTCGATTGGTTTGGACTGCTCGGCCGATTGGTTTGGACTGCTCGGTCGATTGGTTTGGACTGCTCGGCCGATTGGTTTGGACTGCTCGGCCGATTGGTTTGGACTGCTCGGCCGATTGGTTTGGACTGCTCTGTCGATTAGTGCATTGGTTCGGACTGCTCGGTCGATTATTAGATTGGTTTTGACTGCTCGGCCGATTGATTTGGACTGCTCGGTCGATTGGTTTGGACTGCTCGGTCGATTAGTACATTGGTTTGGACTGCTCGGCCGATTGGTTTGGACTGCTCGGTCGATTGGTTTGGACTGCTCGGTCGATTGGTTTGGACTGCTCGGTCGATTGGTTTGGACTGCTCGGTCGATTGGTTTGGACTGCTCGGCCGATTGGTTTGGACTGCTCGGTCGATTAGTTTGGACTGCTCGGTCGATTGGTTTGGACTGCTCGGTCGATTGGTTTGAACTGCTCGGCCGATTAATAGATTGGTTTGGACTGCTCGGCCGATTAGTAATTGGTTTGGACTGCTCGGGCGATTGGTTTGGACTACTCGGCCGATTGGTAGATTGGTTTGGATTGCTCGGCCGATTGGTAGATTGGTTTGGACTCCTCGGCTGATTGGTAGATTGGTTTGGACTGCTCTGTAGATTGGTAGGTTGGTTTGGACTGCTCGGTCGATTGGTTTGAACTGCTCGGTCGATTGGTTTGAACTGCTCGGCCGATTAATAGATTGGTTTGGACTGCTCGGCCGATTGGTAGATTGGTTTGGACTACTCGGCCGATTGGTAGATTGGTTTGGACTGCTCGGCCGATTGGTAGATTGGTTTGAACTGCTCGGCCGATTGGTAGATTGGTTTGGACTGCTCGGTTTATTGGTTTGGACTGCTCGGCCGATTGGTAGATTGGTTTGGACTGCTCTGTAGATTGGTAGATTTATTTGGACTGCTCAGTTGATTGGTTTGGACTGTGCGGCTGATTGATTTGATTAGTTTGTTTGCCCAACTTATTTTGTAATTTATATAATTTAAAAATTTGAACTTAGAACTTTAAAAAAATGTTAAACCTATTTTAAAAAGGTAATATATCTTTGGTAACCGGACGATACCGTTTCGGCGTGGTCGATTTGCTTAGTTGGATCGGGCCATGTCTGGTTGATTAGGTTGGTTTGCTGTTTGCGTCTATTCCATTGATTAATTTATTGATCTGTTGAATTGGTTTCTTGATTAGGTTTCTTTGCCGGTTGATCGGTAGTCGATCATTCGATTAGTTTTTATTTTTGTCTTACTTTGCTCTTCAGTATTAGGACCTACATCCGGCTCACTCGTAAATTATTTGGTCAGCACATAAAATGACAGTCAGTTCTACAATTTGACAATTTCTAAATAAAAGGAGAAAGTGAAATCGATCTAACTTCTAAAACTCTGTTACCTAATATCCGCGCAGTGTTTATCAAGATTACGTAATAAATGAGAACAATGAAGCAAATGAGCGTAACTTTTCGTTGTTAGAGCATTGCCATGGAAACGTATACTAAATAGCAGCGTAGAGAAGTTCCAACTTGATGAGATGAGCGAGGGCAATGGCGTCCCACAGTCTTTCTCACGTCTGTTGAACAGTTGCGTGTCCGTGGCGGAAGAAATGTTGGATGAAGGACTTATTGTGATGCTAAACAACATGAAGCTGTGTTTGCGCAATAGCAATAAAAGCTTACAGAATAATTACAATGCCATTTGAATCAAGGACTGGCGTCGTATCGAATGGCTAGCGTGTCTGTCTTCCAGACTAGACTGCAGTTCATATCCAGTAGAAAAGAAGACAGAAATTTTGATGAACAGGTACTGGTGACAGTTCTTTTATTCTATTATTATACTAAATATAAAGAGAAAGTAGGCCTATTATATTGCTACAAAAATCAATTTCCAAATGTTCACTCAATTACACGTTTTCAGCATCGATAACGAAAAGTGGTTTTGGGTATGTCATCTGTATGTCTATATCATATCTCCTAAACTGTTGGATGGATATTTTTTAGGACAATGTAAAGTATCCACCGTCCACTGAACGAATATTGCACACTTTTGTCACTGCCAATGTGACGCTATAAACCAATTTTCAATATTTTTATCACAGCCACAACACATTTCAATTCTTATTGTACTATATATATATATATATATATATATATATATATATATATATATATGTGGAATTATCACTACATTAACACATTTAATACATAACAAAACATACACTGAACGAACTAAATGTAATTATTATGAAAGTCGCTATATTCTTTCTGGAATTACGATCCACTTTCACTAGATGGCTACCGACACGAGTAGCAGGTTTGGCAATACATGGAAACGAAGTGATACTAAACGTGTGAAATGTTACTAAGGTGTGTAGTATTATGTGACAGGTTAGGTTAGGTTAGATTAGGTGTGTATTATGTGACAGGTTAGGTTAGGCTTGATTAGGTGTGTAGTATTATGAGAGAGATTAGGTTTGGTTCGATTAGGTGTGTAGTATTATTACTATGTTACATTAACGAAATATGGCCGTATTCTTCATTCACGCACGACGATTTTCGTATATAAAGAACATATTTAGGGTGGGATGAGTGGGTTTATAGCTCTTCGAATGATCACATGAGTTTCTACTAATCAATACTACAAATTCAAGGCATTTTCAAGGTATTTTATCAAGTTCCTATAGTGGCTGGGACATAAGTAACCTTCACCTTTTTTTATTCAGTATCTACAAATACACGGTGAACCGTAAGTCATTCCATGAATTTCAGTGAATTAATATATGAGATATCACAACAGAAAATTTGTTCAGCATCTACAAATACACAGTGAACCGTAAGTCATGTCATGAATTTCAGTGAATTAATATCTGAGATATCACAGCAGAAAATTTAATACAATTTTGCAAGAAAGTGTTTTAAATGAAACAGTAGTACACTTTAGAAAAACTAATGATTAAATTCCTACTATCCTCAGTCAATTTAAGAGAGCAATGGATTTTGATAGTAAAAGAACGAATTTAGTTTTATCCATTAACTTAGCAGAAATGTGACCCGAATTTACATTTTCGTTGTTCGGAGCAATTTAAATTATAGGGAACCGTGACAACAGCATAAAAGATTATTGTCTGGAGTCAACAGATACGTACTGCTCGCGTGTACGTTTGTTACAGCGATCAAGAGAACAAAAAAAAAAAAAAAAAGTAAAAATATACAATTGCGTTTAAAGATGGCTCTGGAAATTTGCTTTCTCTTATGTAGGCTAAGTTTACCGGTTAAGTACTCATATTTTAAAAATTGAAGTGTGTGGCAACTCAAAACACGTTCGGTGAAGAGAAAATTAACTTCAAGAAATGCTCAATTAGGTTGATTATGCTAGTTCTATGCGTAGTTTGTGCGTGTGATATATTATTAACACTCACAACAAGAATGAGAACAAATTAAATACTTTTGAAAGAAAACATTGTGGAAGGTATTGGTAACTGTTCGCTAGCGGCTACTTTGCAAAGGAAAAACTACGTAACAAAGAAGTTAAATGCCACCGGAGTAGCTCAGACGGGTAAGGCGCTTGCCTGCCGATCCGGAGTTGCGCTCGGGCGCGGGTTCGATTCCCGCTTGGGCTGATTACCTGGTTGGGTTATTTCCGAGGTTTTCCCAACCACAAGGCAAATGTCAGGTAATCGGCCTCATCTCGCCAAATATCATCTCGCTATCGCCATTTTTATCGACGCAGACCTTTGAAAAAAGAACTAAGGAAGAGACTAGTGAAGTGTATTTGAAATGTGGAAATGGAGAAGAATGGAACGTGTGAAGTGGACAGACAGAATAAGAAATTAAGTTGTATTGAAAAGAGTGAGTGAAGAAAGAATGATGTTGAATCTGATTAGGAAGAGAAAAAGGAATTGGTTGGATCACTGGCTGAGAAGAAACTGTCTACTGAAGGATGCACTGGAAATAAGGGTAAACGGAGTTCGGGGCAGAAGAAATCAGACGAAAGACGACATTAAGGTATTACGAGTAGGCCTATATGGATCATATGCGGAGACTAAGTAAAAGAAAGGCAGAAAATAGGAAAGATTGTAGAATGCTGGGTTTGCAGTGAAAGACCTTCCCATGGGCAGAAAACTATGAATAATAATAATAATAATAATAATAATAATAATAATAATAATAGAGCAATTAAGCCAAAATCTAATTAGAGTGTTTGTTTAATAGTATGCACGAAATATCAGGTAGCTGAATCATACAACAGTACTTACGTGTAACGATGGCATATGAGGTATCCGTGTTCCTTCTAAATAACAACTGTAAACGAATTATTACAGCTTATTAGCGAACTGTTTGCGTGCTGAAGCTCCAGATTAGTCACTGGCTCAGGAGATTTTCTTACTAACGGATCCAACTACCGAGATGCGGAATGCTGCAGAAGTGACATTCCTGGTATGACTCACGAAGCCTGGACCCGAACTCACGACGCCCTTAGGAATCGCACACGTCTAAGTCAATGAAATTGCAGGAATAGCGAAACCTGTTCGCGGCTGTGCGACCCGTCGAGAGGGAAAACTGTTGTACTATGTCAGTGCTGCATGACTCACCGCTCGCTGCTCTAATCAATGAAGTTTCCATGGTACTGCCAGGCTGGATGCCTACACTGCAATCGGGAAGCCGTATAGACGGCAGTGATGGATTTCGTACCACCATGGTCTGGTTGCATCGTCGGCTTTCAACGGCGGACACCAGGATTTGTCTTTTTTTTTTTTTGGTCCAAGCTTAATTTTGGGTGCAAAGAAATTATACTAGGGTAGTGGCGGGCGGTGTGTTTGAAAGTGGAGGAGGTCAAGACGTGACTGATGAGAATATAAAAGTATAAGGCCTGTGACGTACCTCATTGCCAAGCGCAGAATTTATAGGTTTTAAGAAACTAGAATTTGATTTTCCAATCTAGTTTAAGGATTTCTTTAGGATTTTAAATCTTGTTTAAGAATTTATATGATTTTACGGAAAAAATAAGATAAAACTAAACAACATACTGTTCATATATTGCAAGGGCTTAGTAAAGATTGCCGCTCTTTAGGACATTTTAAGTCCTAACCTACGAATTAGGTCTTTTTAGATCATATTACATTTAAGAATGTTAGGTACTCGATGCTACATAAAACGAATAAGACATGTAATATTTCGAGAGTAACGAGATAGCAACAAAACTGATTCGAATATAAGAAGCCGGGGCTTGCTTATTACTATTATATAGCCTAATTTTACAGTAAATTCACTCAACGATTCTCTTTCTTCTCAAACCGATCAATTAGGTCACAACATATTGAATAACTGCTACTAGAAGAAGCTAGAGATAAATCTGCATTTGTTTCTAAACTCTCGATATGTTTAATATGCTGTATAAATATATCTCGTAACACAAAAGAAAAAAAAATAACAGGAACATCCGCAAACAAGAAAAAAATCTACCAACATAAAAGAAAACTTTTACGCAGGGAGAGAAAACTAACAACACGTGACTCAATTTTCTAAAACCAAAGAGAGAGAGAGAGAGAGAGAGAGAGATCTTTCCAATACAGCCGAAAGCAGCCGTGACTTTAAGCAGTACAGCGGTACAGTTGTCAGAGGTGGGTAGGACGTCTCCAAATTCGTCTCCCCTCGCGCGTTCTAGTTAAGTTTAAACACTCCGCTAGCCAGCTATCTTATTGGTTGAACTGCTGTTGTCACGGTTACCGGGGAACAGAGTGATGTAGCCGACTACTCTCTCACGCTCACGCATAGACACTGCAGGCTGCTAGATGTCGACTATACAGGTTACAGCGCTATCTGTTATTTTTCAGTATGAATTTTTTGTACTATCTACAGTATAGCGAACGGACGTCACCAACTGAATGTGGTCGACTTTACGTAACTTACATCTTTTTTTATATTTTATTGGGTTATTTTACGACGCTGTATCAACATCTAGGTTATTTAGCGTCTGAATGATATGAAGGTGATAATGCCGGTGAAATGAGTCCGGGGTCCAGCACCGAAAGTTACCCAGCATTTGCTCGTATTGGGTTGAGGGAAAACCCCGGAAAAAACCTCAACCAGGTAACTTGCCCCAACCGGGATTCGAACCCGGGCCACCTGGTTTCGCGGCCAGACGCGCTGCCCGTTACTCCACAGGTGTGGACACTTACATCTTAGTCGTAGTGAATAGTAAAGTTAATATAAAAGGGAAAATGTTCGTCATTTGCTATAACTTGTCTGTGGTCTTAATTCAGCTGAAATTATTACTGTCATATTGTATTCTGGTAAAATATTAGGGGAGGCACTACCTCCCTTGCCTCCCCTGAAAATCCGCCGCTGTACTAGGGCAGGTTTTTTCGTAATACAGCCGATTTCCCTGCAATTAGTCAACCATATCGTCTCCGATATGAAAAGCTGACGCTGACAATGCGGTTTCGCCAACTTTTCAGACAGTTTTACTGTGAACAATACCCAACGACCGAAATGATTATTGAACCTAATATTATGTATTTATTTATTGAAATCCATTCATTCATTCATTCATTCACTGATTGAATGATTCATTCATTCATTTGATCGAGTCATTCATTCATTCGGCTATAACAGGGCAAAGCCGCAATTACAATAGACAGTACAAAATTATAGTTACTTACGCCATAAATTACTTCTCATTGAGATTCTGGCTGATATGTGCATCCATTATCAAGCAGTACATCTCACTTGACGATATGTATCAGAGGAAGAACAATTGAAGGACTTTTTAAAAAAAGAACCATAGTCCAAAAAAATGCATATTTGAGATATTAAGCTTGTTGTGAACGTATTGTAACGGTCATCTACTGAATTAGTCGTTAGTGGGAGAAAAAAAACACCATAGTCCTGAGTGTTACCTCTGATTGAGGTTTTGGCTGATACGTACTCGTATATCTATTATCACGCAGTACATCTCACTTGACGATATGTGTCAGAGGAAGAACAATTGCATCTGAAATCTGATTAGTGGAATATGTAGTTAATCGGCGGTGTATGCATTGGAGGGGGAAATGAACTGGCCACCATACCCCATTATCTCTTGGCTTAATTGCCTCATGATTAATGGCTGTTGGTGTTACTTATGAGGATCAAACCTGTCTTCAGACTGTTGACTAAACAACAACACAGTCCTGTGTTATAGGAGTGGAAATTTTCAGTGGTTTTCATAAAACAACCATAGTGCAAATAGGGTTTTTTCTTTTGTGAACACAACTGTTGTCCAGGACGATGGTAGAATTTACAAATATCCCATTCATATCATCTTGAAACATTTATCCATACAATTTTAAACTTTAGTAGACTGGCAGTACTGCTTATGTACGCGGCAAAAGCCACCTTAGAAAAAAGTACGTATTAGTTATGGAGTCATCTTTAGGTGCAGAAGTAACCCCATTTAAGAAACGTAAGCAACGAAAGGAGAAGAAACAGGATATAATAAAGAAAAAGAAGATTAAAGGAGAGGCAAACTTCAGTATGTTTTCTTAAAACTATCATTGTCCACAATTACCTACATTTACACATGTATTTCTATGAGGCAATTTAAGTTATAAATGTACAGTAGTGGCAGAAAAAAAACCGGACCGACCCTTGTACCTGATTTCAGAACCTTGTTCACTCAGAGCACGATAGACTGGTAACTAAGACTTTCGTGGTTTGAATCCTGCCTGGGAAGGAAACTTTCTTTGTTCCTTATTCAAATTTATTCCCAATACTTTTCGATTGCAGCGATATTTTACTAATTAATTAACTTATTATTCCCAGAATATCAATTTTACCAGCAATCGAAAAGTAGTGGGAATAAATTTGAATAAGGAATAAAAAGAAGTTTCCTTCCCAGGCAGGATTCGAACCACCATAATCCTAGTTATCAGTCTATCGTGCTCTGGAGTGAACAAGGCTCTGAAATCAGCTACAAGAGTCGGTCCGGTTTTTTTTTTTTTTTTTTGCCACTACTACATTTCAGTTTTCCCAAGTTTCTACAACACCTTAAGAAATAGCATGATGAATTTCATACTTGAAGTCTTAACAACACCCATATCAGTTTTTGTTTCTCCTGAACAGATTTCTAGAACAAAGTTATACAGTTCGAACGAGAATTTAAAGTTTTTATTGCTTGAAATTTGTTCATTTTATTGCTGAAATGAATAATTTTGTTACCCGTTGAAAAACTTTAACAGAAGTAAATATCTTGGTAACATCCTGCTATTCCTGTGTTATTAAACATGTGACGTAACAGGTTATGAATTTATTATTGCTAACATGTAAATAAAGTGGATAAATAAAGTTGTCACCATTTTACTGGAATCCGGTACAAGGACGACTAAAATTTTATACATCAGGTTGGTCATTAATTTACATGCAGGTGAAATCGAAAAGACAGCTGACAATTGGGGCCTGCTCCAAATAACGTCTGGCGACTAAGCTTACAAGTTTCACATGACAGCTATACAAATCTAAAGTGAAATTATACGTATAGGCCTACTACAGCTACAACCATTACTACAGTCAAAGTCTGGACACAAAGAAAGGCATCCATTCTTTTCTTTTTACCTTCTTTTCAACATAGGGTAAAGTTTGGTAACATTGTGATAACGAGAAGAAGATCGGTTTTTTGCGTCAATGTATTAAGGGAAGGTTCATGGACAAGCTTCTGCACCGGTCCTTCTCTCGCTCAGTAAAATTGCAATAAATTCTCAAAAAGAACTACCACAATATTACTCGTATCACAATATTACCAACCTTTATTCTATCCATAAGATCTGTCCTTATCACCTTATTTTCCTTATCTGCTTTTTTCCGTTCCTTTTTCCATTCTTGTTCTTCCATTTCTTCTATTTTCACATCTCCTTCCTTCATTCTTCTCTCCTTTACCGTAGCTTCTTGATTCTCTTTTTCTCTTTTTTACTCATCTGCTTTTATTTCCTTTTCCATTTTCTTCAACAAGCTGAGAAAAATAATAGAACATGTTAAAGTTAAGAGTAATTAAAATACCGTTTTAAACACACTGTTTCCCCGTATTCCTTTCGAATCACTCGCGGACCACAGGGTGGGAACCGCTCTGATTGCAGGTACACATTTCTCTGACACTCATCCTAATAATCTTCTTTGCACTTCTGTTCAATCATTAAAGAAAGATGATCGTGGTGGTGGTGGTGGTGGTGGTGGTGGTGGTGGTGGTGGTTGCGGCGGCGGCTTCGACGTTTTCAATGATTGCAGATAGTCGGTTCATTCAAATACTTTCAACTCTGAATGAATTGCAATTCATCGTCTCGTCTGTAGGTCACTATAACGTCGTGCCCCTCATCGCCCGCATAATTTGGTCACGGCCACATCTGACTTACTTCCGCTCTGGCATCATCTGAGTAGTAATTAACGTTAATTGTATTAACGAGCGATACAGCAAGGCTACCAGCAAAACAATTGACAAGAATGCTAATCCTTTGAAAGGAATTATATTTATTCAAAGAATTTATGTTCAAAGCCCTCGAGTTCTGCAGCAATTCTTCCGTTTTATAGCAATTTCCTCGTAAAACTGCTAATCACATAGCAAAAGGGCAACATTCCGTTCATAACATCTACTCCAAAATTATTTCAAATATGCGTAGAATTCCAGTGTAAATACTACAATGTTAGAACGTTAATGAATCCACAATCACACATTCAAAAGCATGCTTGACAGCCCAGAAGAATTTTCCCTCTGATTTTTTAACTATTTACAAATTACGAACAATAAAATACAGGGAATTATTTTGCAACAAAATTCTCGTCAGTTGAGAAAATGCACTATGAAGTTTTGTCTTCAATGCCAAAGGCCGGAACACAGCAAGACGTAGGTACCTACAGCGGAGAACAGTGTAGATCAGGATCATTGCAAAGATTTACCATCCCTTAAAAATTCTTTTGTTACGCGTAGGTGGATGATACTTCTTAAAAATCTCATTTCGGCCGTTTGTATCATTCTTGCTTCATTTATTTTTATCAAAGAGTTGTACAGCTGTACAGAAATAACGGAAAACCCATTACTTTATAAAATTTCAATTTAGTTTCTCTTCTAGTACTCTTCAGGCATACATTCATTCTACTGCATATGTGACACATCGGCAAAGGTAGTACGAGTCGAACTTGTCGAATGCGAGTAAGTTAATCTCCACCTTCTACTACTGTATTCAGAGTCCACCCCTACAAAAGCGGAAGTGTAAAAATATAGCGGTGTCATTTTAAATTTCAAAGTGGAGGTGGCTGGGGGTGAGAGTGAAATCTAAAATACAATTAAGCCTGGTTTCAGACTTCCCCCTCAGTATCTAAACTGACGTGATTTTTGTTTAAATTGAATTCAATTTAAATAATAATTAGTTACTTAGATTGGGAAGTTTTGAAATGAAAGCCCTGTATTATATATATAGACACACACACACTTACAAATGGTTTTTAGAAACCCGCAGGTTCATTGCCGCCCTTACATAAGCCCGCTATCGGTCCCTATCCTGAGCAATATTAATCCATTCTCTATCATCATATTCCACCTCCCTCAAATCCATTTTAATATTATCCTCCAATCTACGTCTCGGCCTCCCCATGGGTCTTTTTCCCACCGGCCTCTCAACTAACACTCTATTTGCATTTCTGTATTCGCCCATGCGTGCTACATGCCCCGCCCATCTCAGACGTCTGAATTTAATGTTCCTAATTATGTCAGGTGAAGAATATAATGCGTGCAGTTTTGTGTTATGTAACTTTCTCCATTCTCCCGTAACTTCATCTCTCTTAGCCCCAAATATTTTCCTAAGCACCTTATTCTCAAAGACCCTTAATCTCTGTTTCTCTCTCAAAGTGAGAGTCCAAGTTTCACAGCCATACAGAACAACCGATAATATAACTGTTTTATAAATTCTGGCTTATATACCTGTGTGTATGTGTAAAAAATGCAAATGAACGCGGACACCATTGTCTTACACTTTTGTTAACTGTTGCCGTTATGTTTTTATTATTTTCCGATCTATGTAGTGTCTAGTTCCTGGCTTCCAACAATGAAATATTAATGATGTTACCCGAAATTCTGTAATGCGTAGCACAATGCATTTTTATGCATATTTAGATAAATAACAAATGAATTTCCTTTAGCGTTAGTCATAAAAAATGCAATTTTTAATAGTCATGCATAATGAGGACAAGTTAAAAACTATATTTAACTCTAGAAAACATTTGAGAAATTGTTAGAATAGCTCAACTGCTGGGTTTATAGCCTCCTACTCTATATGCTTGATACGGTTATGTCCTACCTTCGCCCTATGCATTGAAATTGACAAAAGGTATGTCGACATACCTGTGCGTGTGATGTAGGAATTCGACCGGAGCAAGGACAAGCTTCAGTTACAAGGCATCACATTCTTTAGAAATTGATCTAATTACTATGTTCATAAAACCAGTCGGAGCATAATGACATCCTGAGGAATAGTCAAATTCTGGGTAGTTTTCCCGGTGCTTTCCTAGACTGTATAGGGTGATGATTAATGAAGCAATGGTAAAACGGCTATAGTGCAAACATGGGTAGCCGCGAAAACATACCATCAAACATGGTCTTCATCCAGAACAAATTCCACCAATAACTGTGATTTGAACCGTGGTCTCCATGTGGAAAGCCGATGCTCTAGGGCTCTAAACATATGGTTAACGGCATGACCCTGTGGAACTAGTGTGGCTAATCTTTAAGAAATAGCAATGAAATAATAATAATAATAATAATTATTATTATTATTATTATTATTATTATTATTATTATTATGCACTATCACCTCTACTTTTTAACTTTGCTCTAGAATATGCCATTAGGAAAGTTCAGGATAATAGACAGGGTTTGGAGTTGAATGGGTTACATCAGCTTCTTGTCTATGCGGATGACGTGAATATGCTAGGGGAAAATCCACAAACGATTAGGGAAAACGCGGAAATTCTAGTTGAAGCAAGTAAAGCGATAGGGTTGGAAGTAAATCCCGAAAAGACTAAGTATATGATTATGTCTCGTGACCAGAATATTATACGAAATGGAACTATAAAAATTGGAGATTTATCTTTTGAAGAGGTGGAAAAATTCAAATATCTTGGAGCAACAGTAACAAATATAAATGACACTCGGGAGAAATTAAACGCAGAATAAATATGGGTAATGTGTGTTATTATTCGGTTGACAAGCTTTTGTCATCTAGTCTTCTGTCAAAAAATCTGAAAGTTAGAATTTATAAAACAGTTATATTACCGGTTGTTCTGTATGGTTGTGAAACTTGGACTCTCACTTTGAGAGAGGAACAGAGATTAAGAGTGTTTGAGAATAAGGTTCTAGGAAAATATTTGGGGCTAAGAGGGATGAAGTTACAGGAGAATGGAGAAAGTTACACAACACAGAACTGCACGCATTGTATTCTTCACCTGACATAATTAGGAACATAAAATCCAGACGTTTGAGATGAGCAGGACATGTAGCACGTATGGGCGAATCCAGAAATGTATATAGAGTGTTAGTTGGGAGGCCGGAGGGAAAAAGACCTTTGGGGTGGCCGAGACGTAGGTGGGAAGATAATATTAAAATGGATTTGAAGGAGGTGGGATATGATGGTAGAGACTGGATTAATCTTGCTCAGGATAGGGACCAATGGCGGGCTTATGTGAGGGCGGCAATGAACCTCCGGGTTGCTTAAAAGCCAGTAAGTAAGTATTATTATTATTATTATTATTATTATTATTACTCTATACTTGATGGCTTAGGCTACTACCTATTCCATCTTTACAGTGTCTTCGTTCATCTTCCCCTCGACCGTCCTACACTTCTTCTGAGAGCATAATTGGAAGCTGCTTTTAGTTGACTGCTTCTACTTGCAACTCTTTCCTTAACTCATCATTTCTAAGCTTATTCTCTCTCAAACATCTTTTAGTTTTCCTCAAGAATATCACTTTACAACTCTGGTTTTTGTTTGTTTGTTCTTTTTTTGTTTATATCTGTAAGTACTCAGTTTTCACATTCACAGAATATCGCAGACTGTTATAGTATTTTAGAATTTAATTCTTGCTTCACTTCTTGTTTTATTCATTAGACTGAATGTTGTGCAAAGTTCTGCATATTGTTTGATACCTCATCAATTTTGCTACAAACTACTGTACTATCGCTTATCTTACTGACGTTTTTCCCAATCAATTTTTTTTCTCTTGATATTGTAACACCGTAATTTTTTCCTATCCTATTAAGGAGACATACAGAGTGAAAGTGAAAGTGAAATAGCCTTAGAGAATTTCAGAACGAATAACTCATGTTATATGTAACAAAAAAACTATAATACAATATTGGTGGATAGTTAATAGTTTCTTCAGAAAAAAAATGTTTCTTCTCAAATGTTTAACAACCTCTTATTCGGTAACTACTGATACCAAATTTTGATTCTAAAGGCGTATCTTCTCCTCGTGCGTTGTTCAATAACCTTAACAGCGCTATAAAAATTATCGCGTAGCAAATGTTTGCACAATGTACGTTATCAGATATCAGATGTGTAGGCTGGATAAATAACCGATTTTCGTTATACAGTGTGTTTATAAAATAAAGTTACAAAATTAAACAGCAAGTGAATATATTTTTATTGTGTTTGCTACAGAATATTGATATGATTTGAAGTTTTCTTAGAGCGTACTTGACATACATGACTTTCACTTGTATCTAACAAATTGTCCCTGGTACAATGATCATCGAAACTCGATGTCAATCCGTTCACGTTCCAGCATGACTTATGTAATTGTGGTTATGATACCTGTGACTCTGTTACTTAGGACATGGGAGTTCCCTTACGGCAATCTTGTAAGCTATAACTTCCACGTGAAACTGTACGAATCTCGTGACCTCGACAAATCCATCGTCCAGAAAGTGATAATCAAGGGACGCATTAACATAAAGAGCCCACTTAGTGGATGGTGTACTTTGAAACTTGCAGCCTCTGATGACGAACAAATTGATTTTCTGGCACTTTTCTGTACTGCTTCCCGTATCGCCTCCACCTGCACTTCAAGTAGGCATACAGGTGATCTTCTTGGGCGCGAAACGATCCTTACACTATTTCCGTAAACCGTTCTTACCTTCACTTCTGGAAGATTCATTTCACTTCTTGTGCAGAATTATGCAGTTTTATTGCACATGTCTTTTTTTATCATTCGATTGAATGAGTATTCCCTTAAACACTATAGTCCATCCAACGTAAGAACAGCTTTTAACATATTACTCCGCGCAAGTATTCGACTAATATTCCAACCTGTTGTCATGTTACCTATAGCTTTTTGATTCCAAATGTATTTTTCTCATTTTTACGCCTCTGTTCGCGATATGGAGTACTAGATCTAAATAACAAATTGGAAACAAATTAAATATCTCATCCATTTATACATTTTATAATTGCCAATTTTTTCGACAAACACAATATTTTTCGCCATCATATTTGTTATGCTTCGCCTTAAACTTTTGTATATCAAATGTACAGGTCGCGTTTATGAACAATTTCATATTATTTGAGACATTGTCATGCATTATTTTAAGAAAGAATAAGGCCACGCCTCGTCTTTGCTATAAATTGTGAAATAATTCCTGTATCTTCCAAAAAATGAAAAAATACTACCAGTCCGTTGTAAGATGACCGGTGTTGATTCCACGAACTAGCAGAGTGCGTCATCCCTCTCCACGAATGCTTTGATCCCCTCAATGCTCTGCGCTCCGTAACACCTACGATGTCGTGTATACAACGACTGTGGCGACATCAGCTCTCAGCGGTCATGTAACACTGAACGCGTAGTAAAGAATTCTTTCTTCTCTTCCACCCTGAGTATTTCGAGCAGTGTTTACATCAAGGATCGTTATTGTCGATAGACTATAGCAAATTTGTAACAAAATTTGAGTAACGATTGGTTCTCATGATTCGACATTAGTTAAGAGCATCCAGTTCTTGTAAATACAATATTGTGTAACAAACAGAATAACAATATGCTCAATGGTTGCTAATGTCTTGAAGTTTAATTTTTAAAATATTCTTTTATGAACATGCTGAATATTGAATTGCGTGTGTGTTGTGTAAAACTTTAGTAAGTGAACATACAGGCTCAATTTACAATAAGATGAACTCTGAAAACTCGTGAAGATCGTAGAAGAAGACATACGGACTGGTAACAAAGATAGCATACATAGCTGAATAATACATGACGTTAAAAACAAAAAAGTGCTTCTAGTCATAGCCTTGAGCTATCACAGATCATTTGTTACGCTGCGGACGAATTAAACCAATGACTAAGCATTAGTGCATGTAGGTAGGTCCAGCTGAGGAGCATCAGACAGGGGTAACAACTAAAACTCTGTGCGCAGATTTAATCTCGTTCATTGTTATTATACAGAATGTCCATAAAGTTTGGACACATAGGGAAGAGGAGAAGAAAATGAAGTGAGATGCAGGAAGAAGAGTAAAGGAAGACGAGATTAGGAGAAAAAGAAAAAAATGAGGAAAATGAAGCGTTATAGGGCCTTTGGTCCACTTCGTTTCGTCCACTTTTTTTTTTGTCCACTGACACATTTGTCCATTTCATGACTCGTCCATTAAGTTTCGTCCACTGACCATTTAGTCCATTTTAATGCTTCGTCCATTATGTTTTCGTCCACTGCCTATTTCGTCCACTACGGCAAAAAAGAAATAGATGACGTGAAACATATTTCATTTGGTGAAAATGTAATTTATTTAAATTTAGATGTGTTGTTGAATGTACATACTGTTCATATTATAAACATGATTAGTCATCATTTTCTTCTTCCTGAAGAACTTCAGCAGAGTTAATTTCTAATCTATATGAAATTCCTCTCAGATATGTTTCCAGCCGACCCACAGTGGTCCAAAATCCATATTTAGGAGGACAAAAGTACAAAAATGACACGTGAAAATAAATAAAACCCTTAAATTATTTTTCCTATATAACTGACTAACACTAAATTGATAATCTTATTCAGCGGAGGTGGCTGCAGAGCGAGATAAGAAGCCGGTAACATACCACATTTCGCCACCCAGAACTCTTGCTCAGCAAGTGCCGCGAGACTCCCGGAATTTACGGCAGACAAAGACTGTTTCTTCTGGTAACTCGCGCTTCCCACTACCATCATTCCATCATGTCTCCATGCACTACCACTCGTAAAACGAAACAAACAACGAAAATCATGCTTCAACTGTGATTTTCCCACGGGCCTCATGATTGAGGACAGAGCTAGCAATAAATTAGCTACACGGCAGTGAGAGATATTCATGGACTTGGTCCAAAGGGGACACAGGGATATAAGTCATTCTCAATTCTTGCCATACAACACAATAAGAGACGGGTGTGTGCGAGCGTGTTTTTGTGTGTTTCAGACGCAGGTTTTGCAACATCCCGACCACGTGGTCGATTCTTAAGACATGTAAATCACTAACTAGTCGTTAAAAGCAGTCGGTGAGTAATTCTTTCTTAATGCGGATATGCACATATTTACGAGGAGGTTTGGAAAGAACGCGAAGAGAGCCTGCATCATATCCGCAGCAGTGAATTGGAAAAAGAAGTTGTGAAATAAGAAAAACCTGTAAGCACCAATTAGTGGAAGAAAGTTAATAACAAAGGCTTCATTAGCCTCCAGTCAGTCGTTGAACGACTGGAGACAACCGGATAAAGAAAATACGAGCCAAAAGGGAGACGGCGGCTGTGGTAGTGGTTATGTTAAATAAAAGAAGACTAAGACGACAATGATTATAATGACGATAATGAATGAATAAATAGATAAATAAATGACGGTGTCGACTGAAAATAATGAATTCAACGACGAAAATGGAGACGATGAGGGTGTGATAAATGTATATGAATGAACATGATGATGGATGAATGGATGAATCATGGAATGAATGAACATGACCATGAATGAATGGGGATGATGCTAATGACGATGACGATGCATGAATAGAGATGATGATGATGATGATGATACATTAATGAATGAAAATGAAGATGTGAATTAATTAATGAAGGAATAAGTGAATAGAGATGACAGATGAATGAAAGTAAATTATGAAGATAATGAATAAATGAATGAATTATTGAATGAAAACGAGTGATAATGCTTGAATAAATGGAAGGGACGAGATAAAAGAATGTAGATGATGATATAGATATAATGAACATGGTCAAGAAGGAATAGAGAAGATGATGATGATGATGATGATGATGATGATCATGATGCCTCAGTGGGAATGATAAAGATAATGAATGAATGGATGAATGAATGTAGATCATGAATTAATGAACTGAGATCGTGAATACATTAATGAACGGAGATCGTGAATGAATTAATGAACGGAGATCGTGAATACATTAATGAATGGAGATCGTGAATGAATTAATGAACGGAGATTATTAATGAATTAAAAATTAGAGATGACCATTATAATGCATATACAGGGTGATTCATGAGGATTTACTGTCACGGAGCTTATTTCCAAAGACGTTTTGAACAAACAAGTCATATAAACATGTGTCCTAATCTCAGGAAATAAGTTCCGTAAGTGACGGCAAATCCTCGTGAATCATTCTGTATAAATGGAGGTAATGACGATTTATAAATGAATAAAGACGACTATGGATGGATGAATAAATGAATGAATGAATGACGATCATGGGTGGACGCACTAATGAAGATGAAGGATGAATAAACGAATATGGAAGAATAATTTAAAAAATTAATGGAGATGATGTGGATATGATAGATGAATAAGTGAATTAGGATGGATGAAAGAATAAAGAAATACAGTTGATCATGTAAAAATGATGGATAAATGAATGGAGAATATGATGGATAAATGAATGAAGATTATGGTGATGAATGAATGAATGAATCTATTAATTAATTAATAAGAATGACGGTAATGTATGGAGACGACGACGATGATGATGGATGGAAGACATGAATAAGATGAATGAATGAATATGACGATAATGATGGATGGATGAATAAATAAATGATGGTGATAATGTATAGATGAAGATGATGATGAATTGATGAATAAATGGAGATCATACATAACCTAAATAGAGATAATGAATGAATGAATGGAAATGACATTAATGAGAGATGGAAATGCCAACGATGAATGAATCGATATTGAGGATGGATTAATGAATGGATTAATTAATTAACTGAATGAAAATGAGCATGATCTTGAATGTATTAATAAAGATAAATACGATGAATTAGTGAATAAATGAAGATCAATATCATGATGATGGTAAATGAAAGAAGACAGCGATGATGCACACATCCAGGCTGTAGTACCGCATGATGGAATACCATCGTATATCCCCCTAGTCCTAGTCGACCGGATACTCCCGTCCACTCACCACGCGATATCGCTGTTATGGTGGTGGTTGAACTCTCCAGCTTACTCCCACGCAAACAATCAAACGACCGTAATCAACGCAGCTGTGGAGCAGACTGTCCGCGACCTCACAATGTAGTACTTGTTTATGTGATCCATCAGCATCATTTTCCTCATGTTCGCAATACCGCCTTCCCCCACCCCCGCGAGGACGTCGACACGAATTTCTTCATTACCACGAGACACTTTTGCACACCGTACATTTTACACAATACTAGTGACTTTTAGCTACTGTATATTTTTATTTCATTTACAAAACTTATTCCGTCTACATACCAGTGTTACTAAATATCCAACAGTAATCTCACTAGAGGTTTTGATTTTATCGATAAATCTGCGAGTGGAACACGGACATATTTATCTAGAGAAAATCAAAACTCGAGTGGCGTTTAATTGACTATTACACGATTAAAGAAAGTATATATAAAGATTAGAAGAAATAAAGTACTCTAATACAATAAAATATTAATTGACTTACTGGAATTCTATTTCACTAATGTTAGCTTCACCAAAATGTTTGAACGGAGCCGCCATTTTCAGTTAACTATCTATGCGGAGAAACAAATTACGACCGCAAAGCATGTTTTATAGTACCGTAAAGAATTTGCAGTTTGAAATGTTTACAAACAAAGAAACAAATGCTAGGGTAGTGATAAAAACAAACAAATGCTAGGAAAGCGATAAAATTAAACAAATGCTAGGGAAGCGATAAAATTGTGCGATAAGCAGCCATGATTGGTTGAAATACGTCCTTTCGTACCGTTTTATTGGTCAAAAGTAATATGATGTAGTAAAAGTGTAATATTCAAAATAATTGCTTTTCAACATGTCAGAAATGGGAGACACTTTCATTTAAGCTGTACAGGGTGAAAGTGATATAACTATGCAAAATTTAAGAGCTTATTCCTTTGATAGAGTACAACAAAAATTTCTAATACATATTAATTCCAAGGAATGCTTTTCTCAGAAAAAATCATTTTCCCATAAATGTTAACACTGTTTTCCTCGATAGCTACTATCCGTACGATTCTGATTTTTAGTCTTATCGTTTGAGAAACTGATAAGGAATTATTTATCCTTTGCAGTTTTTTTTTTCAATAAAATGGACGGTTTTCTTGCAAATTAAATAAAAAGAGTGATATGTATTGTTATTTCTTACCATTAGGAAATCTGACAACCCTATTGCAGTATAAAGCTGTGGTTCCGCTATGGCGATCATCGACCAGCGTACAACGTTGGCGATCATCGCCGAGCGAGCAACGTCACCTGAAAAGCAAACATTCTCATGGGGGCAGATAAAAGTTATTTTTTTTCTTCCACCATGTTAATAATGTCAAAACAAGTGCTTATACAAATTTTGACCACTCGACCGCAATTACGACGCCGTCCAGAAAGTGATTTTCCTTGGGGCCCGTTTACAAAAAAAACACACAATTTCATGGTAAGATTTATTGAAATAGATACAGCAATTATTGCGCTATTTTTCAACATGGTCCCCACTGGAAATGAGACATTTGTCATACCATGGGATCAATAGGCCTATTTGTATCCTTGTGTCGTGTTGTGCATCTCTGTATTGATCTCACGGTATGACAAATGTCTCAATTCAGGTGGGGAATATGTTGAAAAATAGCGCAACAATTACTGTATCTGTTCCATTATCTTTCCATGAAATTGTGCTTTTTCTGCAAATGGCCCCAGGGAAAATCACTTTCTGGACGGCCTCCTAATTGCGGTGCAGTGGCCAAAATTTGTATAAGGACTTGTTTTGACATTATTAACATGGCGAAAGAAACATTTTAACTTTTTTATCTGCCCCCATGAGAATGTTTGCTTGTGAGCTGCTTTCTTTACAGCGAACATAGTCATATTTCCTATCGAAAGTATTAAGGCCTATGCCATCAGAAAATTAGATAGCACTTTGGAGACAATAATTTTGCTGCATCATTTAGCATTGGAGGTTGGAGATAAGTTTAAGGCTTATTTTTCTAGTAAAGAAGGCAGAGCTAAATGATGTTACTCAGAAACATTGTTGTATTTATGCCACCTTAAACAGAGACGTACCGTATTTTTTAAGTATTTTCCGAGCGAGCTATCCGTGTCAAAATTAATTACATCGTTTGTTCTAAATTATAGTGGTTACAATATTCAAGCTTTTGTCCAAGCTATTCAACTTAAAACTAATTCTAAAACACGCTTCATTAGGTTTTTAAAATGATCTCAAATAATTGGTTATAGCCTATTAATCATCATTATTTTGAGATAGTCCTAGCCTATTCTATATTACTATGATGTATCAAGTACATACGTATGATATTTCCGTGCGGAATTCTGCATTACCATATAGTGAAGAATGGGTAGAACGGAGAAAAATTCTCGAACCCGCTTTAATAACACTAAATTCAGTTTTTTTATAAAGACTGTCTTTAAAAATAGATAATATTTTAATTATTCTTTCTCTGATGTATTGTAATATACATATAATTAACCTGTATTACAGATATAGATACTTTGACCTTTAAATTCCCAAAGTATCCTATAGGATACAACTGGTTAATAGGCTATATGCTATAATTTTAATAAAACAATAGAAAAAAATGGTAGGAAAATTAAAATTTCACAATATTGCACAACATATAAAATGTGGAAACTGCGATAGTTGTTTTCTTTACAGTCCGACATGGTTTAATAAACTAGTGCGAGAAATGCCAATTTAAGTTTTAACAATCTCGCCTACAATTTCACGAACTTCTTTCCACAACATTTATTTTTATGGGTATTTCTGTATTTTTTTTAAATTCATGTCATACAGCACGGGATGATTAGAAACATGGTTAATTAAAGTTTCATCATTTATGACTTGCGCAAAGGACTGGTTTATTCTTCTGTACTCTAGAGCAGGGCTGCAGAACTGAGGAAGAAAGGGGTGGAAACATGGGAAAGAGTTTGTTCCCCCATCCACAAGGCCGGAGCCTTCAATGACGTTTCTGTGACGTTTGGCAAATACACTGTTCTCTCTTCTCCTCTCCCCCTACCGTACAATGAGGGTCGTAGCTATGATCTAGGGTTGTAGGGAAGAGATGAGTTACGTGTTCCGGTTTTATGACGTATGCTTCAATTGTAGTACAGTTTTGCGTCCCTGCTGTAGAGATTCCAGAAATGGAGAAATAGCTAAATACACGATATTTTACAGCCATATTTGTGATATCGTCATTCGTTTATTTTATAAATGAACGACGATCATCGCTGTCGATTTGAAGCCAGGTCAATCCAGAGCGATGACGGCCAACGCAGATCACTACAGCCCGTTCTGAACGTTGTGAAGAAACCAGCTCCTTTATTTACATGTAGAGCTAATCGAGCGGCGTTGTTCGCTCGGCTATGATCGCCATAGCGGAACCATAGCTTAAGGCAGTAATTCCCAATCCTTTTTGACTGACGACACACTTCACTGAACACCCACGATATCGCGACACACTTATTTGATTTTATTAATAATAACAGTAATAATAATAATAATAATAATAATAATAATAATAACTAGTACATTTCTTCTGAAGAAAAAGGTGGTGGAAATCTGTGTAGAATATTTTACAGCACGGGAATCTTGTCGTATTTAACCTCCTTTTCGTCCAACTAAGACTTTCAAGGTCTAAGCGGGATTCAAAGAAAAATTACATTATACTATATATATTTCGGTTCCATGATGAAAAATGCAAGAAAAAGGTGACGGAACGCCGTTTCAGCGCGTTCCGCCAGAAAAAAAAGCATTGATAACTTCTATGTAATGTTGTAGACAGGTCGATCTTAACACGCAATCGAAAATTCTAAAAGAACAAGTAGCAACTTGAGTCGCATTAGAAAAAAAAAAACAAAAGTAACTTATGTGTCAAAAATCCCAACCTATATATGCTGGATGTCCGATCAAAGATTATCGTTTTTGAAAACCCGCCTATTTAAATTAATGTGAAGTCTGATCTTGGTGGGTTGCATAGAGTTTCTCTATACGTGGCCTTATGGTTGAAAAACTGAAATGAGCATTGTTGGAGGTGTTCACGTTTCATTGGTAAAGTCTGTCTCAGAATAAAATGTACCATATCAAATACTTCGTTACAAGTAAAAAATGCGATGTAAAGAGACTGGCTTAAGGGACGGAACGTTGCTATTCAGAGTGCGTACGTGTATCGTAGGTAAGCCTGCAATGCACTGTTGCCTAACTGTTTCAGCCTAATTTTCTAATTAGTCACACACTTAATTATAAAACGCATATAGATCTTTTTAATTCATTTTAATGTACCGTGTATTCAATTGCCCTTCAATCTTCAGAGTTACATGCCTTCCAACTTGTATTTTAGAATTATTTATTTACTTATTGCTTTATCTATTTATCTGTCTGTCTACCTGTCTATGTCGGTCCGTCTGTCTGTTCGTCCATCGGTCTATATATTTATCTATTTCTTTATATAGACTCTACCTACAGTATTTAAACTTGGTGACGTAACAGATACCATGTTAGCCGCCTGACCCAAGGTTGCGAATTTATAACCGATCCAATGCTGATAAAGAAATGATTGTGGCTCCGGGCATCTGGAGCTTATTAAGCTACTCGTCTACCGATGGAACCTGGTTCCATCAGAGGCTGAGGCAGGATAGTCTACTTGTCTCTTCACTCTAAAGAAATTGGCGAGTGAGGCTGAAGAGGAAGCTATATCGCATCGCTCTTCGAAGCAACAGTTTCCTGTCTGTGATGATGATGATGATGATGATGATTTTTGGAGACAATCATAAGATAAGGGTTACACATGTCTCAATGGGACAAAGATGACGATAATAGTAATAATCATACAACGGACTTTCAGTCCCGATACAGAACGTTAAACTCCATTTCTGGAATCTCTAGAGCAGGGACGCAAAACTGTACTGCAATTGAAGCATACGTCATAAAACCGGAACACGTAACTCATCTCTTCCCTACAACCCTAAATCATAGCTACAACCCTCGCGTCATTGTACGGTAGGGGGAGAGGAGAAGAGAGAACAGTGTATTTGCCAAACGTCACAGAAACGTCATTGAAGGCTCCGGCCTTGTGGATGGGGGAACAAACTCTTTCCCATGTTTCCACCCCTTTCTTCCCCAGTTCTGCAGCCCTGCTCTAGAGTACAGAAGAATAAACCAGTCCATTGCGCAAGTGGTGAGTGGCGGGGGCTAGTCCAATGACCGCTCTGCAGGAAAGCATTGCTTGAAGGGAACGAGCGACTACAGATAGGGGATCATTTTCTATCTGAATTCAAATGCTGTTAAGATTCCACACTATCTATCACTTTATGTGATGCAGCCCGCAACACACTCCCGTATTGCTAAGCTCCGCTCCATCTCCATCCGAATGCGCTAACTCTACAGATTCCAGAAATGGAGTTTAGGTGTACGTCAGTTGCAGGGAGATAATTGAACTCATTGCTACATGCCTCCGCACGCCAAGGCACATGACGTCATGTCACTGTATAAGGACCGAAAATCCGCCGTCTAGTAATGATACTACTATAATAAGAATAACAACAAATAACAAGACATAATGCCATATATGAATAAAATGTGGCGACAAATGAAATAATATTTAACAAAAGATTGAGAATACGCTAATATTATGCTATAGAGAAACAATTTAGAAAACTCCGTTGGTCTGCGCATGCGTCAATCTTAAAGAGTGACACAATATACTATTCACCTCCTCCTTCCTAATATTGTCAGCCAATAGTAGCGCGTACTGATAGCAGTGATGAATCAGATGACTTCTCAATCAGTAGCGACAATGGTTCAGATTAATGGAGGGAAAACTCCGACACCGGCTTCAGCACAGCGGTAAGGTTTAATAATAATAATAATAATAATAATAATAATAATAATAATAATTATTATTATTATTATTATTATTATTATTATTATTTATTTATTTAATCTGGTAGAGCTAAGGCCAGTAGGTCTTCTCTTCCGCCCAGCCAGACTCTAATTCTAATTGAATACAATTGTTTACATAATTATTACATTAATATCTAGACCATAAAAAACATTAAAGTAAATAATGAAAGTTGGATAAGTAATGTTAGTGTGACAATAATAAACATTGGTAAGAAATAGTTATAATAATAATAATAATAATAATAATAATACAATGAAATAATTTAGATATTTATCTGTGATATATATAACCATTAAACATTGAGAAACCTGAAACAGCTATTATTGTTAACAAGAATTGTTAGTAATCTCCTACAACGGAGTTTTGCCAGTTGTTAACCTATAGTAATGTGAAGGCACGTGGTCCAGCCCTGTCCATGCCGGTGTAGTCCGAAGTCTGATGCGATGGCTCATCTGCAACTCATAAATTTAACAATTCGCCACGGTCACAGATCCACCGCTGCAAGTGAAGAGTATATGGCTATAAGGCTTCCCCTGCATCATTTGTCATGCGCTGGCAGTCCTGTAACCAGAGGCGACAACGTGGCTCGAATTACGTACTGTAGGCCTACATGATTAGCGCCGAGGGTTGGGAATCGTAAGTCAATTATCACCCCTAATTCGGACTATCTTCTGGCTTGTATTATGCACTCGAGGACCACTGCCACCCTCTTTCCGCTAACCGGCTAACGCTGTCAAACAGCTCTCGTGGCAATGCAATTTCATTGCTATACGGTGGTGTTCAAACGACATTTTCAGCATACAAAGCATTGTTGGCAGACAATAGAAAAAAAATTTGCACCATAAAATTTAGAAATGTGCCTTGTATATTGTAATCAACACACTTGGTTGAAAAAGTGTCGTATTTCAGTTCACTGATCAGTAGGGTCGTGACATCAGTATATTTGTAGGCGATTCGTGAGCATATATCTCTGTGCATCGTCTTGCACTGTCTCTGTTTACCGTTCACTCGTACAGTCAGACTCAAGCAGTTTGCCGTGCAGCACAGTGTAATAGGCTCCCGCTCGAGTAACATTGTTCAGGAATGAGTGCCCTGGAGTGACTCTTCCGCCTGTTACCATTTTAACGCGATGGCGATCATGGCTGGAAGCTTGCACGTAATTTCACACAATAATATTGCCAGCGTAAAAAGAGTCATACAGATGTTTGATGGAAACGATGCAGCTTCCATAAGTAATGCCCAAACTCTTCTTGGTGACCCAAATATTAAAAAACAGTGTGAATATATTTAATTTTGAATTTATACCCTCTACAATCGAATGTCTCGAAAAGACTGGTGTGAAATTGATGGAGCAAGTTTCGATAGTAAATAATAATTTCTCCTCAAAAGTGAATGGTTTGCAAGATGATATAAGCAAAAAAAGTGTGTGCGAAAATAAACACAGCAATACAAAAAAAAATCAGTGATTTAAATTCATTATACAAAATTGCAAGAGTTTTGTCAGATGACCTGTGCGATTGTTATTAAATTGATGTAGAAATAGATGATGTGAAATATTTTACATTTGCTCCCTTGGTTTCAGCCGATGTTGAACGCAGTTTTTCCGCATACAAGGTTATACTACCCGACACTCGGCGGTCATTTTCATTTAAAAACTTTGAAAATGAATATTGTTGTTTATTGCAGCAGAAACCAAAACCAGGCAAACAACGTGCAAGAAAAGTAAGGTACGGATTAGATGTGATAAATAAATTAATGTAAGAGTTAAATATAGGAAAATCAAAATTGTACGCCATACGTTTTCGGCATTCTAAAACTGCAATACAAAACTCTAAATATTAAAAAAGAAACATCTTTTCAGAGATGTTTTACTACATTTGTGACAATTTAAGTATGATTTCCAACAATAACTTACCAGCATAATGATTGTATTGTCTTGATTTTATAATGTGCAATAATCGTATACGAAACACGTAACGTGCTTGCTTAGGCGTGCGTCAAATTCGCTTCCGCTGCCTGTACTTGAAACACGTCGACTACATTCAGACCGGCGTCGTGTGTTCACCTTCAAACTCGTGCAAATATACCGATGTCACGACCCTACTGATCAGTAAAAAGTAAGTTGACCTCTTTTCCATTATTTGTGTTATAAAGAATCGTGTGTTATAAATTTTATAAAAACGTAAAGAAAAGCTATTTTCTTTGTACAGAAATGCTAACATGGTCTTTAAAAATCTTTAAAGTCCGAACTCTAATCATAACACCCAACCGAGAGTATAATTGTTTCATGCAATTGCAGGAATCCTTACATCTCGCTTTTTTCCAACATCTTTTGATAATCGTTCAGTGTAACGTGTTTTCCTTTTGTATACAAAATCTTTCAATTTTATTGCTCTATTAATTTATTTCTGATTAGCATTTTTGTCTTATAAGATTTTTTTCCAGCACTCGTCTTTACTTAGATTGTTTCTTCTGAAATCTTCGTATACAATATCAAGTTCTTGTAACTAGAAATATAAAACGAGTGTAATACAATAAGAAATGATAACCATTATTCGATACAATGCATTTATGAAATTATTACACATGATGCTGGACCCCAAAGGTAGCTTGCCCATAATTTGTTCCCCTGAAGCACAGACTTCCCTCATTTTGTCAAATCTAGAATTTCGTTGAAAAATATTTTTTTAGTTTTGAAGAGCAAGCTACACTCATAGGTTCTGGAATTTCCATCGAGACAGACACTGACAATGTGTTAATATCGTAATTCAAGCACGTTGTTGATATAGGAATACGTAACTATCGAAACAATAAGATTAAGTTATTTAAAAGTCTCGTAGTATTAAAATCGTTTTAAGACACTGTTTTATTTTACTTGGTAGGTTATTAATGTTTGTCTTCCTCACAGCTATTCCATCTCGTATCTACAATGAACTGTTTTCTTGATAGACTGGGATATTGTTTGTCTGTGAATGGTTCTCATTTTGAGCATCTGTGATAAAGTTTGATTAGTCATAATGTTTTGTTTAGTTTTATGGTCTACTCAACATGATTTTATATACTTACTAGTGGCTTGTGCAGCAAATGCTGCAAACTAAGTTCATTAGACGTTCAAATAAACATTTTTCAGATTTATTTTCAATGAACAATACCAGACATTCGGAAAGTTATTTGCTTCCATAACAATGAAAGATACTCTCTCTCGAGCCAATACTGAGAACCTCGCATATAAATATCTACACCACACCGCCATTAAATATATGAAAAAGACCCAACCCCACTTGATTAATAATTATAAAAATATTTGATTTTTAATAATATTATTATCTTACGTAAGTTTTATAGCTTTCAGTAACATATACTATATATACTATATAGCCGCCACTCAGTAAAATATAGAAATCAAAATCTAATTTAAGTTGTTCTCTACATCTACTTATATAACCCCAAAACGTTTCACTTTCATATCATCAATATAGCATTAATATGTATAATTGATGAAAAATAGTCACATCATGGCATTAACTACAATAATATTTCATTTCTAATGGTAATAATGTCATCAAACCACCTCAAGTTTTGTAGTTTTTAATAGCCTATCCAACATACAGCTGTACCCAGAAAATTACACACAGAACCTGTAAATTATTTTTAGTAAGTTAAGTTTTTAATAACCAATTTAATTTGAGCTCTAAATGTCAGCATTCTTGCAGATCATGGCCTTCGTGTAATATTGTTTACTGTAGTATGTGTTTTGTTTTATTGTGACTTGATGCTCGCTTCGCTTCTCCTTTACAAAAAAGCGAAGGGTATATCAAGTTGGCCGTGAATGCTATTAGCTAGTTCTCAAAACTGACGACAGATGGATTTTGGAAAATAGGAAAATTATGTTTAAAAATTGACATTTCACTGAAAACTACTATTTTTCCGAAAAACTTTGAGTTCCAAGCTTCAAAATGAGAGGTCATTTATTAAAATCCGTCCAGCCGTTTTCCCGTAATTTCCATTACCAGTTCAAATTATATATATAGATTTGTCTAAAGTTGAAGTCCACGAAACAAATTTAATAAATAGTTAAGAGGCATGAAACCGATGAATAAGTAAAATTTCTACACACTCGTACATAAAATTTAATGGAGATTCGGAATATGTAAATATTAATATAGGGTGCAATTTAAAGAAATAAAGTATACTGTCACGCCCTGTATGTCTGAATAAATAACCTTTTTTGGACCAATGGTATGATACTGTATGGTTAATTTCCAACAGCTTTTGTATAAAACTTTTCTTCTTTGTAAAATTAAAATTTAAGAAGTTATTAGCAATATTATGTACTCGTACATACTTACTGTGCACCCTTATAATACATGTTTATAACTCTATAATTAAATAATGATTATATCTGTAAAAGGCAAAGTAATATCAGAATTGGATACGACTTATTAAGAACTGTTTCTTAGGAATCTTTGCAAATTAAATTCCATTTGTTTAAACTGCAAACATTTTTTAGTATTCGAAAGGATGCCTTTTTATGGAGCCTAACCTCCAGAACGAAAGTCAAAGTTCCTAATTTCGGTGCTTTTTAGTAGGTTATTTTACGACGCTTTATCAACATCTTGGGTTATTTAGCGTCTGAATGATATGAAGTTGATAATGTCAGTGAAATGAGTCCGGGGTTCAGCACCGAAAGTTACCCAGCATTTGCTATTATTGGGTTGAGGGGAAAAACCCGGAAAAAGCCTCAACCAGGTAACTTTCCCCGACCGGAATCGAACTTTCGGTGCTTGTGTCAGTTCATTTATGTCTGTCATGTAATGAAAGTTTAACAAAACACAGTGCACAGTATAGTATTAATTTGCAACGTAATAGAAGAATTGAATAGTCTCACTTTCATTATTTATTTATTTTCTTTTTCAGAATGCTTGTCTGAAATACTGCTATTTCACATTCATTCTGTTTATTAGCTACTGGAAAATATTATGCAGAAATGGATTGCGATGTTGGAACTGTATAAGTTTCACATCGGTTACAACCATGAACAGAGAGAGAATTTTGTGGTCCTTGAAAGTGTTAACTTCATGAATGATTCAGGATGCACCTGTGCCAAATATTTAAACATTTTAATTAACTATAATAAGCTGGGTCAAGTGTAAGGTGAAAGTTACAATTACTCCCCCCCCCCCAAAAAAAAAATCAGGTTGTTACGGTAAGGTAATTTGGCAGTTGTGTCAATCAAATTTTCTTCCAACGGACGAAAAGAGATTCTTACTGTACCCAATGGAACGGAAGTAATCCTATACGACGCGAGATGTTATTAACATACTTATTGATTCCCAGGCTTCGTTTTCATCGTCCATTGAAAGTGGGCACCTTTTCATTAATCATTTACGCATAAATCTCACCATTTCAATATTCAAAGCATCAAAGACGATTTAAGTTAATCATTAATCATTTTATTTCTGTCTCTGGAAATGAGATGGTAACAGCAGATTTCACAAAGTGCATATAAATTGTCAGAGTGAAAATTAATTTAGTCATAAGAAAATTAATCAAGACTGTAAAGGGGACACTGCCATTAAAACTTTCATTCAACCCAGTAAATACGAGTAGTTACACTCCGTGTGTTATTAATTACTCTGATAACACGTGTACAAATCTTTAACGAGATGTGACTATGCGATACAACTGTATCTTCCATTAGTGGACTTAACTGGAAGGCAATCAGAACGCAGCAAATGTTCCAATCGTATTTTATCCGATAGCAAAAACTTGTCGGACTTCTCAGCCATGAAGTTGATTGTACCTGTAGTGAATGCACAAATTCTTATTTTCACTTCATTACTTTATTTTTCAATTCAAGGAATGTTTCTTCGCATAGTGTACTCGAATGGAATTTCATATGATTCAGTGCGGTCAGTAATTGCTTAGGCCTCGTTCAGGCGGTACGGGAATTTCTTGAAACGGGCATAAATTCTAATAGATTTTGTGTGGACTGCATTTTTTTCCGTGCATAAGTCTAATTTCATTAAATACTTCGTAGACAATGGATGTAAATACGTTTCTGGTTCTGTATTGGTTAGTGATATCAATACAGAACCAGAACTGTATTGATCACTGATATCAATGCAGAACCTGAAACGTATTGGTCAATGATACCAATACAGAACGAGAAATGTATTGGTCAATGATACCAATACAGAACCAGAAACATATTGGTCAATGATACCAATACAGAACTAGAAATGTATTGGTCAATGATACCAATACAGAACTAGAAACGTATTGGTCAATGATATCAATACAGAACCAGAAACGCATTGGTCAATGATATCAATACAGAACCAGAAATGTATTGGTCAATGATACCAATACAGAACTAGAAACGTATTGGTCAATGATACCAATACAGAACCAGAAATGTATTGGTCAATGATATCAATACAGAACCAGAAATGTATTGGTCAATGATACCAATACAGAACCAGAAACGTATTCACATGCATTGTCTATGAAGTATGTAATGAAATTAATCGGACCGTGTGTACACTGCCGTCCGCATGGAATCAATACGAATACATGCCCATTTCGGCAAATTCCCCTAGAATCCGAACGGGGCCTTGGCTTGGTTTTACGTGGGCTGGACCCAGAGCGGGTCCGTACTAGAGATGGACAAAACTAACTGCCGCTCTCGCTCGCTGTATTCGTTGCATTTGTCTTTCGAGTCTTGTTCTCGTAACTCTCGTGCGCTTCGAGTCTCGCTCACCATTCTCGAAATAGCATTTGGTCGGCGTGGAAAGATTTCGTGACTTTGAATAACATAAATCATTGAAATAAATAACATTATAAATGTTTGAGACAAAAAGACAAAACAGAACAGTGTCTTAGTTATCAAAATGTTCTGGTTCTATTATATGATATTACCTATGGTTATATACATAGAAAAAAAACAATTCTCAAATAAATTTGCGTTTCTAAGAAACATAAAACATAACGTTAAATAAAGCGTTAATATTTTTTTACTTGAGATGGTACACTTGATCTCAAACATACCGGTATGAAAAGAAAATTCCTAGCCTTTTGATAAGGACCTAGTACCTAATTAAACAAAAATTGGGGAACGGATTATTATATACTGAAAGATAGAGATGATGTTTCAAATAGGCTACTTGACTGTTTATACATAGGGTATATAACAGTTGCCAAAGCAGATAAAAGTTCAGTCTGGTATAAACAGCTGTGGCGATTCAAGGCTGCTTGACGTTCGAGAGTTGATCACTCCCGAAGTCCCGATGTCTTGAAACACTCACAAGCAGTCTTTACGTCAACGACATGGCGTAGACAACATTGTCGTGGGGGTTTTCGGCTTTGCGGGCGCTGTTAGTCTTGCTTTTTCGATCGTTCTTCAACTCTAGTCCGTACACTAAGACACGATTTGGCCCATTGTGCGCCCTTATATCCGATGATTGTCTAAGTCCGATAGGTAGCCTGGGTGGCATTCGTGAATCCGACTCTGACAGATGGTCATCCTGCCTCAGTCCCGTTCGCGTACGAATAGCCTGGTGAGTCCCAGGGGCCGGAGCCCCAAGCCCTTCCTATATCGGCATCATAAACTCGTATTACTCTCAAGACTTCATTCCAACCTATTTTTACTATTGCGGATGATAGATGAAATGAGAGGGAAGGTGGAGAGTGCCGGTGGAATGATAAAAGGAAATGGGAGTACCCCGAGAATAATCCTATGCAACGTCTGCTTTGTCCACCATAAGTTCTATCACTATCTGACCGGGGATTGAACCTGGGCTGCCTAAATGGAAGGTCAGCGCGCTAGCACTGTAGCCAAAGACGCGGGCTAAACAGTACCTCAGTCTGTGGCTAACGTATTTTCACTTCATTAATTACTACAGCGGCAAACAGCCGGCCGGCGGTGTTGTATCTATTAAAGCAATTTTTTTTTTTCAAGAATTCACAGTACTCATTCGAGTCTCTCAACCATTTAATTCCGCACTATACTGTATGGCTCAAATAATTATCGGTAGTCTATGTGTACACTGGATGAAATAACTGTTCTTTTTATTTCTTTCTAAGCATACGGAGGAGAGACTCGAAGGCTAGCACCACAGCCTGAGGCTTATTGTATTGTGCTTTACCACTCCTTTATATTTGAAAGGTTGCTGGAGTCCGAATGGCCTGCTTTCATTTTTCACCTTGTAGACTTCGAACATAGCTAAACGCGTAATAATTACAATAGGTCAAATGACATTGAAGAAAACATCGCGAAATATTATTCATAACGTTTACAAACCAAGATACTGATTTGCAACAAAATCTTGATGCTGCACATGTCATGTTGTGGAAGAAAGACCTTGGTTACTCTGTTTCCATAGCAACATCTGGAATGAAAGACAAGTCTCAGCTCTGTGTAATGGGCAAAATGACGAATGCGTTCACCTGGTTTTACGGTACCCGAGATGTGAACGAATGCAACCTACATGCAGAACATAACAAACGACCCGTTATATCCATCATCTGGCATTGTGGCTGACGCACATGGCGAGCCCGTATGCAGCGACTTGACACGCCTCCCGTTTTGTTTATTATTTGTGACTTCCGGACGGATTTTCCAAGCCAGGAGCAAATCCATGAATAAGAAGTGACTGACAATCATTGTGCGTAGCAAACGTACACTTATTACCATGTGACTGTGTGCCTATGAAATATGGATGCTTGACAACGGTTGTCACCCACTGACGTCACAATGGAAGTGTTACCAGGTTACTATTTGAGGATTGTGTTGTGACTCAAGCTCAACCGGATCAAAATGACAAGATGGTAGAGGATCCTGAGATAAGTACAAGGTGAGCCACTGAAACGGGCGATTTTAAAACTTTAATAAATTATTGCACTGATTACTTTGAAACGAAACTTTCACTTTACATTTTAAAGTATATACAATAGCATTTACCTTACCCTTTGACATTCTTATTTTCTGAACACTATATCCCGCAGGTGGGACCCATTTCGTTGCACACATTCTTCAAGTCTAAGTCTAGCCGTGTGACTGGTCGCACCATCCTGTTGAAACCACGTGTCTCTATTGATGAGAGGATTATTGGCAATTTGTGGAGACAAAAATTCTTGAATCATTCAGACATATTGCTGTTATGTTACAGTAACAGATGTCCCATTATCGTTCTCAAGGAAATCACTGGTCAACAAAATTAAACATATTTTTTGTTAAAAGATAAAGAATGGCTGATTCTTGTAGCATTATTCGTGCTGATTTCAAATCTGTTCTCAAAATTTTCTATCACCCATGGTTTTTAAGTAATAATATTATGTGTACTTCAGACATTTCTAGTATCGATACCTTGTAACATTTTACCTAAAATCATATTTATTTACCTAAAACAGTGGCGGCTCCTGCATATTTCTTAAGAAGAGGAAAGAAGTTAACAGCGCAAAATGACATCTTCTTGAGAGAAACATGCTACAAATTAGCCTACATGCATACATGTAAGACCAGATAGTGTTGGGGTTGGCCTTCTCTTTTGTATAGCAATAATCTGTTTTTGTAAACTTAGTTTCCTAAATTGTCCAAAATATATTATGTTTTCACTTCCATTCATTGTTGGATAATTGCACAAATTAACGATTACAAGGAAATTCACAAACTCGCAGAATTTTTCGCGCACACTACAGCATCACACGTGTTGGAAGAGACTAGCTACTAACACATAACCAGAACCGTTTTACGGAAGTGGGAATGGGAAATAATCTGTTAGGAAAGCGAGAACACTGCACCCACCCACGTGGTCTGTGTTGCCACATGTACATTTTACAAGTTCAGTATCACATGCTTTTGAAGAATGTCAGTTCTTGTAAAGTCATATCGCTCTGGCCATACTACCATTATTGTTCAAAGCTGCAGGTGACCGATTAATTTTTTTATGTTAAAAATAATGTACTTTCAATTTCAAATATATTTCTAAAACTTGGCTGTTGTCCTGTCTAGTAGACAATGAATGGAAGTGAATTTCAGGGGCCAAAAAGATCTGCGATACTAACGTAGAACTACTTCCTCTTTATTTTATATACATCTAACTTCAACTTTCAGATATCCTCAAAAGTTTCAAACAATGAATAGTAGCTTATATAAAGTGCAATGAACAATATATTTTGTTTTATAAATGAAAAAAAAGTTTATACGGTGCCTTTCATAGCTTTGCGTTAAAACTGTTTTTATCGTGCATCCTCCTAGCTGTGTTATAGTATGGTTGAATGCAGTATCGTTAGATGGCAGCGGTAGCGAGCTTGCTGCACGACCAGTCGGTTTCTATTTCCCGTCCATGCGCTGATTCAGAGGAGGATCTCCTCCCTCTCCGTTCATTTACTTGCTTTAAAACTCTGCTTCTTTCTCTGGCCGCTAGTGCGCTGTTGTCTGTGTGTGTTAACTACAGTAAAGGAGGAAAGGATCGACTTCCCTCCACACAAACAATCTCGCATCTTTGTCATAGTTTCCTAGCAGCATATGACTGCGCGTCGTTTAAAACTCGATCAACCGAAGTTTTCTTATAGCTGTGAACTTAAAAATTATTGAATCTTCCTCGAATTTCAAGGCATATATTTCATTTGGTATTTACTTTCAAAAGAAGAAAAATGTGAGGAGGACGTTCCTCCCTTCCCTCTCCTCCCCCGAGAAACCGCCACTGACCTAAAATGTGTGTGAAATAGATTTTAGTCTATACTTCGCTTGAGAAACATCTCTTTTGAGTCTCGGGCAGTAATCTGACAGAATATTTGGGCTCCATTTTTCCTGGTAGCGCCTTTCCATTTCAGAAAAATCCTGATGAAAACGCTCTCCATGTTCGTCACTCACTATCCCAAGGGTTTGAAGAAAGAAAAAATAGACGAGAATCCAACAAGTTGTTTTGAGAGATACATGACGTCCCATCACGTTATAGTTCTGAATCAGCTCGCTGACAAGTTTCTGTAATCTTCTGATCTGTGGTTTCAAAAAAGTAACAGTCTGTTGAATGATCATTAGGTTCTCGGCATATTATTGGAATTGGAAAAGGCATATGACGGAATCCTTTTAGCCAACCAGTTTGCTAATATAGAATTACATGGAGCACAACAGATTTCTGGAGCCCAGTTCCTGTCATTTATTTTTCAATCAAAAGAACACTCGTAAGCTCTTTTAACTAGTTTAGTAAAATTTACCTGTGTGCTTTCAAAGTTAATTAACCACAAACGTAACAAAAATTGTTTGTGACTTGCACAGTATTTCGAGGTATGTTTCACTTTATAAGACACTTTTATCACATTTAAAATTAGGACAAAGAAAACATGGGTTATGAAACTTGTTTCATGAATGTAAGTTCCAATTCAACTGAGAATTAATACTAACTCTCACAATCTTATGAGGAATAAAATTCATTTTTATGAATTCTGATTTCACAGGCAACAGTGATCTAAAGTTCGAGATCAATGGTTAAAGCAATAAAATGACATATTTGAAATATTTTCTTTCCATTAGCATGTTAAGGATTGTATATGCCAATAAAAATAAATCAGATTTTCTAAAATTACAAAAAAAATGGTGGATGGTAGAAAAATTCTGACTTCATTTTCGGAATTAGCTGATGACATTACATAAGAAACAACAGTAGACTACCACCAAAGATATGGTATATATGGATTTGATGACTGGAGAGGAATGCGTAGTGAGGCGTATGGTGGAACCGGCTTAGCCGGACAACAAAATCGCCACGCAACTCATTGCCTCAGAGGTGCATAAAACGTCTACTTGAGGTGAAGTGCTTAGAGATATTCCATGTTCCGCTAATTAGTACGTCTATGCGTCTGAGGCATCTCTGATTGAGATTCTGGCTGATATGTATAGCCTATCTGTTATTTACCAGGCAGTACCGTACATCTCACTTGACGATATGTGTCAGAGGAAGAACGATTGTTTGTATACATCTGAAATCTCAGGCAATATGTAGGCCTACATAGTCGGCGATGTATGCACTGGAGGGGGAAAAGAATTGGTCACCCTACCCCATTATCTCATGGCTTAGTTGCCTCATGAGAGATACCTTACTTGCGTCACTTATGAGGTTCAAACCTGTCTTCGGACAGTTCACTAAACAACAATAACTCTGGGAATTCTACTCCAAAGCTACCCTTGATTGTGGGTTCGAATAACATTTGGGCCGATTTCTTGTTTGAGTGTTTAAATTTTTTCCTTAATTGTAAAGCGAATGACAGATAATCGCATGGCGAATCCTCGATATCATCTCGCCAAAACAACCAGCTCTCTATTACCAATTCAATTAAAGGCATACAATAACACAATTGATACAGAATCCTCACATAACCGCTTACAACTCGTTCTCACGATTTTGCTTGTCGTCCTCCGTTGCCGTTGGATCCGAGGTCCACAGGTTCAAATCCGACCGAGAGCGATAATATTCTTAGCGTCTCTTCCTCCAGCAGTGAGGTAAAGTTTGAAACATCCATGCCTTAGAGATAAGGCACACAAAAAAACCCTGTCCCAGATAGAAGACTCTGGGCAAAATACAGTATGTAGTCTATATTTCGTCTGAGTTGAATATGGACGCTAAGTAGCCTCTACAGCTGAAAGCGTCGTTAAACAAAATCACTACTAATACTCGTACCACTACTAATATATAACGCTCATCTTACACCGCAGTCAACTTCTCTAACGTTCCCCCCCCCCCATCGCTAAGTGATAGCTATTAGGTCACGTGCATTTGCGGCCTTTTCGCCTTCAAAATTTTCTACAGTGGAGCAGCGAAATCCGGAGTGAGACAAGTGGCCAAAAGGCTTGGAGCTCACATTCAGTTTTTCGCAGCCTCGAACTTCATTGCAACGATGCGTTTTTCGTACCTTTAAAGCTTCTCCTCTCTTTCAATTCAAAGTCAGTCGCAAGCTCAACGGCACTTCCTGTTATACACCTCACACACTCTTTAAAACCTATTTAACAGGCAAAATGTTCACAAACAACTTAAAAAGTGCATTTTACCTGTGCCACAACATATATTCAAAGTTCCCCTTCTGCTTCAATACATTTTTAACATCTCCGATAATTGTTCTCATATACTCTACTAATCTTTCTTGCGAAATGTTTCACTTTCTCCATAACTTAAAAACTACAAAAACTCTATGGTATATACCATTCCCAAAATACATTCATGACACAATGTACGAGTTAATAATTCTTTCAGTGTTCGCAATTAGAAAAGCAAAAATGTTTTCATTACGCTGCGTACGATTGAGTAGTCCCTTCAGTAGTTCACAAGAGACTGAGGTGAACTGCACGCACGCTACGCCCGACAAATGCCCTTGAGCTTCGGTGCGTACGACAGGCGCACTATGGGAGGTAACGTTACTGTTGTCCCGTGTCTACTGATGCTGCTGCTGCTACTACTACTACTACTACTACTACTACTACTACTACTACTACTACTACTACTACTACTACTACTATTAAATTACAAAGTTTATGCAGCGTCATTAAAAAACGGCGTCAAGAACTCGTTCCCACGCTTCTGCTGCTCCGTGCTAATACCTACTAATACTGAAAGTGAAGCTGGAAGCTTGTTTCAGAAAACTTGGTCTCAATTGATCCATTATTTTAATTATTGTTACAGGTACAATTAGTTCACAACTTTCCTTAGTAATTACCTCAAGGGTTTTTCTTTATCGTTGTGCATGTTTTAAATGCTTAAAACCACTCAACATGTGACGATACATTATTATTAAAAAACATATACATTTATAATCTACCTCAGGGTATAGAGATAGTTTTAACTCGTCAAGTTTTCTCTTCGCCAACAAAATAATCATACACAGCTTTATGTACGGTATCGTAGTGGTGCATTATATTATGTTTTCGTCTACCTTTTATAATTTTCTGACATATAAGGCACTGAGAATGTTTTCTAGCTGCTACAATAAAATACCAGCTTTCCCATAACATATCAAAATAACATAGTTGGTGATCACATTTCTTTCGTTTTCCTATGTCCATTATGCATTACAGGTAATTACAACTCAAGAGACAAGAGAATATTGAAGAATTCTGAACAGTTAACTAGAGCACCCCACTCCTTTTCCATCGCAACAATACCATCCTTTCTCTGCGCTCGCGAGTTATTTCTTCGACTCTCCTCCTTTAGCTGAGTGCTCGCCTTCAACGAGCACCGTTTGGACAGGTTTGTTCTAGACCATACCTGCACAAACAGCGCTCAACGAGCGCGCGCGCTCCTTCGGAGCCGGAGAGCCGTATTTACCGCTCGCCGAAACGGAGAGGAAGATACGTCAGAATGACATAGACTTGCTATAGGTAGAGGAGAGGGAAACGACCACTCAGTTATCTAGTGGAGTGCAGTGTGTAGGCCTATTCTCAGTAACTGTTTTATGTTGCTTACCTACTGCTACAGTACAGTATGGAGGAATCTAAAAGACAGAACATAACATTTAACATTTAAAGATTTACAGCTCGAACTTATTGATCTTCAATGTGGCCTAAGGGCTAAAGATCGTTTGAATAATACTACTAGCCTGGTTGAGTTTTACAAGACTAAACATTAGCAATAATATCCACGACTACACAGGCTGGTTGTGAAAGTGATTGCTATGTTTGTGCTCAACATTTATATTTGTGAGCAACTGTTTTCTATAATCAACTTTAATAAAGGCAGACATCGAACTTCTGTAACTGATGTTTCATTACGATCAGTAGGCTACTGTTCCTATGAGCTGCCAACAGCATAAAACCTCGTTTTGATATACTGATAAATAGAAATATAACAAAATTATGTTGTACATTTAAGTATCTATAGAATTTCTATTATTTCTGTAAAATAAATATTTCTTTATTAATTAATAATAGTCCAAGATAATTTTGCAAACACTGAACGGGAATTCATTTCATAAACACTCGTAATAGTACTTCCTTTTGTGTATATTTTGTACGAGATCATCTCTTCCTCCAGTCCACTCTTATACGGAGCGCAGCTAATATCTGCATTCCGCTCATGAGCTGTGAGCCGGCTCGGAGAGCGCAAACCTTGTGCAGGCCTGTTCTAGACCCTCTGTTTCATAGCACCGGATACTACATGCAACACATGCAGATTGGCACAGCTATTGTAGATCCTGACTTGCAATAAAAGTGATTTATTACTCTGTAATACCGCAGCGTTATTTGCTTTCCTAAGCATTCATTATTACACGCAAATATTTGACTTAGAAGCCAGTGCTAAATTGTCGTTAATCAAGCGGCAGATGCAGTAACAATATGTCCCACATTGCAGATATGACCCCGTCATTTACGCGCATACCTGTGAATTTCATTCATACAGAAGTACCAACTCGCCGATTATTACATTCCTTCTGTCCAGTATAACAAAAACGACAACTTTTTCAAGGATAATGTTGAAAATGATAAATTACTTGAGGCTGGATAATCGTCTGCAACATGGAACCATGACCTCATTCTTTTGTAATAGTGTGAGACATTACGTAATGGTCTCGATGATTATGGCTCATTGGTTTAGTGCATTTCAGAGCAGAAGAAACGTAGATCATTCTTAAGTCTCGAAATGCTCAAGATGAAGCTTACATATTCATATTATAATTCGAAGTTTTATTTTACTTCAGTTATTACTTTATTGCCAAATTTTGTTGGCCTGGATAGCGCAGTCGGTATAGTGCTGGCCTTCTGTGCTCGAGATTGCGAGTTCGATCCCGGCCCAAGTCGATGGCATTTAAGTGTGCTTAAAAGCGACAGGCTCAAGTCAGTAGATTTACTGGCATGTAAAAAACTCCTGCATGACAAAATTCCGGCACACCGGCGACGCTGATATAACCTCGGCAGTTGCGAGCGTCGTTAAATTAAACATGATTAATTAAAATTGCCAAATTTTGTATTACATTATTTCATTTCTTAAGGGGTTAGGTACAGCTTACAGCAGTAAAAGTTTTAGAAATATTCAACATTTTTTTCTCCATTACTGTATCTTGTAAAATAATGAAAATTGGTATGTGTAAAACACTGTCCTTCTGCTACTGGTATATGAAAAAAATATTTTTAGGATTTAAAAAAATTATTTATATATTTTTTAAAAAACTCAAAATGTTGTCAGTTCACTGTGCAGTGATGAAGCGTTTCCCTCACAACTCATAAACTTAACTTTTTCATGATCTCTCTCTTTCATTTTATTCGTGAAATTCATGTTTACAATATCATCCTCTTTCAACTACAGTCCTTAATAAATAATACTTTTTTTTATTTTGTGTTAGAAGAAAATACTGATATTTGACCATTTTTAAAAATGAATTTATTTTTTATCAGACAATCTATCAAAGGTAGAGAAGTGGTCTTGCATCATATTGTAGATATGACATACATAAATACACACAAAAAACTTCATCACAGAATGTTGGATAGTATTTGACTTACTGTATGTGGGAAACGCTTCATCACTGCACAGTGAACTGAATTTTGAAGGAAAAAATCTAAATAATTTTTTTAAATTATTGTAAAAATATTTTTTTTTATATAACAGGAGGACAGTGTCTTACATATACTAATTTTCATTATTGTACAAGATACAATAATGGAGGAAAAAATGTTGAATATTTCCAAAATTTTACTGCTGTAAGGTATACCTAACCTCTTAAAAAGTTTTCTATATAAACTATTATTTTATGTTCCATATTAATTATATTTGTTAATTAGTTTATTGTTAGTTTTACTTTTAATTACTCACTAATTTATTCGTCAGTTTAATTCCTTTTTACTTATCATTACTTCATTTCCATATTTTATATTTGTTTCAATTTCCGTTAATTTCCATTATTTATACATTTTATTTCAGTGTTTTAGTTAGCTTTATTCATTACCATATTTCTATATTCCCTTTTTAATTCATTACTTCGTTCCAATTTCACAAATATCGGTTTAGAGTCTACTTTAATGATTAATTATTCATTCTTGTGCAAGTTAATTTCTTACTTATATGGGGAGGCTACTTGTACACTTTTAATAAACTCTCCTGTGAAAGTTTGACTTTGTGGCTTAGGAATACATCATTCTCATCCCTTCATTTCACTGTTTAATTTTATTTTAATATATTTTATTAATGATGTGAATCTGTGAAGAGGTATGCCATGTACTAGGGCGAGTTATACATGTAAGTGTAGTGTCGGGAATGGGTGAGGAAGATGATGAGGAAGGGAGAAGGGGAAACCCAGTGCCGGCCGTAGCCTATATTTTATTTTAATTTATTTTATTAATTAACTATTTTATTTTAATTCAATCTTATTTATCACTAATTTATATTATTTTAGCCTAATTTAATAATTCGCACATTTTTTAATTTGCCTTAGTGCAATTTATTAGTTCACTAGACATGTTTAATTTTTTTCTGTGTATTTTAGTATTCTATTTTATTTTAATTTAATCCGATTTATCACTAATTTATATTATTTTAGCCTAATTTAATAATTCACACATTTTAAAATTTGTCTCAGTGCAATTTATTAATTCTCTAGACTTGTTAATTTTTTTCTGTCTATATTAGTATTCTATTTTATTTTAATTTAATCTGATTTGTCACTAATTTACATTATTTTAGCCTAATTTAATAATTCACACATTTTTTAATTTGCCTTAATGCAATTTATTAATTTACTAGACTTATTTAATCGGTCTGGTTGGCTCAGTTGGTATAGCGCTGACCTTCTATGCCCGAGGTTGCGGGTTCGATCCCGGGCCAGATCGATGGCATTTAAATGTGCTTAAATGCGACAGGCTCATGTCTGTAGATTTACTGGCATACAAAAGAACTCTTCCGGGACAAAATTCCGGCACTCTGGCGTCGCTGATATAATCTTGGCAGTTGCGAGCGTCGTTAAATAAAACATAACATTTTAAAGATTATTTAATTTTTTTGTCTATTTTAGTATTCTATTTTGTTTGAGTGTAATTTATTCTTTTACTGTTTTAAAATAATTTATTCTTTTAATGTTTTAAAATAATTTATTTATTTATTTATTTATTTCATCCGGCGGGGTTAAGAACATCAGGTCTTCACTACCACACCATCAGAATACAAATAAGCTGTTTTAAAATAAATTATTCTTTTACTGTTTTAACATAATTTATTCACTCACTGTTTTATTTTATTTCAGTTCAATACTCATAGAATATAATTTAATCGTTCATTATTTTATTTTAGTCTAATTATATTAATTCATTACATATTTTAGATAATTTTGTCTAATTTCTTCAGTCATTGTTTATTTTACTTCAGTCTATTTTATTCCTTCACTATTTTAATTTATTGCTGCCTATTTTATTCATTCACTGTTTCTATTGTATAGATTATTATATGTTTAGTTAATTAGATTTAATTATATTTATTTCAGGTCACAGTGTCCGACACTAAATATCCACAACAAACATTGACCACACCAGTACACCTTGTGGAAGTCGTACAAAAGGATTGACTAAGTAAGTAAACATGACTACAGAGAAATCTCCAGTACAGAATCTACTCAGTCGATAATGGCCATGCAATGAATTGTCTAATTTGCAAAAGATGTTCAACCTGTGTGATGAAATTGGCTAGGAAAACGATAAATTAAAGAAATGCTCAAGAGAGGTATAGGCTATTTATTTAAAACTAGAATTCCATGGTTACACTGTAACAACACTACACTGATATTGTTGTGACATTACCGCGGAAACTGCTGCATAATTTCCAAAATTTAATCATAACTCAAGTTATAAGTTCAGAAAAGCGAAAGGAAATTTTACTTAATGGCGACTATGCGTTGAAAAATCCGCATGCAATGTTAGTCGTATAACTAATAGCACGACTGAAAATTTAGTTGAAAATGTTACTTTCATCATGTATTGCTGAAGGTATATCTACTCGTAGTGTCTTAAAAATAGTACAGAAACGCTGAAGTATTGAAATGTTATGATAATTTAATGTACGCATAATTTTAAATGTTTTTATGATAAATACCTCAGAGGTAATGTATGATAAGTCACAATTATTAAATAATGAGATTATAGAACTACTGAATTCCTTAGGGTGAGATCTAGCTGAATACACTGGATGAACCAAAAGTAATGTCATTAATTTCAGGGGGTTATTCTTTGAGTATTTCAAAGCAAAAAGTGTAATGTAATTTTGCTCGTTTTTGTTCTCTTTTCGAGATACAAATTATTTGATTTGAAACATTTTATAGCGCGTTTTGGGAAAGCCATTGATTTAATTCCCAATATGCTCAGTCAATTTAAAAGAACAGTGTATTATGATAATAAACTATTGAAAGAATTTTAGTTTTGTCCTTTAGATGTGCAGAAATTTGGTCCGAACAAATGTAATATTTTAAAATTCCATTTTTCAAAACGAAAAGTTACATTCGTTTTTTAAAAAGTTACAACAAATGAATTTTTGTCTGGCAGTAAATCTCAGAATCATGTCGCAAACAGTAGACACTAACAGAGAACTAAAACGGCACTGCACATGTCTCTCAAAACAATTGGCGTGCGTCATACCGTTTTAACGCTGCTTGCCTACTTGGCTTATGCTAACGTAACTGCCGCTACCACATTCCGTATAGTAGCGAGCCCAAGCAAAATAAATGCACTGTAATAGTACGAGTATTATTAAATTCCATTCAATTTCGGAGCACTGAGTAATGTTGGAATACAAACAGATGTGACACCGTTGAAATCTTCTCTATTTCTCTATTATGTATTGGTGACTTACCTTAAAGTGAAGGTGAATCCTTGCAATTCGAAGGCGGACTCTCTCAGCACCTGGAATTAAAGATGCTGCAGTTAAATTTGAGTTCATAAGCAACAAAATTACATGCAACATTTACTTCCGATTTAAGTAGTTATTAAAAATTTTATCGTGTCAGATAATGTTTGAAGTTCTTACATCAGCTGACAAAAAAAATTTTACTGCGAAAATTGAAATAGAGAAGGAAAGGCGATATTCCTACTTTGAATTGTTCTCTCAGGAATTACCTTTAGATATTTAAGGATCTCCCTTGGCAAAATTTAAGTCGCAGTTTTTTTTTCTTGATTATCTTCATTCTTAATATTCTTTTCTAGCAACATCTTACTCTGATAGTTAGGCCTACATAATTATATTTCTTCATGTTTTTTTTCTTTTTTTTTTTTCTAGGACGAATCATTGGAAACGTCTTCTCTGGCTGTGCTTCGATATGGTGAGTGTAAACCCAGTCTTTTTTAAATTGAGATGGTAAAGCATTTTTTTTTGTTAGGAAATAGGATCTGGCTTTTTAACCTTTTCTTAGCATCTTAAAAGTATTTATTTCAGTCACTGACTTCACAGCATATGTTTAAGGTGCTACACCTTTACATTACATATTTAAAAGACGTATGAACGTTTTCGTTGGTCTACGCCAACATCATCAGATACGAAGTACATTTCAGCAATATCAGTGCTCTCTACATAATATCTACAAATGAGTCATTCCACGTCAAATCGCACAGCAATAAAACACGACCTTCTCGGAAATGGTCGAATTTTTTTTTCATGAATTCCAGACATCAAATAAGGAGACCCGTATTTTTTTATTTTCACAATTATTAATTATTTGTGTAGTTATGAATATTTGAAGTTACGCAAATTATGCGCGCACTGTTACATAAACTCGCTTGGAACTTTGTGTCTACAAATAATTGAGATTTGCGGTTTGGCGCATTTGAAAGACTAAATATAACACTTTTTATTACTTTAGGCCTATCACTAATAAATTTAAAATTTGGCCTATTTTTTTAATTATTTCTTTTTCAAAGCAAAATTACTATATTAAATAGCCAAGTTAAAAAAATCTGAAAAAATATAGACTTATTCGCTGATGTATTATCTGTAAACTATTACATTTATAAATATGAGATCGGCACCCATACATTTGTAACAATTAATTTTCCGGAGGCATGCACGCGCTCGCGATGCCCAGCTAATGAACTGCTTGCAGCCATAGGCTAGAAGGCTGCCCGTGGAAATTTCCCGTTGCATCTGATGTCACCATACTAATCATCAAATGATTAATACCTTAAGGAACAGTAAATATCTTATCTAAAATTATTTTATTATTGTCAGCTCAGGGGGAAGCCCTTCACAGTTTATACTGTAATATAGCCAAGTGTTTGATGATAGCAAGCCTGGGTAAGGCAGTAAACTTTATGGCAGTAAACAGATGGCATGAGAGAAAAATAATCAGTTTGGGTTTGAATTTCGCGCAGTGACGTGACTTCTATACAACATGAGTGATGGTAAAGATCGCGTAATATATAACAAGTGTTTAAATCCATTTACCTTCCTAATCACGCTTTTAAAAAGAAAAGTACACTAAGACGCGTAAGTCGCGACTTATTGATAAAGCTCAATTTAAAGGAGTCTTTGAGTGTGCAAATATGTGATTTGTTCCGTAAAAATCAATCAATTTCCGCATAGGTCAGGTGAAATTATATGTGAAGCCGGTAGTTCTTGTGATATTAATAAACATGAATCAAATGAAAGTGCGGACAGAGAAAGTGATTATCCCAGTATTTCTTCTAGAAGTTCTATGGATACAGTGCTAGAAATAAGTAATATTGAGGAATTAAACAAGAGTTTGACGTCAATAGAATCCCCTATCAAGAAAAGAAAGATACAACAAAACGATACCCCCGTGAAAAGTTTCAAAAGTAAAAGGCTCCCTAGCATGTTAAGTTTTTCATGTAGAAGATGCATCATCATCCATTCAAAAGTCAGCCATATTTTATTTTTGACAGAATGCAAAGAAAGTACAACCTGAAAATTACATAATTATTGCAGACTTTTCTGAAAATTATTCATTTGTAATACAAGATTCAATACAAGGTGTGCATTGGAACATATGCCAAGCCACAATACAGTACAATTTTAATTTTACTTCCTACTTTATTTTATTTTATATTCTCTTATAGGCCTATTAATATTATATCTGAACTGTGACCGAACACGAGCGCTGCTCATTCGGTTTCAAATTTTGTTAATACTACTGCATCTCCTTTTTTATATTGATTGTATTATTTTATTTCTATTTCTCTTATTTGTAATTATATTCTTTATTCTGTATATTTAAATAAATAAATAAATAAGTAAATAAATCCTTTCCTAGTATATTTCAAAGGAGATACAGAAATTCGTTACAAAAGTAACGTCATCTCAGAAACCATGAAACATGACACCGATCCCTTTCACTTTTTTCAATCCTAAGCAATCAATTTCTTAAAGCAAGAATTCAACGATATGAAAAAAATCATCTACTTTTCCAATGGATCAAGTTCACAAAAATTAAAAAAATAATTGCTTACATGAAGACGATTATGGAATTAGTGCTGAATGACACTTCTTTGCAATGTCGCATGGTAAAGGTCCATGTGTTGGCATTGGAGATACTGTTAAAAGACTTGCCACGAGAGTTAGGCTATACAAGATCCTATAACAACACAAAAAAGAACTGTTTGATTAGTCACAAAAAACATTTCTAACGTGTCATTTATATTTTGTCCATTCAATAAACACAAAAACCACACTGAAAATTTGCAGGCCAGATACCATAATCTAAAACCAATAACTGGTACATTAAAATTATATTCTTTCATTCCGTTGTCAAAAACTGAAGATTTAGTAAAACAATTTTCTTTCAAGAAAGAAGGTAGGCGAATGAAAATTTAAAATGTGAATGAAAAGAAACATTTGAAAAGCATAATGAACAATTATTTGAAGACATCATAATAAGTAAATTAGCAGTGTTTCCTCGAGTAACTTGATCCGTACTGGGTGTAATGTTGCAACGTTCAGTCAATTATCCAGCGCCGATAAACCTCTTAGCGCGCTTTAACGCTTCCCGTCCACTGCTGCTGCGCCGACAGCTACACATTCTGTCATAAGTAATTAAATTTCCATTAAACTATTGGAGATCCCATTCTGATTTTTTTCTGGAATTATTAAGAATACTTCAGTGCACCTAGTAGGCATTTTTTTAGGTTTTTAATAGGGCTATTTCACATTGATGTATATGTTTTAAAAATTGAATTATAAAAAAATATTTGAAATAATTATATTAAAATTAGTTAGTAAATATTTAATAAAAGACAGTACTTTAAGCTTTTAAATGCAATTTAAAAAAAATTTTAACATCAATATCGTCAGAAATATGACGCTTTAAATGTTGCATTGTGCGACATTTTTAACGAATTTTAACATGTAATATTTTAAAAGCATGTGGACTTAGGAGGAAATAAAAATGTTGGTTGATGAGACCCATAGAGTTGGTAAAAAAAATATAAACGCAATTAGAAATATGAAGGTCAAAATTTGTATAATTTTGTGCGATTTGACGTGGAATGACTCAAATACAAAACATACGAGTATTTAGTGGCATGCAAAATGAGACATATTAAAAACCAACATTGCTGTGATACACATTGACATTCAATATGACTGCCTTGATTGTCACTTTTAAAATACACGTATAAATTACAAAAAATATTGATTTACATATATATATATATATATATATATATATATATAAATGCAAGTCTTCACATATGAGATAATAAAATGACATGATTTAAAAGTGATAAAAATAATAAAATATAAAACTAAGATAAAAAAGTATTATGAATGTAAAGAGTTGCAAAATTACAGTAATTACATTTATTATATTCCTATTTCTGTTTCACAATTATATATATATATATTTCCACCATTCAGAAACGTATGTATCATGGTTTGTGTCACGTAATTATTTGAATTTTTTTTCAAGTTTATATGGTTTTATTATAAATGCCAATGTATTATACGTTGGGTTGTTTGATGTTGATTAATGATGTATATTTGTTTTTGTCGATAATGCTGTTCGTCCAATCTGGAAGTAATTGAATTCAATAAGTTGATGACTCAATTTTTAACGGATTTAACATTTGATTTGTATGATATGTTAAATAGAAGAAACTTACATGGCGATGTATTGTTGATATCCAATACTGTATTTGTAATGAACGTGTGGTATGGCGCAAGTCAAGTATCAGAATTAACTGAAAAAGATCAAATATTGAATAAATAAATCACTACTAATGATATTGATGAAGCAAGTATTTGACTGGCATCATATGAATTTAAATGAAAGTCAAAATTCGGTGCAGTTATTTTGGGTAATGAAATAGTTACGAAAATAAATATTTGTGTGCGGTTATTATGTACTAGTAGCAGTCTATTTGCTTAACATTATTGCCTTAGAATTTATCTTTAGCAATTGAAAATAGACGACAGGGGATTCGTATAATCCCAATAATTTCGCTGAACGTTTAGGTGGTTGGTGGTTGTGTCATTGTGTGGGTTTAGATCATTGTAGGTTCTAATATATATGAATGTTGCATTGTTAAAAGTTAATTCATTTATATCCTTCATGTTATATTGTGGGTTACATCGGCCCGCTGCCACTAGGAAGCAGTAATACGTTACCGATTGCATGGCACGATCCTGCTAAAAGGAACGTTATGCGTAAAATGTTACAGAAATGGTAGCGGACATTTTTTAAAAACTACATAAATATTTCACGTTGAAAGTCCACAAAAGTAGTACGTGTTAAACATTTTTATCATCGTTGTTGTATGTTAACCTTTAAGAGTCCTCTTGTCTAGTATATAACATCATTCGCAGGTAATAGTTAACGTTCCCTCTCTTTTTTTTCTTCCCTCCCCCCCAAAAGCTGGTCTCTTCTCCCTTAAACAAGCTAAAAATCTCTTACTGTTAAATAAAAGAATTGACAAAAATTCTGACATACTCAATTATAATTCAGGCAGAGTGTGAACACATTGTTCGACAAAGGGTAAACCAACCGAGCGAGATAGCGCATGCGTTCCGCACGGGTCTAGCATTCGGGAGATCCGCGGTTCAAATCTCTGGACCGACCAACCTGACTGTGGTTTTTCCGTGATTTTCCTCACTTACTTCGGCAAATGCCGGGTTAGGATTTTCATTGCCACCACGGTCCAATTTCCTTCCTCTTCCCTGTATAAAAATAATTTAGATCTTCATCATCTCAGTCCATAGGCATATTCAGGTCATGACGCATGTCTTCGTCCGCTTGCAGGAGGAACGTCCTCTCCGAAACCGTCTCTGGGTTCCAAGCCTTTCCCAATATTTTTGCCAGGATTTATTTCTTAAGAAGGCTTCCGAGGGCACTTCGACACCTTAGAAGGGCTGTCGGAATGGATCCTGACGGTCTGAACTTAAGGCGGGGGGTATAATGGGTCTATTGGGTAAGCGGGTGAGGGGTTTCATGCGGTCGGTAGGCTGGTACACCTTATTCTCATTCATCCCATAATTCGGGGTGCACAATAGGCTACTGTCGAGCCGACGTGCTGAAGGGTCGTTTCTAACCCGCCCCTAGCCATTCAGTACTATCCCTACTACTGCTAGGGTGAACCAAACAGGAAACAACATATTTGACCCTTTATCTAGTAAGATTCTCAAAATGTGTACAAATTAGGATTACGAAGTATTGCATGCACAAATTAGAATTACGAAGTACGTATTCCTCATCATAGACACCGGCGTAGCTCAGTCGGTAGCGTGTTTGCCTTCTGATCTGGAGCTGCATTTGGGCGTGGGTTCGATACCTGCTTGGACTGATTATCTGGTTAGGTCCCCCCCCCGAAGGTTTTGAACTGTAAGGCGAATATCAGGTAACAACAAGACTAATTCTCGGACTCATCTTAATAAATATTATAACCAATTCAATCAACGCTAAATAACTTATAGTCAGGCAGCATACATTTCAGAGTGCGCAGAAACCGACTGTTTCTACCAGTCAGACTGGAGTGGGGATTAAATAATTTGTCTTGAGATTCTTGAAGAGTACAGGTCTGCTCTTGTGAAGTAAGGTTTAGGGGAGACTGTTGTACCCTCAGCATAGTGTACCTTTGAACATTTTTTGTTTTTTAGTTTTTGCTACTACCTATAGGACTCAAACTAAAATAGATTGTAGAGAAAACCGCTAAGTAGCTCTGGTTGTAGTTTCGGTTTGATTTATTGCAAAGTGTGAGTTCTGTGGACAAAATAAGTTCTTTTAGAACCAAAAGTAAGCATTTCGTTCATTGATATATGTTTTCTAACACGAAACCATATTGTATTTGTTACTATCAATCAAGTAGAGTGTGTTCCGTATCATCTGGTGAGTAATAACATATTTTAATTTCCATGATTTATTCCAACGTGTACCCTCTTGTAACTTTGAACACAAAACATCTTGTACCATGGAACAAGTCTGGAGTTAAGAAGAAAGCTGTTGAAACTGTTATTGCTCCTCCAGGAAATAAAATGTAAATCAGAGAAGCCTGCTCTTGTTTATGATGGCAAATATATTTTAAATGTGATTGTCAGTTTTTACAGCTATATTCTCACCTATATTCCATATGGTTCAACTTACAAGAGGGTATGTTCCAAGGTACATGAACCTGTTGTACCTTTGAACACATTACATATCCCTTCATTTGATTTCCTCCATCCTTAATAGATCTATAAAACAGAAAAATACATACAAGAAGTTGTAAAAGAATCTTCAATAATTATTTGAAGCATTTTTTTCATTTTTAAAATTTCATTTCCCAAAATAAAAAAAAAATAAAATGTGAAAAGTGTTTAAAGGTACAACAGTCTCCCCTACTCCAGGTAGTGTAATATAGCATTGTTGTATTCGTACTACGTTAGCGTATTTCAGGTTAATCTCAAAATACAAAATCGTCTACCTTTCTGTCACGCCTCTCGTTATCGGTTAATTGGTGTAGAGTAATGACGTCAGGTGCGAATCCAGAACAGAAACGAAATGTTTTGAATGTTGTCTGGCTATAGTAGCATCGATAAATAAACGACTAAAAAAATCATCTTCATCATGAACACATGACTTTTAGGACCAAAATTAGACCTGTCCTGGGAAATAATTTTTTTAATTATCTTGTTTATGTCATTTTTCTGGGCGGTCAAGATCTCGTCTTCCAAGAGAGTGCTATTTCATGACCAGTTTAGGAACTCTTTCATCTTCCATTCTATGAATGTTTTGAAGCAAATTTTCGTAATATTGCTTAACTTCTTCTACAGTGTTTTCGATGTTCTAGTTCCCCCAGATGTAAAGGTCCCTTTACTTGTCTACTCGCATAAAATCAAATATGGCCAGTGCTGTCATGGAGGCCATACGGGGCTATGCATCATATGGGAACCTACAATTTTTTTAATTAATCGTATGGGAAAAAGAAAATTTTGTCTGTACGGAGCCATACGGCATATGGGTGCCAAAGTTTTGTACACGGAGATCTGTACAGATATTAGATCATCTCTTGCTGTTCCTAATGTATTTTGTTTGATGTTCACAAAAATTGTCCACCTCTGCAGCACTGGAATCCAGAATTATATAAAATAATGGTTGAAAAACAAGAAGTGCTGCAAATACACACTCCAAGATTAATCGAGACAAGTGTGCATCTACGGTGGGGCTACATGGTGTATTCTTTAAATCAAACTTGTTTTACAATTAAAATGTAAAGCAAAACAATTTCTTTACTTCTTCTTTAATATTAGAAAAATCATTAAATGACAGTCGGAGAGATAGAGAGAGGAGAATAAAATACATTTCAAGGTAGAAAACAAGGGATGGGGCATATGGCCAAGAAAAAAATTACCATGACAGCACTAAATATGGCCAACTTAAAATTATGCTCAGTTTTGCACAATAATCAGTTATGTAGCTCGGGTGGTAGTGCGTTTGCCTGCTGACCGTGGCTGCGCTAGGACGTGAGTTCCATTCTTGCTTGGGTTGATTTTATGGTTGAGTTTTTTCCGAGGTTTTCCCCAATTGTAAGGTGAATGTCTCGGCCTAATTTCGCCAAATACCATCTCGTTATCACCAATTCCATCGATGCTAAGCAACCAGTAGATGACAGAGCGTCGTCGAATATAACCGACGAAAAAAATCTTGCGGAAAGCGACCTAAGTCAGTAACATGCACAGAAGGAAGTTATGATCATGTCATAGAGAACCGCTCACACATAAATTGGCGTAAAGCTACCAAACGAGGAAGAGTGGGGATTCTGAAGCAGGAAGTTCCGACTCGTCTTCACATTTACAAGATGATGCGATGCACATCTCTCGCGCTGAGAGCTATCTACCAGCCGTGGGTCCATCGTTGAATCTGGGAAGCCTTGTCTGAGTTCGTTAACTCTTGACACAGCTGTATGGCAACACGCACCTGACGAAGCACAGGAGCAAAACACTGCGGAAGAAATGAGGCAAAAAACGCAGGAGATCTTTGATCTTGACACTTCTGCTTCAGACGGATGTGGATGGTAGTGTAGAGATGTGCAGGAGAGAGAGGTGTACGTATTCATTCTTCAGTACAGTATTACGACATACAGAAAAATAACACAATAAAACACGAATGCAATTGTAGTAATTCCATAAATAGAATGGCAAAGGGCAATGTCCTTTTATACGGGCCCTCTCATCTTATAGGCATTAATGGACAAACTGGACAAACCCTTAGAGAAAGGAAAGAGTTGCAGAGGATATTTCAGTTTGTATTAATTTTATTATCTGTCAAAATCTTTTCGCTCGCATTCCTGATACCCTGTTAAGAGTTTGCAGAAATATAGCAATGGAATCAGCAATTTCGAAAAAACACGACACGATGGACTAATATTTATGATCATCATAAACAGTTATAATACGTGCTGTTCACGAAAGAATTGTGAGGTTTTACTGTTACGTTGCTCCATTATTTTTCGGTGAGAAAATGTAAAGCATGTACAGATTCATCATTTAACTGTTCAAGTTTCTTTTTATGTCAGATTAGCTTCGCTGACATCGTTTCTCATTACTTGAAGGATGAATTACAAAATGGCAAAGCAGAAAAATTCGTTTTGCGTTCAGATGGGACTCTACCCATTTTCAGCATGATGTGAGAGACTACCTCAATCGTGTTCTTCCACAGCACTGGGTTGGACGTGCTACAGATGCAGACAACCATCTCGTTTGGTGGCCGCCACGTTCCCCAGACTTAACAACGTGAGATTTCTTCCTGTGGGGGTATGTGGAAGACAAATTTCACCTACCTCCCATGCCCAGGTCCCTAAGGAATCTTTAGGAACGGATCACTACCGCCTTAGATGTGCGTCGGGTGAACATTTGCGCATATTGAGGGACTTTAAGTGATGTACACCAAACTTGAACAGTTACGCTTCGGACTGGGACTTTTCATCAATTTATAATTTATGTAATATAGAAAATGAATGTCTTTGAAACCCCATATTTCATTTTTGAACACTATGCATAATATAGAACACGATACAGGGGACTATCGTCGGCCAGTTTGACTCCTTATCGAGCAATGACTGATGCCATATAGGGGTGTGACTCAGGGTGGGGGTGAAATCTAAAATACAATTAAGCCTGGTTACAGATTTCCCCCTCAATATCTAAATTGACGTGTTTTTTGTTTAAACTGAATTCAATTTAAGCAATTAGTTATTTAGACTGGGAAGTTTTGAAATAAAAGTCCTGTAGACTATGTAATAGAGCCCATTATACTCTGCGGGCCTAAAAATAAACTTTTATAGGGTAAAAAAAAAGTCTTTTGTTTACTTATACTTATATTTATTTAGTTGGCAACAACCTATTTTCAGCTTGATTGGATTTAATATCAACTCCAGAAGGAATTTCGGTTTCAACAGATCCCGACATAATTTCTAACAATAGAACATTGTTTATTTAATTCAGAGACTGGTAATTTAACAACAAAGAAATAATAGCATCATGAATGGCCTCCCACAACGAATAATTTTTATTCTACGTATTCTTTTTTTTTTTCTAGTATACAACGTAGAAACACAAAGCGAATTCCTAACTTATAAAAATAAAACTCTTATCAAAGAGTTTTAATTTATTCAATTACGGACTATTGCGTCACAAAATAATGTATGAACCTTCGACGAAATTTCATATTTAAACCTCGGTCCACTTGCACTCTCGGGCTTAAGGCCTTCGGCAACAACCCCGTAGCCTTCGCTATAAACAGCTTCATTTCGCCCGTGGTACACAAATTAATATTTAAAGAAACACACTAATGTCTCTGTGGAAGTATCATTATTTTCACACCAACTCCTGTCCGCTGGGTACAAAACTGAGAACCTGAACCGCAGCAAGGATCAACCAATATTTTATAATAATTTGCAATATAACACCGGATTCCTCTGGCTTCGTCGTCGACAAGCAACCGCGCGGAGTTTCCTTTTCCGTACAAATAAGAATTTCCACGTGGAATGCCGGTGGTCAGTTAATGGCGACCACAAGGTTACGTGTTATCAGTTATCACCATAAATTTTCCCTGGCTACCGCGTCCGAGTAACACTGCCAGGCATTGCGTCAGCGTACTTATGCCAGCGATACTGTTGTGCGATAAAGAAAATTTTCGACAGAAAATTGTCTGAAATAGAAATTTTTGTACTATATTTTTCCGGAAAAATTTTCCGCCTAATCAAACAGTCATTTTCTTCGTCCTCTTGTTTATAGCATCGCTCACTAGCCACATCTTTATCAAACGTTAAGTCGTAAGTCGTCTAACATTTGATGGTTGCGTCAGTCTACTAATTCAAAACATTGTCACCAGTGGTGGGGTGTGATCTGAAGAGCTGTGATTTTGTCGCTGTGATAGGTTTGTCACTGGTTCCGACTATGACTACAGTCTCAAAGTCACAGCTCAGAAAAATCGCCATTCTTGCCCGATAAGTTATGTGAATCATAGCGAAGGTGACTGATGTACAGTCTTAGAAAAAAGCTTTGTCGCACAAATACTTTAAAGTCTCAGAAAAAAGACAGTGCGTATGTCAGACATACAACGAAACAAAACTAATTTTATTACTTCAACTAGTCCTTTTGTGAACTAGGTCGCTCGTTCTCTGATCATGCGCAATGCCTCATTTCTGGAACTTACAAAGTATCTGTGCGACAAAACTTTTTTTAAGACTGTACGTATATGTGACAGCTCTAGAGTCCAGACAACTACAAGTCAGAAGATTAACTCGAAGGATAACATAACTATTATAGGTTAACAAATGGCAAAACTCCGTTATGGGAGGTTACTAAACCTTACCGCTGCGCTGGAGGCGGAGTCGGAGTTTCCCTCCATTAATCTGGACTGCTACTGATTGACAAGTCATCTGATGCATCACTGCTATCGGTTAAACATTCTCCTAACGAAATTATTCTGTCAGTTTCACTGTCTATTACATTAGCACAAGAAAAAAATTGTTCTTTGTTATTTTTAACGTGCTCAACACATTTCTTCCACTTGTCTTTTCCATATTCTGCGAAAAGGCGACAACACAATAGTTCCTTTAAGTTAAGTGGGGATCCAATTTCTGTTATAAAAATTAACACTATAAAAGGCATTTCTGTTCATGTAAATTTAAGCAATACCAAATTTCAGAAGATTGCTCCATTTTCAATTATATAAAATATATTTAGTTTCAGATTCCCAAGCTGCATTGCACGAAACAGGCATTGTGCAAAACATAATTTTGTTTTTTATCCCACAAAATTTACTGCCTTCCTTATTCACCATTTAACAATCGGTGATGAACACAAACAAAGAACCCGTATCTAATGACAGTATTGGAAATATTTTGTGAAGCCAGCATCTCACGTTGTTAACGTTGTCGTCACATTGCTCAAGGGCAGAGAATGACTCTCCTCTCTTATGACGCTTACAAATACCTTTATGCCATCTAATATTAGCCCTGTACATACGTATATTAAACTAATGAATCATGCATGACATTCTACAGAAAGGAAGAACCCACAAGATCATTGAGAAATGAAAGTGAAGATGATTGATGATGATGAAAAAGATTATGATGATGATGGTCAATAAGAAAAAGAGGGAGTTGATGATAAATGAGGCAAAATGAAACGATAAGAAAAAAGATGAAAATTATGAATAAAAAAGATGAAGATGATGAATAAGAAAAAATGAAGATAATGGTGATAATGAATAAGAAAAAAGATGAAGATGAGTAAAAAAGATTATGAATAAGAAAAAAGATGAAAATGTTGAAGTATGAGAAAAAAGATTAAGATGATGGACAAAAAAATATGAAAATGATGATGATGATGATGATGAATAAGAAAAAGATTATGATGATGTATAAGGAAAAAATGAAGATGGTGAATAAGAAAAAGTATGAAAATGATTAATAAGAAAAAAGATTAAGGTGATAAATAAGAAAAACAATGAAGATGATGAAGAATAAGAAAAAATATGAATATGGTGATGAATAAGAAAAAAGATGAAAATACAAATAAATAAGAAAAAAGATGATGTTCATGATGATGATGATGATGATGATGATGATGATGAATAAGAAAAAGATGATAATGTATAAGAAAAAGATGATGATTAATAAGAAAAAGATGAAGATGATGATGAATAAGAAACAGATGGAGATGATGATGAATAAGAAAAAGATGGAGATTATGATGAATAAGGAAAAAGATGGAGATGATGAATAAGAAAAAAGATGGAGATGATGAATAAGAAAAAATATGATGGATAAGAAAAAAGATGAAGATGATGAATAAGAAAAAGATGGAGATGATGAATAATAAAAAAGATGAAGATGATGAATAAGAAAAAAATATGAATAAGAAAAAAATTGAAGATGAATACGAAAAAAGATGAAGATGATGAATACGAAAAAAGATGAAGATGATGAATAAGAAAAAAGATGAAGATAATGAATAAGAAAAAAGATGAAGATGATGAATAGGAAAAAAGATGAAAATGAATAAGAAAAAGATGGTGATGAAAAAAGATGACGATAATGAAGTGGAGAAAGTTGAAGATGACAATGAGAAAATATGAAGATTAAAATTGTACCAGTAATGAAAGTGGTGGAGAAAAGATGAATGTGAAGATGATGGCGAAGAAGAAAAATATTAAGATGAAGATAGTGAAGGTGACGATGAAGGCTGTCATAAAGGCTGCTTAGCATGATGGTTATGATGATGGTGGTGATGATGATGGTAAAGGTAATGATTAATGATTATACTTGTAAATGAGAAAAATGAACTGAATAAGATGGTGAAAAACAAGATTAAGATAATCTGAGACAAAATATTATACAGTAGAGGGAACATTATTTCATTTCGCATTACAACCAAACATGATAGAAAGCAATCAACACATTGTACTGTAAAAGAATAATACTAAATCATTTCGGCAAAAAAAACGATTGTGTGACTTTCTGTCTTGGTGTTCTTTGTCTTCAAAATAAAAGTGAAAACAGAAACATAACAGCATTACATTATACGCGGTGCAAATAAACCGGAAACAGCAGGTTAATGGAATTGAAATCGACGATGTTGTTGTATACAGGATATTACTACCAAACAGAGAGAATGAATACGAGTAGAGAGGCTGGGAACAATCTCGACTGGAAAAATCTCTTTGTCTCCGCCATCTCTCTCTCTCCTTCCACGTCACTCCTTTCATTTCTTATTTCTTAATATTTTTCTAGTCTGCATGTTCTTTATCTTCTTTTTTCGTCTTATTTTCTTTCTTCAATTCCTGTTGAAGTTCTTCTAAACCCATTTTGGGCTTTTTGAAGTTAATAGGCCTACTAAAGTCCAGTTAGTTTATGTTGGCACAGGAGTTTTACAAAGAGAAGAAAATACTCTTACTTGGACTATCGCAGCCTAACCTTTCGGAAAATATCTTAGGGTATTGGGGTGAGGAGGTAGGTATGAAGCTGTGGCGAAGGGGCTAGATAATCTGAGATCAGAGTAGTTTCCTACTCCCATATGGTAGACTGAGTCCCTAGGATCATAAGGGTATACTGAGTCCCAGTATACGCGTGGAGATACATTTGATTTATTATTCTGTTATAATTCTGTAAATTATTTCAAAGTTAATAGTTGTTTTTGTTCACAATGCGCCATGATTACGTCTTTTAGACATACATCGCACCAGATGTTCTATTTCCACCATCTCTTCGGGCCGATTTCGCAGCCACAACTATCAGAACCAAAAACAGTTGCGACTCTTGCCATTCACGCTTGAATTCATTATTTTGTAGTAACCATCCGAATATAGACTTTTATCGATGCGTTGAAGGACATCCAGTCAAACTCTCATGTTTCATTGACAGACAAGGATAAAAAGAAAAAGCAATTGAATAGAAGGAAGAATTTTTAAGGGAAAAAATGACACAGAGAATCAAGACATCACAAAATGTCAATTCGTCAAACCAGTTTCTTTCAAGTTCCTATATTTTAATATAATGTAAGAGCTTGGCAGTTTCCTAGACGATCTTAAAGTGAAGTAACTAAATATTTTTGCCATAAACTGTGACAAAACCTTTAACCGCACCGACCAACTACTAGTTGTACTAGGCCTAGTTGGTTGCCAATTCCAAGCCTGGAAAAAGTTTGAGGTAAGATTTTTTCGTGACGAAATTTATGTATGTATGTATTTATTCACACTGCAATGGGTATATACCCGGTCGCAGTGGTAACTAATTATCAATAATGACAATAATAAACTTATTAATTAAAAATACAATTAATAATACTAATAATTAATACTAACAATAATAATAATAACAACAACAACACCAACAGGCAATATCCTAAATTAAATGAAGCACGATCACTTAAAATAACATTTGAAATAAATCTAATTTGTATCTTAAACCTAAGTTCGAACTAAAACCCACGAGTATGATATGTTCATATCTGCACAAGTACCTTTCAACATTACACTCATTTCGCTGTCAACTCACTCACTCACTGCACTGGAACTACGACACATTTCACTGATTCTATCGTGATTTCACTAACACTTCAAAAACATTTCACTGTTCAAATACTTTGCACTGCCACTATAAACTATAAAGCTTCACTGACAGGAACACGTTTCACTTACACTACACACTTAACTGACACAGCATAATTCTTCACTGATATAACACTTCAATAACAACATATCATTTACACCCTTTAAATACTGTGTATAATTACCGTCTATTAGTAAAGTCCTTAAGCCTATTTTTAAATACATTTTTGGTTGTTGGTAAAGCCTTTAGTAAGTCTGCAGGTAAAGCATTCCAGTCCCTGATAGTACGATTGAGAAAAGAAAACTTTCCAGTGTCCGTCCTCTGCCTTCTTTCCCTCAATTTACAGTATATGAGTGGTCGTTCCTTGAAGAGTAATTTGGCGGCTGCAACCTATTTTTTATTTATCTCCAGGCAGGCTCACCTCTGTATGTTTTGAACAGTGCGCATAATCGAATTCGCGTTCTCCTGTCCGTGAGTGTGTCCCATTTTAATGGTGAATTTTTCCGACAACACTTTAGAGCCCGTTTTTGAATCTTTTCCAGTGTCTTAATATGTTCTAATCTGTAAGGATCCCAACATGCAGCACCATATTCTATTACTGGACGTACTAGTGATTTATATGCAATCTCTTTGGATTTATCAGAACCTTTTCTTAGTACCCTCATCACAAAGTGTAACGCTCTCCATGCTTTTCCCGCTGTGTCTGTAACGTGTTACCGGGACTCTGTTTACCTATACACTTTTTTTGGCAGGGACTCAGTTTACCGCATTTTTCACGACAGGGACTGACTTTACCAACCCCGTGGCAACACTGACTTAAGAAACAAGTGAAACAGCAATATATTTTTTAAAAAGTACCGGTATATATCGTATATGCATTTCGAATTCATGATGCTTAGAATCTATTTGGACTCAAAAACTAAAATAACTCACAATGTGAACACCACCGCTGATAACCGCAAGCTGGCTGAAGCCGTGAGGCAGCTAGGAAGAATATGTGACAACAGCGCTTAGTTCTTCCCTGAAATAAAGCCTTACAGGAAGTTGTTTATTAAAAGTGACTAAAAATAATTTTCATATTTGAATAAAATAAGATTCTCCATTAAATTCTGAACCGTTTTATATATGGGTTATATATATTCCGACATTTTTAAATCTCTGTTGCCTTTAAATGGCCACGTGCCAAGGATCTTTAAATGTCACGCTGGGTTATAAACGGTCTGTTTCTCAAAATTATATTTGTTATGCTTCAGCTACATACAGTATATCTCAGAAAGGACTAAACCTATAATTGTGAATTTTTTAAAGGAATGTACCAGTAATTGGGGAAGAATTTAGTACATTATGATTATATTTGCATGCATAATTGTGCCAATGTGTGTCAGTGTTAAAAGAAAACTTATGAAAATTAGCCTAGCTACATGAAAGAAAATTAATACAGTATCATTTAAGTTTTCTGTTGCCCAGAAACTGCACTGAATAATTACTAACTTGTAATTCCACAATTTGGGACTTCCGGCCGACATCTACAGCTGACCGCTGTGATCCAGAATACAAAGCAGAGGTTAACTTAAAAATAAAATGAAATATGATTTGCAGAGAGAATACAGAACGATGATAAATTTAAAAAATAAAATACAGTTTGGTTTCGGAGAAACATGAGATGAAATTACAATGAATAGTAATGAAATGAAATAAAAAAAAATTAAATATTACGTAGTGTTATTACAAGTGATTGTGTAAAATGGATAATGAATCTCTCAATACCATTAGACAAATTTTGTTAATGTCCTCAATAGGAAATTTAAGAGAAAGGAGAATGGTTTTGGTTGACTTAAATGAAGTTCCCCTAGCTCCAAAAAGAAGTCCCTTCACTTGCCATGTATTAATATTCATTTTGTATCTCTCACTGAAGTGAGGAATACATGGATTGTAAATAGACTTCTTTTCATCGTTAACGTTATTGGCTTGTTGATCATCCTTCTCAAAACGGACATTGGGGTCAAGAATGAGGTTTCTTTGATTCCGGCGATCGATGGCTATAATGTCTGCTCTTCTCGTTGACCCATTCAATGTTCTAATACCGGACTTTCATTTCAAAATTTCTCAGTCTAAATAACTATTTCAATTGAATTTAATTAAACGAAGAACACGTCAATTTAGATACTGATGAAGGGAAAATTTAAATCCCCTTTGAAATTTCATATGATGCTTAAAATTTGAAAGAATATTCAATTGTTTATACATCTCATTCATTTGTTTCACGTCTTTTGTTTACGATCGTTGCCTGGCAACCTGGACTGTTGTTAGTGTTGATCAGAGCTGAAGAGAATAAAATTACAAAGATGATTGTTGATTACGGGTTGTTTCAGGTAGTATTAAAAACACAAACTAATATTAGGGGATATTATGGTTGTGTATTATTGATATATTCTTCAAATTTATGAGGACAGAGAGTAATGAAAGCCGAAGTTTGGATTTACGTTATTTATGTATGGGATGGATTGGATATTATGACAATGTTATGTAGAGGAGTTTCGAAATAAGTATGTTACTGTCTAGCCAACAATGGAGCACATTTTGAACATATAGTTTACACAAAATAAACTGCGTTGTCATCCCACAATCAACCGATTATAACTACAATCCAAAAAGACGTGTTTTTAAAAAAGACTAGCCATCACTAAACAGAAGAATTATGAAATTATCATTTTTCTTTCATCATCAACATCAATGGCCTTACCATCCAACGAATCCTATAACGAAGTTATCGCACGACGACAAAGCAGAGAGGAGTTGATAGTAATTTCTTCTGCACAGATGCCATGATATACAGGGATTGGACCAAACCGAACCAACCGCAAAGATATGCTATCGTTGGACTCGCAATACACGGATACTACCACAAAATGTGTCAAAACTCAAGATTCCACCAACCTGATGAGAAATGCGTGTGTAAATTCTGTGTAAAAAAGTGTGAACTCTATCACTTCTCAGAGTGCAGAAATAGAATAGGATCGCTAACTGACCTCATCAAAGACAAAATATAAACAGTGCAGTGTGCCAAACTTTAATGCTCCTTCGAGCGCACCTTTCTCTTATTAATTACATCAGTGATTTATATAAGATGTTAAATGTCCGTGAAACTGAGTCTAAAACAATACACTGTAAGGGCTAAAAATATTGTAGCAGCCAGAAGTGAGAAAACGAGGCAGGACAGAGTTTCAAACAGGAGCGAGCGATTCTAAGAATGTGGAGATAAGCAGCTAATAGCTGTAATAAAACTGTCTTGTATGCTAGCAATCATTGGACGGCCTTGGCCTACAGCTATGTCCACTCAAGACATCATTAACTGAGACCAATCCCCAACACCTTCTGCATAAATCAGTAACTGGACATTTGTCATGAAGTTATCCTTGAGAAATGAAACGGCGGTAACATAATATTTTAAGTCTTGCACGTGGATAAACAAAAATAATGATTAGAAGAATAGATTCGAAGGAATAATGGTAAATATTACAACAAAAATCGCTCCAATCGAAAAAATAGCATATTTTTCTTCTTGTTTTTAAAGGATTGAATTTTCCGGTAAATGTAGCAAGGTATATTTGAATAGGAGCCATTCATCTACATCAGGTAATCGAAAGTGCCACAGTATTATTATTATTATTATTATTATTATTATTATCATTATTATTATTATTATTATTATTATTAGAGGAAGAAGTACAAATATGGAATACCATTTTGTTTTTTCGTTTTGTAACCTACATATTTTGAATACTGAACGTAAAAATCGTCCTGTTTATTGCTAAATGTCCCTGTGAATGGTACACCGGACTTGGAAGTTCGTAAGATGTCATAAAATGTTTAAAAAAATAATTTCCTCTATATCTAACATATTTTCTCCATAAAAGTAGAGGTACAGATATGAAATACTATTAACAAATTACAGGATTAACAAAATTGCAAAGTAAAATTGGCCTCTACTAAGAAAAGCACAGAATAAGTATTCAACATTTTCAATAGAAGGAGCTTTCCCAACCGTAATATTGAATTCAGATGAATCGTCTCTCACGTCTTTTCTCGAACTTGTTTTATGGCTTCTTGCAATGTCTTTTCATTTCACTGTTTTCTAAGTTTGTTGGAAGGTGAGGTTTTCCCTCCTCCTACAGGTGCCAACACTAGTAACGAAACAGAAAACCAGGATATAAAGATGGGATAGTAATAATACTAGTATTTCATATTTGTGACACACGGATGTTATGTTGTAAGTCATAACCTCAAAACATATAATTTAAAAACGAAATCAATTAAACAAACATTGCTATAAACGTAGATTATTTCTCTTTAAGAATATATATTATTAATGTCTCTAACATTGAGGAATAACAATGTATATTCAAGAAAAGAACTTACCGCCAAAATGTTCACTTTCCTCGAAAACTCAATAATGATAAACGTCTAAGCTTCTAATTGTAAACCAAAGGTAAGCGTTCACTACATCGTATCGCACTCCTCGGATGAATCGTACGCAACGGATCGGATTCTCTATCAGCTGTTTAAAACATATGACGTACGATATTGACATTGCTGAAAACAGAGGAGTGTTGAGGTTAGGTCTATTAATCATGAGTGTTAGCGAATAAGAATTTGTAATTGCTTCAAGCTTCTTAATTGAAGAGGAAGAAACGAAAGAAATATTGGTTACATAAAATATATATCTGTGTGTGTGCGTGCGTGTGTGCGTGCGCGTGTGTGTGTGTGTAAGAAATGACTTGATTACTGTAATGGAAATGCGTCAAATTATAGATAATTCTTCGCAGTTTTCTACAAGCGAAATAAGTTTTCAATGTGCCATTTTGGCGCGACACTGAACATGGCACAACATAATAGTAACAGTTGAGCAATTAAAATTGATTTATTAAATAAGGCCATGATCGCACGCATCGGAAACGTGGACGGATTTACCGAGAGCTGATGCGTGCGATACGATGTAGTGAACGCGGTTACATAACAATTACAGCAAAGATTGTCTTTTTCCGATCCGTGCGATTCGTCCGATACGATATCGTGAACGCACATTCCCGCGAAAGAGAGAATCAGTGCGTAGTAATTATTTAGAAGGCTTCCGTTAGAAGACAACTCGTCTCATGTCGTATATCACACTATTTAACATTCGTACCCTGCAACAATTCCTCTATTATTATTATTATTATTATTATTATTATTATTATTATTATTATTATTATTATTACATAGTCCTCCTTGTGCTAATTGAATTATTCTCTACTTGCTGTTGGTTAGCATATTAATATACTGTATGTCCATATTCATGTTTCAACGTCATAAATCCGGATTGATCATCTGTGAACAGACTGACAGGCAAAAGTGTGACATAACATGACAGGCATAACAATTAGTTGTAATAATTTCAGCTGTTTATTTGCTCTGTCAACTTCTCTCGAAATAACTACAAACAATTTAAACGGAAATGAAGGGAACATGACCCTTGAGGCTTGAAAATATCTCTCCACAAGTTTCATGACAGCATAAACAAACAAGCACCGTTCGGGGGAAGCACGTTTGAGGATCACTTCACGTCGGAAACTGTGCCATAGCATCTACTTACCGTTGTACCATTACACCGCTAATGGCTGCGATACGAAACTCACGACTGGCTGCTGTGATTTAGGAACATCCAGCACCCATACCATTTCAACAGCTCATTACACATACTCCAGTGAAGGAAAAGAAACTTCTCAATATTCAAATATGTGGCAACAAATACTTTTCCAGATCCTGTCAGCTTGGCGATAATATTTTCGTTAAGATCAGGGTGCTCAGACGTGAAAATATCTTTGGTGGACAAAATGATGAAAACAGGACATTTTATTCAAGAGGACAAAGAGTAATTCCACAGTATTCTCACTGTTTTGTAATCCTAAGTGTTACTTCTGTATCTATTATTGCTTCCATAGGCCTACTGTATAATATATTAATTTTCAATGTAAACGAAAACAATAATACTAAATATTGTCCTGGTTAGGCTTACGAGCATATGTAATAAATTTAGTTCAGGGACAAAATTACCAACGGAAATAAAAAAATAGCTATTTTTTTGGAGTTGTTACCTCAACCCAAATAGATAAAAAATACTTTTTCCGTAAAGGACAAGAAATAACACATGTTATGGTGAATTACATTTTCAATAGTCATAAATTTTTTAAATGTCGCACATTTTGTTATATTTTTTAATCTCTGGAAGACAGGAGGACAAAGTTTGAAAAGGATACACGGATACACGGATGATATGTCCACTTTTTTATGTCCACAGACAAAATGTCAATTTTTTTACGCCCACAGTCGAAATGTCCAGTTCCTTCTGTCCTTTATATTGAAGTCCATTAATTTATAGGTTCAGTTATTTAAAGACCACTATATTACAGGTCCATTTGTAGTTGTGTCCACAGATGGTTTGTCCATACTTTAATAGATCCACAAATCTGAAGTAATAACCAATTTAAAAAAAAAAAACATCAGTCCGCTTTTAATATGATGGAAATAATACAGTCAACCAGATGTACATTATTCTAGAATTTTAACATAATAACTGTAATTGTAGCATATGTTTATGCAATTATAAAAATACCATTAATTTGTTCATTATCGTTTTCATCATAAGGACGTTCTTCTGCATACATTCTCAACCGATAACTAAGGCCTCTAAGATATCTGTAACGTCACCGTTTTCTCTGTATACATGGTAATTCCGCACCATTTCCTAAATGTGTCTTGAATTTAAAACATAGGACTTCTTTATGGGATGACGTATTGCCATGTGACCTGCCATTAATTCATTTATTATAACTGATTGTCATTTTGGTCCTTCTGCAAGTTTTCGATGAACTTCCATATGTTAGCATGGTGAGTTACTATACATTTTTTTTAATTTGGAGTGCCATCCTTCTATTATATTAATTGTCCTTCGAGTCCCATTCAAGACTAGGTTATAAACATTCCAGACATGCGGAGGAAAGCGGCATCTCTCGTCTTCTACCTCTGGCAGGTATCCCTCTTACCAAGGTCCTTTATATGAATAATGATAAATCTAATTCTGATTCCTGTACACCATCAGAAACTTCATCAAATTTTTTCACAATATGATCCAGTGGTATGAAAGGTATGGACATTAACTTTCTAATGTCATTTCTTACTCTGTCATTTTCCCTGTTATTATAAGCAGCCTTTAATCCAAGTTTAACAACATGACGCCAAATGGCCTGATAGAAGTGGAAAAGACGACCTTCTATTTTTGTTCTGTAAGATGTATTATTGACAGTAAAAGTCATTGTATATAATGTAAAGGACAAAATTTCTTGTGGTCATATTTGTTTGTGGATTAAATGTCTATGGACGTTATGTTCAGTGGACAAAACGCTCGTGGATGTAACGTGATTATGACATTTTTTTCTTTGGACTTGATGAAATATTGACATAACTGTAGTGGACCAATCATCTTGGAACAGTCCTCCAAAAGCCGGACGACGGTCATTCTGTATAAGATGAGCATTCAAGACAGTTTCGCATCAAAGAATAGGACGCATATCGTATACAGTCATTGTTTTGGGCTTAGATATTGAAAACAAACAAGTAAATAACTGCCATGTATAATATTACACTGTCTTTATATACTTTCTCGAGCACAACATATTTGTTTCGTCTCACATACTGCCTACCACTGTTTCTTAATATCTTTCTTTCATTATTCTTCCACTGATGTGTATTACGAGAACGTTTCTTGCAGAAACTATTTCATTTTTTTGCTCCGATTCAAATTGCTACACGATTTCTTCCTATTGTGAACGATGTAAACATGAGAGAGTACATAGTATCTAATTGGGTGGCTGCGTACGACTCCGCCAATCAGAGTCACTGTTCTATGAAGCCAACACATAGTGTGACATGGGCCTTTATTCCACAAAGATTCTCTCTTCAAGTGAAGAAGACGCATTTATAAATGCTTGCTATGTCCGGTAGACACATGCCACAAGACTGAAAGTTCATAAACAGGTGCTAGAGGTAAATGTGTCGGATTATCGAAGAAACTAAAAATCAATAGGAACGTGGCATGGGCCCCTTTTCCACTGGACCCCTCAATTTTTAAGATATACATTAAAGAGCGTAGAGCCCGCTTCTACAAGCACGCAGCACTCACTGGGCTTAATGAGCAACTTCACTGCAAAGGATATCAGTTATTACAGCAGAACGTAGGCACTACAGTATGTCACGCATTCTGAGAAGACTAAACCTCTCCCACCTACGCGACCCGTCATGGTAAACATATCGGGCCTTGTTCTTTGTCTCTAATGCAGTTCTGACACAGCTTTCATCTCTGGCACCACTTGAGATTAGTATCGGGTGCATTTCTATAGTATTCATTACGGTTTTTCCAGACATTATTTGCCTGAGTCCAAACTGAAACTGTACAGCGTGCCGCCTACAAGAACAGTGTTGCCAACAGTAGCTTGGTAAAAGTAACAAAATCGTCATATTGTAAAGATCAATAAAAGTTGCTAAAGCTGGGAAATAAAATAGCATAAATATATTTGTGTGATAATTCCAAGCGAACACCATACAGCCACTCAACCAGCTCATTGACACTCGATTGACCTATGAGAATCTGATTATACTGATAATACATACTGTTCTCCAACCAGGAGATTAACCGTGAAAGAAATGTGCTTACTATTGCGTCATCTATTGCAGCGAAGAAGATAATATTACCGTTATAAAGTCAGTTTAAAAACCATGCGCTCTTCTGCATATGTTATTTCCTGTATGGAGGGATTAAAAGACCAGGATATTAACCATGATCTAATTTTGTAACTAGGGTAGTATAAGTATGTGTGTATCAGTGTTATCGTTTGTGCTTTGAGAGTTAGCCAATGGAGATGCGTGTACCCACGTGTGTGACCTTATGACATTTTATGACATCAACATTCATTTACAGCATTACCCCGCTGCGTCTCATTCCCCTGAGACTTTCTCCTGGTTGGAGTATTCACTCCAAGAAAATATCAGCAATCAAACGCTAACATCTCTCAACACGGAACAGTTATTAATTATAACAATTGTACCATTAATTATTACAAATAAGAGTTGATGGAAAAAGGGTTAATAAAATTTTTAAACCTAATGTTAAGTTTTAATGTTAAAAACCTATACTTATGCATATGTGTATAACCTCAAATGTTTATATTATTGTGGTGTACCGAAGTACATTATGATATTTTCTTGCAGGAATTCTGTGTTATCATGTGATGAAGGATAGGTGGAGCGGAGAAAAATTCTCTTAGTAGTTGTATTGTATTGTACTGTATTACATTTATTTACATTCTATAGTATTCGTACATCGCTTCACAGCTAGAATATGGAACAAGTCAAAAAATCTTAATAGTATTATAAAGACTTCATTATAGTCAAGAGTCCGGTTGAAATATATACAGAGGTGTTTTACAATACAGTGTACTAGTACAACATAAACGTTTAGTATCAATAATTAATACAAGACAGAACCCCTCTTGTGCATGACCTCCATTACTTCGTTGTCCCAAGTTTTTTTTGGTCTACCTCTTCCTCTTCTTCCTGGAGGCTTCCACTTCCACTGAATAATAATATAGTCATTTAACAATATAACAACTATCTTGTCGAGGAAGTAGACATGGCAACGTGACGCTTAGAGTGAAACCTACAGAGTAACAATCGTCGGCAAAATTATGTTTTAAAAGCACACCGCAAGTTATTGTATGATGCCGACATGTTAAGCATGAGGCGATAATAACAAAAATTGCTTCTTTTCAGCTGTTTGTAACCCCAGACCGTCTGCGCTTGATAACATATAACTAATATATTTCTCACTTCATTAGCTATGTTCTGATTAAGAAGCATGTAAAGAATTTCAAGGTTTAAATAAATTATTTATTTATTCTTTTTGGAATATCAGATCTTTCCAGTTTAAGTTAGATACAGATACATATTCATGAAGCGTTGTTGAATGTTATAAATTCAGAAGGCGTGAAAAATCAGATACTTCTTTAATTTGGCCCTAAATAATCTTACGTTTTGACTTTGATTTTCTGTAACTATAGGGAGGCTATTAAAATTTTTACTGCCATATAACGCACTCCTTTTTGATAGCACGATAGACTTGCCGTTGGAGTATGAAAGTCATTTTTGACGCATATTTATGTTATGAAATGTTGAATTGGGTACAAGGTTTCCACGATTACATACGAGGAAGTTTATTAATGAAAAAATATACTATCAAGCCATGGGCATTATTTATATATTTTTTTAAATGGTCCTACACGATTCCCTAGATTTAGCACCTACTAATATTCTAATTACTCTTTTTTGTAGTATCTGTGGAATTTTCCCAGAATATTATTCCAAAACTCATTACCTAGTGGAAGTATGCAAAGTATGTTGTTTTTAAGGTAGACTATTCATATTTACTATCTCTTGCATAGATCTAATAGCAAAACATGCTGCATTTAGTTTGGGGGTAATTTCTTTAATATGATTTTTACAATAATTTAACATACTATCGATTTGCAAGCCAAGAAATTTCGTTGTTTCTGTTAGGGACCTGTTCTTAATTATTGATTACTGTACCTTTAAAGATAGATCTATTATTTTTTAGATCTTGTTAACAAACAGAACATAATAAAAAACGTGTTAAGCATTTAAGTCAGAAAAACAAGAAGAGTTAAGTGGTTGTATCAGATAAGGAATACAAACAAAAACTATCCCACTTTATGCGAGCCCAATTAGTATCCTCTCATTCCCAGCCTTACATTCTTACTTGTCATTTGAGCCGAATGCCTCCATTTTTATTGTCTCATTAAGTTCGCTCTGCAATAGCCTACATAAACACATCTGCACTGTTGTTGAAAGCCGCCAGTTTGCATCGGTTTGCAGGCTATGTATGCAGGCAGAAGGCAAATCTTTCCCAGTCACAACAAAACGATCCACTTTCACCCACTGCACTGTGACATTTTACGTGTAAACGCACAGCACACACAAAGAGATTATAAATTCCCATCTCATTCATGCGAATGGAAGACATGTTAAAAGGTGACTGTTAACAGCATGATAATGATCATGTGTTGGAGCTTTCATTGCCCAGAGGAAACCACTTTTCAGTTCTTACTACCAGTCGAGTAACGCACTTACATTATAAACTTTGACCCGTGGGTCATTTGCACCCAGCAACATGAGATTTTTGTGGCCCGCCGGCAATTAAAGGCTGAAATAATGGCGAGCGCAGTAAAGTAATGGTTCTATTCCTGCCTTGTATTCAAGAAGTTGAGCCCTGTTGTCGGATACGCCCACAAGGGTTTTTAAATCTTCCAAGTCCCTTCAGGCGAATGCTACGATAGGACCACGACACCCGCAACCTTCCCAACCGTAATTAATTCCTCACTATCACTTCTCATCACCACATTATCTTCCGCGATAAGCCTTCCAGCAATCCGTAACAGCATCGCCCCGGCAAACATACCCTCTATCAATCTAGCGGGCATGACGAAGAACTGCGGTACAGTATTTTGGTGAAATCCGGAAAATTATTTATTTATATATGTGTATTTATTTATTTATTTATTTAATAAATAGATTTATTTCTACTGGCAGAGTTAAGGCCAATAAAGCCTTCTCTTCAACTCAATCAGTGTAAGAACAATAGCAAATATAAAAATGGCATAAATACAGCAACAATATAAACTAATAATAATAATAATAATAATAATAATAATAATAATAACAATAATAATAATTATTATTATTATGGCTTTTAAGGAACCCGCAGGTTCATTGCCGCCCTCACATAAGCCCGCCATCGGTCCCTACCCTGAGCAACATTAATCCAGTCTCTATCATCGTATCCCACATCCCTCAAATCCATTTTAATATTATCCTCCCGTCTACGTCTCGGCCTCTACAAAGGTCTTTTCCCTCCGACCTCCCAACTAACACTTTATATGCATTTCTGGATTCGCTCATACGTGCTACATGCCCTGCCCATCTCAAACGTCTGGATTTAATGTTCCTAATTACTGACAAATAATAATAATAATAATAATAATAATAATAATATTATTATTATTATTATTATTATTATTATAATTATTATTATTATAAGTTTTGTCATTTCGTACTCACAAAAAACTACTTCCATAAAATTAAATTATTCTCTTAATAACGTCTGTATTTTTTTCCTCCCCTTTATTGTGCTAAAACAGCATGTTCCATTGCATACAATATTTGCAATACTACATGTTATGTTTATGTTACATATTTTATAGCTCATAGTTGATATTCATTTAGCAGTACATTATTGCAATATACAGAGTCGGTTAAAATAGATATTACAATGCAAAAATTAAAATAAATAAAAATTATCTACTCTACACAATATATGATCAACTAGCCAATTATAAATCTTATGCTTAAGTACATTACAAATCCACAATTAATTAATACATTACAAATACACATTACACATCCACAATTAAATTATCTATGTACTATATAGAATCAATCCGCTCGCCAGTTACAAAGCTTATGCCTAAATGCATTATCAGAAAAATGTTGTACAAGTGTTGCAATATTACATACTATGTTTATATTATTAATATAATTTTATATATGTAGAATAGTTCATAGTTATCTAGCAATACACTATTGTAATAGATAGAGTCAAATTTAAATTATACCTTGCAAATGCAAATTTAACATATGTATTACAAATCCACAATTTAAATTGTACCTTACAATTTCACAATTTAAAATATTATACATTACAAATCCACAATTTAAATTGTACCATACAAATTCATAATTTAAAATATTATAGATTACAAATCCAAAATTTAAAAATATGCATTAGAACTCCACAATTTAAATTGTACCTTACAAAGTCACAATTTCAAATATTATACATTACAAATCCAAAATTTTAAAATATGCATTACAAATCCACAATTTAAATTGTACCTTACAAATTCACAATTTAAAATATTATACATTACAAATCCACAATTTAAATTGCACCTTACAAATTCACAATTAAAATATTATACATTACAAATCCACAAATTTAAATAAAATTTTCTACTCTATACAATGGATGATAAGCTAGCTTATGGCTTAAATACATTACAAGACAACGTTGTACAAGTGTTTTAATATATTTATATGCTATTTTTACGTTACATACATGTTCACAGTCATTTAACAATACACTATTGCAATAGACGGAGTCATATTTGAATTGTAAATCACAGATCCACAATTTAACGTCTGTATTATTAGGAAAAATTCTATTAAAGATCTTGGTGTATTACTTACTTCTAAATTATATTTTCACGATCATGTTCAATATATTTATAATCATTCAATAAGAATGCTTGGTTTAATAAGGTCTATAACTTATTCTTTTTCTACTCCTGCGTCTCTATTAATTCTATACTTTACTTTGGTTCGATCTAAACTTGAATATGCATCTGTAGCCTGGAATTCCATTACTTCAACTGATTCGGTGAAATTGGAAAATATTCAATGAAAATTTATTTCCTTATGTGCTTTTCGATTTATACCCAGTTCCTCTGACTTTAATTATGAGATTACCTGTAAATATTTTATCTGTTGTAGCCTTTATTTTAGACATCAAAATATTGATTATCAATTTTTTTTGCAAAGTTATCAAGGGTGATATTGATTGTGAGTCTATCATAAACAATATCCGCCTTTTTATTCCTACAAAGAGTTTAAGATTTCAAAAAAATTTTACAACAGAAATTCAAAATCTCTTTCTCCAGTCTGTAGATGCATAAAATATGCCAATTTGCATGTAAACAATTTAGATCCTTCTAAAGTATAGTTTCGTTTATTAGTATTTACTGTCCTTGTTGTCAGTTTTATTTATGATTGTTTTTTTAAGATATTATTTTATTTATTCTTGCACCTTTGTATCTTCTGTTTGTGTATTGTGCTGAACTATGATTGGCCTCTGGCTTTATTCAGCACACAAATATAAATAAATAAATAAATAAATAAATAAATAAATAAATAAATAAATAAATAATTCTTCACAGATACACATCATGTACAGCATGGCCCGCCGAAGTGGTTTACAAATTGAAAATGGGTCACAGTGTTGTCATCTATCCGCAATATGCGGAAACGGAATCACCTAAGTGAAGTGGATAGGCATTAGACACATACACACATTTTGTCAACTCTGCCATTATGTTTGATGGGCTTCTTATACAAAGTCATAAATATGTAGGTTGCAAAGTGCATTATAGTGCGTTTCACGAATAGAGAGGGTTGCTTTGCCGGATTTTAAACCATTAATTAGCAAGCAGGTCAGTTTTGTAGGAGGACGGAGGACTATCGAATGTTTCAAAAGAAACTTCATAATCCTGGTAGAATATTCGTGTATATATCATGTAACTACTGCACTGCGTTACCCATAACAACCACAGAATTAGGTGGAATTGCTCCTGAAACCAATTTTTTTAAACGGTCGCTCTCCATTTCTTCGTGATAATCCTTAATTGAACGCGACTTGATCCCCAGTAACCCATTTTTTTACAAACTCCTGTTTACTACCGGCATGGAGTACTATAATCCTGGAATCTTTACCATTTGGCGCTCTCAGAACTGGATCGTCATCACTAATCGTCCATATTTTATCTTTTGTCATGTTCATATTTATCCAAGTTTCGCCGGGAAAGAATAAAACACGTTTAGTTGATCTTATATATTTATTTGCACAAAGAAACTGATTAGCGCAACTATGTCCTGACGTTCCATCAAATATTTTTGCGCCATATTATTCTTCTTATAGCGGAACCCAATGTTTCTCATTATCCGCCAGATAATAATAATAATAATGATTTATTTAACCTGGCAGAGTTAAGGCCATACGGCCTTCTCTAACACTCAACCAGGAGTAAAAACTGCGTTATAGAAACACTACAAATTTACAAAGTACACACAAAACTGAATAAGATAATAATAATAAAATGTAAACAACAAGTAAGAAGAAATCAGACATAATATATAACATACAGAAAGAAAGAAAAAAGCATAATAAAATGTGAACAGCAGGTCAAAAATAAATGAGGCCTACAAAGTATAAAAAAATAAGAATTATTGATAATAATAATAATAATAAGAATAATAAATAAGAATAGTAATGATAATAATGATAATAATATCAATAATAATAATAATAAATAAAATAATAACAGGCCTAATAGTAATAATAATACTAATAGTAGTAATACAATAGTGCAGTACAAAGCATACAATGAATACAATATTTTTAAGTATACACAGTAAGGAAAATTATGTTTATATGTAGCTCAACTTATCACATTAGAGATATACCATTATCGGAAAATATGAGAACAAAAATATAAAATAAGTTAAATATCACTAGAACATAAAAAAAAAAATGTGAATACGTGGAAACATGCAATACAACACTTGTCATAATAGTAAGTTAGTTTGGCAACTCGTCATAAGATAATTTTCTAACTTGGATTTGAAAGATTTCAATGTTCGGCAGCCCTTGACTTCAGGCGGCAGAGAGTTCCAGTGACGAGAGGTAGCAACAGTGAAAGATGAGGAATACAGAGATGATGTGTGAAGTGGAATTTCTAGCGTGTTATCGCGTTGTGATCGAGTAGATAGATGATCGAGATGCGGGGAAACACAACTTCCCTTGGTACTTTTTAATGTCATTCAAGCTTTAAATGTAACCTTCTCCACACAACTTAAAATATTTCTTCTCAGTGCATTGTAGTCGAAATTATCTATTTTACAATTAATAATGTTGATATTACTTACACTATTGCTTTGAAATTTTGTATGTGTGTACCAAGTAAAACCCAGAACTACTAGGGCATTCGATAAGAAATGGCAACAATGCTATAAATCAGTGCTCCTAGCGGTGACCATTGAAATCTTGTATTACGTAATACAGCACCAATTGTTTTATAAATTTTCAATATTGAAAGTCTCGAAGTAGCCATATTTTGTAAATAAGTGGCTGTTTCTGATTTGTAGTAAACAATACAGCTCTAAAGGTGCGAACAAAGACTCTTCACAAAAATCCAAGTTGCAAGAGAAAAACATGCAACTCAGTGCTTAGGGCATTACAAGAAGCCTGTGGGAGAGAAGTCCTCCATACTGAACTATTGCAAGTTGAGTGGAAGCGAGGCATTCGCTTTCAGTCAAGAATTTATCCGAAGAGCTTTAGATTGATCAGTGAGAGAGATATCCATAAATGCTGCTGCAGATAGAGTCCGCCGTCTTCTAAGAATTTCGCAACGTATTTTTGACAAGTCAGGAGACTAATTTGAAGCATGTAACATCACTAAATAAATTTAGTGTGAAACAGTAACCATGTTATTATTTTTCGAATGCCCTAGTAGTATGCAAAAATTATTAATTTATCTTTTATAGTTTAAAAATTACCAAATTTCAGTTGAGCCATGAATTTAAGAAAGGGACTATATAGGAAAAAGTTTCCCTAATCCTGGCTTACAAGAGAACATTTTTATTCAGGTCAAGAATAATATTCGCAAGAATGGAGAACAATGGAATGTGATGTTGGAGAAGTTTGTGAGGCTCCAGTAGAAAGGTGACATCCTCATATCGTTTTAAACAAGGTGAAATTTCTCACGTGATTGTAATATAACAATAGGAAATGTATCAGCGTCACATTGTCCATATCTAGTGTACAATTTGTTACATGAGATAAGACTCTAATGCCAGTATAAAGTAGGTACTTTCTTCTGTAGTTTCTGTGAAAGCTTTTACCGGCAAAGGGACTGTAATCCAAAAAGATATACTGTACAACACATTAGTTTTACGAAATTATTGTTGCAATTAGGACTGTGTGTTTTGTTTTGTCTCTCCCTCTTTCTTTCTTCCATCCTCCTATCATTTCTTTCTTTATTATTTGATCTTCTTTTCCCACCTCAACTGTCTCTTTCTTCATTATATTTTCTCGTTTCTTTTCTTTTGCCTATGAGTTTTATGCCTACCTCTTTGTTTCTTCCTTCCCTATACTATATTTTTCCTTCCTTTATCTTTTTATGTATCGATTATTTATTCTCTCATTTTCTTCATTTATTTTATGTTTCTTTGTTCTATTTTATTTTCCTTTTCCTTTTTCTCGCCTTTGTTTTATTTCTTACTCTTTCCTTTCCCTTCCTTTATAATTACTTTCTTTTCTTCCTCTTTTATTTATTATTAATTCCTCTTTTTCGCCCTTTATTTTTTCTTTCTTTAAATTTTCTCTCTCTTTTTCTTTCGCCTTCATATTTTATTTATCTTTTTTTCATTCCATAAATAATTTCTTTCTTTTTTTCCTCTTTTTACTTATTTATTATTTATTCCTCTTTTCCTCCTCTATTCTTTACATCATTGTATTTTCTCTTTTCATTTCTTTTGCCTTCATATTTTATCTCTTACACTTTCTTTTTTCTTTCCTTACATAATTTCTTTCATTTTGATTTAGTTTAATTCCTTGTTTCCTCCTTTATTATCTTTTTTTGCTTGTTTTAATTTTCCCTTCACTTTTCCATCCGATTTCATGTTTCATCTCCTTGTCTTTCTTGCATTCTTATAAATAAATTCTATTTTCTTTATCTCATTTATTTATTTATTTACTTCTCTTTTTTCTATATTATTTTTTCTTTATTTTATCTTCTCTTCGCTTTTTCTTCCTTTCTTTGTGTTTTAAATCTTCCTCTTTCCTTCTCCCTTATATCATTTCTTTGTTTTGTTTTTTTTTTTTAATTTAATATTCATTCCTCTTTTCCTAATTTATACACTTTTTATTATTCTTTTGTCTTTTCCTTCTACTTTCATATTTTATCTCTTCGTCTTGCTTTATTTCTTGTTTTCTTTTCATCACTTCTCTGCCTCTTTTCACTTATTTACCATCTGACTCTGTATCTTCCTGTATTCGTTTACTTAATTCCATTTTGTTCCTTTTTCCTATCGTCTTCGTTCCATTTATTTAATCCATTTTCATTTTCTCCTCTTATTTTTATTCTTCTGTTCTCTATCTCTTTATATGAGCCTGTAGCTCGGTCGGCTAAGGCTTGTCTGTCGATCCAGAGTTGCGCTCGGGCGCGAGTTCGATTTCCGCTTGGGCTTATTATTTGGTTGGGTTTTTTCCGAGGTTTTCCCCAACCGTAAGGCAAATGTGAGGTAATTTATGGCGAATCCTCGGCCTCATCTCGCCAAATATCATTTCGCTATCACCGATTTCATCTACGCTAAATAACCTCGTAGTTGATACAGCGTCGTTAAATAACCAAATAAAAAAAAAGTATATGAGTCTGAAAGATTTATATGGACGACATATCACTATATCCTTCCACAAAATCCATACTATCAAAGTCCTTCGTGTTTCGAGGAAATAATTGACCGACAAATAACCACCATGGTATTAATTTAATTCCAAGATTTGACATAATATTTTATGACAAGTTGATTACAGTACAACAAGACAATGATGCTAATTTATGACTTCACTTTAAACAGTTCAACTTATGGAGCGACAAGTTCGCGGGAAATCAAATTTAACATATTATTCCCCTAATCTGTGTAATCGTGAAAAAGAAACCAAGTTTTTGTCTATTATGGCCTAGAAACGAGTTTTTGTAATTAGATCCAGTTCTCAGTATGCAAAATCGATGCTTCACAAGAATTTTCTCAATTCTGCAGCTTTCCATTCCTTCCCAGCTGAGTCAACTGTGCATAAACGTTAATGACACAGCTTGAGTCTTGTTACCAACCATTCATAATCTGGAACAATTTTACGCAGTACCGCACGTTACAGCACACTTTATATAATCAGAGTAAGGTATAGTGCCCTATATTCTGAGGTTGGGTTGGAGACTTGTTCATAGTCATTCATAACTGAATCACTGTAGCTAGACGAAAACAATACATATTACTATAAGTAGACCGAGGAACTTCACGCAATTCCATGTTTCTATTGATTTGACTTATTGAAAAATTAGAAGTGTATCTTTGCCGATCATGGTTTTTACTTTCGAATAAACCCTACTTTATTTTGCAGAGATGCATATTTTAGGGATCCGCCAGGATTAGAACCCATGTTACCAGCGTGAAAAATACGCTTGAGCCGTTCGGTTATGGTTCTTCTTGTCGCCGTTGACGTTCCCCTCAATGCATTACGGGATAGGAACTACTGGGTGTTCATTTCAAAGTGTGTCATGACGTCACTGTGAGTCAGCGATTTGAAGCGAGTTTCAGCTTTTATGTCAGAGAAGTTGCCTATTATTCAAGGCGTTCAATCTGAACTTGAGAACGCGTACGGTATAACTTGAACGTCGTAGCAACAGATGGCGGTCTGTAAAGTCTCTGTGCTACCATAACCTCTTTCGAACTGTTTTGCGCGGGCAAGTCGTACGCAGGGTATTTGTTATCATCGGTTGCGTACCGCAACATTCCACAACACAAATCAAATGTTCCATGTCCATATTGACCGTCCAAGTTAATGTCAACAAATACGTAAGTAATCGTCTTAACCCTCTTGCCATATCCAGACAGTAAGAAAAAAACTCACCTCAGTACGTGTTTCTAAACAGTTCACATTCCTGCCACTACCAGCGTTACCGTACGTATTGGTACGTACTCTTCAGAATGAACGCCGTACTTGCTAGGCAACTTCTCTGGCACATAGGTAATACGCATTTGCGGAAGTGTAGGAAGATTGAATTCTCTAGGCTCATCGGCTATCCACATGACGGCATACGGCGATCCATGACACACTTTGAACTGAACACACAGTATATAGCACCGCATGATGATCAATGAAGCAGTGGTGGGGTTCCGGTTAGGGGAAACGGGAATATTCCTCGAAAACTTACCATCTAGCACCATATTTGTCACCACAAATTCCACTTGGACCTGCCAGGATTCGAACTCATGTTACCAGCGTTGAAAGCCGACCTCGAGTCGTTTTGCTAACGGTGCGCCACAAAAAGAATGTAACATTTATACAGCAAAATCCGTTAAGAGAATAAGAAAGGGGTGGAGTAATCATATCAGTAGATCGGAAAACAGTAATTGGTTAGAAGCTAGCAAGAGATGGAAAACCAACAGGAGAAAGAAAACCAGGAAGACCAAACAGAAAATAGATTGAAATTTACGGATCTTTATGACAACCACCCACCATAAATATGGAACTGTATCAAGAAAAACACCCACTGCTGTTTATAATATTGATGAACGATATTATTAAAACATGTGGGAAAAGTACCAAAAAACTCTCTATTGGCTTATGAAACCTGTTAACATTTCGGAGTTAGCTTTTGCCGATGATCAGGTATTACTGGCAAAAACTGAAAATGATCTGAAACATAATCTCAGTGTCTGGAATAGAGAAGTAAAGAAAAGGAACATGAAGATTAACGTAGAGAAAACCAAAACAATGATAATCAGCAGAGAAGAAAAATCACATACCATTAAATTAGGGAACCAACTACTGGAACAGGTTAAGCAATTCAAATATCTTGGTTCTGATATCAACAGTGATGGTAGAATAGAAGCAATCAATAATAGAATTTCAGCAGCAGGAAGATTGTAGGCCTATTATATGTTAAACAAAAATGTTATTAATAAAAAAGAAGTTTCCAAGAAAACTAAATTAATAGTATATAAAACCACGTACAACCCTACATTAATATATGGAGCCGAGACATGGTCTCTGACCTCCAAACATAAGTCAACTACAAGCCATGGAAATGAAATATTTAAGAAGAATAGAAGGAAAAACTAGAAGAGATAGAATACGGAACCAAACAATAAGGCTAGGTCTAGGAATTGATCCTCTCGTAGAACAAATAAAATTATCACAATTAAGGTGATCTGGACATCTGGCTAGAATGAACAATGATAGATACTCAAAAATAGCGTGGCAAGTTAGAATGGAAGGAAAAAGGCCTAAAGGAAGACCGAGGCAAACCTGGGAACAAGGAATCCAAGATACCATGCGGGAGAGAGGGATCGAATGGAAAGAGGCAAGGTCCATTGCTCAGGACCGTGAGAGATGGAAGGCTCTTTGTAATACCTCTACACCAGGTGGTAGAAGAGGATCGACTAAGTATCAAGAAAAACAAGTAGCTTGCCTAGATGATGATGATGATGATGATGATGATGATGATGATGATGATGATGATAATGATGGACAGCTACAAATTACTGGTACCTTCGTATAATGCGGTACGGTATGGACCATTGACTCAGCATTTTCACAGAGTCCGTACGCCATCTGATATGTCTAAACGCACTCACCCGTATCCAAGACATAATAAGACTCACAATCATACCTGCAGTAACAGGGATGCTTCGCTGCATGAAGAAATCGAAGCGCGAACTCTTGCATAAGCAAACATTACGAGTGAGAAGCTCTTTGTTCAGCTGGACTCCTAAACAAAGCAGCCTTTGATAAGGTTTGCACATATTAGTTCACAACACATGTGGGCACTTATAAGGTTATAACCCTAAAGACTATAAAAGACTTTATTTGCACTAACCCATTTCTCTGACGACAACTAAAACAAAACGACTTCTTCGAACGTATACATAAACATTTTAGCATGATCCAGTAACAAGATGACGAGTTATGAAGAAAGAGTTCTACCACAAGCTGGCAGATCACTGGCTTACGAGACCACGGACCCCAATTAACAAAGTTATGGTTATGAGGGGTTTTCTCGGGGTTCTCTCGTTTTTTTCTTTTTCTCTCGTCATTCCATTAACACTCTCCATAAAATTGGTAATGGCTTTAGTACCACTCGAAATATTAATATCGGTGTTTCACAGGGGTCTGTCCTTGGTCTTATTTTGTTTTCAATATATAATCATGATTTACTGGCAATTAATTTAGAAAAATTAAATGGTGAGATATTTTCGTATACGGACTACACTGTTGTTATTTTTTAGGTAAACTTGCGAAGATACCTACCTTAATGCAAATAATGACATCAAATTGATTAAAAATTGGTTTGATTCCAACATAATTGTGTTAAATCGTATTAAAACTACGGTTGAAACATTTTCGTTAACATCTGTTGGTATTAAATCTCCCCTGATTCGCTCTTGTATTTAAAAACGCATACACTGAATTGTCTTAATAATTGTAACTGCCCTAGTCTAAATTAATCTCAAGTTCGAAATAATGATCGACGAACACTGACGTTGGGACAAACATGTTCTTTTTCTTCGCATTAAATTAAATTTTCATAATGAAGATGGATGATGATGATATTGATGATGATGAACGTACACGATAATTATTGAAGTTAGCTCCTAATAATATATGCTGTATTAAATGCATTACAGCTTTTATTTATTCTTTCAAATAAAGAAACAAATGGACTTCTTCTGTAAGTGTGCCGAAGGAATGAAACAAAGCAATAATAGTTCCCATCTGTAGAAAGTAGCGTAGACAAGGCGAGGCGAAACCTTATTCTCTTGGTTCTGAAACACGCCTACAGCAACGAAATTTGCTTGGATTTTATTACTCTGAAGTGAAGACTTAAGAATAAAAAATAAAATAGAGTCGCCAAGTTTATTACGGTCAGAGACCTTCACGTAGCACACGGTTCCGCCATTTCTAACTGCCAATGTGTGCCGTAAAATAATTATGATACCGGGATACCCAAATGTTCTAGTATCTCAATTTACATGGCTCCAAAGAATAATTTTACGACATTAGTACTAAAACAGTGTAATTTTCGTGTTCCCTTCTCATAAGGAACCAATTCATAGGATTTATCTGCCAAAGTGTCAAAATGAAATTCAAGTACAGTCTCTCCCTAAAAGCTTTTAAGACCACCTGTGTTAGTGGGATAATTTTTTCTGGCACTACATTCATGTTCAACTGTCACGTTATTAGTTTATTTAGGCTATAAGTTAATGCATTTCATTGAAGATAATGCTGGAAGATGTACATTTTAGTACAAGAAACATAGTGATTCAGGAATCAGAAATTAGTCTTGAAAATATGATTCTTTACTTACTTACTCACTTACTTACAAATGGCTTTTAAGGAACCCGGAGGTTCATTGCCGCCCTCACATAAGACCGCTATTGGTCCCTATCCTGAGCAAGATTAATAAAATCCCTAGCATCATATCCGCCTCCCCAAAGGTCTTTTTGCCTTCAGTCTCCCAACTAACACACTAATTTATATTCATATAAATATAAAACCAAAAGTTCAGACAAGATATGCTTGATAGAACCGAAATGTACCACAACTGTAGCATATAATCACAGTAGCAACTTCGGTCCAAGATTTTACGACATTATAATAGCTAAATTCCCAAACATACAATTACTAATACTCCTTATTTTAAAAAAATCAATAAAAAAGATTTATGTTTAGAGACAAAATTTAAAGTTAAATTATTGTGATATATGTTTTTTCGCCTTCTTTTTTCTTTTTTTACTCTATTATTTAATAAAATCTCTTAACATGATGTGGAATGCACCCTGAGCACGAGTAACTTACTCTTTCTGGGAGTGCTAGAGTGTTTTTACATTAAGAAAAGCAATATGTATCTTTGTTCTGGCAATAAAGTATTATTATTATTATTATTATTATTATTATTATTATTATTATTGTTATTATTATTATTATTATTATTATTATTATTATTATTAATATGGATTTTTGGATTCGCCCATACCTGCTACATGCCCTGCCCATCTCAAACGTCTGGATTTAATGTTCGTAATTAAGTCAGGTGAAGAATACAATGCGTCCAGTTCTGTGTTGTGTAACTCTCTCCATTCTCCTGTAATTTCATCCCTCTTAGCCCCAAATATTTTCCTAAGAACCTTATTCTCAAACATCCTTAATCTCTGTTCCTCTCTCAAAGGAAGAGTCCAAGTTTCCCAACCATACAGAACAACCGGCAATACAACTGTTTTGTAAATTCTAACTTTCAGTTTTTTTGAAAGCAGACTAGATCATAAAAGCTTCTAAACCGAATAATAACAGGCATTTCCCATATTTATTCTGAGTTTAATTTCCTCCCGAGTGTCATTTATATTAATTGTTACTGTTGCTCCAAGATATTTGAATTTTTCCACTTCTTCAAAGGATAAATTTCCAATTTTTATATTTCCATTTCGTACTATGTTGTGATCACGAGACATAATCATACACCATGTATTTTCGGCATTTACTTTCAAATCTATCTCTTTACTTGCTTCACTTAAAATTCTCGTGTTTTCCCTAATCGTTTGTGGATCTTCTCCTAACATATTCACGTCATCCGCATAAACAAGTAGTTGATGTGACTCGTTTAATTCCAAACCTCCCTGTTATCCTGGACTTTCCCAATGGCGTATTTGAGAGCAAAGTTAAAGAGTAAAGGTGATAGTGCATCTCCTTGCTTTAGCCTGCAGTGAAGTGGAAAAGCATCCAATAGAAACTGGTTTATACGGAATACTATTCTTTATTCTTTTTAATACTAAAAACTTAACAAGCCATCTTAAACATTATACTGGTTGCTGATAAAATTGTTAGAATAACTAATGGAAAAATGTATACTGAAATGTGATGCAAGTGCATAACCAAATGCTTCGTTTCCTTTCTATGTATTACAAGCCCGTCAGTTTATGACCGGTTACGTATGTTTAATGTGTGTGAAAAAATTGTTTTAAATTATTGTAAACTTCATTCTGTTATATCCAAGAATCTGAATGAGCCAGTAAAACCGGTATATTTAGATCTATTATTGTTGCACAGATTGAGAAGTGCTTGTGTACGCCAATGAGTTGGAGACAGCTAGTCTGAAGAATTTATGGAAGGGAGATCATTTTGCTTCAGTTGGTAGCTACAACAAAATCGTGGTCCTCTTCTTACAAGTGAGCGGCACAGCGTGGTACAGTGCATGTTTATGGATTTACTGCAGCTATAGCTATTTGGAGTAGACACTAAAACTATTTTCATATTAAGGAGGTCGCAGAAGAAGGGAAGCACTTAATTCTGAGAACTGCGAACTCTGATGTAAAAGTTTTGTACGCAACTGAAATATACACAGTGTTATGTGTCACATATACAAGGCGTATCAAAAGTCCGGTAACACTTTTAATATTTTATTACACAAAAACTACTAGTGATAGCACTTTCAAACACACGTCAGTTTAAAGTCAAACTCTCAGAGTTATTCAGCCGCTTAATTTTCAGCGACGAAGCGACATTCCATACGAGTGGGAAAATTAACAAGCACAACTGTCGTGTTTGGGGTACACAGAAACCTCACAGAATCATTGAACATGAGCGTGATTCACCATAGGTGAATGTTTTCTGCGCGTTGTCACAACGAAAACTGTACGGACCTTTCTTCTTCATTGAGGCTACTGTGACTGGACATTCATATCTGGACATGTTGAAGCAATGGTTGGTGCCTCATCTTAGACAAGATCTCGATGACGATTTCATCTTTCAGCAAGATGGGTCTCCGCCACATTTCCACAATGCAGTTCGTGCTTACCTGAATACGGAGATGTCTGATTGTTGGATAGGACGTGCTGGAGTAAGGGACAGATGTTTCATGATATGGCCACCAAGGTCACCCGATATGACTGCATGTGACTTTTTTTCTATGGGGGTATCTAAAGGACCGTGTGTTTGTACCGCCTTTGCCACGTGATTTAGAGGAACTAAAAACCAGAATTCGAGAAGCTGCCGCCACGGTCACAGAGGATATGTTGAAAAGGGTATGGGAAGAGTTTGATTATCGTTTGGACATCTGCCGAGTCACTCGTGGTTCACACATTGGATCTCTGTAAGGTGTAAACAGAACTTTGAGAGTTTGACTTTAAACTGACGTGTGTTTGAAAGTGCTATCATTAGTAGTTTTTGTGTAATAAAATATTGAAAAAGTTACCGGACTTTTGATATGCCCTGTATATAATTTCGACAATATAACAACAGATAACAGTACCTTCTATCGCCTACATGTTTCTGCAGCGCGTAGTTTAAAATCGCCCGTTTCCCTGGCGAAGTCTGTACGTAATATCACAAAGAAGGTTAATTTGTTGAAATTTTGTATTCTTGAACTACCGTCCTGCATGTGGAGCGGCAATCTTAGAAAGCAAAGCACTAATCCAGATTAATAGGGGAACAGATAGACGCTGTGGGGTGAAGTTTGCGGAATGGAAACCAGTGCATAGAAACGCAGGCTAGAATGTAGATTAAGCTGATATCTCCTAGTGCAATTATTGGCGATATCGTCACGTTGCCAAGTGGGTTCTCTTCCCGGTGGGCATTGCTCCAGCGCTCACATTCCTGCGGACACAATGGCGTACAGTTACAGGTGCGATCTCTCTTGTTGACATCGGGTCGCGGTCCTGATCAGCATTCTGTATCAGCGGCGTCCCACCTCCGCGGTCCAAGCATTCCTACCGAATTCTGTTTATGAGCAAGTGATGGACACATGCAGACATCCGTTATGACCCCTAGACAGCAATGCATCAGCGCTACCATAACAACGAGTTATGAGGTTTAAAATTCATTTTGTTTACAGCGCTCCTAAAAGAGTGACTTTTTTATTCATATTTTACTTCGAAATGACATTCTTCCTTTCAAAACATTACAAACATTCACAATAATATTCATTTTTTAATGTTTTAAAATGATTCAACAATTTATATTTTGATTTTAACACATACTGTATACGAAAACATTGAAAGTCACTAATATTGACAAAAACAATGTAGCCTATTTATAGCCTACTTATATTACTCTCACTGAAATAAGTCTTAGTTTTAAAGGATGCATATTCGCAAGCAAGCACTTCTTTAAGATATTTTAACCTTGATTTTAACTTGCACATTTTTAGATTAATATTTTCTGACATAAACTGAATCGATTTTTTGTAAAACAACACATGTCAGCAACAAATGGTTTGTGATAAACAGGAAAAACTTCTTAAAAAGTTATTTGAAATAAAATACAAATTAAAAAATGTTGTACATACTTAGGAAATGTACATTCTACAATAAAAACAGTTCTAACGAGCTGTATTAGAAAATTAATAGCTTTCTTGTGCTGCTGACATGTGCAGTTTTGAAAAAAAAAATTTAAACGCTTACTGTATTGTGTTTAATCTAAACTTATAGGCCTATATCATTTTCAGCTTCTACATTATCTTTAGTAACAGGATAGTTAACTATATCATCATAAAAATGATTATATTTGTCTGAGATTTAACATGACATGTGCAGTTTCTCCAAACATTGAATATTTCCCGATATAACCATAACCTTAGTTTTAGCATTGACATGTGTACAGTACGATTATTTAGTCCTAACAGTCGCCGGAGATGTGCGCCTGGGTCAGGCGAGTCCATTTAGTGTGTTTGGGTTAGTCACTCGCTTGCCTTCGGAGCAATCGGATGTCATGCGTGCGGTAGAGCGGTATGTTTCCAGTACAATTAAGCTGTACTGCATTCCTTTACCGACCGCTCGCCCTTATCTCTACTCCGGAGCTCTCCCCACTACTCCTATTACTTCCCCTCTTTCGCGTCGCTGAGCTGTCACGACTAAATAATCGGTCTGTACTTACTACACAAACACGTATATCGACACTCAAGGAACAAACTAGTGCCAGTAACTCAATTTCGATCAAAATCTGACATGACGTGTTGTTTTACAAAAAATATCGATTCAATTGTTGCTTACTGTAATCTTGACTTCCTTCTCCAAGCATGGACAATATGTCATAGAAATTATGCATAATGTATATGTAATGATTTTCGTGATATTTGAGTACTTAAATTGTTAATTTGTTTTTATGATCAAACTTTAAGACCTGAAGATGTTCGAAGTAGAGGGAAAACGTTTGTCAGCATAAATAAGTTGACATAAAATACTTTGAAGTAGATAAGCCACAGATGGAAATATTATTTATATAAGTTTACTCCTGGATACTGAATATAAACCAAATTCGACTGATAGTTAAGGGGAAATCGCTGTACACAGGACAGGCATATAAACCGCATGACCAGGGCCGGGTATTTATGGAGATCGCGAAAATCACGACATAATAGATATACAATCGATTTTTATTAATCTTTACGAATTAAGTGATTCTGATTAATAATATGCGGATAAAACAATCGCGACAAATCGCGAAATAGAATTCTAATAGCGAAATATGAACACATTCCCGAATTATTACTATTGCATCGTTTTATAGCGGATTTCATATTCTGAGTTTTTTTTTTTATTTTTTTCTCTTCAATTTGTTATATATTCAAGTAGGCTACATTACATGGTATTCCAGGTGTTCTGATTACATTAGTGAACTCAAAGGAAGTGTTAATTTGAGGACTGCATGCTTTTTCGTTTTTAATGAATGTGTGTTAAGAAATTTGAGGAGGCCGAGACGTAGATGGGAGGATAATATTAAAATGGATTTGAGGGAGGTGGGATATGATGATAGAGACTGGATTAATCTTGCACAGGATAGGGACCGATGGCGGGCTTATGTGAGGGCGGCAATGAACCTGCGGGTTCCTTAAAAGCCATTTGTAAGTAAGTATGCCTAAGTAAGTGTGTTAAATACAGTCCCAATCCAACAAATAGGTATTGTCTATTGGCCATACCGCACCTTTACAGAATCCAACGAACCTTCAATATTAATTATTTGGAAAGTAATATTCTTACTAGCCACCGGCGTGGCTCAGTCGGTTAAGGCGCTTGCCTGCCGGTTTGAAGTTGTGTTCGGGCGCGGGTTCGATCCCCGCTTGGACTAATTACCTGATTGGATTTTTTTCGAGATTTTCCCCAACCGTAATGTGAATGCAATGTAATCTAGGCTATGGCGAATCCTCGGCCTCATCTCGCCAAATATCATCTCGCTATCACCAATCTCATCGACGCTAAATAACCTAGTAGTTGATACAGCGTCGTTAAATAACCAACTAAAATTAAAAAATATATATATATTCTTACTGAGTTAATACTCAGATTCCAAAATAAATACATTTTCCAAAATTTCCATTAATCTCCGCCAAGAGTACAAATCAATCTCTATCAATCTTCGCCGACACCAATATTAAAAAACACAAATGATAAAATTAATCTCCACAAATACCTGCCCCTGCGCATGATCAAAGTCTGTTTTTCAGTATCAGAGAAGCTAAAAACCTGGATTTTCGGAAAATCTCAAAAACGCTTTTTTCAACATTACAATATCTTTTTGTCTTTTATACGAGCACATTACAAAAGCGAAGAAAAATATATTCGTATGCATATCAATTTACTTCCGGATATCATCGACACTGAATAAGTCACGTATTTGAAAGTATCGTTAAATAAACCAATAAAATAATGCACTACATAACCCCGATAAGTGTGTTTAAAGACCATATTCTCTAATCTCTGAAACCTACTTTACATAATTTGTACGTATAAACTGTGTGTTAACCACTAACTACTTTCATAAAGAAGTCATCTCGAGTTACAAATTGAATCGAGGTTGTTATTTAACCGGTGACTTTACCATGTGTTGTCAGCAATTGATTGCTCATTCAAGTCACACTTACGTCTTGGAGAACGTAATTTCACGTGGTGAAAAGAGTTTTTATTAAACGCGCAGAGAAATTTGTTCGACAGCGCGTCCTAAATAAGTTGCCAGAACATTTGAACCAGGGCAAGAATGAAGCACTGAAAACCAACAACGGAATCACACCTGTTTTATGTTTGAATCCAGTTCACGAAACTAATGGATTTGCGGTTTAAAGTTTTTCTCATCATTCTGATGAGCAGATAATTAGCGTTCCATACTATCTCATAACTTAAAAACCGTTACTATAGTGTCTTATTCCTCTTTTTTGTCTTTGTGAGAAAAAGTGGTTTCCTAGCTGATTTCGTAGCGGGCGTTGATCTTGGAGATGTGACTAAGATGAAATACGTAGACCCTATCCGGTTGTTGAAGACGTAACGCTATGACGATACCAGTTGTTATTAGCAGTAATAACACACGTAAAAGAATGAAATAACCGGAACGGCCTGCGAGAATATCTGCCATTTGCTTGTACTTCACTTCTCTGCCGAAGATGAATCACAACTTGTTACTCAATATGATTATTTGTATATATTTGTAACACTATCTGATAATCCTTAGGTTGTAACAACGATGTCATAACTGCGGGTCGTTCTCCGTGCAGAAGAGGACGAGCAATATCTACGAGTATCGTGGGAGTCTAAGCCTTGGATTGTCTGAACGGACGCATGCGACGTGCGAGGTGCGAGGCCCGCCTCGCACAAATCCGGACTGCACGAGAGATAGTGAGTGGTTTCTATGGCTGCGAGGTGCGAGGTCTGCGCACATCGCAGTTATAGAAACCACTCACTGTCTCTTGTGTAGTCCGGATTTGTGCGAGGCGGGCTTCGCACCTCAGAAATACCAAGGCTTTAGAAATCAAGCGGAGGTAAATGGTCAGGCATATCTCCGATATATTACTTCTTAGGCTAAATAGTATTCTGTTAGAACTCTCTACATCTATTTAAAGACATCTTTACTTTTGAACGACATCACAGAATTCTCAATGGCGTCGTGATTAGGCCTATAGTTGAATACATTCCGTACAAAACTTAGACAGAATGAAATTTAGGTACCCGTAATTTCTCTTCTGTATCTGGCTGTTGGACTTTGTAAAGTTTAAAAAAGGACGCTAATCGTGTAAGAAAAACGGAAATAATCAGCTTTTGAATTAAATTATGCCATGTACATGAATATAAACTAAAATAAGTTAAACATTTTATATAGCCCACGGTATAAAAATAAATCATTAAAGAAATAAAAATTACATCCTTAGGTTTTCTTCATCACCATTTAGAACTCTCCACATCTGTTTAAAGACACATTTACTCTTGAACGACATCACAGAATTCTCAATGGCGTCGTGATCAGGCCTATAGTTGAAATCATTCCGTACAAAACTTAGAATAAAATTTGTATGAAATTTAGGTACCCGTAATTTCTCTTCTGTATCCGGCTGTTGGACTTTGTAAAGTTTAAAAAAGGATGCTTATCGTGTAGGAAAAACGAAAATAATCGGTTTTTTTAATTAAATTAGGTCATGTGCATGAATATAAACTAAAATAAATTAAACATTTTATATTGCCCACGGTATAAAAATAAATCATTACACTATCATTAAAGAAATAAAAATTACATTCTTAGGGATTCATCACCACCATATATATTTTTCTAATTCATTATCATTACTATTTTAAACTATTGTTGTATATTTACTATTTGATATAATTCCCATATTGTTTTTTTTTCTCTTTTTTTTTTCGGAAATTGAAAGGTTATATAGTCTATAATAATATAAATTTATTATTTATTGTTCGAACTGTATAAATGTTGCATAATTTACTTATATTCTGGACCCAGGTGATCAACTGCAGTTCAGCAGCAGGCAATTAATAAATTTTATTAGTAAGCCTAGTAAATTCCGATATTGTTAGTCTGCGTATACCAAACGTGCACAATAAATAACTCATAAATAAAAAACACTGCAAACATGAATTATTTAACAACATCGAAGGAATGCATAAGATGGAGGAAATACAAATCGAAGACATCAGACAAATCTTAAAAATTAATAATAATAATAATAATAATAATAATAATAATAATAATAATAATAATAATAATAATTTCATTATAGAAAATTAACTTAAAATTCATAAACCGAGTAAAAATTACAGTTGTTCCGGCATTAATTAGGGAATAACATATCGACTAACCTAGCAGAAGAGTTCGAAAATGTAAAATGAACTTCAATTTATTTATTGAACAGAAACTCACCTAACTCATAAAATGATTATGACGATGTGTATGATGGCGATGACGATGACGGTAATGATAACGACGATACTAAGATTATGGAGATGACAAGGGCAATGGTGATAAGACGACGAAGACGACAATAATGACGTTGACGAATGATAACGATGACGACGAATGATGATGACGACGACAATGATGACATTGAAGATGACGGCGGCGGCGATGATGATGACGAAGGTGATAACACGAAGAGAATGGGGATAGCGACGAAGATGATGGCGATGACAACGAAAACGGAATACGAAGGCGATGATGACTTCCGTTAATAATAGTGGTCACGACAGTTCTGATGCTGATTTTATTTTTCTTTTAGTAGGTTATTTTACGACGCTTTATCAACATCTTAAGTTATTTAGCGTCTGAATGAGATGAAGGTGATAATGCCGGTGAAATGAGTGTGGGGTCCAGCACCAATAGTTACCCAGCATTTGCTCATATTGGGTTGAGAGAAAACCTCGGAAAAAACCTCAACCAGGTAACTTGCCCCAACCGGGAATCGAACCCGGGCCACCTGGTTTCGTGGCCAGACGCGCTAACCGTTACTCCACAGATGAAGGTCAGAACCACAATTCTGATGCTGATGAGGAAGACTCCTATAATGACTTTAACAATGTGAAAGTCGAGGTCAGCGATGATTACGACGATTACAATAACATTATCTCCCATAAGGACGACATTGATGATGATGACGACTCCTACAATGACGTTGATAATGGAAACGATGATGCTCATGATGACGGCGACGTCGATGATGACAAAAATGACAATAATTATAACGGTGGTAATAGTGGTGATACGATGACGATGTGATGATAAATGACAATGATGAAATTACGATGGTAATGATATAATGATAACAGTAAGGACGACGATGACGATTGTAGTAATGGTAATGACGAGAATGATGCCAATATTCGAAAAGTATGCGCATTAAGGGAGCAAGTGTTTCATTTCAGTATACTATTTAACATGCAAAATACGTACTTGCTGTGGAAGCATTTTACTCTCAGGTTCTCTGCGTGTTGTTTTTTTTTTTTTTTTAATGTCAAATATTTGAGCTGCACCATGTGTACGTATCAACTACAGGACCTAGCCTAATAACCTTTAAATTTCCGAAACAAACATTATTGCCGCCCTAGGTTCTTGGACCTCGTAACAAGGCCTCCTTTATGTGCGGTTTCTCGGACAGAGCCACTTTCGACGCCGAGCCAACCACCTGTAGCAAACCACAGCCACAGTGCCAATTGGTGTGGTTTCACTCCTGCTAACAATTTGCAGTGCAAGTGGATATTCGTAAGCGTGCAATTACGTACATGCTGAGGCAGACTTCAAGTGCCACCACACAAATTATGACTGGAGTACCAGGAATGAACTCCTTGTTTTCTTCTTCCGTTCTGTTTGAACGTGACTAGAGAACAATAATGTGTGCAAAACCACGGCACAAATAATGCTGTGTGTGTCTGTGGCGGAGCCTTGTTTCGAAGAAGACCAGAGGGATTCGAAACATGGTTCTATTACCCTCCCAATCCAGTGTCACATTGACGATAGACTGTTCCTTTGGATATCAGAAATTAAATCACTGGCTTTCCCAAAACACGCTATGAAATATTTCACACAAAACGATTTTTTTTCCTCAAAAAGGAAGCGAAAACGAACAAAATTGTATTTAACTTTTTTGTTTGAAATATCTCAAAGAATAACTCCTTGAAATTAATGACATTACTTGTGATTCAGCCTGTATAATGGCGGAAAAAGATATGATTGTATATTTTTTAAAGTATATTGGTGTTGCTTTTATAACATATTTAATTGAGTGTGCATTAGCCGTTAAATATTCTAAATATCAAAACTAGCAAATCCTGTCTGCTAGAGATTTGTGTCTTCAATCCACGTACCTACCGTAGCAGAGTTGCCACACGTGGGAACATGTTTCATTGCACATTAATCCAGGATTTCCCAGCCTTGTAAAACAACGTAAGCAAAGGTTTTATAGAAACAATTTTCCTATTTATTTTGAGCAAATAAAAACTGTGACAATTTCAAAATAAAATTTATCTTTTAAATACTGTGAATGTGTGTTCGTACTTAAATAAATACAAGGAATTGATAGCAAACGGAACATAGACCTATTGTATGAACAGGGACATCATTTTATTTTTACTAACATGTTTAATATTAACTTGGCTAAACCTCTGGATCAACGCCGTTTGCTACCCCCTTCCACGACTGGAATTCGATGATACTGGCGTAATATACAAACAAATCACTTTACTAGATATAGGAGGGAAGAAAAGTAGTTCATCCATTTACGTAAACTAGGAAATATCGCGCTTTTGAGTTTGATCATTTTCATTAGCTTTTTGTTTACTCAAAATACATTACAGTATTAACAATGAGTGTTTTTACTCACGAACTGAGCTGTCCATGTGGACGTATTCATTATGCAGTGTATATTATACTGTCTACAGCACATTAGCGTACAATATAGAGCATGAAGTTAAATTGAAAAATAATCATAATATGGATATTTAAACACATTTTTTAAAATGGTAGCCGTTCATTTCGATACAGGCTTCAGTTCTAATGTGCATATTATCGCACTATAGATTATTTGTAACTAATCCCAATTACCAGTTTCGTCCTTCGTACTAGTAGTAGTATTTATTTAGTATTTATTTATTTATTTAATTTAACCTGGTAGAGATAAGGCCATCAGGCCTCTGCCCCTCTACCAGGGGATTACAACTATAACATGGACAATAAAATTACAATTAATATTAAATTCACAATTACAATAAAAATTAAAGTACGACAAGAATACCTGATTAATGCAAGCTAGACATTTTATCATAGAAGTTAAGAACAAAGAATGTTTTTGTATTTACTGAATTACAAATTAAACCTACAATAACAAAATTCTATAGTGATGAAATTACCGGATATTGAAATATTTTGTGATAGATTAAGAGAACTATTTACAAGAAACCATGTCTGAACGAGTCTCAATTACTGACCAAGTGCCTAGTAAGTTTGCGTTTGAATTCAATTTTATTTCGACAGTCCCTGATGCTAGCAGGTAACGAATTCCAGAGTCTTGGTAGGGCTATTGTGAAAGAGGATGAGTATGAGGAGGTGCGATGGGATGGTATTGTTAGTATTGTTTCATGGCGAGTAACTCATGTTGAAATAATTGTGTACCTACTCTATAAAAGAGTACCTTACGTACTGTAAATTCAATCTTCACTTCTGCCCGATCCGAAAAGATAAAATTACTCATACATACAGTACTATCTACTGTCCGTCCAAGTGGTTATGTCGTAGGGTCGTAGAAAGGGAGGAAATCACGTGACAGTTAATTACTTAACGAGGCCCTTTTATTTAAGTTACTTTAAACAGTTGTATAATATTACGTAGACGTCCAATTCATAACAGAAATTAATGTTCTCAGAAAAGAGCTAAGTCAGCCCAGCCACTAGTTGGCGAATAAAAGCTGGTGGGGGAGACCGGGATACAACGTAGGCAAATGGACGACAGTACCTGTGCGAAAATGATTCAATATTGAAAGCCCTTTCGTCACTGGAAAACGCGAACATATTTTTGGAACGTACTGTTTACTGTGACCGTAAGGCTACCATGACTATATGCGGTCTTGGATCTGTGTGGAGGACGGTTGAACTTCATTAGTAGAAGGGGTGGGAGTGAAGTACATTCAAAACTCGGGTACAATAACAATTGAAGTAAAAATAAAATTGTCCCTGTATTAGAAGAAATCAATCAGAAAAATCGAACTATCTGTATAGCTAAGATAATTTGATACCAAATTTTCTTTCGTACAGAAATGTTTTCTTTCTCTACTTACGAACCACGGTAGTACGAGCCTATCACCTTGTCAGCATTAAAATCGTCATAACCGTAAGAACAAAGAATGCGAAGCGTGATGATTCAGATGAAATCCAAGGTCTGATGAATCAGCACGATCTCCAATATTTGAAGTACAAATTGTCCTTATAGCTTATGCAGTCTTATTTTCCGGTTTTGGTTAGCACGTAGTCAATATGTAGGGCCTACTTCAGAACATGGTTGTGTTAAAAAAAAATTGGTTGTTTGTTAATATTAGGAAATGTCTGAACAATTCATCTTACACGAAAGTACGAGTATGATAGTAGGGACCTGATTCTTTAGTACTTAACAACGACAAACGCAAGAACATTCAAAATATCATTAAATATGTCACTGAACTTACATGTGTTATGTTATAATTAACCGAAATAAAGCCGAAAAATATCGTGAAATTCGCTGATTTACGCGAAATAAGTTATGTTGGTTGCAGCGAAATAAGAACCCCTCATCACGAAAATTACTAAATATATCCATAAAAACGTTATTTTAGTGTTATTCCAATCGTCATCTCTCTCACTCTCTTTTTTATCCTGTCTAGATGCTTTATTTAAAACTTCCAAACAGAAATGCTTGTGTGTCGCGGGATGCAATGTGACAATTTTTCTGCCGCTTGGTAGCGTTCATAAATCTTGGCTTTTTCTGTGTTTTATATTCTCATTTTACAACCTTTGTAGCAGGCAGACCATATTCTGTTTTTGTTCACTATGTGTGCCCGAAAAACAAAGGAAAAAAATACACACAGAATTACATATTACTAACATATCAAAAACAAAAAACCATTATCAAAGGCATGGACTGAAATATCTTAAAAAAAAATAGACAAATTACGTCTTCAGAAAATTCCGTGAATTCAAAGCAGCGCAGTGAGAAGAAGAGTTTAACATTCGAAGGAGCGCTGGAATGATCAGTTTTTGAAGCTTAAATATGTATGAACTCGGAAATAAGCATGTTTTAATGCCGTCATCATTATTATTATTATTATTATTATTATTATTATTATTATTATTACTGATTCAATATATTTTGATTTCAGCAAAGCTTTTGATGTAGTTCCGCACTATATCCTTCTTCATAAGTTAGGAAATATTGGCCTTTCTGTAAGCTACGTAAAGTGGTTCGGAAATTATTTAAGTAATAGAGTTTCATGTGTAAGACTGTTTAATATACACTCTTATTCTTATAATATAAATTGCGGAGTCCCGCAGGGATCTACTTTAGGACCTCTCCTATTTATTATATTCATAGATGATATATGTAAAAGAATAAGTTCTGACTGTTTATTATTTGCAGACGATTTAAAAATTTTTCGTACAATCAAAAGTAGTACTGACTGTCAATCACTTCAATGTGACATTAATTCAGTCGCTAAATGGTCGGAAGACAATGGTATGAAAATTAACGTATCCAAAACTAATGTAATAACCTTTTCTAGAAAAACTTCTTCACTGAAATTTAATTATTATCTAAATAATGTACTAATTAACAGAACGGATTACGTAAAAGATTTGGGAATATTCTTTGACAGTAAATTGTATTTTCATAGTCACGTTGATTACATTTACAATCACGCAATCAGAATGCTAGGAATAATACGGTCAATAACTTATTCTTTTTCCACGCCCGATTCTCTTTTAATGCTATACTATACATTGGTGCGATCGAAACTCGAATATGCATCTGTAGTTTGGAAGTCGATTACAACTACGGACTCGGCTAAATTAGGAAATATACAAAGAAAATTTATATCCTTATGTTCATTCAGGTTTCTGCCCATTAATTCCGGGTATAGTTATGAGAGAAAATGTGAATATTTTAATTGTCAAAATCTATATGCTAGACGCCATGAGCTAGATTATCTGTTCTTTTGTAAAGTCCTCAAAGGTGATATATCCTGTGACTCTTTCTTAAACAATATTACCTTACGTATTCCAACAAAAGATATGAGAGCCCACAAACTTTTCTATATTAGAAATTCGAAATTTCTTTCACCAGTCTCCAGATGCATTAAAAATGCCAACATGCATGGCTGCGAATTCGATCCCTTCAATGTATAGACTTTGTTTGCTCTTGGCAACGATTTATCATTTATGTATTCTTTTAGGCATTATACTCAATTAACATTGTCTCATAGTATTCTTAGTTATCCATTCATCGTCATTATTGTAATTGTAATTATATTTATGTGTAATAATTATTTTTGTTTTATGTTTTTTTGTTATATTTGTGCTGAACTGTAATTGGCCACTGGCTGTTGTACAGCACATTAAATAAATAAATAAATAATAATAATAATAATTATTATTATTATTATTATTATTATTATTATTATTATTATTATTATTATTATAACTCTGGGTATAATTATGAGCAAAAATGCGAGTACTTTAAATGTCGAAGCTTGTATGCCAGACGTCATGATCTCGATTACTTATTCTTATGTAAGGTCCTTAAAGGTGATATTAATTGTCAATCTTTCTTAAACAGTGTCAGCTTTCGTATTGCTATGAAGGATACAAGCTCTTCTATATTAGAAATTCTAAATCTTTCTCTCCGGTCTCAAGATGTATTAAAATGCTAGCTTACATGTAGGCGAATTCGATGTATAGAAGTACGTATTAGAACATGGCAATGTCTTTGCTTAATATTATTTGCATAATCTTTCTGTACAAATTGGTAATACTTTCCGTAAGAATTAACTCCTTTCCATAAATTTTTTTAGTATTAATTCTTGTAAATTAATCATTGTAATCTTTGTTCTTCATTTTTTTGTTATTATCTCAATTATTTAGTTAATTTGTATCATAGTTGTTCATTTTATTGTATTAATTGTATCACTATGCTGGACTTTTATTGGCCAATGGCTGTTGTCCAGCACATAAATATCAATAAATATATTATCATGATTATTATTATTATTGTTATTATTAAGCTAGGTCAGACGATTCTGTCCGGCGCCGGGGTGGGTATCCGGTGTGGCTTAGTGGATAAAGCATCAGCACGTAGAGCTGAAAACCCGGGTTCAAATCCCGGCGCCGGGGGGAATTTTTCTCCGTTCCATTACTCTTTCATCGTATGATGAATCAGAATATCTGCATGTAAATATCATATGTACTTCGGTACATTAAATAATATATGTATGATATGCGTAAATCACTTCGTGATTTAAGACGGCGCTTATTCCGTCGGATCCCGGCCAACTAGTCACTCATAACGAGTGCACCTCAGCACATGTGTGGACTTCAGTCCTACGTTCATAGACATCTGTGACGTAGTGCAGAGGGCGGCCACTAGAGGGAACCCAAGAGTTGGAACTTAATCTGAGACGATTCTGTCCGGCGCCGGGGTGGGTATCCGGTGTGGCTTAGTGGATAAAGCATCAGCACGTAGAGCTGAAAACCCGGGTTCAAATCCCGGCGCCGGGGGGAATTTTTCTCCGTTCCATTACTCTTTCATCGTATGATGATGCAGAATATCTGCATGGAAATATATGTACTTCGGTACATTAAGTAATATATAAAATATTAAAATGGATTTGAGGGAGGTAGGATATGACGATAGAGACTGGATTAATCTTGCTCAGGATGGGGACCAATGGCGGGCTTATGTGAGGGCGGCAATGAATCTATGGGTTCCTTAAAAGCCAGTAAGTAAGTAAACTTCAGAGGAAACACATTTGTGTCAAAAATAAAGTTATTGATGTCCTTTTAAAAATAGCTATTTATTTTAATGACGTTGCAGTTGGAAATAACTTTTTAACCGATAAATTTCCACCAAAACTCGTTTAGTAGGTGCAGAGTTGTTTGATGGGTAGGGACGGACTGACATGACGAATTGCGGTCTGCTTAAGTATTACGGATGTGCCTCACTCAAGCCATTTATAAAATCTGTTATGAGGAGCCAAACACGGTTAAGACGGCTGGCTCCACTATTTGGACACGCGGGTCCATTGACTGCTATCGATATTGTGTTTGAATAACCGAGAAAAACAAAGAATCCAGGTCGTTTACCCTCGCCCATTCTCGTTGTTTGCTTATCAGTAACAGGCAATATGTTTGTCTAGTCGGATTTCTTTTTATTCTTGCTAATGAGTGAAATCTGTCTCCCAGCCCGACCTTCCGCTTTCCAGGCGGATATCCGTCAACCTGAGTCACTGGAGGATCGTCCCTAGATGACAAACGAATTAGCATCCGTCCTACATCCAAATCAGGACTCGTATCAATGATATGCGTAAAGCAATAAAGATGTGTAAACTAAGAAAGCGGCTTTCTTCCTGTTTACTTGTTTTGCTCTTTGCGGTTGCAGGAAGCTTCTTCGACTCTTTGTTGCGTCTTGTAGTGGAAGTTGTGTTTTTCTCGTATTTAACGACGCATTCGGCTGTATCTAGAGGTTATGCAGCGTCGAAATTCAATGTGGGTGAGAAGAGTTGGGAACGCCTTTTGAGCGACATCAAATTTTCATGCGTTTCTTTTCAGTTACTTGGAAGATTTAGTGCGGTAATTTTTGAATGGCGACTGTACAGAAGAACTGTCATTACATCCCTTTAGTATACGCTCTCCTTAGAGATAAAACAGAAAAAATATACTCCATGTTTTAACACTTTCATGCTAATTATGAAGAAAATAATTTGACCTTTTATCCAAGTATATTTCTTGTCGATTTTTAATATGCTACCCATAACGTAATGCATACGTGAAAAAATTCAAGGATAGTTGGGTGTAGGTTTCATTTATCACAAGCGTGATGCATAAAAATTCAGCAACGTGGGTTAAGGGGATATTCCACTAAAATGGCAACATTTTTCCTAACCAATTTTTTAACCAAATTTTGAGAGCATGCTTACTATGCAAAGGACTAACAAAATCCAAATTTTGAACTCCCAAATGGTTTTGGCTTTTAATTTTTTATTTTCTATATTTTTTAGAAATATTTTGAAGTCCAAATTTTTAGTAAAAGACTTCAATTTTTAAGCTTTTTTTTGTTACATTCACAAAACATAGAGAAACATTTCTATACATTCATTTCATGAAATATCTCATTTACTCGCTTTAAAAAAATTGTTTGAACTTTTGAAAATGATTTTTTCTACAATTCATGAAAAAAATATTAATACAGTAAACTAGCAGTATTTCTTAGAAAATAAATGAACAGAAACATGCAGCTACCTCAGAAATACTTGCAGTGAAAATTTCATCCAGATTTATTAATATTTCGCACAAAAATGTTGGTGTTGAATCAAGAAAAATAAACTTACGAAAAATGTATTTGAAAGTAAAATTAATATTTATGTAGCACATACTGTACTCCAACCACGAGAAAGGCTCAGAGGAATGAGACGCAGCGGGGTAATGCTATGAATGAATGTTGATGTCAGAAGAAGTCATAAGCTCACACACGTGGGTACATGCAACTCCATTGGCTAACTCTCAAAGCACAAAACGATAACACTGATACACACATGCTTATACTACCCTACTTACAAAATTAGATCACTGTTTATCTCCTGGTCTTTTAATTCCTCCATACAGGAAATAACATATGCAGGAGAGCGCATGGTTTTTAAATTGGCGTTATAACGCTAATATTATCTATCTACTTCGCTCCAATAGATGACGCAATAGTAAGCACAATCCTTTCACGGTTAATCTCCTGGTTGGAGAAGAGTACCCATTAAAATTATCCTCCGCTACATTCATCTAGTAACTTCAGGGAGCCAACTTTAGAACAAAAAGTTACTAGATTTGTAATCAGAAATTGTAAAAAAGAATTCTTTAATAAAAAAATAATTGTGACAGTTCTTCCTTAATTAAAAAAAATGTTTAACATATTTGTAATCAGAATTGAACTAAATCCATTTGGCGTATGAAAATATACATTCTAAAGAATTGAAAAAGTCGATAAAAATATTTTAGAAAATTTTCATGATTTTCAGTGGAGTCTCCCCTTTGCAGTATACATGGACAACGGAAGTGAATATGGTAACTGGCTTTATGACTTTAGCACAGTATACTATATACAGTCGCGAAGCTCAATATGTAGTAAAAATGCAAACATGGGTAGTTGCCCACCACTAGGATCGCTACTATCGCCTCATCATCGCAGATCTCTCTCCTAGCAGACGACAAAATATGTTACACTTTCGTTGTCGTGTTCTGTTGGAAAAATTAACATCTTCCTTCCATTATTGAAATATTAAATGCATAAAGTTAATTTATTATTTTAATGAAGTATATTAAATTCCATCATAAACTCGAAGATACCTGCAAGAAATAGGTTAATATTATTTTTGTTTGTGCAAAACGAACTGAAATTTACTATAATCGCTTCACTCATTCAAGATTATAGCGATAATTAACTATGAAACCAATAAATATTAATTTTCATTTCCCTTTACAACAATAATAATGGAAATATGAATTAATGGAGTAACTTACGTGTACCGGTACTTGTAGTGTAGGCTTACGTAGTTAACAAAGTGGGATGAGGTTAAGCAATAATAATCACACCAGAATTGGAAATAAAACGTGATCAATAAATTTTATTGTAACAGACTTTTTCTACGTCTCTAGTAAAATAACAAATATAAATAACAACAAAATTAACAGCTATAATTAAAAACATATCCTTTGAAAAAAAAAGTAGGCCTAAGCAATAATAATCCCACCAGAATTGAAAATAAAACGTGATCAATAAATTTCATTAAAACAAACTTAACTTTTCTACGTCTCTAGTAAAATATTATTATTCCAATTATTGTATTTTAGCCATTAACATTTTCATTACAACCAATAACGAACATTTCACAAGCATCAATGTGAAATACGCAACGAGCTAGCACTCGATGGAAATACGACACAGTCCAAAGTCGACCGTGGACAGTCTAGTGTTTCTAGTTGCTAACCGCTTGGAGCGCTTTATCAAGAGATTTGCAAAAAATCACCTCAAGCTTCGCGACTGTATATAGTAGACTGTGACTTTAGGCACAGAAAGATGTGTAAATAACTAAACATTAGAAATCTGGATATAAATAACAAATATTATTATTATTGTTATTATTATTATTATTATTATTATTATTATTATTATTATTATTATTATTTGACTCTTATCTTCGTGATCGTCAACAATGTGTCTCAGTACAAAATCAGTTTTCTCCTTGGCGATACACGAAAGTAGGAGTGCCTCAAGGTACCGTGCTTGGATCACTGCTTTTCTCCATTTATATTAATAACATGACTACAAACTTGCACTATTGCAAGTATCACATTTACGCAGATGACTTACAACTCTATATACACTCCCGACCAGACAAAATTGATGCAACTATTGGGAAACTTGCGACGTAATACTTACAGATTTGACAACTGAACTTTCGAAGAAGCTGCAGCGTGTGCACAATGTGTGTGTCAGATTCATCAGCGATGTTCGCAAATTTGACCATATTGCACTTTCATTCAAATATTTATTCTGCTTGCGATTTAATAACGGTAGAACTCTTCATTCGCTGTCCCTTTTGTTTCGAGTTCTCCACACTTCTATTCCAAATTATCTTCGTTCCCTCCTGTAACTACTTATCCTCCAAACACAATCTAAACACCAGGTCACTAGAGGGCCAAATCTTAGCAATTTCTCCCCATAGAACAACCCACTATTCATCCTCTTTTACCGACTCAGTCCCCCGTGAATGGAATTCTTTACCTCAGAAGATTAGGGGCTGCCAGACAATAACTACTTTCAAGAAAATGCTAGACGATTTCTTACGGACGCATCAAATTTAAGTTATAATTATAATCATGATCGAGTTTAATGATTTAATTATATTTAGGTATGATTATTGTTATTATTATTATTATTATTATTATTATTATTATATAATTACGTTTTTGGTGTGTTGGGGAAGATAAAAAGAATTGTTATTGTATTATATTAATTATGTATTGTATTGTATTGTTTTATTTATAGCAATGTAGTAATTTTGTATCATAATGGTTGAGTGGAGGAGAAGGTCGAATGGCCTTAACTCTGCAGTTAAAATAAACCATTATTATTATTATTATTATTATTATTATTACGATAATTGTAGCAGTTGGATGTTAATTTAAACGACACTTAAATTATTCAGTCTTGAAAACTAGACTATGATATAATAATAATAATAATAATAATAATAATAATAATAATAATAATAATAATAATAATATTGTTATTATAAAATAATAATACTTTATTATTATTATTATTATTATTATTATTATTATTATTATTATTATAACTATTGTTTTATTATTTTGTTGTTCTAGTAATATTGTGTTATTAGTTAAAGATAACTGAAATGATTGAATCTTATTAACCAGATAGTAGTGGTGGTAGTAAGAATTGTGGCTATGGTGACATGAATTATTTATATTTAAATTTAACTGAAATTGATCGATCTTGAGAACCGTATGGTAGTGGTATTGATGACGTTAGTCATTCGAAGATAGCTATGTAATTAATCTGTAAGTCAATCAATGAAATCAACGCATGAGTCAGTAAGTCAATCCATCGACTTGCAAGTAATACATGATATAAAGATATAGGCCTAATCCCACCTCATTACGAAGCTCGTATTATGCATTCATTTGGGTCACTTCCTCCAAACGGTTCTCGACCCGAGATTCCAACGCGTAATGAAAATGTAACAAAAAATAGTTGTCCGAGAAACGCGCAGCGTGCCTGGTGAGTCACCCTTCATCTCACCTGCCCTGTCGCCAGGGATGTGGCGTCGCTCTGGGATGAGTCAACCGATCCCGCCCTCCGTCGCAGTTGTAAGAAACTGGCTAATTCAAATCTGCTTCGAGTTCAGTGATGCCGTCCGCAAATTACGTCTCCCTGCATTATGTAACTCGGGTGCCGCCACGATTCTAATCTAGCAGTAGAATTACTAGGAAATAAAAGCCTTTAGGAATCTTTTGCAGGTAGTAAGCATCAACTCATGATTTTTATGGGTTCCAAAACCGTCTGTCTTCATTCCAGTCGCCGCAAATGGCAATGTTCTTTCGCCTTTTAGGGAACGATAGAAATAACTCGTTCTCACTGTCTTCTCATCTGTATTTCCTCAAGAGATGCAGTTTCCACGAATTTTATTTTCTTGAAACACATACTCCAGTACTCAACTATTAGGAAATAAGGCACAACTTTTGTCTTTATTGTAAGAGGGGTTAAGTAGGGCTATAATGATACAAAAATTAACCTTTTGCTTAATTTTTCTATTAAAGCATACTGTATGCAAATTTGAAAAAAATACGTTATTACTTAGGCAAATACGGAAGATTGAGTTAAATTTATTTTTTATTTGTAATAATGTATACAATTAAAACAAAACCAGTGTATCATAATAGCGTACTATGTAGGCTGTTGTGTAAGCTGACCAGATTTTTTATGCTCCAGCAGGGGACATCGGCAATTTCAAGAAAAACCCCAAACCTAGTCACTTTCCGATGAAATGTTGCAGAAAATACATGTAACAGTCCACACCTGTGGAGTAACGGTTATCGCGTCTGGCCGCGAAACCAGGTGGTCCGGATTCGATTCCCGGTCGGGGAAAGTTACCTGGTTGAGGTTTTTCCGGGGTTTTCCCTCAACCCAGTATGAGCAAATGCTGGGTAACTTTCAGTGCTGGACCCAGGACTCATTTCACCGGTATTATCACCTTCATTTCATTCAGACGCTAAATAACCTAAAATGTTGATAAAGCGTCGTAAAATAACCTACTTAAAAATACATGCAACAGTAGATAAAATGATAGAACATTGCACGCTAAATTTGTAGAGTATCTTAACTTTCTGAATGAAATGCATAAACACACTCCTATACATAATTATAGACACTAAGAATTCAATTTCAGTATTGACGCATGCATGGACGTCTTTCACATAATATTGTACACACTGAACTCTAACACACACATTTTACAAGTACTTGTCTGAAGAATATATATTTTTAAGGATCTGTTCATTCCCATACAGCTTCACACTGAGTTCTTACACGAGCAATGAAGGTTTGTTTTCACTTGTAACAAAGCTTTAACTGTGTGTAATATCTAATGCCTACCCACTTCACTTAGGGTTCTGCATATTGCGGATAGATGGCAGAACTATGACCCATTTTCAATTTGTGCACCATTTCGGCGGGCCACGCTGCACTTGAGGTGTTTCTGGGAAGAGTTATGTCATGTTTATGTCATGTATAGGGTGAGTATATGCGTAAGTGTTCATGAAAATCTCTGACCCCTCCTTCAACTTTCATTCTTGACTTTTCATCAGTCCAGACTGAGTTCATTGTGGAGAAAAATCTTTCAACTGATGAATTACTGCCTGGAAGACACATGATTGACACTATTTTGAGAAGATTTTGAAATGGAATGGAATTTCTTTTAACATTGAAAAAACATCATACCACTTTTCACCTGTTGGTTTGTCACAAAATTTCTCATTTTTTTTTTTAATACTTAAAAATGGACGCTGCTGAAGTTGTAACGCTTCCACGCAATGCGAATGCTAAGATGACCAAAGACAAAGACGTTAAAACACTATAATCGCATTCGAGAGGTTTCGGTTTCAAATTTCGGTGTTACATTGTGATTTTTAGTTGCTTCCTCGATCATAAATAACTAGCAAATAAAATCCTATTTATTCGTATTTCAAAAGGCAAATGCCGGACTGGTTACCATCGGCAAAACAAACAATGTCACAACTACTGATTTCCAAGACATGACTTATTACTATTTAAAATCATCCACACCTCCACACCCTCTTACCTAGCATCTCGTTTTGTTTACCTTTCACTACCTCGAACCCGGAACATGTACCTTCTCTCTATTCCTCTGCACAGAACATCCTTCTACTCATCATCTTTCAGCATATCTATTCCACGCCTCTGGAACTCTCTCCCTGACCATGTCAGAGACTGTCGGACAATATCAAAATTCAAATTTAAATTAAAAAATCACATTTTAGTTCATGGAATTGCTTGTTGAACACCTGTCAGGTTGCGCAACTTCGTCTTAACCCATGAAATATAGTAAATATTGTAACTGTGCTGTTGTAAAATTGACAATTAATATGTAATGTATTTATTATTATTATTATTATTATTATTATTATTATTATTATTATCAATTATCACTATCATCATTGCTATCTCTGTTTTCTTTCTTTTTTCTTGTATTAGCTCGATGAGAGCTCTATAGTGTTCTTTTGACTCTGTTGACCCTCTATAGGGCTTTAATTTAATATGTATTATTCTCATCTATGTTTGTATTTCTTTTTTGTATTTATATGTGCTACCTGGTAGGATGGAAGAGAAGGGCTTATGGCCTTAATCCTGTCAGATTAAATAAATAAATATAAATATAAATATAATAGTTGTACATTGTGGACATGTCTGCAGACTATCCACATATGGCCACTGGTTGGCGATATGAAAAGGGTTTCATGAACTACAATGCCTGGTACATGCCCGTAAAGGGCAACACGTCGGAAGTGTATGTCTGCGGACTGACGGGTACATGGCAGCAAAATGTAAACCAAATGTGTCGACAATGTACCATACCTAACAGAGAGTCGCCATATGACTTTGTAGTTATAAAGATTATAAATAAAGTTATAAAAAAGAAAATAATTGCCATATTGTGTTATTGTTTTAAATAAATACTCGTTAGCTTTTAAGTAGCCTAAAGATAATTATATTTTATGCGATCATTCTCGGCCATACTGACTCACAGACAGCAAATACCAAAAAAATTCGTCCAACGTTCAAAAGAAATCGGTGTACACAGAAGAACAATTGAATGGCTGCCTAGAATAACGTTGTAAGTCCGTTTTTGGCCAAACTGAGTTTTCGGCTGAAAAAGTTGTATCGCACATCTTGCATATGTGATGTCATTTTCTTGCTGATATTGACACTACTTCGAGAGCTGTAGTATTTTGATTTTGTTGCTGAACTGAATAACGTTCTAACGCAAATAAAATGGCGGACAATCATACTTGTAGTGTGTCACATGGTCTCATAAAAAACATAAATAGAAAGAGAAAACGTAAGATTAATATCATGCAATGGAAGGACAATGTACCTAAGACACTAAAGGATCAGGGGAAAGAATATACTTCGAAGAAAGGTGACATGAAACCAGCTGTGAAACGACCTGAACTGGTGAGTAGAATAATGTTGTAAGTCCATGTAGGCCTATAGAGTGCTAAAGGAGAATAGTTAAAGGTGATAAGGTCATGGTTACTCTGAATTCTGCCATGGCCTAATAAGAGAATAAAGAAAAAAATGGATTCTTGTCTATGTAATATTGATATTGTATGCCTAAACATATGATTTAATTTTATTTATTTATTTATTTAATATGACAGGATTAAGGCCATAAGGCCTTCTCTTCCATCCTACCAGATAGCACATACAAATACAAAAAAGAAATACAAACACTGATGAAAATAATATATATTAAATTTAAGCCCTATAGAGGGTCAACAGAGTCAAAAGAACACTATAGAGCTCTCATCGAGCTAATACAAGAAAAAAGAAAAAAAACAGATAGCAATGATGATAGTGATAATTGGTAATAATAATAATAATAATAATAATAATAATAATAATAATAATAATAATAGGCCTAATAATAATAATAATAACAATAATAATAAATACATTACATATTAATTGTCAATTTTACAACAGCATAGTTACAATATTTACTATATTTCATGGGTTAAGACGAAGTTACGCAACCTGACAGGTGTTCAACAAGCAATTCCATGAACTAAAATGTGATTTTTTAATTTAAATTTGAATTTTGATATTGTCCGACAGTCTCTGACATGGTCAGGGAGAGAGTTCCAGAGGCGTGGAATAGATATGCTGAAAGATGATGAGTAGAAGGATGTTCTGTGCAGAGGAATAGAGAGAAGGTACATGTTCCGGGTTCGAGGTAGTGAAAGGTAAACAAAACGAGATGCTAGGTATGATCTAAGTTGTGTAATTTGTTTCAAACTGTTATGATATAAATTTGTCTATTATTATTATTATTATTATTATTATTATTATTATTATTATTATTATTTAATGTACTCAAATGTAATAATCATAAAGAGTCTACCAGGAAATATGGACAGTATTTCGGTTTCTTTGCCTTACAACGTTGTTCTTCTGGATTGACATACAACGTTTTTCTACTGTAAATGTTCAAAAAGTTGTGTTATTTGGAAGATGAAGACAATACATATAATTATATAAATGGTGTGAATACTTACTGAAGTATTAATACAAACCTAACACTCATATTTTGTAATATTTAATAATGTTAGTATGAAATAAACATATTTTTAATTTCCTGACAAATTGTAAAAACTGACTTACAACGTTATTCTAGACAGCCATTCAATTAGAGAGACGACATGCCCAAAAAATTCTCCGCTTCAGGGATATTGGAAACACGCATTTCCGTGAAAATCTCGAAACTGATTTTCACATTAGCAGAGTGCTTTCACTTTTTATCTCGTGATCAGAACAAAAAATCATTGAATTAATAAAAACGATATCGAACATGATCGCCTTCTCAGATAAAATAAAGCCGACACAGACAGGCTGATTATTATTCTAAATGCAGCAACATGAGACAGGAAAGTGGCTGGAAATCGAAAGTTCCTGCACACGGCGTCCTACTTGAGAAGCGCCTTATATTAGGGCACGTGACTCGATCATCAGACGGTTAGGTACGCTTACAAGGCCAAGCTTTTAACTTAACAAAAGAATTTCTGAGAAATTGTTTCTTCCGTCTTACCTCTTGGAAGGAAGTCCAAATGATGCTGAAGAATCTATAAACAAGAGAAAAACAAGAATGAGTTAGAGTTACTTGGTCTGAGATTATGTAACTAGGTATATGCATAATTATGAAAATTTTATAGTACACCAGTAATTTACGAATTTTTGGGTCTGCAGCTTTCTAGATTTCTATCAAGTTGTCGCCACTCCTCCATATAAAAATATAGTTTCAAGATTGTTCTTTACATTTCGACGTGTAACGCATATATGCGACAAGCATTAATATAAAACATGAAAGGATTTTATGAACTGGAAATTACACTGATGTCATTCGATTTCGGTTGTCATGGAATTGCTTGCGTCATATCTGATAATCGCAACAATGTGAAGGAGTCCATTTCCATACACAGGGGGAGTCCGCATTAAATAAATGACCTGCTTGGAAGCAGTGGCGACTTGTGATATTTTTTGTATGTAGGATATGAGATTGACGACTGATGACCAAGACAGAAACTAATATTAATAATAATATATTAGTAATAATAGTATTAATATTAATAATAATAGATCTAATAATAGATCATGCAAGATCAATACAAGTAAACCTATGTTAGTCTTTGAGTCACCATTCTGGAACTGACAATTTATTTGTAGTGAAGTTCGATTCTCCTCCCCTTTTTAGTTGCGAAGATGGCTCCTAAACAATTGTACTGTCCGATATTTACCCATGCTCCGTTTTACGTTTGCGCAATTAATTTCTTGCTACAGTTCAATTCTTCTGAATGATCAAATACAACTTCAGATATTCTTTCGGCTGTCCTGTCATCTGAAAGTCCTGTTAATTCTTGTATTTATTGTAGCTTATTTTATTTATCTTAATGTAATTTTGTTTTTAATTCATTTTATTTTTTATATTATATCACTTTAAATTATTTATTATTTCGTTTATTCCATTCTTTTAAAATTTCCAATGAACAGCATTTAAGAAGACTATAAGTGTACTTGAAAATTCTTATTGTAGTCTGTGAGAGAGTCTCCATCACCCAGAAAGAAGGGTCGTAGTATTAGGATACGCGGTCACATCCTCAAACGAGGTTAAACTCAAACCATACCCACCCTCCGCGCTCTCCCCTGTCCACTAACTTCACTGCTAGAAAAAACCGTTTGCTGTAAGATATTTGGATGATTCCACGGAAATTATTTCTGAGCTGTGCAGTGGCGACAACTCACGACAGAAAGTGGAAGCTTAAAGGAAATTATTACGTCGGGACCCATTGAAAATCAAAATCTATATTAAAATGTTTTCTATCCTCAGAGGAACGAAATTAAACTGCAGGATCATCCTCATATCCTTCATGGAGGAATCGCCACTGCTTGGAAGAGTTTAATTCTAATAAAACAAAGTGAACTTAAATTGTAAAAGAATAAAGATTCCCATATCTAGGCTAAACAAAACAGTGTCACTGTATTTTATTGATAATGCCTGCAGCAAATTTAATTGCTCATACGACAAATACAATTAATATGAAAACATACAATCCACAGGGAAGAGGTTGTGGCTAAAGTGCAAGCTCGCTGACCTTCCATCCAGGCGGTCCGGATTCGATCCTCAGCTAGGTCGTGATAGAATTTGTGAGGTGTATATAGCAAACGTTGCTCAGGTTTCTTTTATCGGGGTACTTCCGTTTTCCTCTATCATTGCACCAACACTCTTCATCTTCCCCTCATTTCACGTATCGTACGCAATAGTAAAAATAGATTGAGGTGAAGTCTTGGTAGTTTTGGTTTCCGATGCTGATATAGGGAGAGTTTGGGGCTCCAGGCTCCTGGAGTTTATCAGGCAACTCGTCTGCGGATGGAACCTGGCTCTATCAGAGGCTGAAGCAGAATGACCCACCTGTCAGCATCGGATTCACGAAACAGCCGCCTGCAGAATATATGCTGAAGGATAGAAAGTTAATACAAGCTTGGTATTACTTCATATTGATGGATAAATAACAACAATATTTACGAGAAGGGAAGAGAAGAGAGAAGATAATCAATTAGAGAGGGTCAGATATAAAGTTTTTTTTTTTTTTTTTTTGAAAAGTTATGCCTTTGTCCAAAAACATACATCACAGTCTTAGTTCACGCAATTTTAATTCATAGCTTTTAGCATCTAAACCCCATTTCAGTTTGGTTGATAGGCTTTCCCCTCTACTCACATTCCCTACCATCAGTGAAGAGGAAGATGCTACTGTTCATCTTACAAACTTTAGATAATTGACTTTCTACATAGTGACAAATTTTATTTCTGAAAGTGTTTACCGATACTCTATATTTCGAAAGTCCGTACTAAGCGTTTATATTGAATTTCATTGCTGTTTATATTAACTGGCACATTAAAAGCTACTGACGACAGAAGATAAATGTTTTCTTCACGGCTAGTTGCTACCCTACAGCATACACAATGGGACAGTCTCTACTGTGTCACTCCCCCCGACTTCATAATACAAACTAACATTCCTAAATGTAATTAATTATTACTTAGTTACTTACTTACTTACTTACTTACTTACTTACTGGCTTTTAAGGAACTCGGAGGTTCATTGCCGCCCTCACATAAGCCCGCCATTGGACCCTATGCTGAGCAAGATTAATCCAGTCTCTATCATCATATCCCACCTCCCTCAAATCCATTTTAATATTATCTTCCCATCTACGTCTCGGCCTCCCCAAAGGTCTTTTTCCCTCCGGCCTTCCAACTAACACTCTATATGCATTTCCGGATTCGCCCATACGTGCTACATGCCCTGCCCATCTCAAATGTCTGGATTTAATGTTCCTAATTACGTCAGGTGAAGAATACAATGCGTGCAGTTCTGTGATGTGTAACTTCCTCCATTCTCCTGTAACTTCATCCCTCTTAGCCCCAAATATTTTCCTAAGCACCTTATTCTCAAATAGCCTTTATCTATGTTCCTCTCTCAAAGTGAGAGTCAAAGTTTCACAACCATAAAGAACAACCGGTAATATAACTGTTTTATAAACTCTAACTTTCAGATTTTTTGACAACAGACTGGATGATAAAAGCTTCTCAACCGAATAATAACAGGCATTTCCCGTAATCATTTTTTCTGTGTTTTATTTCCTCCCGAGTATCATTTATATTTGTTACTGTTGCTCCCAAGTATTTGAATTTTTCCACCTCTTCAAAAGATAAATTTACAATTTTTATATTTCCATTTCGTGCAATATTCTAGTCACGAGACATAGGCCTAATCGTATACTTTGTCTTTTCAGGATTTACTTCCAAACCTATCTCTTTACTTGCTTCAAGTAAATTCTCGTGTTTTCCCTAATCGTTTCTGGAATTTCTCCGAACTAATTAATTATTAGTTGAAAATATTGTAAGAACTACACAAAAATATACTCTAACATGTAATTGTCAAACATCTATGATACTGTATTTTATATTCACTTATGTACTTTATTTAATATTTTATTTGCTAGTGTGTACAGGTTGGGGGGAGTGCAGGTATAAGAGGTAACAGCTACCAGTCTGTCACTGACGGACTCAGGGCAAGTAGAAGGGGAAAGAAATGTCTTCGCATCCTCTCAACTTATATGCCATGTTTAGATATTTTAAAATAGAACAGTAGTGTGTCTATTTTCGCTTTCCTTATCGCAAACCTATCAACATGTAGTTTTGCATTTCTCCCGGGGTTAAAGAACTGGGACGCGAACAGTAGGCCAACAAATTTTCAGAGAAGGTTGGAAACAAACTATAAGAAAATGGGTATAATTTGATTGAACAAATCGACCAGCTACAGTTATACGTAAAACAAGGACAAGGTTAGCATCCGCCTCATCTCTCCTAAGGGTATCAAGCGTATTCAGTCTCCTTGCCAACCGAGTTGCATTCTGCAGACCTACTGGGCTCATCTGCTGACCGAGATGCAGTGCGTGCGGATCTCCGGACAGGTGCATCTCCTGATCACGTACGACGCGTTTTACTTTCCACTTCGCAACCAGCATCAATTTCAGACTCCCGCAGGCAAATTCAGATGTGCTCGGACTCTGACATGGACGATCTCTCAGATCAAGGCTATTGACACTACGAACTATTCTACCGTTATCCGTCATGTCTCGGTTTCTCTAGATCACTGAAATATGGGCGAAAGCAGTTGTATCTTCTTTCTCACGGTGTGTCTTAGACATTAAACATTACTTCCCAAATACAGAGTGGGATCAAATCTTACCAAACTATTCTTGATAACAGAAACAACGAAATAATATAAAACAAAAATAAATTTTAAAAGTTGGAAATATAATTGACTGTATAAACCAACTCCAAACTCCTGGCACTTGCCTATGCGAAGCAAGCAAACATTCCGGAAGGGAAGGTTAGGGATGGAAGTAATCTTTTTCTAGCAGAAGGCGGTTGGAAGAAAGTAGAGAGGGGTGGGAATTTTGTAAAGTTATGACAGAAAACAGTTCCCTAATGTTAACGTGTAGTTTCAAATTGTAAGATTTATTTTGTTCCACGCATGTAGCCTTAATGAGATGAATAAATATTCAATTCATTCAATCATAGTGTTCTGCCCAAGGGCAGGTCTTTCATTGCAAACCTAGCATTCTCCAGTCTTTCCTCTTTTCTGCCTTCCTCTTAGTCTCCGCATATGATCCATATATCGTCGTTGTTCCTGCAATAACTCCTATATGACATACTTATCGATTTTCAGATTTTTGCTCTATCAAATAAATTAAATATTGATACAGAAAATAAAATCTCCTATATGCAACTATATTTCTTTGTTTCGAAAATGTAAGAATTCACAGTCTTCTATGTACATCTGCCATTGGATGAATAAATGTGTTTTTTCTTCCTACTGAAAAAAATTATATTTTGCACACAGGAGTTATTGCAGGAACGATGATATCTTAATGTCATCTATTATCTATATCAGGGGTGCTCAACCTTATGAATACTGCGGGCCAATATTTAAAAAAAATATTCTTTTGAAGGGCCGCAGACATCCTCCAATAATAAATAATTTACATAAATATCTTATTAATTAGTGATTACTGTAATTTATAGTAATTGATAATACAAATCTGTTCAAATCGGCCTATTTTTTTTAATTTTAAGTTTGAAACTTTACTATCGGGCCGCAACAAACATAGTGGCGGGCCGCGGGTTGTGCACCGCTGATCTATATCTTCTTCTGCCTCGAACTCTTCTCCCGTTCACCATTCTTTCCAGTGCATCCTTTAGAAGGCAGGTTCTTCTCAACCAGCTCTTTTCAACACATCTTCGTTTCTTACTCTGTCTGTCCATTTCACACACTCCATTCTTCTCTATATCCACATTTCAAATGCTTCTATCGCTTCTCTTCACTTCGTCGTAATGTCCATGTTTCCGCTCCATGCAATACCACACTCCACATAAAGTACTTCACTAGCCTGTTCCTTTGTTCTACTTCCAGAGGTCCGCAGAAGATACTCCTTTTTTCTATTAAAAACTTCCTTTGCCATTGCTATCCTCCTTTTAACCTGCAGCAGCTCACGTTACTGCTTATAGTACACTCCAAGTATTTGAAGCTGTCCACTTGCTGTACTGCTTCATTTAGAACTCGCTTATTTATTTTTCTTTCTATGATTAAGATCTTTGTCTTATTTGCATTTATCTTCATCCAATACCGCACAGAGCTGTCATTTAGCTCCAGTGGCATATCCCCTCAATATCGACTCATCTTCTGCTAACAATGCCATATCATCAGCAAATCTTACGCGCGTTATTCTTCTTCCACCTACTATCACCCCTCCCATGTTGTCCACACCCGTGGAGTAACGGTTAACGCGTCTGACCTCGAAACCAGGTGCCCCGGGATCGAATCCCGGTCGGGGCAAGTTACCTAGTTGAGTTTTTTCCGGGGTTTTCCCTCAACCTAATATGAGCGAATGCTGGGTAACTATCGGTGCTGGACCCCGGACCTATTTCACCCGAATTATCACCTTCATTTTATTCAGATGCTAAATAACCTGAGATGTTGATACAGCGTCGTAAAATAACCCACTAATCCTCCCATGTTCTGGAAACATCCATCTTTTATATTAATTGTAACAATGAAAATTATTGCATTTGTTCGATTGTTAAAGTCTTTTGTTTCCTTCGGTGCCTCAAACTTATAGACGAAAAACTTTGAGAGTTTTATTTTTATCTGGTTCAGTATTATATTTCTACTTCTATTCATTCAAGAAATATAATCCTCTTAAACCCCACTCTGACTTCTGGGACACAGTGTAGTTTAACCATCTCATTAGTACGAGTAATATACAGGATGATTCATAAATACCTGTAAAATCTTTGTGGGTGTAATGTAGAGATACAACTAAAACTAAAATGTTCTATACTACTTTTACCGCAAATCCTTACTTTCAGAGTTATGATGCAAAATATCTTATCTTGCTAGGTATCAAAAACCTGGACCAGCAAAGCCTTCGGATGTGCAATCCTCGCCTACATAGCGACTGCGTTAGATGTTTGTTATTCGTACACCCCTATTACGTATAGTTGATTTCGACCTGATAAGACTTCGTTTACTGTACGTAGGTATGTACTGATCTTAGAATTTTACAGACACCGTTCTACTCATTCCGAACTGTTTCATATCTATTTTGATGTCACTGCTGTAGTTATGCTACTTTCAGCATTTAAGTGGCATAAACGAGCGCCTTCAAACGACCCCAAAGGTAGAAGTCTGGTGATCTGGCTGGCCAAGTAACTGGTGTTGCACGATCTATCTTATAGTGCACAACTGAAGCCTACTGAACTAACGACAAAATGAAAGTGTACCTACGGGACTGTAGAAACTGCATCAGTGACATACAACTAAACATACCTACGTACAGTAAACCCAGTCCTATCAGGTCGGAATCAACTGTAGTGGGATGTACAAATAAGAAACGTCTACCGCAGTCGCTATGTATGCGAACGTGGCACATCCGAAGGCTTTACTGGCCCATGTTTTTTATGCCTGGCAAGATATGGCACTATGCATCATAACACTCTGAAAGTAAGGATTTGCGGGAAAAGTTGTATAGAACATTTAATTTTTATTTTTACCTCTATATTACACTCACAAAGTTTTTACAGGTATTTATGAATCACCCTGTATAATTCTTGACGAGACAAAAGTGAAAATATAAAATCAAATCGACAATACTGAAATGATAAACATCTCTGATTGGTTAAAATTCAACAGATTCTGACACTGTAGTCTATTGATTAAGTGGTAGGATGCATGAGCGAAATATTCAACATATTATTATTATTATTATTATTATTATTATTATCATCATCATCATCGCAGCCACCGGCGTAGCTCAGTCGTTAAGGCGCTTGCCTGCCGGTCTGAAGTTGCGTTCGGGCGCGGGTTCGATGCCCGCTTGGGCTGATTACCTGGTTGGGTTTTTCCGAGGTTTTCCCCAACCGTAATGTGAATGCAAGGTAATCTATGGCGAATCCTCGGCTTCATCTCGCCGAATAGCATCTTGCTATCACCAATCTCATCGACGATAATTACCTAGTAGTTGATACAGCGTTGTTAAATAACCAACTAAAATATTAAAAAAAAAATTATTGTTATCGCTATCAGATTTTGTTCTTTCAATTTTTGTTAAATTTTACTGATTGCTCGTAGAGTGTAAGAAGAGGCTCTATGGTTTTAAATCTGCCAGTATAAATAAATAAAGAAGTAAGTAAATAAGTAAATAATTAAATAAGTAAATAAATAAGTTAATTAATTAATTAATTAATTTTCAGTAACATCTTAAGAAGAAGTATTCAGCAAGATGTAGCGCGTGCAATTCCGATCTCACAAGAAACTAATTTGAATAATAAATTTGCTGTAATGATTCCACGTCCTATATCTGCCAATTCCAAACGAAAGTAACCAAACCGCAGACCTCTGAGAACTAGTACCTGGGCGGAACAATGGCACGTGATGCCACTCTAAGAGGCACGATGTGTTCTACACTTAGCATTACCATGCTAACCCGGTTTCCTATCTCACTAATAACACCGAGGCGGTATTGTTGAAGCTATTGGAGCGTGGTAAAAAATAGAGAACATCACGAGAGTTTCCGAATCGTGTTCGAAAATAAATAATTGAATATATAACAAGATCGGCTGCCCTTCCCTGCCAAGTACGCCTCTCTCTTTTACACATGGCCCATGTGATAGCAACGCACAGCTATTGTTATTTGTGTTCTAGGAAGACATTAATAGAAGGTATTACTATGCAAATTATTACCTGGGGGAAGAAACGAAAAGTAAATCTACAGGCTGAGAGAGCGAAAGCACTTGATTTCTAAGAACTCGCAGCTCCCAAAATTCTGGAAAAAATGTAGGGTAGTAGGACTAAATCATGATGAAAGCACTCTGCGTGCATTGACATGCAAGCATATATTATTCACAGAGTACAGTCCACGTGGTTTCGAGTATAGCCTATGGCTCCGGATTTGAAACTTGCTCATAGAAATTATATGTATTCGTTGTCTATTTGTTATGCCTTGCGTAGAAGCTATGTGCCATAATTATTAGTTGGTGTTACAGAAATCCACGGGCGTACGTAAGAGGGGAGTTACAGGGTTTGATCCCCCCCCCCCCTTGAACTTAAAAAAATTACTTAGACTATTTAGAATTGAGTATATTTTTTTTTTATAAATAATCGTTTTCCCTTTTCCAATATTTCACTGTCTGAGTAACAAAATCTACATCGTCATAAGACACAGTCCTTCTACTCCTCCTTCAATATTGTCCCTGTGCTTGGTGCTGTGCCACGTTCGAATTCTAACAATGCTATCTTTATTATAGAAAGACCTCCCACCTAGTACCGACCTTGTAACACAATGAAGCCGACACAATATGACATTTAACTTGTTCAAATTAAGCTTTCAGGAATAACTCCCTGTAAAGTTAATTTGAATAATTTCGAGGGAAAAAATTGTTCCGGGGCCGGGTATCGAACCCGGGACCTTTGGTTAAACGTACCAAGGCTCTCCCACTGAGCTACCCGGGAACTCTACCCGACACCGATCCAATTCCTGAAAGCTTAATGTTGTTAACGTAAAACAATGCCCCTTGGATGTGTGACTCGTCCTTGTATGATATGTGACAGGAATTAAACTTGAACATTCGACTCTCACTCAAGATATATTTAACGACGATGTGCAGCTGCTTGTCCTCATATTTGAAACTTTGAAGCTCGTTAAGGCGATGTACGTATCACTACAAGCTTAAACGACATAATAAAAATTCGACCAATTCCTAAAAGGAGAAAAACACCGGACATAAATAGTAACTAGACAAGCCGTTACAACTGACATGAAGGAAGGAAAAGTGGCTACTATTTGTGACGACACAAGCGCCTTGTATGGAGGAGTGGAGAGAGTGACATGCTAGAAATATATCTGGCGAAGGAGCTGTCCTAACGGAAGATGTGATTTACGTTCAAGGAAGGGTCACGAGCGGAGACACAGGATTCCGGTTTGCAGAGATGTGGCATTTCAATCACATGAGGAAATAATATTTTTACACACAATGCAGAGAGTATTCCTGTATGACTGTTGAGAATAAATATAGCAGCGAAGCAATTCAGATATACAAGATGAAACTGCTTCAGTATATGCATAAAGTTCTTTATATCGAAGTTTATCTGTGCCAGGTTAAATAAAACTATTATTATTATTATTATTATTATTATTATTATTATTATTAATCTAAAATGGAAAATAATAATTATAATATATCACTTTTATCAGTAAATGCGACAACAATATATTAATTTTCTGAGCTATAGAAATGGGATAAACTGTTCTTTTTAAGAAACAGTTTCGACTGTAACTGTTGCAAAATAACAGTTTCAAAGAAACAGTTTCATAGGAATATGTTTACAACGTCAGTGCCAACTGTTTCAACTTCTCATATGTTTCAGGAACATGTTTCAAAGTCCTTGAATTGTCTTAGATCAACTGTTCAGTGTATTATGACGAGTCCTGTGGAGTAACGGTCAGCGCGTCTGGCCGCGAAACCAGGTGGCCCGGGTTCGATTCCCGGTCGGGGCAAGTTGAGGTTTTTTCCGGGGTTTCCCTCAACCCAATATGAGCAAATGCTGGCTGGGTAACTTTCGGTGTCGGACTCCGGACTCATTTCAGCGGCATTATCACCTTCATCTCATTCAGACGCTAAATAACCAAAGATGTTGATAAAGCGTCGTAAAATAACCTACTAAAAAATTATGACAACGAAAGTAATCATTTTTCGTAGGTTACTGTTAAAGAGTACAGTAAATAACTACAATTAAAAATGAATCGATCTTAGTAAAAAATAACGCATATAACCATAGAAGCGTTTAATAACTATAAGACATTATCCGATATTTTTTTGCGGTATATTAATTATTAACACTATGTCAGGGCACTATAAACATATTCTCCATCAATGGGCGGCTAATAATTATTAATATCGGATTTATTAGGGAATTTGATTCGTACAAAGAAGTTGCGCGATACTGCATAATGTTGCACGAAGGCCGAATGGAAAATCTGTATTATCTACTTTCGGTTGGAGGTTGATGATAGCGCTACACGTGGCCTTTGCAGGCAGCAAAGAGCAGAGCAGTGGCAAAGAGGAAGGAAACTGTTCAGAAATTGAACTGATTATCTCTTGTGGAAAGTTGAAGTGATCACTGGAGCAGTTTAACATTGTTTGGAACAGTTGGAACAGGTTATTTCACGAAACTGTTTGTTGCAATTGTGAAACAGTTTAAAAAAAAACTGTTCCAGCTATTTTTACCCATCTTTACTGTACAGCAGATTATACTCTATTTGACAGGAAAGTAATATTGAAATCATAAATAAATGAAAAACTCATACCCTACCTGACTCAATTATCAAATACAGGAACTCCTGGATGCAACATATGGACTATTATCTGTGCATTTCGAACTGGAGGATCAAGGTCACGTACAAATGTACAAAAGTACAAACCACGCACGAGTCACTGAACTGAAAACTGTGAACTGACGCATTGGACAGCTCCAAGCTGACTTTAGTTGAGGAGAATGATCCAGGATCAGAGTCAATATGATGCACTCTAATGGCAAGGAAAGCTTTAAATTCCTTGTGAACTTGGTTCTGTTATTAAATCATAATTCCTAAGCATTATATAATCAATTAAACTTAATGCATTTTTGTCAACTTTCGCAATATAAATTACTTCCACTAGAATTCTTCAAATTTTCTTCAATATTCGTTTTCCCATGCAAAAGCGGTTTTCATATCCGAAAAGTAGAGTGTTTGAGGATTTCATACATATTATCATATGATGCGGTTTGGATAGTTTCTCAAATGGACATGAAGGTTGATATTTTCGTGGAATGACCCACATCAAACACGATGTTATCACAGTCTAGTATATACAGTCACGAAGCTCAATACGTAGTAAATATGCATCCATAGATAGTTGCTAACCACTAGGATCGCTAATATCGCCTCATTACAGACAATACGAAATAGTACCGGCACAGTCAATTGCTCCTAGCACCCTCACAAGTCAAGCTTCGTAACTGTATATACTAGACTGTGATGTTATCTTTAGCTCGGAAACTGAGACATGTGTTAGTAAAGTTATGAGAGAAAGAATAGAGAAAGAAAACGAACAAAGAAAGAAGGAAGCAATGCAAACGAGAAAGGTGTATAAAAATAAAATGAGAATAAGAAAGAAGAAAGAGCAGATGAAAGGAACGAGTGGAGAATAAAAAGGAGAAGACGACGAAAAGGAAGGTGGTAGAATAAGGGAAAGGAAAGGTAAACAGATCAGGAGAAGAACATTAAAATAAAAGTATAGGATAGGAAAGAAGAATAAATTAAGCAAAGGAACAGAGATGACAAAGCATAAGAATAAATGAGACATAACACGATGAGAATAACAATAAATGAGACATAACACGATGACAATAAGAATAAATGAGACATAAAACGATGAGAATAAGAATAAATGAGACATAACACGATGAGAATAAGAATAAATGAGACATAACACGATGAGAAGAATAAATGAGACATAACACGATGAGAATAAGAATAAATGAGAGATAACACGATGAGAATAAGAATAAATGAGACATAACACGATGAGAATAAGAATAAATGAGACATTGCACGATGAAAATAAGAATAAATGAGACAACACGATGAGAATAAGAATAAATGAGACATAACCCGATGGTAATAAAAATAAATGAGACATAACACAATGATAATAAGAATAAATGAGAGATAACACGATGAGAATAAGAATAAATGAGACATAACCTGATGGTAATAAAAATATGAGACATAACACGATGAAAATGAGAATAAATGAGACATATCACGATGAGAATAAGAATAAATGAGTCAACACAATTAAAATAAGAATAAATGAGACATAACACGATGAGAATAAGAATAAATGAGACATAACCCGATGAGAATAAGAATAAATGAGACATAACACGATGAGAATAAGAATAAATGAGACATAACACGATGAGAATAAGAATAAATGAGACATAACCCGATGAGAATAAGAATAAATGAGACATAACACGATGAGAATAAGAATAAATGAGACATAACCCGATGAGAATAAGAATAAATGAGACATAACACGATGAGAATAAGAATAAATGAGACATAACACGATGAGAATAAGAATAAATGAGACATAACCCGATGAGAATAAGAATAAATGAGACATAACACGATGAGAATAAGAATAAATGAGACATAACACGATGAGAATAATAAATGAGACATAACACGATGAGAATAAGAATAAATGAGACATAAGACGATGAGAATAAGAATAAATGAGACATAACACGATGAGAATAAGAATAAATGAGACATAAGACGATGAGAATAAGAATAAATGAGACATAACACGATGAGAATCAGAATAAATGAGACATAAAATGATGAGAATAAGAATAAATGAGATTACACGATGAGAATAAGAATAAATGAGACATAACACGATGAGAATAAGAATAAATGAGACATAACACGATGAGAATAAGAATAATAACGAAGTAACTAGATGATAAACAGTATAAAACATAAGAAGGATAAAAATGTAAAATCTGATAAACTTAGAAGAAAAAAGGAGAAGGGTATGTTTGTATTATGGTAATAGGAATAGGCTATAGTGAAATGTAATAAAATTTGCAAAAATACAGCCGCCTTACCTACAATAAATCTAAAGATCTGTCGCAGTAAATCTAATATGAACAGAATAAGAACACTGTTACTCCCTCTGTCACAATGCATAGAGAACGATGTAACACCACGTGGCACAGTTGCTGTCAGCTGGCACACTCTCAAAGGCACGCACTGTTGTAATGAATAGCACACGACAGGAGTTGCACAAAGTGAACAAAGAACGGTTGTAATATAACATACGCTGGTGCGCCTCTGAAAGAATGTCATGAAGGTGATATACAATGTTTTCATGTTATACTCGTATGTTCGACGTGTTTCAAAATTCAGCTTCTCTAAGATGTGAATGACATTGGAATGGAATGGAATTTACGAGAGGGGGGCACTGTGTTTCAGCCCTGCGACCTGTTTCGATGTATTGCGCTAACCCTCAAGCTAGGCGCAATCCCAAACCCACACCGGCTGACTACACTAAGGTTCGTTGCATACCCAGGTTCCGAGCAGGCAACTTCACTCGTCCCTAGGCCCTCCGTGCGTCACTAGCCGGCGATCGGGGAATGCTATAGAATGATGATGAAATGTTGAAGTGGTAAAGGAATTATGTAGATGTCAAATATGGGGGGGAAATGGGAGAACCCCAAAGAAAAACCTCAACTGTTACTTTGTCTGCCACAAGTGTCACTGGATTTTCAGACATGATCGGGACTCGAATTCGGGCCGCCAACGTGACAGTCTGGAGATCTGACCGCAGGGATGTGAATGATATTAGACTACTTCTTATATAGGGTGCGGCAGTGAGATATGACGGTTTTTATAGCCCTGTTGTGGGACACTCTGGACGAATTAAAAGAAAACACATATACTGGAAGTAATCTAGTACAATACAATTTATTAAAATCTGATTACTTTTTAAAAATCACATTTCGTAAGTAGCCTCCACGGCAACGAATACATTCCTGCAATAATTTGTTTCCTTTTATGCATAATAAGACAATGATTTCTATTTACGCATCTTTCAATTTTCCTTACTCATTGCCTCATGTACCCGGACCCAATTTGGTACTAGCATTGCGAAGCACATTATAGTGACCTTCAATCGCATACAGTGAATTTATATTCCTGCAGCTTTATTGGCTCATATAATATACGATGAAAGAGTAATGGAACGGAGAAAAATTCTCTCCGGCGCCGGGATTTGAACCCGGGTGTTCAGCTCTACGTGCTGATGCTTTATCCACTAAGCCACACCGGATACCCACCCCGGCGTCGGACAGAATCGTCTCAGATTAAGTTCCAAGCTGAAAACCCGGGTTCAAATCCCGGCGCCGGAGAGAATTTTTCTCCGTTCCATAACTCTTTCATCGTATGATGGAAATATCATATGTACTTCGCTACATTAAAATAATATATATCATATAATATAGTTGCAGTAACTTATGAAATGGCCTCGTATTTTATTTTGCTTTTGAGCGCTCCAATAGATTTTTGTCTGTCACTGACTTTTGCGAGACGAAGTCAAGAGCGCGTGCATGATAGGTAATATTCAGAACAATTTACGCGAATGAATTAACTGCATGAATGCACTGCAAATGCACACGAACGTCCATCTATGGTACAAGAGAAATAGCTCTATACAATTACAGACGAACGGACTGAAAGACAGCATTTTCGAAACCATATTTTTCCTAGGATCACGATAAGTTACTTTCTCTAATGAGAAAATAAAAATTGTCATGTATGGATATAAAGACATTTTGTACACCCTGTATGTATGCATTAACCTACTATTTACATAGGGTCGGCACGGAATGGTGATATCATTACGCTGGTGCAGCAATAACTTCATTCCTGCAGCTCTCTTTCGCATACCACGAATACTTGCATCATTCAGACTATCATTATCATAGAATGAGGCGGATAGCCTGTCTAAGTCTTCATATTTATTCATTTGTTCTCAATGTTACTTCTTTACTTTCTTCTTGTTTAGTGCTGTAATAATTTATTCACATCAACAGTGCAGCATAGAAATTCTCTGATCTGTATCTTCCTCCTCAATAAATCAACATCGTTAGAAACTTAAACATTACAAACCAAACAATATTAAAATGTAAAGTAGGAGTAAACACTTCCGCATTTTATTGTTAGGATTTTGGTTACCCAAAAATCAGCCAACACGCAAAATAAAAATGTAGTCCTGTCCTAAAAATATCTATAAAATTATAAAAATTGACCTAATGCAATTAATAATCTACTTCCTATGAGTAACAGATTTATGTTAAGTCCGCGTCACCGTTTTTGGCGTGTGAAATAAGTAATGGGAATGTTAAGTGCGAGTGTTTTACATTTGCCGCAGTCAGTCTGACAAATGTGTTTGGCAAATGGCTGATGTGACGTGTATAGGAAGTGGTACCATTCTCAGCTGCACTAGCAACATGCTCACAAACTAGGCATTATATATCTAGGGCACAGGCTAAAAACGCTGGCGCCAGCTGTACGACTCAATTTCCTAGACTCTTGCAGTAAGAGTTAAGTGAATGTAATAAACGAAATTAAATAAACTGTCATAACAGTAAAGTAAATAACTATTTTTGAGGCACAGACAATTAACAATTAACTGGTTTACTGTAAAGAAGTACATAACAATATCTCGTAGCCCTTAAATGTTGTTATTGCTAATTTTATTATCCATCTGTATGTAAGGAATTCGAAGCTTTTTTTACATTTTTTTTGCAGTTACGCATTTATTGTGCAGGTATTTTTTTTTCGGTTCAATTCAGTTCAATTTGTCCGTGTCCACACCAAAGAATAACTGTGTAATTTTTTAATATATTGCAACCACTCACGGATTATAAATATTATATAGTAATAAACTATTCCACGCAGATTACAGTATGCTGTACCATAAACGGACATTTCTTGTGTATAGAAATGTATCCTTCCACATTGCTGTGTTTATCGGTAGGATGTTCGTACCAAAACTGTTAAGTTCAGTGAGCTTGGGTCGAATGAACAATAGTGACGCAACTCTGAACGTCAATATTATAAATCTACAAAACAAACATGTACAGTCGAGTGATAACCCAAACTTGTTTTTGTGACTTAGTATAAGAAACAAAATAGACAAATAATATTGTATAAAAAAGACTATTGAAAATTAGAATCTTCGTAATAATGCAGATGACTTCATGTTAATAGCGGATACACCAGAAGGACTTCAGTATACAATATTGGAATGGAATGAAGAATTGAAGAGGAAAGGAATGATAGTGAACATAGATACTAGTAAAGTAATGTGGGTATCAAAGCAGGATAGAAAGGAAGAAGAATTGAATATGGTCTGTGATGGAATGCCTCTAGAGAAAGTAGAAATTTTTTAATATTTCGGTAATATTATAAGTAGTGATGGGAAAATTGAACAAGAAGTGTTAAATAGAACTAAGAAATCAATTTTAGTCTACTACCAAATGAATAATACTATCATAGGAAAGTCAGAGATCAGCAACAAAACAAAAATGCAGATTTACAACTCGATAATGGCCCCGATTACGTTGTAGGCTATGGTATGGAGAGCCTTGCATTACAAGACAAACACATGAGTAAAGGCTCATTCACAGTGAAAATTAAACATAACGTAAGCGTTAACTTAAGAATGTAAACGTTACAGTAAAATCAAGAAGTCATACCATCATTCACGATGGGGACATAAACATAACCGCAAACATACTTGGTAACCATCGAAACATAACAACGACGCCATTTCCTCATATTCTGTCGTATACTTCAGCGCTCCACGATTGTGTTCTGTTTGCAAATCACGTAAGCATAAGCATGAAAGTTTGGAGTTTGCAAACTTCCATGTTAACGTCTTACGGTTATGTTTATGTCAGTGTTTATGTGAATCATTGTGAATGATCCCATTTGGTAGCCTAGCCGCAAACTTCTGTGTTTATGTTACGGTTATGATTAATTTTCATTGTGAATGGGCCTTAAGATTACTGCTACGGAAATGAAATTTGTAAGGAGAGTAGTAGGGAAAACCAGAAGAGATAGGAACAGAAATGAAAGAATCCGAGAAGAGGCTGCACAGAGGAAAGCTACTGTATCACCAAGTGAATGACAGCTTTGTGAATCTAATACTGCATTTCGCTTAAGACACATTACATTAAACTCATAATTCGTTTCAAGGACACTTCGTTTTTGCTTTAATGATTATTGGCACTTCTGCAGATTAGTATACACCTATATTTTAACAATAATTATTCATCCACGTCCCTCGGCGTCAGTCATGTCTATATTTCTGGACTGCAGCAGAGTGATTACTGCAGGCAATTGAAGTGGGCCAAGCGCCATTTACTAAAACCGTAGAAAACAAGGGTTAAAATGATTCATTAAATTACGGTATTCACTTAATTTTAACTCTTGCTTTCTCAGTTTTTAATAAATGGCGCTTGGCCCACTATGGCTCTGAACCCTTCAATTGTTTGAAGGGATATTGAAACAGACCAACATTACATATGTTTAATTGAGCCAGAATTTTAATATATAGGATTAAATTTCGTAGCACATTGTCCCTGAACTAATATTCGTTTTGTAGATTATATTTCCACATTACAATATAATTTTTCTCCATTTGTTGATCGGCAAATCTTGAAAGTATTGCATTCAATTTCTTGTCATTGAAAGATTTAAATTCTGCCATGTTAAATATCGCTCAACTCCAAAGCGAACGTTAGCACGCAATGCAACCGTTCTCTAGTGTGCAGATTGCTGTAACGTTAGTTACGAAAGTCATCCATCTACATTTGCGGATATACCGATATACTTTTGAGTTGTTTATGTGAACAGAGCATAGTAGAGTATACACAGAACACAGCTAGTGATCTATATGCGTGGCTGCAATCAATCTCAAAGCTATGTTTTGGTGCGAACTTCTTAGCTCTAGTTATGACGTAAGCATTTTCATACGTCCGTTTCATAAAATTCTTCCATTTTTATCTATTAGTGTAGATCGAATATAGTCATTACACTTAAAAATGGCTTTCTTCTTTAATAATCGAAGAAATGCTAACATGACTCGAAGATATCTATTTTAATATTATCCTCCCATCTACGTCTCGGCCTCCCCAAAGGTCTATTTCCCTCAGGTCTCCCAACTAACACACTATATGCAGTTCTGAATTCTCCCATACGTGCTACATGCCCTGCCCATCTCAAACGTCTGGATTTAATGTTCCTAATTATGTCAGGTGAAGAACACAATGCGTGCAGTTCTGCGTTGTGTAACTTTCTCCATTCTCATGTAACTTTATCCCTTTTAGCCCCTAATATTTTCCTAAGAATCTTATTCTCAAAGGCCCTTAATCTCTGTTCCTCTCTCAAAGTGAGAGTCCAAGTTTTACAACCATACAGAACAACCGGTATTATAAATGTTTTATAAATTCTAACTTTTAGATTTTTTGACAGCAGATTAGATGACAAAAGCTTCTCAACCAAATAATAACAGACATTTCCCATATTTATTCTGCGTTTAATTTCCTCTCGAGTGTCATTTATATTTGTTACTGTTGCTCCCAGGTATTTGAATTTTTTCACCTCTACGAAGGATAAATCTCCAATTTTTATATTTCCATTTCGTAGAATATTCTGGTCACGAGACATAATCATATACTTTGTCTTTTCGGGATTTACTTCCAAACCTATCGCTTTACTTGCTTCAAGTAAAATTTCCGTGTCTCCCCTAATCGTTTGAGGATTTTCTCCTAACATATTCACGTCATCCGCATGGACAAGAAGCTGATGTAGCCCGTTCAATTCCAAACCCTTTCTGTTATCCTGGACTTCCCTAATGGCATATTCTAGAGCGAAGTTAAAAAGTAAAGGTGATAATGCATCTCCTTGTTTTAGCCCGCAGTGAATTGGAAAAGCATCAGATAGAAACTGGCCTATACGGACTCTGCTGTGCGTTTCACTGAGACACATTTTGATTAATCGAACTAGTTTCTTGGGAATATCAAATTCAATAAGAATATTATATAAAACCTCTCAACCGAGTCATATTCTTTTTTGAAATCTATGAATAACTGATGTACTGTACCCTTATACTCCATTTTTGTTCTCCCATATCTGTCGAATACAAAAAATCATATAATAGGTCTACGTAAATACAAAATCAGTTATATTTCTAGCTTACCACAAAGGCGAATTCATCGAAGTCCTAGACTAGACCAAATCAACTCACGAAGTGGCAAGTTTTCACTAACAACACAGTATCACAGTGAAGAATGTATGCTTGCTTATGTATGTACTTCGACTACAGTACCGGCAAAAACTCTCACTAATCCAGACAACATGCAGTTGAATTTAACCTTTGTTACACTTGAGCAATGTCTGTGGTATGTGCAACTGTTAAGGCCTGGCAGTGACGCTGAGTGAGAGCAACGATTGTGCATTCCAATTAGTTCGACGCGGTGCACGGACGTTTGGTGCTTTTATGCCTTGATGTCTGAGGTCAATTGGATTGAATTACGGGAGGAGGCACTACGACCTTTCAAGATCTATTGCGCTAACCCTCAAACTAGGCGCATTCCCAAATTCACACAGACTGACCACACTAAGGTTCGCTGAGTACCCAGGCTTCGAGCAGGTAACCCCCTCGTCTCTAGACAGCAATCTTCGTGCATCGCCAGCCGGGGCACAGTGTGCAAAAACGTAAATCTAGCTGGACAAAATTAATAACTTCTCTGCATTCTAACGGATTGTTATGAAACTTTGTACAGACCTTATACGTAGCACATTTTTTTGTATACAAATTCTGATTACGTTTGTGTAAGAGAAACTACCCCTTTATAGAGGGTGGTTTTAGACAAAATTAATAACTTCTCTATATGATTTTTAAGAAACATTGTACGAAAGTTACAGGTAACAACATATTACCCCATCCCTGGAAGCCGGTATGGCATAGTTGCGCCCCGCGGTCAATTGGGAGGTCTAGGCATGGCATAGTTGCGCCCCGAAGAAATCAGGTAGCAGAATGGACATGGCATAGTTGCGCCCCGAAGAAATCAGGTAGCAGAATGGACATGGCATAGTTGCGCCCCAAAGAAATCAGGTAGCAGAATGAACATGGCATAGTTGCGCCCCGATGGGCAAGTACACACGAAAATGATTGCCATAAAATAAATAAATTACTTAAAAATATTATAGTGGTAGCTGCATTGAAATCAGGTAGCATAATGGAGAGGGAATAGTACACACGGAAGTGATTGTCATAAAATAAATAAATTACTTTAAAATTTTATAGTGGTAGCTGCATTTTTTTTAAGAATATGTATTTGTCTAATTTACCGCTTCTGAATTCCTCGATCACGCGGTTTAAAAACGGAGTCTTTCACGGTATGTCTTATTATTTCAACGGGGCGCAACTATGCCATGCTCCTTTTCTCTACCTGATGGGAACGGGGCGCAACTATGCTCACAAAACAGGGATCCTTTTTTATCTGCTGCATCTTACCTGACCGTGGGGCGCAAACATCCCCTGCCCCTGGAAGCAACAGGTTGGCTTAAACTAGATAAGAAAAATAGTTTCCATTCACTTCTCCTTCTCTTCGAAATCTCGAACTCTTCTACATTCCTTCGTACCTGTCGTCTCGCTTCACTTACCTCTCTTCCCACCATAATCTGAACACACGCTCTCGCCATGAAACAATACTAACAATACCATCCCATCGCACCTCCTCATACCCATCCTCTTTCACAATAGCCCTGCCAAGACTCTGGAATTCGCTACCTGCTGACATCAGGGATTGTCGAAATAAAATTGAATTCAAACGCAAACATACTAGGCACTTGGTCAGTAATTGAGACTCGTTCAGACATGGCTTCTTGTAACTAGTTCTCTTAATCTATCACAAAATATTTCAATATCCGATAATTTCATCATTACACAATTTTGTTATTCTAGGTTTAATTTGTAATTCAGTAAATACAAAAAAAATATCCTTTGTTCTTAACTTTTATGACAAATTGTGTAGCTTTCATTAATCAGTTAATCTTTTCGTACTTTCATATTATTATAATTGTAAATTGAATATTAATTGTAATTTTATTCTTCATATTGTAGTTGTAATCCTCTGATAGAGGGGCAAAGAAAGCCTGGCGGCCTTATCTCTACCAGGTTAAATAAATAAATAAATAAATACTAAATACGCCTCCTTCTCAGAAATAATATTTTTGGCTTAATATGTTTAGCTTGTAAACCGCCGATATGTAGTATTTCTCACTCTTATAAGAGCTACAGTACTGTTCGTGATCAAGAGTGAAAAGTGATAAAGTCAAGTTCCAAAGGATGGCAAATGGCGGCGCCAGAAACACACTCTCCGACTTTTGTTTGACGGGGACACCCGCGAGGTTCCCCACAAGAAGTCTCGAATATCTTCTAAATCCTCGTCACCTCTATGTAAATTGAGCCTTGAAGTTGCGCGAACGTTGACCTGTACCTCACCGGACAGGTTGCTTCACATCGCATTGAGGCAGGTTCCAACAGTCCTACACAATTTCGTCAGCTGACTGCTTTGTAAGCAGATCCCGTGAGATTTGTGATGAAAACAACAATGGCACCAGTTTTCTTTGAGTAAATTCAGAAGAATTATTTCAGTAATTTGGCCAGAAAAGCGGTGTCTTATCATTTAAAAGTTGGCATCGATGATCTACTAACAACAATGCGAATAAAATTTCGCTACTCCAAAATACCAATACAGTATTTCTGTCGGCGGCAGACCAACACGAGAAATTTACAATTTCACTACTGCCATTATAACTTGGTTACAGTGCTACGATAGCACCAACTTACATCAGTGATACCACGTGATAATATAGCAGAGTTCTGTCCACATTATAGTCACCATGTTTGCAGAATATGAGGTTCGTGGGTTTAAACTAGGCCTGGGCGTAGCCTGCCTCAATCCAGTCACTTCAGACTACTCCATAACTCCCCACTCCACCTTCCCCGGCAGAGACAGTTATGTTTCGGATCGATACGAGTAGACAGGAAGACAAGCATTGCTGAGTGACGGATTACATAGTCCGGGTCAGCTTACTTCATACCCTGAGGGTGAAACCTAACCATTTTCCCCCCATCACTGCATATGCTAGTGGATTGGGTTATTTTCTAGTTTGCAGGTTGAATTTTCTTTTGCCAACTTCGTTTCGAATGTCGATAATGACAAATATTAAAAATGGTAGTGATAATAACTGGTATGTTGGCAGATAAGACAAATATCGATAACATTTGTCGGTACTGGAGTTCCATGAAATTAAAATTGTACTAGATTTCTGAACCGGTCACTGGAAGTTAGTGAAATTTGAACATACTAAAAATTAATTAATATCAGTATTAACATTAATACATAATAGTTCAATCTAAATGTTTCTCATGAAAAAACGAAGGTCATGGCCTTTATTGGAAAATATCAGATACGTTCCAAAATTATCCTCAACAATATGGTATTAGAACAGGTGCGGCATTTTAATTATTTGGGGTGTGATATATCTTTCGATGAGGAGAGAGATCTCAAACAAAAGGTGCATAAATTTCAAAGTATATGTGGCACCATAAAACGAACATTAAAAAACAAAACCCGAAGAGACACGGTTTTAAAATTTTATAAAATAATGGCAGTACCAGTATTGACTTATAGAGCAGAGACTTGGACCATGAACAGAAGTGATAAAAGAATAATAGAGAAAGCTGAAATGAGATTTTTAAGATATGTAGCTGGCTGTACTCTTAGAGATTACATTAGAAGTGAAGATATAAGAGCACACCTGAATATTTTTTGTTCGAATAAGAGAATTGAAGAAAATCAAGTTCAGTGGAAGGAACATATATCCCGGATGCCGGATGAAAGATTAGTAAAACAGGTTCTGCAATATCGCCCAACAGGGGTGCGTGATATCGGCAGACCTAGGCGTCGTTGGGAAGGCAACTTCTGAGACGAAAGAGGCCAAATGGCCTATCTTGTTGTTGATAATGACATATAGTTATTTTATGTGTTGCGTTGTGGTTATAATTCAAAACTATAGTCAGGTAAGTTTTCGGAGTTAGTACTAATAATTTCATGTGGTCAAACAAAATGCATTTTTAGGTTATGTCTCGTGAGTCAATTGTTTAGTCAAACCAATGAATTTCGTATTGCCAGACAAAATACTTGACATCTTGATTCCTTTCCCGTATAGTTTGCCTACGAAAATATGTTACAAATTATTGAATTATTTACAATAAACTTACAACATAAAGTACGGTAAGTAAATAATCATTTAGTACGTAGGATCGTGTGATATCCGGTAACAGTTGGCAACATTGACAAGACGGCAGTATTTGGTGTTTAGGAACTGTTCTTATGTGACCCTCACTATGTAAGGCAGGCATCATAGCTAGGCTCTCGCTGATCACCTAAAATCCATTACTGATGCACACTGCCTCACTTTATGTTTGTTTATAAAGCGGTGTAAGCGAAAAGGCCATGGGCGGGTGTCTCTCCTTTCCTGTTCCCTTCCCCTTTATGCCCAGGACTGATTTAAACACTTACATACTTATGACTTTTAAGGAGCCCGGAGGTTCATTGCCGCCCTCACGTAGGTCCGCCATCGGTCCCTATCCTGTGCAAGATTAATCCAGTCTCTACAATCATATCCCACCACCTTCAAATCCATTTTAATATTATCCTCCCATCTACGTCTCTGCCTCCCCAAAGATCTTTTTCCCGCCGGCCTCCCAACTAACACTCTATATACATTTCTGGATTCGCCCATACGTGCTACATGCCCTGCCCACCTCAAACGTCTGGATTTAATGTTCCTAATTATGTCAGGTGAAGATACAATGCTGCAATTCTGCGTTGTATAACTGTCTCCATTCTCCTGTAACTTCATCACTCTTAGCCCCAAATATTTTCCTAAGAACCTTATTCTCTAACACCTTTAATCTCTGTTCCTCTCTCTCAAAGTGAGAGTCCAAGTTTCGCAACCATACAGAACAACCGGTAATATAACTCTTTTATAAATTCTAACTTTCAGAATTTTTGGCAGCAGACTAGATGACAAAAGCTTTTCAACCGAATAATAACAGGCATTTCCCAAATTTATTCTGCGTTTAATTTCTTCCCGGGTGTCATTTATATTTGTTACTGTTGCTCCAAGATATTTGAATTTTTTCATCCTCTTCGAAGGAGCGGGCTCGGTTTCAAATCCTGGTTGAGATAAGTTACCTGGTTGAAGTTTTTCCAAAGTTTTCTCTCAAACAATTGAAGCAAAATTGTTGAGTAACTTTCAGCTTTGGACCTCGGACTCATTTCGTCATCATTTTTTCACATATCATTATCATCATAATCATAGCATGGATTAAGTTCACGGCGCAGCGTGAGGTATTCCTATAAAAACGCAACGTTCGGCGGGAAATACTCACAGAACAGGAGTGGTAAGCACAATAAGTCGCAGGCTGAGGTGAAAACTTTCAGGCTCCTCCTCCGTAAAAAGAAAAAAAATACTAAGTCATCACAGGGACTTAAATGTTGTAGTTATTTAAAGAAAAACATATCTTCCCTTAGAAGTCACGAAATGTGCAGATGAACTGGTGGAATAAATTCGGACTTAAATACTACAATAACACGTCTCAACAAGAAGGTAGTCTACATAGGTAGGCTTTCTTTAACACTTCTCATGGTCAAGTCTACCAATCGTTTAAAAAGAATATACCCAGTTTTGTATCATTCAGTAAACCTTATCTGTGACTTCTTCCTGTTTCGTAAGACATTATACAAGACATACAGTACAGCACGTATAACTTAGGAAGCATGACACATTGAAAATCTGGTTTCAGTGATAAAATATTATGAATCACTGAAACCTTCAAACAAGATGAAGAGCATTAAGAAACTGAACCCACTCCTGATTCTGATAAGATAAATGTTACACACCGTACGGAATTTATAACAATAGGAACTTGGTAATTGCCGTTTATCTGTTAAATTAATTGTGAAATTTTATAATTGGTAATACGATATAGACAAGATAAAGCGGTTATATCCGGGACAGAAAAATATCTGCGATGTAATCTGTGTTATAGTAGATTGGTTGATTCGACGTTGGATAATTCGAATAAATGTTTATTCCTCTTGAAATTTCTATTTTAAAAACGTTAAAAATTAACATTTAATTGAAATTTTCGAATCTTACATTTCGATAGTTCAAAGTCAGGACTTCCTTCGTTTCTCAACCTATTCTGCCTAGTGTGCCACTATAACGAATTGAGTCACAGATACAGAGTGGAAGGTGAGGTAGTACATTAATTGACAGGAGCCATAGAACTCATTATTTAGAGTAAGTTTTGTCAAATAAAAAAATATATAGGACTTACGGATAGTGAGATAATTATAAGTGTTTCGAAAGCGCTGACGGCAATTGCAAGATGTCTCAGCGCCGCATAAGTAGTACCCCACACCCCATGCAGTCAGCGACTTGAAGGGGGTGGGTTAAGTTCAACTACGAGTACCTTTCACTGTGTACTTTGCAAAACCGACCTACTTGAACTCCGTATAGGGACGTAACTGTTATTTGTTTAGTTTGTGTAATTTCATGTCAGAAAATGTAAATTAATAACCCGAATGAACAACAGTTTTCCATCTGTATCATCTAAATTAATTTCTTCATAGGGTAAACTAGGGTCTGTTGGACAGTCGGGTATGTTGGACACTCTGTAATTTAACGTGCTACCTCGCCACTTGTGGGCACCACATTCTGCTAGAAGTCAATGACGGAAGTAGCCACGAGTGGCTACTTCCGTCATTGACTTCTAGCAGAATGTGGTGCCCACAAGTGGCGAGGTAGCACGTTAAATTACAGAGTGTCCAACATGTCCGACTGTCCAACAGACCCTAGTTTACCCCATTACTAATTCATTTATTCTCGGACTCGTCTTGTTTTGTCAATAAACGATAAAAAAAATATTACCTCCGTGTATAAGTTCGATGGGAGAAAAACTTTTCGTTCTGCAGAGGAATAAATAATAATTTATCATAATACAGTGCTCTCTTAAATTGACTGACCATATTGGGAATTAAATCAATGTCTTCCCCAAAACACACTATGAAATGTTTAAAAATATAAAACAGTTTTTATCTCGGAAAGGAAGCAGAAACGATCAAATTTGTATTCAACTTTTTTGTTTGAAATATCTCAAAGAATAACCCTCTGAAATTAATGGCATTATTTACGGTTCAGCCTGTATAATACCAGTTCGCAGTCTTGAAGAGGATAAAAAATTTTGTGTTGCAAGATTTGAGTGCAAAAACACTAATAATAATGAACTAGAAAATCTTAATGCAAGAAAGTTACATCTTCCCAGAAAACAGCAATATGACAAATAGTGTGAACTAAGAACTTACGGTAAAGGAGCTATCCGGTATTAGAAATATACACCGGTAACAGGTAGCTAGAGACTACGAATAGATTGCCAAGCTCAGAATGGAAAGAAGCCCTGAAGCTGTAATATATTTTAATGTTATTCCTGACTGGAGGAAGAATTTTTATTGTGATCGTTTAGTAGTGAGTAATGACAAATTTCCAGTCATCCGACCTTTGTTAAATTAGGCTATATGCATTATAACTCTAATTTCTTTCCGCATGGATAAAACGAAACATAAGACATGATCTGGCCCTTGAAGAAGTTGCCTAAATTAAATTTGCCCCCCCCGAGAGGTATTAAGTTGGCCAACTCTGCTTTAAATAATTAAAATACTCGTTCTGTTGACACAATAAAAATATTAATTCAATTTAATTAAGAACTTACTACTTAAACTGTTGACATTTTCATAAGAGTGAATTTTTTAAGCAGGTCTTCTCTGAATCAACAATTTTGCAAGAAAATTCCTGTTTGAAACATTTCTAAACTCACTCTGAATTTTTAGGATATCCATATCATGTTCACTGAACTATTACTTGCAGGAAGACACAGACATAGTTAAATCAACTTCTGGAGTTGTGCACAGGGATTAATTTTCTTAGAGAAAAATAAAAAATGTTCACTCCATTTTGAGCAAAGATCAGCATTTTCTTCATTCCACTTTGCTATTCTCTCTGAAGTCACATATTTCTTCAAGAAGTAAATTTGAGTAAATTATTTTATCCAGTTCAAGATTATCTACATTTGAAGAAAAATATTGGATTGTTTCTTCAAATTATTGTCCTTCTGGAAGAGATCTTAGCAATATAGGCTAAAGTTGCCTAATTCCGTGATACTCCTAATTCCGTGATACTTTTTTTCATTGAATGTCACGGGATTGGATATCTTGCTAGGAAGTTCACCGATGTCTCAAAAGTAGACGAAAGATGCACTCTTTCGAGAAAGATGTCTGGCGCTATGGTCGAACGGTAAAGCTTTGACTGACATTCAGTTTTTAAAAAAGTATCACGGGATTAGGGGTATCACGGAAATAGACAACTTTACCCTAAATTCCACAGATTCCTATCTTGTGAATGAGAGATATTCAACAATTTTTCATATAATTATAATTAATACTTAAAATCCGGGGATATCTGATGACAAATTATTAAATTTGGGGACATTCCAAGGACGACTTTTGTTCGGGGACAAAAAGCAAAATTCAGGGACGACTGGTAACCTTAGATTATGGAAAACCACTTTCTCTTTGAAGAAGTAGTAGAAGAAGAAGAAGAAGAAGAAGAAGAAGAAGAAGAAGGAGGAGGAGGAGAAGGAGATGAAATAAATAACAGTTTCTATGACGAAATAATACAGATGAATTTTGCATGATATGAGCATAATGCATAACAACTGTTACCTGCATGTTGATTTAACCTATTCCATTTCTGAAAAAGACGTGATGTAAATGTAAGAAAAAATTGGCAAGAAGTAAGCGTTCTCCAAATAGCTGTTGCGTGAAATTGGCAACAGAATCTTGGCAAGGGATCTTAGTAGAAAGCGTGATTTAGTAACAGCGCTTGTCGTGAGATAAATTTAAAAATCTCGAAGCGCTTTTACTGCAGTGGTATTGTTGAGGGAAATGCACTACATTCGACATCGAAATCACTCAGTGTTTATGGGTCTAGGTTAGGGTTACGGCCGATCTGGGTAACTTACTTACATATTTATCTTGCTGTGGAAAGTATGTAAAGACACCAATAAGGGCATTGCATTATAACTGCACAATTTTTCTTCTACTTTACGGGCAATAAACACGATTCATGACCTACTTCACACTAAAATACATTCAGCAATCTTCCCAAATTTTCGTCTGTAAATGTACTGATGACAAAAACAGACGTTATATCTTGAGTCAGTATCTGTTATTCAATTTGGTGCGAAAATGAGACATGCTACTTGTCTCTAGTGTATGGTTCATGTATTTTATGGGTCTTAGGTGGAATCAAAATCTATTTTCAACATAAATACACACACAGACATTATTATAATATGCGGTAGTATATTTTTAAGATTATCTTATTAAAAACTGCCAGTAAATAAATCAAGCTCATTACGTAATTTGTTTCTGAGACATCTGTATTCATATCCATATATACACACTTTTTTTTCGCATAGTAGACCTATATACATACAAACTGTACATCTATAGTTACGTGTCATCCCTTAACATAGGCAATTCCTAAGTGATTCATTGCAAGGCTGTAAAAATTATATCAGGTTATGATTTTGCCATTATCTCCTGGCCTAGTTGTCTCATAAGATGTCTTCTTGGTATCACTTGTGAGGTTCAGACCTGTCTTAGGACAGTTGACTAAACAACAATGATTTTTCCATGCGTTTACGTGTAAGTCCCCTTAAACAATCAATTAAAAAATGATACATATACCGAGTGGTCCAAAAGTAGATATATAGTTATAAGCCAGTCAGTATGTAATTGTATTTTTCATATACTTGTAGTATGTAAACAGTAGGTATACAAAGGCACAGTCAATTACGTTTAGCCCTTGTTTATGTATGTACAGTAGTGGCAAAAAAAAACCAGACCGACCCTTGTAGCTGATTTCAGAGCCTTGTTCACTCCAGAGCAAGATAGACTGGTAAATAAGACTTTCGTGGTTCGAATCCTGCCTGGAAAGGAAACTTTTTTTTTTTGTTTTGTACACTCCTGAAACCTGACAGCGACACCACATCACACAGTAGAACACAATGTGCTGTTCCCATAAACCTTTTAAAATGCATCTGAAATGAAGTCACACAACTGTCGTACTGTGTGTGGCCTTTTATAAACCTTATCTTAAACATATCCCAAAAGAAGCCACTACTGTAGACCTACTTTTGGGTCACTCTGTACATAATATACATACTGTGCTGATGTACAGTACAAAGCAGAAAACTTGACCGTGATCAGAATAGACATAAGAGACATAGAAGCGGCTGAAATGAATTTTCTGAGAAGCATTGCTGAATATATTCCACTGACCTACAAAAACAAAATAAATAAGGACTGATTTAAAACATGAGCTAAATATTTTTTTAATAAAACGCAAATGTGAAGAACAGTAAATATATTTGGCACACATACGTACAACTGATGGAAAATAAAGAATTACCAAGTAGTCTACATATCACAGTACAAACCTACAAGATCCCGGGACATTGGTAGAACAAGAATGAGATGGGAAGATGATTTTTGAGATGGAACAGGTCATTACACCCATCCTATATGTGTAAATTATGATTGTGATGATGATAATTAAATAAAAAAATGTAGGGTTCACTCGCGGGCGAATCGCTCTGCTGTATAGTCTATACAGTACAATAAGTTAATACAATACAGAAATCTGAAGTCGTTTTCGTTTAGTATACTACATTCTAGTCTCTGCGACACACCATTAACCTAAACATATTTATCGTTTTGGTAATCTGTGGCATCAGCACCGGAGAATAAGGGGAATACAAGGACAAGAGGAATATGAGTACAAGGGAAATACAAGAAAACTGTGAAGACAAGGATAACAAAGGAAATACTACTAGAAGAGCAATGAAAAGACAAGAAGAAAACAAGACGAAGACAAGGAGTACAAGGGGAAGACAAGTAGGACAAGGCAAAGACAAGGAGGCAAGTGGTAGACAAGGAGGAAAGGGAGAAGACAACATGGGAAAGACAAGAAGAACACGGGAAAATAAGGACAATGGAAAAACAGGAGTACAAGGAGAATAAGAGAACAAGGGGAATGTAAGGAGAACAAGAGAAATAAAAGGAAGAGTAGGAGAATACAAGAAGAACGAGGGGAATACATGCAAACGGTAAAGACATTGCATTTTTATGTGAAGGCCAATTCCGAAATTAGCCCTCCAATATATATATATATATATATATATATATATATATATATATATAGAGAGAGAGAGAGAGAGAGTAAAATAATGATGATGTCATCAGGCAGACAGGGGAGATCTGAAGGATGGCATGCTGGAGCTGAGAACAGCAAAAGAGTTCAGTGAATCCAGCTAGAAGAACAAATATGGGTCAGCAATTACAAAAGGGATCGGGAGATGAAGACGATACCAAGATAAGTAGTCAAGATTCGGCAACAACTGGAAGGGAGGAAGTAACACTAGTGACTCCGAATAGAGGTATAATACGTCAATGAGAGGAAGTAAGGGACAGAAATGTTACAACTTAAGAGGCTGGTGTGTCAGTGACAAAACATAAGAAAGTGATATAGTGAAAATAGTATGCATGAGAGACAAAACTGAGGAAAGTGATAAAGTGAAGTGAGTGATAGGGACATAAAAGACGGTAAGGTAAGGGAATAATAGTGAAAAAAAGATAAGATACTAGTAATTAACAGAGAGTGATAATAAGTAGGTAGTGATACAACTATAATAACGGAAGCGAAAATGGAAATGTAATGAAACTGTAGAAACTACTTCGTCTGAAGATATTCAGGTTAGATTAATGTGAATAAGTGGTCAGTAAACGTTAGAGATTCAAGTGAATAAATAAGTTAACAACTATGGAAGTGTTCAACTAATGTAAACAATGTGGGAACAATTAATAAGAGTGTGAGAGAAGGGATTGTTTAGTTAAATGAGATTAGTAGGATTAAGATAGATAACTAGGAAAGGGAAGGGTAAGTATAAAAGAAGGGAGGGAAACAGAGGTGAGCGACGTGATAAAAAAAAGTGATCAGGGTCGTTTATATGTAATAGCCGGGTGTTTAGAAAAGCGTAAGCAGAATATTATGCATCCAAGGGAGTGATGGCACGGTATACAGAATTATGAAGACCCATCACGACCGATATTAGCTGGTGGAATAAATATATCATATCATATATCATATCATATCATATCATATCATATCATATATAGAGAGTAAAAAGACATAGTTCCAAAAACACTGCCTAACTTGTTCCTATGCAACCTGCTTAAGGTAAATGTAGACTGAAAAAGCCTCGCACAATTGTAGTCTTCGAAAAGGCTACACACCAAGAGGTTGCAGCCATTACTGAGAACATTTTGGAAAAAGTATCAGGATATTTTGGAACTCCGAGTGACAAAGTGTTTTGGACTCAGACGGAACTATTTTCAGCATGACTGTAAGATGAAATCGTTGTTCACCCCTGTATGACTGTTGTTACTAGACAGCAAATAATCACGTTTAGCTGCGGCAACAACTACCAGACTGTTACGCAAATACATTTGTCGGAGTGGCACTCGGGCAAAAGTGGGTCAGAGCTTAACTCGTGGAAAAACCTGTGCGTAATGCAATTAAGACAGACACATCGAGAGAATGCTAATCCCTTGCGTGCGTACACTCGAGATAAACTCGTTACCGTCCGCACATGAATCAGGTGTAGTACAAAAATCTCTATGGTCACGCGACCTACTGCCAATAGCATTGACCACACGTTTATGTGAGGACATCATCGAGTACGTCACGCCGTGGTATGCACATTTAGTCATTCACATTTGATGCAAGATCTACAAGAATTTGCAACGTATTACGAAATAAATTGTCTTGAAATATAAGATAATCCAAAAGACACCTCAAACTTTAAATCGTTATAAACAGGTAGCGGATTTTTAGTCCCGATACTAAAAGTTACACTCCGTTTCTAGAAATCTGTAAAGTAAATCGACGCATTTGAGTGGAGCCGATGACAAGCGAATGGCGGAGCCTATAAGTACGAGAGTGTGTTGCGGGCTGCATCGGCTCACGGCCGCTAAGGGGTAAGATGCGCGTGTCAGAAGGTAATAGATAACTGACAAATAGAATGGCATTTTAGACACTCGTCTTCAAGCAGTGCTTTTCCCCAGAGCGGTCATTGGACTGGCCCCCTCCACTCACCACTTGCGCAAAGGACTTCTTTCGCCTCCTATACTCTACAGATTCCAGAAACGGAGTACAGATGTACGTCAGTTGCAGGAGTCATTAAATTCATTGCTACGCTCCCTCCGAACGCCAAGAGACGTGATGTCTTGTCGCTGTATAGGGACCGAAAATCCGCTGTCTGATAATATTACAATATCTGAGGTAGAAAAATAATTATTTATAATTACTGTGTTAAGAAAATAATGAGTTTTTTTTTATTTGTTACGCTTTTCATTTCCATAGTTACCATTTTGTTCATTAAAACATTAATGATTTTATTAGTACTGTTACAAGAACAAATTTTGAAAGTTTCAAGCTGTAGTACTGTCATTAGATGTTGGAATACAGCTGGTCAAGTGCTATTATGAATTTTAAAGATCTGAGAAAATTTAGGAGAGAGCACATGTTCCATTCGTAATTGGAAAGGTGAATTCCAAAGTGTCCTAAGTCCTTTTTTTTAATTTTAACTTGCTTTATTCACGTTTTAATTAATCCTTTTCAAGCCTCTATTTAAGACTGTGTAAGGTTATTAACAGACTCTCTTAAGTCTTGGCTTAGTGTCTGTTTTTTTTTTTCTTTCAAACCCATCCAAGGGGTAAAATTTATTTTATCAGTTTTGTCATTTTTCTCGTAACTTGTCATTTGGACTTAGGCCAGTTTGGAATCCACTTGTTCAATTACGGGCTTTTAATCACGAGGTATGAAGAAACTGGTTCTGTTGCTGATAAGGAGAAACACGCAAGACCAAAGGTAATCATTATGTTGTAGCTCATTTGAAGATGCCTCGAAACCTAACACTACTAATTCCATAATATGTAATTATTTATATTCATTTTATTAGTTGTTTCAAGTACCTCAGGAGCAGTAAAATCATAACGAGTAATATAAATTTTGCAGGATAAAGCGGATACGTTTATCTTAAAAAATAGAGTAAGATATAGGGCCTCCACAAAATTTGTTATGTCCTGCTTTTGTCCTGATTTTTGAACCAATATGTCATGAGTGGGGACCGTATTCTTCCAGGGCGTAAGCGTGACACAGATAGCTACTATAAGGGAACACTTGCGTCTTGTTTGTGATGCAGTTAACGTTCTAGTCATGATTCAAAACTAGACCTCGAAAATGCATTCTACGATGGCCTATTTTACAATTAAAATTAATTTATTTATTTGATTAATTTTATTGGTATTGGCAGAATAAAGGTCATAAGGCCTTCTCTTCCACTCAACCAGTATAAAAATACATAGCACATATAAATAATATCAATACACAAAACAACAGAATAACAATAATGATAATAATAGTAAGAGCTACATGTAATTCTAAGAGTTAAACAATTACAGTTTAGTGTTCAATAAGACAATTTTGATCGAATTAATGATTAACATAATGAAAGAAAATATATATATTAAAAATTGATATTCTACAAAGTATTATTTGAAGAAAGGTCATATTACAGTGACGAAAAACAGTCTTCCTGACAATCGGCTTTTGAAAGTAGTTGATGTCTGACAGCCCTTTGCACTATGCACACTAAAATGGGTATTTTTACTATTATACTATCATAAACAGGGAACGGATTTATATGGACTAAAAATATATGAAATATGTAAATATATATGTAGTTATTTTTACCAAAATATGGAATTAAATATGGATTTTTACCAAAATATGGAATTAAATATGGACTTAAAATTATAAAAAAATGACTATGTACGTTAAATATTGGTACATTTTAATCAAACTAAACAAAAAATATAATGGACATACCTTATCTTCCAATGTAGTTTCAACAAATTTTATTGTCTGTTACCATAACAATAGGTTACAAACATTTCTTTCAAGTGCTGAAAAGTGAATCTTCTTCTATTGTCTCTGAGGATAGATTTATACTGACTAAAAGAGCGTTCGACGTCACAAGAAGTAACTGGTACATAATTCAATTTCACAATGTCTGCTGGGGATAAGTCCAAGTTAATCTTCACTGTTGATTCACCACTCATCACAGCAACAACCTTTTGTAGTTCTTCATATCCAGGGTTTTTTGAAAGTACAGTGTCCACCTTAGCTCTTACTGCATCTGCAACTTTACCTCTACCACGATTCAGTTGTTCCACAGTACTATTTATAATTTCAAAACTTTCAGATAGTGAAAGGTGCCTATTTTGGAGACTTTTGAGCGTTTTTATGATGCATGAAAATGTATGCTGAATGTGAGCTAAGTCATTCTTCACACTTATGTCACAGGTAACTGTTTTCGCAGTATCAATTGAGACTGCATCTTCAGAGTCCAATGCAAGGAGAACATTGTTAATAGAGTCTATATGTTCGGCATAATATTCAACTGCTTCTAGCCATGTACCCCATCTAGTTAAAATTGGCTTTGGTGGCAATGGAATTTCAGGGTACATTTCTTTCAACACGTTAACTCTACTGGGAGCTTTGAGAAATACTTTTTTCACTGATGAAATCAACAAATCTACTTTAGGGAAATTGTCTCTGACCACTTCTGCCACACGATGAAATGCATGCGCCACACAAGTAAAATGAGTCAATTTAGGATATACAACAGATAATGCTTGTCCAGCTTTGACCATATAAGGGGCAGCATCGCTAATAAAGAATAACACATTATCGTACATAATACCCTTTGGCCACAGGATACCCATAGCTTCGTTGAACAGTTTAACTATAGTTTTGTTATTGCACTTTTCTAGAACATCACAATGTAAAAGAATTCGTTCAGAATATTGTTCACTTAACAAACCGATAACTACATTACCAACAAGTCTACCTTCTTTGTCGGGAGTCTCATCAATGGAAACCCAAATTGAACTATCTTTAATTTCATCTCTTATCTTCTGTATTGTCTCATCGTAGATGGATGGAGCATACGTCTTCCTAAGTGTTGACTCATCCGGGATTGTATGTTGAGTATATTTTTCAAGGAATTCCCTGAAGACCTTATTCTTTAGTTTGTAGAGAGGAATATCAGCAGAGATGAGAGAACGGCACAGGTCGATGTTAAACTCAGATCTTACATTCGATGTTGTTGGTTGTGTTAAAAACAATTGTCTCTGCTTGGAATTTAGTTGTTTGTTGGCCTGATGTTTACTAGTTGTAATGTGTTGTTGCACCAGGAACTTTTGTGTAGATGATACTGCACACTGACACAAATTACAAAATAATATTTTATTGTCAGTTGATAAACCATCTTCTTTAAATTCTGAAATATAACTTGTTAGTTTTGATTTTAAATTGACTGAATGACGTACTTTTGGCATATTTACCGTCTTTATAGTATGATTTACAAAACTGAACCTATGTGTACTCTGACTGGCATTTAACTGTTGAGCTGCACAACTGAAGTCTGTTAAAAATTTTAAATTAAATTAATACAGTTTTGTAACTTACTTTCCCATTGTTGATAGGACTGCTAATTTTCAAATAACTCTGATGTTAAAGGGATTACTGAACATGTGTTTAAATCTCTATTGTTGAAATGTATTTTTAAAAGTTAATGGAATTTTGTTTTGTTTTATTGTTAAACCTAATATAATATGGACTGTTTTATATGAAATATGGAAAATATATGGAAATTAACGAAAATATGTACTAAACTCTAAAATATGGAAAAATATGGAAAATAAAAGTAGGATTTTTCAACCCTACACATTGTGAAACATAAAGATAATGCAAAATATAAATTATATTAGCTTTATAAGTAAATATGTATTTACATATAAATCCTTTCCCTGATCATAAAGAATGAAGACTTACATTAATCAAACATTATTTACACTACTGTACAATATTTACAAAATAAGTAGAAAATAGTATTATGAAATAAAACACCTCGCATTACAATACACAATACTGTGCATAAACCGAGTGCTGACCTCACGTTCACATGCTTCATCAGAGGTGATCGATCATCTAACCAGAACGAGAGTAATGTATGGCCAGTACGATGATCCCCACACCCCAGCCGTTATAAAGTCCGGGTCAGCTTACTTAATACCGTAAGGGTGAAACTTAACCATTTTTCCCCTATTACTACATAAGCTAGTGGATTATGGTGATTTTCTAGTCTGCAGGTTGAATTTTCTTCTGCCAATTTCGTTTCGAATTTCGGTACTGAGGAATACTACAATTGGTAGTGATTTTATAACTGGAAGCTAGTGAAATTTGAACATATTAATAATTAATATCAGTATTAATATTAATACATAATAGTTATTTTATGTGTTGGTTTGTGTTGTGGTTATAATTTCAAGATTATAGTCAGGTAAGCTTAGTGTAAATATAGCATATAACATATTTCGTGTGATACATGTCCTTGAGTAATCGATGGAAATACCATTTCACATTTTAATTAATTTCTTTCGTCTTTAGACTTTTATTACAATAGTAGAGTAAACATTCTAAAGCATAAATTTCAAAGTGGCATTTGTTTTCGAAATTCGTACTAATCATTTCACGTGATCAAACAAAATACATTTTTAGGTTAGGTCTCGTGAATCGTAAACAGTTCAATCAAAGCAATGAATTTCATGTTGTAAGACAAAATACATTTTAATATTAGATCATACACTAATCTACTAACTACTAACATAATGTGCGAGAGGTCCAGAGGAAAAATACACTCTTTCACAAATTATCGAACATTTTAGAAAACACCTCCTCAACATAAAGATGAGACGTGGTAAATAATCAAGACATCGTTATTGTTAATACTATATTATTATTATTATTATTATTATTATTATTATTATTATTATTATTATTATTATTATTATTATTATTATTATAGTACATGGCATTGTGTGATTTTATCCTCTTTTGGTGATATCTAGTATTAGTTGGCTACACTGAAGAGACGACCAAATTAACCTTTTAGGAACTAGTCTTACGTGATTCTCAGTATAGCTGGTTTTCGGATCCGGATTTCGCTACCTATGTCGGCTCCCTAAATTCATCACGATGCTGTGTGGCCACCAAATACAATACACAAAATCATTGCAGGTCTACATTCTTCATTATAGTGTAAATAGTAAAACTATCTAATTCTAGCGTACATAGTGTAAATAATTTAAATTGTAAATATTAGTGAAATTGTTAAAATGGTCCACGTTTTGTTCTACTCTACTTTACAAAACAAGAGTCGCGTGAGCCGTTAGTCGAGCACTTTCCTCCAGTAATACTTATTCTTATAGCCTCCTGAGACATTCTACGGTCCCTAGTAGAGATGGGATAAACTGTTCTTTTTAAGAAACAGTTTCGACTGTAACTGTTTCATGAACGAAGCTGTTCCAAAATAACAGTTTCAAAGAAACAGTTTCAGAAGAATAGGTTTACAACATCTGATCCAAGTGTTCCAACTGTTTCAACTTCTCATTTGCTTCAGAAACATGTTTAAAAGCACTTGAATCGTCTTTAAATCAGTCGTTCAGTGTATTATGACGACGAACGTCATTTTTCGTACATTACTATTAAGGGTACAGTAAATAGCTACAATTCAAAATGAATCGATTTTCGTAAAAATAGTAAACAGTTTAATAACGATGACATTAACCGATGATATTTTTCGCGGTATATTAACACTATGTTAGGGCACCATGAACATATTCTCCATCATTGGACAGCTAATAATTAATATCAGATTTATTAGGGAATTTGATTCGTACAATTAAATTGCGTGATCCTACATATGCAACTGTTGCACATGGATAATATTATATGTGGAGCATGGATAATATTATATCTACTTTCGATTGGAGGTCAATGATAGCGCTACACACGGCCTTTGCAGACAGCAAAGAAGAGGAAAACTGTTTAGAAATTGAACTGCTTATCTCTTGGAAGCATGTGGATCGTTGGAGCAGTGTAACACTCTTTGGAACAGTTGGAACAGGTTATTTCACGAAACTATACGAAACAGTTTCAACTGTGAAACAGTTTCAAATAAACTGTTCCAGCTTTTTTTTTTACCCATCTCTAGTCCCTAGTCATGAGTATCTGGTAACTCTATCTTTGTGAGTCTATTTACAAGTCCCACACTTCTGATACCGGTAAGCGATCAATTAAAAATGTCTTATTTCTCAATGGCAACCATTTCATTTCAGCGTCATTGCTGTGTCTTAACACACTGCGTACATAACGGTCGCCACAATTGCATATTAAGCCCTTGAAATTCTTCTCGAGCGCAGACCGCGGAGCTCTCAGTTCATCCGGTCCACAAGTACGAGTAAAACATAATTATAGAGCCTGGTCCAAACGGAAGCGGATAAATTTAATTGCTTTAATTTGATGTTTGCTGAAGCTGGTGTGAACTGGGCCTACAAGAGCGCTGGATCTGAAGGGAGACGTCTTGCGCTCTGTCGGGGAGGGGCCCCATTTCACAACGAGCAAGACGTACCGAGGGGCCACGCCTCTGCTTCACAATTGAGAATAGTCATTGCTACAGAGGTTTTCTTAAAAGAACAATGGACACGTTTTATGCAAATGAGGTGCTGAGCATTCCGATTATTGTGTCGCAGTGACCGATAAGTCTCCAAGGGCAGAAAATTCCAAGTCTTAGTTCCGCTCAGGTCAGGGCTCCGCGAAATGAGATTGACGAGCTGGGTCACAGGTTACGAAATGCACTGCAATGTCAGGACTAAAACATCAGGTTTCTACGCCCTTGTATTTAACTTGTAAGATTTGCTGGATTTTCCAGATGTGCAATTATATCAATTCAAACCGCTTTGGTGGGTAACCCGTAAGAATCCTATGCAAGCGAGCCCGGGTTGGATCCATCTTTCCGAAGAACACATTTTTTCTTCTTTTTTTTTTTTAAGAAGATTTGTGCGTCGACGATTCCGAAGTTTTTTTTTTTTAATTTCTATTTTTTCCCCCCTTTTTCGTTTCTCTTTTTCAGTTTTCTGTTTTGCGCTTTCTTAAATTAGTACGTACACAACACCCATGCCCAAGGCGGGACTCGAACCCACAACCTTTCGGACCAAGCGATAGAGACATGCCGTGCCCCTACCGCTTGAGCCATCCAGGCCAGCAACATTGATGGTGTAGTTTAATAATTTAAATTAGTGTCTAAGAACAATATGTATTGACAAGGTCAGTCAAAATAGTACAATTACTAGAAATCAGATGTTTAGAAAAATGTCTATTTTATTTGAATGTTCATATTTAAAGACTTTTAGTAAATCTGCACCAATCATGAGAAATGAAGCATTCTGATTAAGTTTTAAATTCAAATTCAAATTTATTTACAATTTACATTTGAAATGAATACATGTGAATAGATACCCGAAATGAGCATATGCTCGTGCTCGGGTACAGTCCAGTAGTCTACATAAAATTTTACAGGGATCAAATAATAATGCTGAAGATAGTAATAATAATAATAATAATAATAATAATAATAATAATAATAATAAAATAATCGTGACAGAGATGATACAAGGATTGTAATACAAAATAATTCATTAATAATAATAATATTAATAATAATAATGATGATGATGATGATGATAATAATAATAATAATAATAATAATAATAATAATAGTGATAAAACAAAAATATTTACAATAATAAAATAAATACTAAGACGGATAAAATAAAATATAAAACCACTAGCGAGAGTTAACACAACTTAAATAAGCATATAATAACCGGAAAAAAATTACGAACTCGAAAATCAACAGAAAAGTTCGTTGTATCGCAGACGACAGCAACCGCCGTATTGACATTGTGTTGTGCATTAATGGTAGTAGGGGGAGCCGAAAGTCTACGTAAGTGCCATTCTCTTCGAATCTTCTCGTACAATCATGGGAAGTTAATGCTGCAAAAACAAAATGTCTACGAGTCAAACTGTTCGTTATTACCAGGATGAATACAAATAATACTGAAATATATTAATCTAGTTTCAGTTATAGATCTCCCCTTTTGTGCGAGAGGTATCATATCAAAATATTTTATGAATGGTGGGGAAAATATAAATTTCAAGAACTCTCTAGTGACAAGAGATAGTGACAAGTATAATCAAGTGTATATGTGGCGATGCTAAGAAATCATTTATTGGAGATATACACTGTTATTAATTAAGAAAATTATCTATTTATATTTATTACAATGTTTTATCTTATAGGTTACATGCATCAGATAAATACAATAAAAATTAGTACCATATAATGCTAGTAACAATAAAAAAATAAATGAATAAAAAATAAAATTGATCAAATATCATACAAACATTTTCACTTTATTTTTAAACTTAAGAATGTGTAAATTGCTTAGGTCTGGATTATTTTTCAATACTGAATTGTATAGTCTTGGTCCATAATTCCTACTGTGTCTTAATCCAGCTGTAGTGTGGCATTTAGGTTCTGCCAAAAGAGTTGGGACATTTCTTCTGGTGTTATGTATATGTTTCTCAGTTATAAAATTTATTCAATTTTTGTGAAAATAAATTAGTACTGTATGCTTATATATTTGCTCAATTTTCAGTACTTGGAATGCAGAATAAATGAATTGTGTCGGATAATCAAGTGGTTTATGCAGACAAATTTTGATGATACGTTTTTGTAGTAATATTAATGGAGTTAGGATAGTCTTTGTCATTCCACCCCATCCTATTATTCCGTATTGAATGACTGATTGAAACAAGGCTAGATAAACAACACGGAGAACATAGATAGGCATATATGCATGAAGGGTTACAAAGTTGTGAATTGTTTTCCGTAACCTATTACATAAATATGTTACATGTTTATTCCATCTTAAATGTAGATCAATGATAACACCTAAGTATTTTACTTGCGTGGATTCTGTCAAGGTAGAGCAATTGCAATCAATCAAGTTTATGTTACTGCAATTGTGTATTTTTAAATTTGTATGCTTATCGAGTTTGATTTTTCTCAGACTAGAAGCCGTTAATGTAAAAGGAACTGCAGTTGTTTTTGAAATGTTCAATGAGAGCAAAGTTTCATCTAACCATTTCTTAATTATATTTATACCTCTATTAGCATTTAAGTAGGCATCATTCCAATTCGACCCACTAATAATTACGGCTGTATCATCGGCATATGCGAATATATTTCCAGATGTGTTTCCTATATCAATATTTAGCAAGTCATTGATGTATATTAAAAATAGTAGAGGGCCTAAAACCGTACCTTGTGGCACACCTATATTTATATTACGAATTTCACTGTGTTGGTCGTTAAATTTCGTTAATTGGGATCTGTTGCTTAAGTATGACTTAAATAAATTTAAAGCGATTCCTTTAATACCGTAGGCATGAAGTTTGGAAGTGAGTATATTATGGTCTACAGTATCGAAGGCTTTTTGAATATCTAAAAAAAACTCCTAAACATTTTTTACCCGAGTCTAATTCTTTAATAATCCTTGATGTTACGTTCATAATAGTTCATAATAAGTTTGATCTTGCCTTTTTTGCCGCTTACGCCTTTTTTACTTTAGTATACTTTTTTTGCCCTTTTCTTGCTTTTATATGTACCTTTTTTGCCTTTTTCTTTATATGACTACTCACTCAACAATACTGCGTTTATTTGTGCGTTCGAAACTAGGGAAATTGCAGTTCATGTAGTAGCCATAGATATTGGATACTCTGTTGCAATGCAGTGTTGTTGTTTCGACCTTGTGCTTACCCAGCACTGCTACCTGACTCCAGCACTGACCTACCCCATTAATTTCTGGCTTAGTTGCTTCATGAGTGATGCCTTATTGGTGTCACTTGTGAGATTCAAACCTGTCTCAGCACAGTTGACTAAACAACAACAAATATAATTTTTTAGTCGAATACATGATGTGTTGGATTTCCACGCTGATAACCCGGTTTCGAATCCCGGTGAGTGCAATTATAATGTGGTGGGCAAAGACGGTGCTTGCTGGTAGAACTTCGCTGCTCTACCGACGTCTCATTATTGTTACATTAATCATCGTCACACTGATTTTGTGACAAATTTGTGCGTTAATCTTGAAAAGTTGCTTGTTGTTTATTGTAACTCAAATTATGGGCGTGAAGTTGTAGATGAATAAGTACAAGTGAAACAAGTCTATAGAACAGAGAAACTGCTTTTCCAGTGTACCGTACTTTGTTAAGTTACTTATGGTCTTATGGATGTTTACTTCATGAATTATGGGTGATTCAATATAATTTCAATGTCTTTTATTGCCCTATTTTTGTTATTTTTAGAGACTTTACTATTATTTAGTGCCTTAACTTTCGATGTCTAACAATTACAAAAAGATTGTACAATCAAAAAATTCGTTAAGGTTATAAAAAGGATTTAAGATTAACCAACTAGAGGTGTAAAATTTGAGAGCAGCTCTGCTTAAGTTAAAAAAAGTGTGATGGAAATTTATTTGCAACCTTTAATGACATTTTTTTTTTTTTTTTTTGCGATTTAGCAAGTCTACAAGTTACGGTATTAAAATCATTTCCTTGACTTGTGTCATAGGAATGAATATCATTTCTTAATGTTAAAGTATTAAGCCAAGGTTGCGAGGAGTCTCCTCGCAGTTCTCTAGTTTTTCCCTCATCATTCCCCTAACATTTTCCACATTTTTTCATTATCATTTCCCGCTTGAAAATGCGGAATTTCCTTCTGTGTTGCTTGGTGCTGGCTCGTCCGTCTATCTGGTATATCCTCGGGGCATATAATATCTTAATGCAAGTAAGCTTATAGTAAAATCGTTGAATTAATATCTTAACGGCAAGTATTGTGTTGGATATAGCTACCATTTTTGCACGCATCAGTACTTGTCATGTCAAGCGGTGTTGTCACATTTTCGTTGTAAAGATTATCCATAGTTACAATTATTTTTACACCGACATCAGTACATTGATTTCTACCACCACTTTAAATAAATTTTAAACCAGAAAACTCTTAATTAAAATTGAAATTAAAATTACTAACCTGTTTTGTCGTCAACCTCAACTCGAGATATGACACTGTTGTTACATTTATGGTGTGCAGTAGATGGGCTTAAGTCATAAATTGATGGTTTTGAGATGACTTCTAACAAGCAAACATTCTCACGAGGGAAGATAAAAAAAGTTTTTTTTTCTTCCACCATGTTAATAATGTCAAAACAAGTTTATACAAATTTTGGCCACTCGAACGCATAAGCCTTACAGATAAACCAGCCACGAGAGAAAAAAAAAAAAAAAAAGCGTACACTACCGTTCAAAGATAGCTGACCTACAATTTTCTGATCGTGTAAGCGAATAAGTCAGAACCAATGATGTAACAAATGGACAAACTTTGAAATAGTTCCACTAGTTTTCAATGGGTGATACTATTATTGGTAGGCCTAGATCATATATACCCAGATTGCTCTGCGTTATAGGCTTTGACGGTAACAACTTTTGTCAGGTTTACTATGCTGCCATCTAGTTGATACATAAGGAGTCACGTCATAACTCCCATTTGAATTGCATTAGCGACTGTACTGCCATCTCGTATTCGTTTACGGCGGACGGGTGGCGATCCTGGCGGTTGTTCTCTACAAAATGCAACCGATTTTAACATAGGAATGAGCAATCTATATGTGATCTGGGGTATAGGTAAAAAAACTGTTGGGGAAAGTGGTGATGTAGATTAAGTATAAGTTATTCTCATTATTGACAGTATTTGCGGCTTGTCATTAAAATCAGTACTTTTTACAATCATTAGAGGGGTATGAAATTTTTAATTCTTTAATCCGGGTATATTTATTTATTATTGGTGACACTGACTAATCTTCGCCATCTATTCACAGAATTAATAACTAAAGAAGCCACACTTACACGAACAAATCATCGATCACTATCGATTAGTAGGGATCAGATATCTTTGAACGCCAGAGTACCGGTACATGTACCAAGATAATTTACTTCTAGCTCGTTGATGTATACAGACAGATTCTGAAGTTCAGTTATATGACTGTTCTGTTCCATCTCATATCTACAATGGACTGTTTTCTTGATAGACTGGGATACTGTTTGGTTGTGAATGGTTCTCATTTTGAGCATCTGTATAAAGTTCGGTTATTCATGATTTTACATACTTGTGTTTCAAATTTGAAGTTCACGAAACAAGTTTAATAAATAGTTAAGAGGCAAGAAACGGGAAATGGGTAAAGTTTCTATGCATTCATACATAAAATTTAATGGAGATTCGGAATATGTAAATTTTAATATAGAGTGCCATTTAAAAATATATTATTGTCACACCCTGTATGTCTGAGTAACTGTTTTCGAACACTGGCATAATATTATATGGTCTATTTCTAACAGTTTTTGTATAAAACTTTTTTTTTTGTAAAATTAAAATCTAAAACAATATTAACAATATTCCATACTTATTGTTCACCTGTATGTTGTTGTTATTATTATTATTATTATTACTATTATTATTAATATTATTATTATAGATTCGGGGAAGAGCCTATTTGAATTTGTATCTAGAAATTCATGTGACATTATTTAAAAACACAAAATATGATTTATTTGAAATCGAAGGTAGCGAGTGTCTTCTTGTTCTACAGTGAAATGCAAGTCTTACAGACACTTCCATTTTCACTATTCATACACGGGTTAACCTACTGTTACAATCCAGAATAATCCGTTTGTCACTGCACTTTCGAATTTAACGGTCTTACAAAAGTGGAACTGAATGTAAATTTCTCCCAGACGAACACTTCTATATATTTGTTTCAGAACGAAAATAAGTTCTTTTGACACGCTCACGGATTGGTGAATTTGCTGTTCTCCTTGCCTAGCCCTGAGACAACTTGGAATACACATTAGTGAGAGTCAATCTTGAACCGTTTTTGTTCTGCATAACAACGGTGTCGGGAACTAATTATGAGGTTGACTTACTTTGGCTTCGTCATGTGTCAAAAGTCACTGAGACTTTTCTGTCTTTTAGCTACAACTCTAGTCCTTTTTGTTTTTATTTGTTTGTGGGTTATTTTATGACGCTGTATCAACATCTCAGGTTATTTAGCGTCTGAATGGAATGAATGTGATAATGGCGGTGAAATGAGTCTAGGGTCCAGCACCGATAGTTATCCAGCATTTGCTCATATTTGGTTGAGGGAAATCCCGGAAAAAACCTCAACCAGGTAACTTGCCCCGACCGGGATTCGAACTCGGGCCACTGGTTTGGCGGCCAGACGCGCTAACCGTTACTCCACAGGTGTGGACAACTCTAGTGCTAAAGTGCCGAAAGTCTGCTCTTCCACCTAGCAGTGTTGCCATATTTAGCGATAAGTCGCTAAATTTAGGGCATTTTTATCAAGCCTCTGCGATAAATTTTATAAAATATGATTAGCGACTTTCTTACCGATTTTCTAGCTAATATAAAGATAAATGCACTATGCTCCAACCACGAGAAAGTCTCTGCCGGATGAGACGAATGCTGTGAATGAATGTTGATGTCATAAGATGTCATAAGGTCACACACGTGGGTACTCGTATCCCTATTGGCTCGCTGTCACAGCACAAACAATAACATTGATACACAAATGTTTATACTACCCTAGTTACAAAATTAGATCACTGTTAATCTCCTGGTCTTTTAATCTCTCCATACAGGAAATAGCAAATGCAGGAGAGCGAATGGTTTTTAAACTGACGTTATAACGATAATATTATATATCTACTTCGCTCCAATAGATGACGCAATAGTAAGCACATTCCTTTCACGGTTGATCTCCTGGTTGGAGAACAGTAGACTAGTTTTATCCTTGCATTTCACCCTTAGCTTTTGAGGAACCAAAGCATTCTAACTTCTCATTTAGGCCCTAAATATCAAAGAAATATTTCTGTGGATTACTGTCTCCGATTTTAAACCTCATGAGAAGCAATATTAATGCACTACAATAGACCTTTCAGGTCGCAGTGCTGGATAATAGTGCCCCACTCCCGAAATTCAATTCAGTTCAATACAGCAATTGATCGCGGATAAACAAGTGATACAAAGTCTTAATTTAACTTGTTTATAACTTTAAAAGAAACATTTTTGTTACGATGTTGTTAAGGGAACATGTGCATGAACACCTAGAAAAATCTTTATAAATTTGCTAATATTTAAACTGCAGATGCATTCAAATTTGCAGTCATAATTTCATCTAATTTTACAACATTATAATGGAAATGTCAAATGTTATGTTTCATTTAACGACGCTCACAACTGCAGAGGTTATATCAGCGTCGCCGGGTGTGCCGGAATTTTGTCCGGCAAGGAGTTTTTACATGCGATTAAATCTACTGACATGAGCCTGTCGCATTTAAGCACACTTAAATGCCATCGACCTGGCCCGGGATCGAACCCGAACCCACAACCTTGGGCATAGAAGGCCAGCGCTATACCAACTCGCCAACCAGGTCAACCATTATAATGGATCATTTAGGAATGTTTTAAGGAGAGAGACATAACTTTAAGATAGATAGTTTTCCTTTACACCAGAGGGGTCATTTTGTGGGCGAGGGGGCAAATTCCCCCCCCCACGAGTCTAGGATAAAAAAAATAATTGACTAGTAGGCCTACTACTAAAGAAAAAAATCTGAGAACTGTTCTTTTAATATTAAAAATTCCACTTTTATGAAGGCTTAAGAAACAAAAGACGAGCTAGTTAATGACTTTGCTTAAATGAAACAAATGTGTTACCCTTTGCTACGAGTACATTAGCGTTTATTACTTACCGTATTGTAAATGACGTATAATGTTTTTTGTTAATTGAAATTAAAATGTCTTTATCAATAAAAATTCTGTGTTCATTTGTACGCGCCTAAGTCACATTCACAGCAAGTGTGTGTAAATTATGTATCGTGTAAATAAGATGAGACGTCAAAACTTGTCCTGTTGTGGAAACTGGAAATGTACTGTAAAATTGGGTAAACTTGACCTTAAAACAAAAAGAATTAAACCATGATATCAGCCCTATTTGTGACTTAAAATAATACAAAAATTGAGAAAAATAATAAAGTACAAAAATAAGTTCAGTGACTCTGATATTGTGCTTTAATTTTTTTGTTTTATGGCCAAGTTTACTCCAGTTTACGGGAGGGAAAATATTTCATTTCAGATGTCATAGGGAGGAAATTCGCCACTCTGATATCTCATAAGCAGAGTCCTGCGTTTGGTTGCCTTAAGCTTTCAAGCGATCAGCAACAGTGTAGGTGTGTATGGAGTATAGTTCGGCGACACTCGACCCTCAGTGAACATGCGAAAACTAAACAAAGCTGAGCGCTCAGAGATCAGTGCTATAATAGAAGTATTGTGTAGCCAGCGCTTCATTAGGAAAGAAAAAAATGTATTTTATGAGAAAGAAGGAAACATTTTTCATTTGAAACCCTTAAAATGCTTACAGTCATTCATCGTAATGTGTAGAGACTCTAAAGCACGCACTCATAATTTGTTTTAAGTCTGTGCTGATGTTTTTATGTTTTTTTTTAATTTGTTAACTCCAACATTTAGTCAAATCTAAAGTATCTTAATGCATTTTACTTACTGTAAAAATCGAGGATAGACAAATTCCGGGCAGCGTATAGCCATGACGACTAGAAATTATTATATGGTTCCTGAATTGTTTATTGAGTTCAAAACTGTTTAAGACTACGATTTTTTTTGTCACTACGACTAATACATAATGTTAATTTTGTTAACGGTTGCAGGAAGAAATTCGAATGAGCTTAGATTAATGTTGGTACATTTGTTGTGCATCTCAAGATAGTCACTACATAGCTTCAGTGGAGAGCACAGAACGTCTCTGAGAGAGTGTGTTTGCATTGCATAGTTATTTAATATTGTTTAATATATTTCAGTAAATGTATCTTTATCATAGCTCGAATGGTTTTCTCATTGCATGTGTGGGTAAAATGTGGTGGCTTCCGAAAATAAAGGGGATGACTCCTGAAAAATTTTAGTTCTGTCTAACCGTAGTACAAAGTTATCATTTATTGCATAAAAGTTACCTTTAAATAAATATTTCATTATTATTGTTATTAAATATAAGTGTAATTTTGATTTATTCCTGTTGCACACTGACTTACACAGGATGTTAAGAAAACAGTATCCAATATTTTAGGAGGTGCTAGCATGCATCAAAACAAGAAAATAATGTCTAATAAACATGGGTCCTACAACACATACTTTCTGAGATCTGAACACTTGTTCATAGGAGATGCTCAATGTGACGTCCATTTATGACAATGCATTTCTCTGCCCTACAATACAACAGACTACCAGATAATCATACCGTAGTTGATACCCCTGGCATGGAGTAATGATACATCGCAAGGAAACTGAAAACAAAAGTTTCGTTGCGGATATGAGCGGGGTTCAGCAGAGATGGTGTTATGAATTTTCGTAATCAGCATGTGTGGGCTGTTGAAAATTACCATGCAGTTGAAGAAAAACGGCATCAGCACCGATTCTCAATCAACGTATGGGCAGGCGTCCTTGGCGATGGATTAATAGGGCCATACGTGCTATCACAGAGATTAACTGGGGTCGGTTATCAAGACTTTCTTATTAACGTATTGCTTACCTTGCTGGAGTATGCGCCATGTCAGCAAAGACTACAGATGTGGTTCATGCATGATGGCACACAAGCACATTTTCTCCGCAATGTGCGTGAACACCTGACGCTGACATTTCAGGACCACTAGATTGATCGGGGAGGCCCCATACCTTTGCCTGTTCGTTCCCCAAACCTAAATCCCCTAGACTTTTGGTTATCAAGAACAACCAGATCAATTTCAAAGACTGCGTGATTTCTTACGCCGAAGGGCAGAGGAATACATTGCCATGAATGGACGTCACATTGAGCACCTCCTATGAACAAGTGTTCAGATCTCAGAAAGTATCTGTTGTACGACCCATGTTTATTAGACATTATTTTCTTGTTTTGATGCATACTAGCACCTCCTAAAATATTGGATACTTTTTAACACCCTCTAGACACAGATACGCGAATAAATGTAAACATACAGTATCGGAGCATGCGGAGAGGGACTACAGCGTGAAGCTAATATGATTGAGGTACACGTAATTTCTATTGAAAGTAACCAAACGCAGGACTTTATTCATAAGGTCTTCCCTAAAAATCTTACCCAACAAGCAAAAACTGAAATAACGCCTCTGTTTTACTTCTTATTACAAACTATGTACTGTATTGGTAGTGTAATACATATTTCTTTCCATGCCGTTTATGTAAAAATCCCCTGAAGCCTTCATAAAACTGGAGAACAATGTGAATATGCACATCTATCATTTATCAGCTTAAAATTAAAAGTTTACGCCTTAATATGAACGATTATTAGTTGACACCTCGTTCTGTTCATTTTCCCCCCCCCCCCTTGGAAACCCACTTAAGAGACAGGTGCAGTCGTTAATGCCTCCGCTTGTCGGCCTCCGGTATAATAATTATTGCTGGTAGTTCCACTCCACATAGGACTGGTCCCGTCGCGACATTGAAGCGCGAAAGTTGGAAATCCGCATCGGTTGTACATGCAGACCACATGTCTTGACGTCCACAGTACACAGAAAAGAACTCGCATTACAAAAACAGACGCAGTCACTCGTCACCAGCCTGCAGATTTCTTTATTAACCAAATATGCTAATTTGAACCGCAAGACAGTTTTGCTTTCAGTCCTTGTACCGTCTCATGCCATCACGTGAATTTTCTTTTTTAGATCTATTCATACCTGACTGGTCGCCACTGTTTGCAGTCAACCACGTGTACCCTCCAAAGACCTCCCACTAAGAATCTCTTGATTTCCAGCTGGCGGGTTTACATTGACATGAAAATTATACTGTATTCAGTTGTTAATTCTACAGCAACAAAATTACACTGACTCTTAAATGCTTCTCAATGTCTGTTCTGTTTAGCATGCACGTTTATAAATACTATTGGTGTTTTCCGAGTACTGATACGTGAACAATTCCTGAATTTCAATCATAAACAGGTGTCTTCGAAGTACTAAAATAAGTAATTCTCAAACCAGAATCATAAACAGACGCGCCCCCATCATCAATGGCGGATTGCTTTAGATCAGGAGTTAATCTTTTTTGGCCAAGATCCGAGGTTAGAACCGCGAGATGCACTCTGCATAATTGTTTACCTGAAATGAGGAGATTCGAAGCACATCAAGCGGTCAAGAAATAAACCTTGAAGCGCACCGTAGGACTGCTTTTTTCGCCAGCTAGAGTCGACGGCAATTCGGAAGGCGGTAGTCTGCTAGCGTTTGCGTCGAGAGAGATAGATAGAGAGAGCAAGGCAACGTACAACATTGCCACATCGTACTTCACACGCACGTGCAATACAAATAGCGAAGGGGAGAATTTAAATTATCAGAAGACAATACTGACCTTAGCCGTTGATTATTGTAAGAATGACACCAAACAAACCCTCTTTCCTTCACTAACAATATTCTTTCCACGGTTCTCAATCCTACACCACATATTTCTGCAGTCGTTTCTTACCGTTGGCAACGTTGCAGCCAGCATCAAGATGGCCGGCAGTGTTCTGCTCGTCAACGATTTTAAAATAATTATACACTTTAAACACTATTTTCCGCACCTGTCTGTGCAATACTTGTCTTTTCACAGTTTCTTCTTCCATTTATTTATCTTACACATACAGTAAATGTTAGTTTTACTTATTCATTGGTCTGTAACACTCACACGTGAACAAACGAACTCGGGTAGTTCTTGTTATAGACTGATTCTGATTGGTTCTATTGTACAAGATTGTGACATCACATACCAGAAATGCTACGGCGCATATAGCAGCTGATCGCCTTCCGAAATCCCGTCTAGTCTAGTGAAGTTCCGATAGCTTATGTAGATCTAATATATAATGTACCACTTCTGAATGCAGCATGTCCTTCGCAGAATATGTTTACAATGCTTATATTTCTACCTACTGGCGTTTCCTTCCAGTATTATGAGCTTTCGAGTCCTTAGGTTTCCAGCTAGAACTATTGTACTAATGGGATTAAGTCTTATTACTGATGTGTTGTCGTGTGTTGTCTTAGCGGTGTTCCGGTATCGTGCTTACCACACGACCAGAGAGGCCCACAGTGTGCTTGTCAAGCGTTGGTCAAAAGATATACCTTCCCCTACAAATCGGTAAATTCTTATTTACATCCCCCAAAAAATTCTCCTAAAGAGTAGAGTACAATATGAGAATAATTTTCACGCTATAGACGAATTTAGACACTATAAGAAGAGGAATTCCAAACATTATGGAAATGCATAGAATTTTTGCGTGTGAATAATAATTTTATTTTAACAATTCGGGAATGTGTGAATGCAAACTTTGAATAACTTCTGTAACACAGCATTATTGAAGTCAGCTTCACAGGCTGAAAACCATAGTTGTATAATATACGTTTACTGTTCGTTAACAGAAAACCACAAATTTAATCCACACAGAAAGTGTGCACTCGATGCTGGGCTCTGACGTTCTGTCAACCCACATGAGGTATGTGGATATAAGGGGAATAACTGAGCCGTGTTCCGGTACAGTTTTTGGGTAGCTCAGTCGGTAGAGCGTTGGCGCGCTCAGCTAAAGGTCCCGGGATCGATACCCGGCCCTGGAACAATTTTTCCCTTGAAATTATTCAAGTCAGCTTTACAGGGAGCTATACCTGAAAGCCATATTTGTATTCTGTAACACAGGTTAGTACTTATTATGAAATAAAATTATAATTGTGTACAAGCTATTACTAATGAAAGTTATGGGTAAAAATACGCGGGAAGTTACGGATCGATAATGATGCATTCTACGCGAACAATGCAAGCATGCTTGATGCGTGTGTTCTTGATCGGGAGCTGACCTGTACGCTCTGTATATACCGTTTAAAATGTGAATCACAATATACTCTGTGCTACATTTCTCTCACGTTTTTAGAGATGAAAAACACTTGTTCAATAGGCCTATTTGCAAATTTCTGGTATAACCACGAAGTACCTATTACTGCTGTATAATATAACGAAGTAAACGAGGAGCAACGTCCTGAATTTAACCCCATTAGTTATTGTTTAGAAGGGTCATTACAGCAACATCTGTGCCTAAATCGGTGCCGGTGATGTTCTACGATAACAAGAAGTACGGTAACGGCAAAATGATTGAAGATTGGAGTAGCACGGTTTGTCGTGTCTTTACTCACGCTGCCAAGTGAATCAGAGAAAAAATGTAAGCCACACTCTCGACACAGAATCTTGCTGTGAAACCTGCTTAAATTTGAATAACATTGACAGTGAATGTAATAGGCTTATAGCATTTCAAGAGCTCCCTAACACTTAATTACGCTATGTTGTTTAAAAACTGAATCAATCAATCAATCATTCAATCAATATTTCTTTCTTTCTTTAAATAAGTAAAAACAACTTCAACTTCAAACACGAAAGTAATTAAAAATGTTTTTCGACTAAAACTCTATTGCCTAATCATAGTTATTTAGAAAGGCAAGGTGAAGCATAATCGATCGCAGAACCAAGTCAATGTCCTCGCACTAGCTCACGTCCCCGGCCTATGTACCATGCTGCAGTCAACATTTGTAATTTGTCCCTGACATTACAAGCCTATTCATCACATATAACAGATTAATCAGCCTAATACACTTTCAAGACAACTACTTCTATCAATTTTACTATGCTTTCATCTAGCCGGGAGGGGTTTTCCCTCAACCCAATACGAGCAAATGCTGGGTAGCTTTCGGTGCTGGACCCCGGACTCATTTCACCGGCATTATTATCACCTTCATATCATTCAGACGCTAAATAACCTAGATGTTGATACAGCGTCGTAAAATAACCCAATAAAATAAAATAAAAAATCTAGCCGGGCGGCCGGGTAGCTCAGTTGGTAGAGCAGCTGGCTACGGACTGATGACAGGATTTTTTCTCGTTGCCAAACTTTTAGAACGGCCCCGAGGTTCACTCAGCCTCCTATAAAATTGAGTACGGGTCCTTCCCGGGGGTAATAGGCGGTCAGAGCGTGGTGCCGACCACATCACCTCATTCTAGTGCCGAGGTCATGGAAAGCACGGGGCTCTACCTCCATGCCCCCCAAGTGCCTTCATGGCATGTTACGGGGATACCTTTACCTTTACCTTTCATCTTGCCACTGCAAAAGAAGTCACATTATAACCCTAATGGAATTGCATGGAGTAATAGCTTGCAGCAGTACTTTCATCTAGCAGTCGTTACAAAAAAAAAAATCATTTTCGACAGTGGATATTCCAGTGGTTGTCCTCATTTCATAATATGAGAATGGCCAATCTGATATATATGTGATCAGGGCTGAAACGCATGATTTTTCCACTTTCATGTGTACTAACAAAGTTATGTTTGTTTGCTTCGAACCATGAAACTTTTGATATCTGTGTAAAAAACATAAATTTAATATTGTTCTAAAAAATATAACAGTTGGTTCGAATTTATTGCTTTTGTTGAAGTTTTCATTATTTACATTCTCGAAATACCTCAACTATCACAGTTTTGTTTCTTTGCGTGGAACCAGGAGACTTTTGAGAGAATTGTGTAGAAACATGAATATATTTAACATTTCTTTAAATACTATTAAGTTGCACAAAAAATCAGAATGAATATAGTCTAAAAGCGGCACACGATTGTATTTTTTTTCTGTTTTTTTTTTTTTTTTTTTTTTTTGTCTTGCAGAATGGACATAATGAAAACAGAGAGCACGCTTTTTTTCATCTCTAACCTCAAAATAAATCTTGCGCTTTCAACTCTTTTATGTCTCTACTTATAAAAGTGTGACTTTCAAGTGCTGAACAACAAAAACCAATTAAATTATTTTGTCGCGCCTTCAATAAGTGAAGTCTGTCTGGACAAGTTTCCGCCGGTTCTACCAGTCGCTTGAGGGTTGCCAGACGCTCCACCGAGATGAAAGTGCAACTCCACACATCTTTACGGGCCATTAAAGCTGCGGGCTGGGTCAGCTTGGTAAATGTTTTTTCTTTTCTCTGTTCTTCTTTTTGAACACCTGACCCAAATCTCGCCGATACGTGAACAATAATCTTCTCAGTTCCATGATTAAAGGACATTCAGTTTTATTACTATCATCGCTCCTGAGAGTGTCGTATTCATCGCCTGCAACCGGTTGAAATCTCCGTATCGCCATATCAGGCTAACTTCCGCTGTTGCTTCCCTGCAGCACGATATAGAAAACAATACCACGTGTTTGCCATAACAATTCTTATACCAACTGGCCCACTTTTGAGGAAATTAGTGGAATGGATAATGAATGGTCATCTCATAGAGAAATTTAATGCTTAGTAAAAGCGTTAGTTAACCCACATAAATAACTGCAATTTTATTGAGTATGTCCACTCCGAAAGATTATAAAACACATAATGAAATAAATTTCATGAAGTTGACACACACTCCCTCAGCATAGTCCTACGTTTTACGCGTTTCAGAACAATGGAAATAGTTTTTCCAATCAGGTTTTCCCAATGCATTTCAGTTCCAGTGTTTATTTTCCCAAAAATTACGTTTTCCAAAAACAGCATTCCCAATAAAAATTCCCCAATTTTTTGTTTTCCCCACAGCAATATTTTATTCATTCATTCAACCATTCATTCATTCATTCATTCATTCCTATTTTCTGTCCAAGGGCAGGTCTTTCACTGCAAGCCCAGCATTCTTCAATTTTTCCTATTATCTGCCTTCCTCTTTGTCTCCGTGTATGATGTATATTATATCTTAATGTCTCTATCATCTGATATCTTCTTCTGCCCCGAACTCTTCTCCCGTTCACCATTCTTTCTGGTGCTGCCTTCAGCAGTAGTTTCTTCTCAGCCAGTGACCCAGGCAATTCTTTTTTTTTTTTGTTCCTGAACAGTTTCAGCATTATTCTTTCTTCACCTACTCTTTCTAGCACAGTTTCATTTCTTATTCTCTCTGTCCATTTCACACGCTCCAACCTTATCTGTATCCACATTTAAAATGCGTTTAGTGTTTTCTCCTCACTTCGTTTATCTCTTCTTGCAAATCACTTATCAAAATACTGAATGCTGAAGTTGGTGGAATCCCTATAGCTTCTGAAAATTCCTCACACGTTGCTCGACGATCTTCTTCCGCCATAAGTTTCACACTTTGTTTATTTGTTGTTTTCGGCGTTCTTGGTCTATGCTGACAGGACCGTCACGAAAATGAGTAGCCCAATGAGAAACTGTACTACGATCCACTATAATTCATCACAAACTCCACTCAAAGCACTGTGGATTTCTGTGACCTTTTTGCCACGAAAAGATTCGATCTTTCATCGTCAGTCGTCACAGTACCCGAGATACATGTAGGCTCCATTTCTAGCTCTCTTTACCTAAACACAGAGTATGCTATGAACGAAATGAACACACGTTTTTCTTTCTTAAGCCTTCAACTGAAACTGACGGAATTTTCATTGGTGTTGTGTTATCCACTTCACAGTTTTACCAAACTGTGCATTATTTATGAAATGACCCTCGTATTTGTTAAGAAGATTAGGAATTAGTTCCTTGAGAGTGTTTATTAAACGCCTATCCTATTGTGATAAGATCCTCAAACATAGTAACCAGAGAAAACATATTAAGGAACTTGCTCAGAGCGCGAGGAACGGGAATGAGAGTTTAAAAAGACCTGAGCTACTAGATCAGATGTAAAAGGAAGCTACTACTCCCTTTCATGAAGGCGGCAAGAGCGAATGGACACTTTGCAAAATTATATGAAGACAAATTAAAAATTAATGGGAAATTCTATGATGTAGAATTCTGTAAGGCAAATAAAGATCATCCAATATTTGGATTAAGTACGAAGAGGCGAGAACATAAATATGAAAAAGAACAGAGGAGATCTGAAGACACGAGGTCGCAAGGTACGAATGGACAAACTGATGGAATTACAATCGTGAGGAAGATGAATGGTCAAGAGAAAAATAAAATGATGCAACCGCAGTTATCGCACAAACTGGAAAATAGAGAAATTGAAGAAAATCATTGGCATGAATTAATACCGACCAGCCCAAGTAAACGAATGTTGGGCAATGGTGTAGTATGTTTTAGTAACAAGTAGGCCTATTATTAGAAACAGTGTGTGTTGATATAAGTGAACTGAAAATCAAGAACAGAGTCGTAAAGTGTCAATTTTGAATGACCTAAATTAAGTTCTTAAGTATTAAAGGTGGGAATACTGATCAATTTAAATGGGGTCGAAAGTTGAATTATAAGAGCGTCTACAAAAGGTATATCTGTAATGAATGTAATTGTGGCACCGGATACAAAATTGTGAGGTCCACATCACATAGATGTTAAATGTTATGTTTTATTTAACGACGCTCGCAACTGCAGAGGTTATATCAGCGTCGCCGGATGTGCCGGAATTTTGTCCCTCAGGAGTTCTTTTACATGCCAGTAAATCTACTGACATGAGCCTGTCGCATTTAAGCACACTTAAATGTCATCGACCTGGCCCGGGATCGAACCCGCAACCTTGGGCATAGAAGACCAGCGCTATACCAACTCGCCAACCATGTCGACACACATCACATGCATGTAAATGTTGACATCAAATATATATTAAACGCCTATCATGTTTTTTCAATATAAACAGCATTAAACAAGTAGAAAATGAACAATGTTCTGTACGTAAAGTTTAATTCAATTGACAGGCATTAGTTAAGTGAATATTGGTTAGACTTACAATTTTGTGTTTTGTATCTATGAATGTACATGAATATTAAATGAAATAAACTACAGTCTTAAAGAAAATCTATAGCCACTAGAACATAATACATTTCACATGAGGTGCAAGATTGCCACTCAGGAGATAGCCATGTGATAAATTTAGATACGGGTAATTACTAACGAAGGAAACCGAACCCAGGCCACCTGGATGGAAAACCAGCGCACTAGCGTTTGAGTCACAGACGTGGCGCTGATATAAACTTATTGTTCTGCCACCAAATTTTGACATGCGACGACGATAACTTAGCCTATGGTTTTCTGGGATTTTCCTAAGGAGCTAAGACAAAATGTCAGGATGAGCCCTACAAGTAATGGACCACGGATTTACATCTCCACCGTCCCGTCACATAAATATCGGCATTTTCGAAATTAAGGCCGCCTGAAAATAGAAGCCTTGGCTTTCCCATGTAGCCTTTGGTACTCCAGGATTTAGTCGAGCGTGATTCGCATAGCGGAAGGGCTCGGATCCCTTTTCTTGAGAGAGCTGAGGTTCCCCCTCTCCTCAATCACTAACAAGGCTTTTAACATCTTTATCGAGCCTGCTCTATAGCAGTTCTGTCGTGCTTCGTTTTCACATCCCTCCTCATGTGGTAACTATTAGATTACATCCCATTTTCGGCTTTCCTCTTTCAAAATTCTCTATTCTTCTTCTTCTTCTTCTTCACTCCAGGGTTTAGACATCAATGCCTGTGCCGTCTTCACAATGTTATTGTCACAGTTTTCTTGGGCGACCTACATCTCTCTTTCCTCTTGGTTTATCATCGCAGGTATTCTTTCGCCATTCATTCTCTGTAAATGTTGTTTCCTTTCTTCTCTTTGTCGTATGTCTTCATTTCTTATTAAGTCGCTTCTTGTGCATCCTTTTACTCTTCTTAAGAATCTCATTTCCGCTGCTTGTATGTTACTTTTATCTTTTTGTTTAACAATCCACGATTCACTACCATATGTAATGTTGGATACAGCCATTCTTTTTATAGATCTTAATTTTCTCGCCGAAGTCGATTCCAATGTGATCCATCCAGTGCGAAAATTGGTGTGAGACAAGTGGCCAACGATCTTGGAGCTCACATACACTTTCTCTCAGCCACAATTTCTCTTGCAAAGACGCGTTTTCACGTACTTTTCATTGTTCCTCCTCCCATTTCCCTAGTTTATTCATTCATGGACAAGTACCCAACATACTGTATTCTTCCCGGAGCCTCCTATTAGGACCTAAATCTTTTACGTCGACGAACAGGGAAAACCTCCCTTTGCTTTCGTTCCGAAAGAAGCCTTATTAATGTTTTTATTGCCCTTAAAAATCTGTCGCCATTAGCAGGGTTTGAGTCCGAAAGCATCGGATCCAAATACAAACAAGGTAACTACTGAGGAAGACGGCTGGGAAGCATAAAATCTAGAAAATGCTATTCGTGGCGTTGTTCTCGTACGATTCAGTCTGTCCCTCGGAGTAACGAACTGTTTACCAATATCTCTAGAGTACACCATATGGAGTGAGACGTCCAGTTGAATAATCAAGGAAGAGTTCAGCCAAGCATGTGATTAGATGTGACGGCAGGCCCTCAAAAGACCTGAGGTTCTCGACCTTCAGTTTCCTCTTACGTGATGTTGGAGAAACGAGTTTCGAGTTGTGAAGGAAACAATCTGTAAGCGTTTATAAATAGCGCTCGACAAGTATGTGAGGAATGTTGTTTATGTAACTGTGTATAAGTCAGTATAATTGTAGAATATTTCGTACCACGCATATTACAGCTTGAACATTATGTGGAAACATGATAAAGATTCGAATCCCGCCTCGAACATTAATGTTAGACTCTACAGCCTGTTTAGACCAAGACAAGAATTTATTCTATTCCTCTATCATTTCCTCGGCCTTGCTGAACCTCTCTTCCGTATAGGTATCTCCTATCTCGCTGCTGTACCTATTCTGTTGTCCGACATTCCTGATACATATTGTTCTTCTACAGATAGCCAATCCTTGATAGTGTTGTTCTTCTTCAGATAGCCAATCCTTGATAAGTGTTGTTCTTCAGATAGTCAATCCTTGATACGTGTTGTTGTTCTTCATAAAGCCAATCCTTGATACTTATTGTTCTTCAGATAGCCAATCCTTGAGACGTGTTGCTCTTCTTCACATACCCAATCCTTGATACGTGTTGTTCTTCTTCTTCTTCTTCAGATAGTCAATCCTTGATAGATGTTCTTCTTCAGATAATCAATCCTTGATACGTGTTCTTCTTTTTCAGATAGCCAACCCTTCATACGTGTTGTTCTTCTTCAGACATTCAATCCTTGATAAGTGTTCTTCTTCAGATAGCCAGTCCTTGATACGTGTTGTTCTTCTTCAGACAGTCAATCCTTGAACTTGTTGTTGTTCTTCAGATAATCAAACCTTCATACGTGTTCTTCTTCTTCTTCTTCAGATAGTTAATCCTTGATACGTGTTGTTCTTCAGATAGCCAATCCTTGATACATGTTGTTCTTCAGATAGTCAATCCTGATATGTGTTCTTCTTCTTCTTCTTCAGATAGCCAATCCTTGATACGTGTTGTTGTTCTTCTTCAGATAGTCAATCCTTGATATGTGTTGTTCTTCTTCAGATAGCCAACCCTTGATACGTGTTGTTCTTCTTCAGTTAGTCACGTCCACAGCCTTGTAGATGCTGTAATATTCCGTTACTTTCTTTGTGCTCTGCATAATTTTGAGCCATGTTTTGCAGTCTTCTACTGACAGCAAGATACTTTTTGCGAGGTTTTGTCTCACATTTCTGTCAGTCTCCACTTTCATCATCATAAATTCATTATTGTTTAGTTCTTTTTTAAACTCCTGTAATAAAGAATAAAACGAAGGATGTTTTCCTACTATCAACTGAACTCCATTATGCCACCCTTCTGTTAAAGTGTTTGTTTTCATTCTGATTTTCATGCAGAAAGAAACTTTCAACTATTATTGTACTTGTGTGTTCCTAAGGCAATTCTAACAAATCCTACAATGATGTCAGGTTAGGTGGAAAGTCTGCCGCCTCTAGTTCACGGCCCGTTTTAGTGATGATCTTACTGGCAGGTAATGTATAGCACCTGGACTCGCATTTTATAGTTGTTGACGTATTTTTCTAGGAAGTTCTTCAGGATTTTCCAGTGTAATTGTCTTCATTGTTGAAACATTTTTTCTGGAAGGCTCTAATTCCTGATTTGTTGCATGACTATGCTCAGTAGTGTTCACAATACTGGGGGGATTCCCTTCAAATATAACTCTACCGCGACAGATTTTCTTTTCAATGGAGTGTCAGTACATTCGGCCAGTTGCGAGGTTTTCCTTTTGAAGTATTCCTCATCAGACAGAAAATTTCTACCTTTGGATGACTGTATAAATTCCCACTTCCATTTCTGCCCAGAATGACTGCGACGATGACGGAAGCGTCAAACACGATTCCTTTTTTTTTTTTTTTTTTTTTACAAGGTTTGGATCGATCCGTTATTTGCTAACATACCGTGCATTATTTACCATAAATATTGTTGGCACAGATGGAGAAAAGTGGTACAAATATACCTAGTACCGTTAAATTGTAGGAGGAAAAGAGAAGTTGGTAAACTGCAGGAGACAAAATGTAGTAGGCAAACAGAAGTAGGCAAAAAGACCTGGAATCTCCGCAACAAGCCAGCCATCTTTCCGACAAATAACGCAAAATAGCAGGAGACATTGCCCTCTGTTGAAAGGCAGAAGACTATAATATGTGGTATGTTGCATAAATCAACGGGAACGCCCAGGAAAAAAGGCAATAAATTATTATCAAACAATATCATTGTATTCTGAAAATGAGATGCAATATTAATTCTGTGAACTGCAAGGAAGAGTGCAGTTTCTTTCACACAGCGACAGGAAAGTGCATGCTCTAAAATTTGTTATATTTATTTTTAGTGATGAGCACTGATATTTGTGGACGATGACGACTAATCCCGTTTTAAGTTTATGCAGTGATTCAACCTACAGTTGAAACGTAACTTGAATCATATATAGTGTGCATCGTAGAAAGAAGGAACTCCAAAGATGCATAGGCCAGAGAAGTGTATCATGTTCGTTTATTCATATTACGTCGCTTTAAACTAAGTCAGAAATACGAAATTATGTGGCACAATATTCTGGCACGGGTTTATTATTATTATTATTATTATTATTATTATTATTATTATTATTATCAGATAAATGGAAGAGCAATGAATGGACAAGAGTATTAGGAAGATGGGTTCGATTCCCGCTATGAGGTCAGGCATTTTTATAATTGACGTAATCTTAAGGCTGCATTATGGCCATGTGATCGGCTCAGCCTCTAACAGAAATAAATAGAAATTTTCCTCCGGGTGAAGGTGGCAAGCACGTAGAACTATTAAATAATTACGTAACTTGTGACCACGTGAGACAGGATATTTCAACAAAAAGAGCGGTGAGATACATGAACTGCCAGCAGGAATAATTGTTCGTAGTGCCAGAGGTGCTGAGTTGGGGCACAGAACGCACAACGAACGTGCATACGGCCTTCCGGCTAATTACTTCGTTCAGTTGCTTATATCGGAAGAAATGAAACAAGTTATAGTAAACAGCTATAAATAAGTCATTATTATTGCTCGAAAGGAGAGGAATACGGACGGAAAGCTGCTGAAATAATTCCTCATGAACACGGATACAAACACGCAGCTTTGCAATTTTGAAGTAAGGAAACATTGGTGGCCTGTGAGTTTATATCTGTGGATCATTATTTTTTAGCCAAGACATTTAGAAACCTGATTCTGTGTCCATCTTCAACTGACAAGAAAATATACAGTTCCGACCTTTACTATCCGGACTAGGATTCAATACCGAGAAGAATAATTTGCGACTTTTATACGAGACGGTATTGTAAAATTCCTAATATGGAAAAAGCTGGTCAGTTACTTATCTCAACATTTCAACATTTTAACTCAATACACTTAGCACAATGGTCACAAAGCAATTTTATGTCTTCAAAAATTGCTTGTCTTTGTGTGCAAACTATTCTTCACTGATTCATTAGAGGTTGAAAGGAAATGTTACAGAAACCGATATGCTCGAAGAAAACCTGTGTAGCTCAGGCGATAGCGCGTTTGTCTATGAACTCAGACTGCGTATGAGCCAGGGTTCGAATTAGTGTCCTTCAATATTCGAACATGAGAGAGGCAACCAAGAGATTAAAAAATATCGTCTTTTTTCATAATAATAATAATAATAATAATAATAATAATAATAATAATAATAATAATAATAATCCGTGGGGCTACAGCCCCCGAAGGGTCAAGGCCGATCAGCCGGCTGCTGGTCTCACGGCCACATGCCGAAGCAGAGGTGGACGATCATCCAACCAGAATGGAGGTATCGTGTGGTTAGCATGATGAGCCCCCCAGCCGTTATAGCGGATTTCGCTACCTATCGTAGCTCCCCAAGTGCATCATGATGCTGGGTGGGCACAGGTCTCATACACTGGCCGAAATTTCATGAGAAAATTTCTTCCCCCATGAGGACTCGAACCAGCGCGCATTCCGTAATGCGAGTCCTAGGCAGGACGCCACGGCGCGGGACTCTTATTTCATATCAAAAATTAATCGCAAGATCTGTGCTAAAATCCTTAAGCGGTTAAAACATGAAGGGATGGTAGTGGAGGACAGCGAATATTTTCTTAACAAGGTGGAACAAACACGACAGGCCTCCTTCTGCAGAGCGAACATCGGCAAATATCGAACTTCGCCATACTCGACAAACTTGAACCGAACATAGTGCACGACTCTAGTTCGAATCCCGCTATGACTTATTACCTGGTTTAGTTTTTCTCAGACATCCCCAATTGTAAGCGAATATAAGAAACTCCAATGGTGAATACCATGACTCCTCCCACTACCACGTGTTTCACTGATACTGCATTGTTAAATAACCGACAAAAAGAAAAGATAAAATCTGTGTGACGAAAGCTTTGTTCATATACAGGTGCATACAGTATATCTTGGAATATTCCACAAAACGAACCTAAGTGCCCTTTGGTGGAAAATTGTCATCTGACTGCACTTTTGCAAGAATTCACAAAGTGAGTGCTGTTATGTACAGATATTTTATAGTATTTCTCAATATTTGTTAACGCGTGTCATGTTATTTGATTAAAGAAACGTTCCTAGAACTGCACAGATGTTCAACCTACAGCGGAAAGCGAGTGTAATTACAAACACATTTCTGTTGTATTCAGAGGCAGGTGTCCGCTCGGTGCCTTTGTGTACAAATTAGCTGTGATGTATCCCCAGCACAAACTGAAGTCACGTGCACACATTCTCACCCAGCAGTAGTTGTATAGCGGCTCCTCACCACTGAGTTCCATGCCAGACATATTCTGTGATAGACAAAGTGACTCTGATTCAAGTTTGGTTTGGATTAGGCCTATTTCGCTTTACTCGTCCATTTCTATTTACTTCAGTTTCGTTTTCTTTTAATCTACTGTCTTCCAATAACCTATTCTAAAAAGTATGATATAAAATTATAATTAGCATAATTAAACTGATGGTTAAGCATAGAAATTCGATTATGTACAAATTATGACCAAAGATGTTCCATAAAATAAATCCATTTATGATGGAAAAATCCTTTAAAACATGCCCTGTAACCAAACATAATTAATTAAAAATTATTTTTGTTCTGTAAATGGCAGACTAGAAAAGAACGCGACGTTATTAAGTACAGCAGAACTGGACTCTTTTGGCCGGTGGACTCCACTGTTCACGCATGGGACTCTAATAGATATTGTAACAAACCTTTTTAATAAAACTATCTACTAATTGAAGGACTCGGGCGTAAAACATGGTAACTGACATTTTGGTCAAAAATGAGATATGTAGCATATAACATGATATCTTACATTCTGCATCTAATGCAGTAGCTAGTTTTCCAACATTTCAACAGATGACAGTAGTATACAGATTTTACTTTCCTGTTAACTATACAAACTGTTGCATGTATAAATTTTTACCGACCTAATAACTTCAAAACACTAAAACGTCACTTACCATGTTTCACTCTCGAACCCTTCAATTTATTCACTTAATCAAAAACATCTAATTTTTCAGTCAGTTTGAAATAATTTAATTAATAGACAACTGAATAAAAAACTGACAGTGGATTTGACGAAATCCTGGTGATTGCGTTTGTCTACATATGAATTAGGGTAATGGAATTAGAATAAATAAATAAACACAATTTGCTGTTTGAGATTTTCCCCAACCATAAGGCAAATGCCGAGTAATCTTTTGGCGAATCCTCGGGCCTCATATCATCTCACTACACCTCGCCAAAATATTGTAAAAGAAATTGTAAAATATTGTAGAAAATTACAAAATTGTAAAACTGTAAAAATTGTAATTGTAATATTGTAAAATTTTGACTTGTTCCACATCTTAAAGCTTCATTGCTCATGTAAGATCTATGGAACACAATAAATGAAATGAAATGAAATTTAAGTGTGATTAATGAACGAAATGAAGTTAATAAGCTGTGAAGAAGTCAGCCGTCTAATAATAATAATAATAATAATAATAATAATAATAATAATAATAATAATAGCAGTGGTGGTGGTGGTGGTGGTGGTGGTGATAGTAAAACAGAATGAACTATTAGAACTAGCAAAGAACTGTTTTTGTGCCACGGACAATTAACAATTAACTGGTATACGCTAATGTAATAAGTACATGAGAATATACCATAAATGCTGTTATTATTTATTCATCTGTGTGTGAGAAATGCCAATCATGCATTAACTTTCCATAGTTACGTATATATTGTGCATGCGTATGTTTCGCATCAATTTCAAAGTACAATTGAATAACAATATTTTTTTTAAATATGTTTCAACCCCCACATGGATTGTAATAAATTCTTCCAAGTATGTTATATATATATTTTGTATATATTGGGACTCCCCTTATGAGCCTTGTGTATAGGAATGGATTCGCTCACATTGTTGAGTTTATCGGAAATGGCGTAAGCATTTCCACGACACTCGAAGTCGAATTTCCGTTCCACAAAATCCTTTAGTTTTTTTCTATTGATGTAAGTCGAATATAGACGTTACGTGTGAAAATCCAATCAGTTTTCCGGTAATTGATTAATATAATTTAATTGATAGTGCACAAACATTAATAACATAGCATTATCGGAGAATATGAGTGTACACAGCAAACTTAAGCTCCCCGACTGATCGTTATACTTCCAAGCATCTTTTCCGCCGCCAAAAAAATAACGTTTGTGCTGTAAGCAAAGTAATACATATAAATGCATTACTTAAACCAAAATGAACAACCTAATCTGAATATACTTTGTGTCATGAGACCATCTTGTGATTGCAGAGAGAGCTTTGCAGACACTCTTATTCGTTTTATAAAAAGTAACAAGAGAATGTTAGTATTAGCTGAACAAGCTCGCCTAATTATCTTGATAACATCATGAGGACAAAGGGAGAATTGTATTTTTTTAAATAAATTAGCACAATAACATCACTGTTAAGTATTAATTTATTAAAAATCGACTCGAGTAGAATGTACATAATAATAATAATAATAATAATAATAATAATAATAATAATAATAATAGAAGAAGAAGAAGAAGAAGAAGAAGACGAAGAAGAAGAATATCTGAATGGATGTACTACTGTCACTTACGTTTGTGGTGTCAGGATGTTGACGTCACGATGGGTTTCTGGAAAATAAAGATAATAAAATCAGAAAATCCTGTAGAAACTGTTTAAGAGTACACAACGTTTTACCAGATACGTCACCAAAGAAAGGGAATTACTCATTTTTCGCTACAAAATCTTGAAGGTAAACCTTAAAATTCTGTTAACAAAAAAGTTTTACAGAAACTGTTAATCTCACCCAACCAATTAAAAAAAGTTCAGAAACTTTATAAAACTTAATTAAACCCAATTAGCAACAATGCATCAGTTATGTGGGTTAAATCATTCATATTAACCGTGCGAAGGTTACACAATCACCAATTTTTTATTGAAGGGTGGAAGGAATGTCTATTGTCTACTGGATAGTTTTGGAGACGAGCTTCGATTTTCTTAAAGGACTAATAATATGCATCTTACCCAATGTCATACGATGTTCAAATTATCCAATTACAAGAAACCTATTATGTGTAACACCAGAACCAGTGCCCAGTGTAGACTTACTGTACAGACCCAAGTGTTGCCAATCGTGTCCGAATTTCCCTAAACCCTTTAAGTGATCAATTACCAAATACTGCTTAACATCAATTAAGACAATTCAGTTTCGGAGTCAAAAGAAAATCGCTTGATCACCATATGTTTATTCATCAAAGAAATAAGATGCTGTCTACCTAAACGTAGTTTAATTTTTAGTCATATAGCTTGTGGCAGAATTATAGTAGCCGAATTGAAATTCAATCGAGTAACCATCTGCGAATGCTTAGTTATCTGTGCTAACACTTTCTTATATCGTAGTAATTTATAGTATAAGAGAGTAAGATTAGATTTTATGCGCAAGTGGAAAGTTTAGCGCCCGAGACGAGGCCGAGGGTGATAATTTCCACGAGCGAATAAAATCTGTTTACTGTCGTGTGCTATACAATATTTTATCCATTACTGGTATCTAAATTTAATTTTAAATTGTACGCCTTTTCCTTGTAATGTGTTCTTTGTGAAGAATTTATAAAAAATGAATGAACATAATTATTATGGATTGCAAATCTAGTCTTTCAGGTGAAGCTCCCTGTAAAGCAGATTTGAATAATTTCAAGGGAAAAATTGTTCCGGGGCCGGGTATCGATCCCGGGACCTCCGGTTGAACGTACCAGCGCTCTACCACTGAGCTACCCGGGAACTCCACCCGACACCGTCTCAACTTTTCCCTTTATATCCACACAACTCGCGTGGTCTGACAAAACTCCAGAGACCCACAACGAGTGCACACAATCTCAGTGTGACTTGGATTTGTGGTTTTCTGTTAACGAACACAGTAACGTATATATTATGTAATCTAGTCTTTCAGGTGAAGCTCCCTGTAAAGCAGATTTGAATAATTTCAAGGGAAAAATTGTTTCGGGGCCGGGTATCGATCCCGGGACCTCTGGTTGAACGTACCAGCGCTCTACCACTGAGCTACCCGGGAACTCTGGCGTTTCGTCAGCCCACGCGAGTTGTGTGGATATAAAGGGAAAAGTTGAGACGGTGTCGGGTGGAGTTCCCGGGTAGCTCAGTGGTAGAGCGCTGGTACGTTCAACCAGAGGTCCCGGGATCGATACCCGGCCCCGGAACAATTTTCCCTTGAAATTATTATGGATTGTATTGTTGCTAATGTGTTGGTTGTCATGGAGAGAGTGATTTAAAACAATTAATTTACTGCTATGAATGAAGACATTGTTTAGGTTGCTAAGGACGGCGAAAGAATGCCCAGTTTAGATACCAGTCATGGACAAAATCTGTTTTCTCACATTTTAATACCCCTAAGACATCCTCGATGAAATTGCGAATACATATTATAGAATATACGTAGGTTGCGAGCTGAATTCCGAGCACTGCTATCCTCAGATAGGCTTTCACGGCAGGCGTCAATAATATTGCTATTTTCCGGGCTAGAGGGCCGTGGTCCAAACGTTTCGTCTACTACTCCGGTGGACATCTTCAGCGGCTTGGTACACGTGAACGGAGAGATCCGACAGACCACGGCCCTCTAGCCCGGAAAATACCAATCCTACTGCTACCCTCATTTGTGGCAAGAAAAGCATTGCTATTTTCAGTCTATTTTCCTGCTGTATGAATAGAACATATTACCTAACTGACAATTGGCTGAATTCGCCGATACCCGACAGAGTCTTTATTTATTATTTTAACATTAAAACTGTAACATTGGTCGATGAAAGAGTAATGGAACGGAGAAAAATTCTCTCCGGCGCCGGGATTTGAACCCGGGTTTTCAGCTCTACGTGCTGATGCTTTATCCACTAAGTCACACCGGATACCACCCCGGCGTCGGACAGAATCGTCTCAGATTAAGCTCCAACTCTTGGGTTCCCTCTAGTGGCCGCCCTCTGCACTACGTCATAGATGCCTATGAACGTAGGACCAAAGTCCACACATGTGCTGAGGTGCACTCGTTATGAGTGACTAGTTGGCCGGAATCCGACGGAATAAGCGCCGTCTTAAATCCGTTCCATTACTCTTTCATCGTATGATGACGCAGAATATCTGCATGGAAATATCATATGTACTTCGGTACATTAAAATAATATATATGTAACATTGGTCGTCGCTTCCCTCTATTATTCAAGAATAAGGGCTCTCTCAAACCATCTCCAGATGTGCCGCTACGAATGGACTTCTGTTGACACAATGTTTACAATGTTTTGTATAAAATGTAGGTATTAAGTCGAAATAAGATAGATAGGCCTATGCCTGGGAAGAGCGAGTTTTTTTTTTAACGTTTCGTTGTTATTTGTTTATTCCCTTTTATGGCATTTTATCGTTTTGCACGTAGCTTAATTTTGGTATTGTAGCTGAAATTGAGAACTTTTGTAGCAGACTCGCTCGAGTTGACTTGGCAACGCTAACAGACTCATTTCGCATCGTGCTTCCTACATTAAGATGCATTAATTGTTTTTTTTTTTTTTCAAGAAAATTTCATTTTTCTTTTTTCATAATTTGGGTTATGGATTATATATTTTGTTAAAATGTTCTTCATATTTTTCCGCTCTTTACTTATGACTAGAGTCCTGCGTTTGGTTATCTGGTAGCAGCCCGCAACAATGTAGCTATGTATGGAGTATAGCTTGACGTCATCCAATGTTACTTAGTTCCGGTTTGCTATTCAGTAAACATACGAGAACAAAACACAACTAGGCAGTTGGAAATGAGTGCTACAATAGAATAATTTGGTAGTGAGCACGTCATTAGGGAAGAAGAACATGTATTTTATTAGAAAGAAGGGAAAATTTTTCATTTGAAACACTTAAAACGTTTAGTCATTGATTGTAATGTGTAAAGTCTCGTAAAGCACGCACTCATAATGTGTTTTATTTTAAGTTTGTGCTGAAATGTATATTTTTTCATTTGTTAATTCCAAACTTTATATATAAAAACTTGAACTAAGTTTAAAAATACCTTCGTTGACTAGTTTCGGCTTGGGAGCCATCTTCAGAACACGTGAAAGTCATATATATATATATATATATATATATATATATATATATATATATATATATATATATATGTTTTACTCCTAAGTGATATAGTGTTAAGAGTTATGTAATCCAGATGTATATCCAAAGTTTAATTAGATCTAAAATAACTAGATGCGTTTTATTTATTTGGTAGCCATGACGACTAAAAATTGTATGTGGCGCCTGAATTGTTTATTGAATTCAAAATCTTTTAAGACTTCGATTTCTTTTATGTCATTACGACTAATACATAATGTTAACAAAAGCGGTTGTAGGAAAAATTCGAATGTGCTTTTTAAATTAATATCGTTACATTTGTTATGCATTTCAAGATATTGTCTTAGATTGCTTCAGAGCGTCTCTAAGAGCGTGTGTTTGCATTGCATAGATATTTAATATTGCTTAATATATTTCAGTAAATGTATCTTTATCTTAGCTCAGATGGTTTCCTCATTGTACGTCTGGACGAAATGTGATGTAAAGAAAAAGGAAAAAAATCTGCATTGCAAAGAAGCTGAATTTAAAGATATACTTCATTATTGTTGTTATTAAACCCAAGTGGTATTCCTGTTGTTCACCGACTTACACACAGGTACACGAATAAACAGATATAGAGACATAGTACCGGTGCATGACAGACAACTCTCTGGTTCAATGAAGCGTGACCCGTTGGCATGCAACTACCGGTACCTCTCCATACGAATCTATATGATCGATGTACACCTAACTTGTATTCAAAGTAACCAAACGCAGGATTCTACTTATGACTAATATAGCTTTCTAGTTCAAGAAACGAAACCACGTTTGGTGGACCACACATTCGATGACTTTGTTGCCTGCGGAATGAAACCTATTTTTTCCCCCTAACGATTTCTATTAGAAGGTTGATTTCAATGAACGCAGATACACAATCGAGTTTCACCCCAGAGGTAAGGCCGTTACTTGCAAAGTGAATGAAAAGTTGAAACAATGGAAAGCGTCAGAAATTACAGCGTCATGCTTGATCTGTCTTTACGATTTCGAACGCTCGTGGCGACGGAACTCCCATCCCTGCACCCGATCATCATTTGAACAATAAACCTGTGATCTTCACGTGAGAGCGCCACCTTCCGGCAAGCATTGAAAGTATATCGCCCGCAGTTCCGATCCTCCCATATCCTTCCTTCTTATTTTTCCTCTCCGTCTTCTCTTATTTCTTATTATTCTCTTTTTTTCCTTCTTGTTCCTTTCTCTCCTTCCCCTTTCCGTTCATTTTACTCTTCTTTTTGCTCGCATTCTTTCACTATCTTATTCTCCTCTTTCCCCTTGTCTTCTTCGGCTCTTTCTCTCTGTATTTAATTGTTTTCTTATCCTTCCTTTCCTATAATTTTTTCTTCGCCTTTATCGTCTTCCTCTGCTTCAATCATATTTTTTCTGATTCTCCTATTCTTATTTTCCTATCTGTCTTTCGTTTCCTTTGTATAGTATTAGTATGTCATCTACGTATCTGTGCTATTATATGATGTTGTCTGCGTGTTTGTTGTTGTCTTTGTTCAATATGTACACAAACAACACAAACAAACAAATACAATCACACAGGCGTATACAAACTAAAATGTAACACCTGCAGCAACTTCTACAAAGGACAGACAGCAGATCATTTCAAACACGTTACAAAAAACACATCACAGCTATAACAGAATTACAAAACACTTCCACATATGCAGAACACATCACTAATGCTAACCACATCTACAGAGACATCAATACAGACACGGAAATTCTACACATCCAACCAAAAAGCCAGAAACTAAACACACTAGAACAATACGAAATATACAGACACATAAAAACACATCCAAATGAAATTTTCAACACACAACTTAATTTCAGAACACACACACTCATTACACTACACAAACACACCCCCACAGGAAACAAAACAAAAGTCGCCAAGACCAGTAACAACCAGTTCTGAAGATGGCCAATAGCAGTCCGAAACATGTTAACAAAGTAATATAAAATTTAACACGTGAAAGACACATAATACGTTTTCCGAAATAAAAATATTCACTGTGCTTCACTCATGCTTTAATCGCTTATAGCACATATTTTGCTATTAGTTTTTCATATGAAATAAGACGAAGTTTTTAGGGTACTATTCATAGACATTTCGCTAGCCCGCGCTACGAGCGTGCTAAACAGGATTCATATCATATCATATCATATATCATATCATATCATATCATATCATATCATATCATATATCATATCATATCATATCATATCATATCATATCATATCATATCATATCATATCGCTGACACTGGTTTGTGAGTACGAAAAACGTTAATTCGTTGATCATCCACCGAAAGCCCGCGCTAAGAATGTCTATGAATACGGCCCTAAATGTTTTAAACCTTGGCTTTTCTGAACCGACGTATGCGACGTGCAAGGTGCGAGGCCCGCCTCGCACAAATCCGGACTACACGACAGATTGTAAGTGGCAGACCTCGCATCTCGCAGCTATAGAAACCACTCACTATTTCTCGTGTAGTCCGGATTTGTGCGAGGCGGGCCATGCACTTCGAGCGTCGCATGCATCGGTTCAGAAAAACCAAGTCTTTAGTAGCCTCTCTCATGCTCGAACAATACAGGACACTAGTAACCATAACCATTGTGTTTCTGTTTAAAACAAATGCAGTATTGCATAGGGATACAAAAAAATGCATTTTTAGATAATAAAAAACTATGGGGTGTCATTTGAAAATCTTCTCTATGACGTCATAACTAGGTATAACTGCAAAAAATATTTCGTTTCCATAAAAGTATTTTCTAAATATAAGGTTTGACGTGTCCGTGCTTTTTCAAAAAATGCCTCTTCAATTTTAATTTCAATTGTGAGTACTTTCGAAAAACTCTGTATAAGCAACCTGTACAAGCAAGTATTCAATTGTCCATCGTTGTGGAGTAACGGTTAGCATGTCTGACCGTGAAAGAGCGGGCCTGGGTTCAAATCCTGGTTGAGATAAGTTACCTGGTTTACGTTTTTTCCGCAGTTTTCCCTCAATTTCGCTGGCATTTTCACCTTAATTTCACCCAGATGCTAGATAATCATCGCAGTTGATAAACCAATTAAAACACTGCAGGGCTACTTTTTAACTTCGCTCTAGAATATGGCATTAGGAAAGTTCAGGATAACACAGAGGGTTTGGTATTGAACGGGTTACATCAGCTTCTTGTCTATGCGGATGACGTGAATATATTAGGAGAAAATCCACAAACAATTAGGGAAAACACGGAAATTTTACTTGAAGCAAGTAAAGCGATAGGTTTGGAAGTAAATCCCGAAAAGACAAAGTATATGGTTATGTCTCGTGGCCATAATATTGTACGAAATGGAAATATAAAAATTGGAGATTTATCCTTCGAAGAGGTGGAAAAATTCCAATATCTTGGAGCAACAGTAACAAGTATAAATGACACTCGGGAGGAAATTAAACGCAGAATAAATATGAGAAATGCCTGTTATTATTCGGTTGAGAAGCTTTTGTGATCTAGTCTGCTGTCAAAAGATCTGAAAGTTAGAATTTATAAAACAATTATATTACCGGTTGTTCTGTATGGTTGTGAAACTTGGACTCTCACTTTGAGAGAGGAACTGAGATTAAGGGTGTTTGAGAATAAGGTTCTTAGGAAAATATTTGGGTATAATATAATACAATGTAGTATTGTTTCACTTATTCAGTCTACATGACATATCAAATACAAAGGTTAATGACACTTATTTATGTAAGTGATCATTATGTTCAATACAATTTAAAATTGGACAGCGAACGTTTTCGCCCTTCGGGCATTATCAGGCTTTACATGCAATATCTTATACATTTAGTCTCTGTTGTGAAATGAAATACAATAATAATTTAATAATAAAATGAAGGGCGAAAACGTTCGCTGTCCAATTTTAAATTGTATTGAACATAATGATCACTTACATAAATAAGTGTCATTAATATTTGTATTTGATATGTCATGTAGGCTGAATAAATGAAACAATATTATATTGTATTATATTATATCATAACATTGACTATCTGAATATTACAATATGCTTTCTAAGTTAAAATATTTGGGGCTAAGAGGGATGAAGTTACAGGAGAATGGAGAAAGTTACACAACGCAGAACTGCACGCATTGTATTCTTCATCTGACATAATTAGGAACATTAAATTCAGAAGTTTGAGATGGGCAGGGCATGTAGCACGTATGGGCGAATCCAGAAATGCATATAGAATGTTAGTTGGAACACCGGAGGGAAATAGACTTTTGGGGAGGCCGAGACGTAGATGGGAGGATAATATTAAAATGGATTTGAGGGAGGTGAGATATGATGGTAGGGAATGGATTAATCTTGCACAGGATAGGGACCGATGGCGGGCTTATGTGAGGGCTGCAATGAAACTTCGGGTTCCTTAAAAGCCAGTAAGTAAGTAAGGATTATATTAACTTCGTTTAGGTCAAAATAATATCGCTATGTACTTTGCATAAATGATCTTTTAATAATTATTATAGTACGATGAATGGAGTGGCTTTATCCTGTATTAATTCCTATAATCCCCGTTCAGGCTTGGCTGCAGTGAATGGAGAAGGAAGTGCAATTTGGATAACGAGGCTAGGCGCAAGGTCGGTGCAGACGGCCCGTCGCGTCGGCCCGTCGCGTCGGCCCGAGGCACACTTTCATTGCATGATCTCCCTCTATGCATCAGAACCTAATGCTTAGATCCCCGTGAACCGAGCAATCTCTTCCTACTGCTAATACAAAGACGTGAATGGGAGTCCATTAACTCCTAAACATGATTTCCCCAAGGACATGAAAAAATGTAGGTTGCAATTACAGAACTTCATAAATCGAGGAAAAGTGTTTTTAAAATGCGAACACGTGTGCATAGGTTTTAAAAGAGTCCTGCAATTATTTTCAGTCCTCGGTGAGAGGTAACCGGTACCTCGGAGGCTTTGAAGAAATTTTGATGACATTCAGTCGCGTTCTTATTCACAAAAGAAACACGATTCTGACAGTAGAGTGAGTGGTAAATATGAAGGCGCCCCAGGCAAGCATATGATCTGACATCTCAGTAGGCCAGTGCGTGTTACTTACGCACGTGCGCCATTAGGGGTCACGCTTTACCACTTCAAATGACACGCAGCCTGGTAAAATGTAAATATGACAGAAGAATGATAGCGACCGTAACTTCATTGCGACCATTGTATTCTAGGGATTACATAATAAAAACCACCCACTATTCTAAATTAATTACCTAAAAAGCATACTAATAACTAAAATTAAAAGCAACAAGGAGTTCACAGAATCCCGAAATTTGCGTGAAAACTCTTTATTTTGTTGTTTTGTATTTATTCAATGTTCTGAGAGGTGGTGGTACTATTAATCAAAGTAATAAAAAGGTCTATTAAACAGGAGTCATAAAAATCCTCGTTCATCAACAGCATAGGAGATGTTAAATGTAACTAATTTCTTTCTTGTTTAACTCGTACTCTGTAGTTGCATTCCTTATTTTAGCAAGCAGTATAACATCATGGCTAATCGTTGGTCAGTACACGAACTTCTTTTTGGAGCCTTTTAAAATCAATGGGATTCAACTTCTCCATCATTGAGGAAATCCTTAAGAGAATTTCTGAAGGATTCAATTCAAATTTTACAATTTCATCTCTATTTAAAGAAATATAATTTCATCTTCACTGTAATTTCCCTTTGAAATTTATTGTATGTATTTTCATTGTTTCGTTGTAAACTTCTGTATATTATTATTATTTGTTTTCTGGATCCATTGTGATTACGCTTATTGAAGGGCAGATGGTTTTATTCTATAAATCCGATATGCAATATATATTTACATTTAGAGATGAATATTAGACATGCAATAATTATGAATTAAAGCCACCGATGAGATCTAGGAGTTTGCGAACTGAAGTCATGTTTGAAGACTGCGTTCGAGCGTGGGTTCGAATTCCGCTTAGGCTGATTACATGAAACGTTTATGTTCGAGGATTAAATGGATAAAAGTTACGGAAGTCTCAGCAATTGATACCACTTGCTTAGCAACGACAATGAGTTACATCACACTATTCTGATGTCACTTGCTTAGCAACAGATCAGACTCTTATATTGTGTTTGCTAGAGGAATGTATTCGTATTTACACATTTCTTATTTCTCTTATATATCCGTACTAACGGTTCTCAAACGAATCAATTCATATGAAACACAGTAATTCCATTGTAAATAACTTACTTGTACAGATATATGATAGGCCTATATAGGCCTATCGCAGACAAATAATACAGAAAGACCTCCAACTCAATGTATACGTTAAAGAGACTATTGAAATTTATAAGCAAATATTAAAAGTCAGTGGCAGCAAAAATTTGAACTAAATCTCGTTACACAGACCGATCGGCATTACAGGCATCCATTATACCATTATTATTATTAATATTATTATTATTATTATTATTATTATTATTATTATTATTTTATTTTGTTTCCCCCCCATATTACTCCCCAAAGGAGAGCGTAATGATTTATCAGTTCAGAAAAAACATTTAACCACAATATGTATATCACATACTATGATTTTTGGTTTAACATATAGGCCTACCGTTCATATGTGTTGTAATGGTTGAACATTAAACTAAAAACCATTGACAACACATTTCTTCTACTACCCGATCTGATCACGACAACAGCTTGTATGTTTATTAGATTCAAATGTAAAAAAATCGCCAACATCTAATCACTGCCCAGCTGAACAAAAATGGTCAATATTGCTACTTTGTATCCGCCTGTAAATTCTTAATCGACCATAGAAAAAAAGATTGTTCAATAATAATTTCAGTGTTAAAAAGTTGGAAAACCCTGTAAATATTAATAGGTATTCATAATATCTTTTTAAAATTGTCAGACTGGTAACACATAACCAATTTTTCCCTATCATTCCCACCGGAACACAGCTAGCTTCTCTCCAGCCTCAATACGGCAGACTAAGGAACTTCTATGAAGTACACCTTGCATCATAAGAGTTAAACGCACCTGGTATATACAATACATAAATAAAGACGAATTCGTTATTAATAATACACCACATAAATTGCATTAAATTTATTTTACCTTCAATCATATTCACAAGTCTTACAAATTAACGAATGAAAGAGAGAGGGAAATGGAAGGAAAAACTTTAAAGGAACGCGAAAATACATTCTTGCAAGCGATTTGGGACTGTGAATATGTGAGTTCCAAGCCTGTTGGCCACTTGTCTCACTTCGGGTTTCGCTGCTCAACTGAAGAAGTTCTAGAAAATTTTGAAGGGGAAAACGAAAATGGACATAACTTATTAGCTACAACATACGGAAGACTCACAAACAAAAACCAATTCCTTAACAATCGAAATACTGTATCATAATAACACCCAAACTAAAACATAAACGTTTGACGCAATTACAGGGATCCTATGCATCCCCTGTCACTTTTAGCCTTCAGGTTTTCTACAAATGTAAGAAAAATGTCAGGTAGGCCCAAGGAGAATCCTCGCAAAAACCTCGCTAGATTATCTCGCATTTGATACAAAGTCCTTGAAAACTATTAAAAATGGACTTTAATTGATAATAAGTTCTACAGTAGAAGTTTTTTCGTACCACGTGATCTGATCATTAGAAATTCTCACTATTAGTGAATCTCTATTGCAAGTTTATAGTATTCCCAAGAGTGAAGACCGAACGGGTCAAAAGTTCATTCCTTGAAAGTCGATTAAGATAATGTTTGACAATATCTAACATAAATTTAGTTATGAACCCTGAAAGAAATTTCACCGTTACTTAGTTTAATAGTAACTACATAGAGGAAATACGAGCTTTCTCTCGTCAAACATGTCTAAAAGAAACCTGAGTATCTACATTGAAAACTTATTATTTATTGATTGTAAGCTAATGGGAAAGCAAAGCCAAGCAAATCCAGACACAAAGGAAAGTGATCTCTTGTTTAGAGACGATTCGTCTGTATTTCGGGTTAGATGTTACAAGTTCAGCATGTCAAGAAGTTAAGTTGCAACTTTAACCTTAAATTGCATCTCGGCATGAAATTACTTTATCTTGTACGGGAATCTCTGTGTTGTAGGATTAAATTGTTATTATAGAACTTACTTATTTTCCTGCAAGACCGACGTTCCTGAGTTCTCGATGTAACCTTGCATTTCGAAGCGTGTAAGCCATTTATTTCAGAAGGCCTTGAAATTCCTGTATGTTTTATTAAGAGACACCTGAGAGCAGCAAATACAGATATTTAATTATTTGTGGTTGTTGGATTGTGATGAAAATGTCAGGTTTTACAACCGTGACTTGAAATTTCATTTCTTCAGCGTTTCAAAACTACTTCATCTTCGTCATACAGACTGGAAGTGTTGTATTAGTATTTACTGTACTGCTACATACAATGCAAAATAAATACATATGACATACAGGATGAACCGTACGCAATGTTATTAATTTCTTGAGATTATTTTTTGAGATATTTCAAACAAAAAAATTTAATACAATTTTGCTACTTTTTGCTTCCTTTCCGAGAAAAGAATTGTTTCATATGAAAAGTTTCATAACATGTTTTGGGGAAACCGTTCATTTAATTCTCAATATGCTCAGTCAGTTTAAGAGAGCGTACAATAAATGATTGGAATAATTTTAGTTTTGTCCTTCAAATGTATAGAAATGTGTTCTCAACAAATGTAACTTTTCGATCTGCAAAGCAATGTTATAATGTCACACTTGTTCGGATCAAATTTCTGCACATTTAAAGGACAAAACAAATTCTTTCAATTATTTATTATAATAATGCACTGTCCTCTTAAATTGATTGAACATATTGGCAATTAAATCAATGGCTTTCCCAAAACATGTTATGAAATGTTTCTTATAAAACAATTTTTTCTCGAAAAGGAAACAAAAGCGAGCAAAATTGTATTAAACTTTTTTACTTGAAATATGTCAAACAATAACCCTCTGAAATTAATGACATTACTTACGGTGCACCCTGTATAATGGACCTGGCGTACATCCGACTGAGCAAGTTCGTGTTTCAAGAAAATAATATAACTTCGAGTTGATAAGTATATTGAAATTAAGAAAAAAGAAGGAAAAAAAAGGGACATGAATACTAAACAATTTGCTTAATTTTGTTCTTAAATTTATTATAATTAAAATTATCTAGGTCTGGATTTATTATCAATATGAAGTGCAGATTTTAACGGCATAATTCTTCGATAGAATGCGACAAAATATTCTAATGCTATATTCATTCATTAATTTAGTGTTCTCCCCAAGGACAGGTCTTTCCAATTTTCTGCCTTCCTCTTTGTTTCCTCATATGATCCATATATCTTAATGTCGTCTATCATATGATATCTTCTTCTACCCCGAACTCTTCTCCCGATCACCATTCCTTCCAGTCCATCCTTCAGTAGGCAGTTTCTTCTCAACCGGTGACCCTACCAATTCCTTTTCCTCTCCCTGATCAGTTTCAGCATCATTCTTTTTTCACCTACTCTTTCCAACACAGCTACATTTCTTTTTCTGTCTGTCCACTTCACACGTTCCATTCTTCTCCACATCTACAGTTCAAATGCTTCTAGTCACGTCTCTTTACTTCGTCGTAATGTCCTTATTTCTTCCCCATACAATGCCAAACGCCATACAAAGCACTTCACTAGTCTCTTCCTTAGTTCTTTTTTCCAGAGGTCCGCAGAAGATACTCTTTTTTCTATTAAAAGCTTCCTTGGCCATTGCTATCCTCCTTTTGACTTCCTGGCAACAGCTCATGTTACTGCTTATAGTACATCCAAATATCTGAAGCTGTCCACTTGCTCTACGCCTCATTTAGAATTCGTAAGTTTATCTTTTGTATTTTTCTTCCTATGACCATGCTCTTCGTCTTACTTACATTTCTCCTCGTCCCATATTGCTCACAGCTGTCATTTAGCTCCAGTAACATATCCTTTAGTATCATTTCCTGTTCTGCTAACAACGCTATATCAGCAAATCTTATGCACTTTATTCCTCTTCCTCCTACTATGACTAATGCCATATTAGTCCCAAATAATCGTGCAGTTCTGAGTTTTACTCTTATCACTAGAGAAACGTAAGGAATGATTTGAGGTGTATAGTTCCAAAAGTCGACATCTGCCATTTTTATGAAAAATGAGTTACGATCATTTCTTATATCTTTGGGTTGAAATACATTGGAAAAACACTATTTCATCCTCAAAAACTCGATATTTCTAACATAAATCAAGCTTTAAAATACGGAGTTTTTTCCAAAACCCGATTTATTCTGTTAAGGTATTGTTCCAAAACTCGACATAAGCAGTTTATTCCAAAGTCCGACATTTACACTTCCATTGTGTGAACTATGAAGGCAGTAACGTTCCAGAAGTCTACATCTTTGCTCAAGACAAAGAAAGTGTGTGATTTCTTTTAGAATATCATAATTCTTTAGTGCACGGAACTTACTGGGAAAATTGACAATGGAACTTTAGCTGAATAAGAATATGCTTCATTATATTGGTACTTCAGAGCTGTGCAGATTTTTACAACGTGTTAACGTGTTGTGTGAGCTTCTTATAGAAGTAAAATTTTCATAGAATCTCATACACAGATTTCGCCTTCAGAGCCTGGGTGTGGAAGAAGGAGAGTCGGTGATACAAAGAACTAGACAAAACACAGAAAAGGGATAGGAAGTTAAGTTTTATGCTAACTGTAATGTTTGTCTTTACAGTGATTGTGCGATGCTTGCCTGTATTTGATAATTTTTTGTACTGATTATTGGTCGCTACTCTCTCAGAACTCAAAACTTTACCCATAAACCAATGAAGTTTCCTAACTCAATGTGATATCAACCACTTTTACAAAGTGTTTTACAGCGTCCCCAATAAGTTGGTTCAAGATGAATTCATATTGAATACACAACAGCTGATTATCCTAAAACATATTTTGCTAATAAAACAATGAGACGTCAGAGGATGGGAGCAGGTCGTGTTCTACCAGTTTACCGAAAAACTTTCTTAAAAATCTTGCAAGTGTCAAAGAATTGGGTGGGACTTGTATTTAAGTGGCATTTAAAAATTGGACTTCCGCCAGTAAAAAAAGAAGAGAAGAGGATAGTTGTAGCAAGAAATGTGAAATAAATTGATATCCTATGAAAGACTTCATCGAACAATTAGGTGCAATGAGTCACTCCATTTCCTCCATACCAACGGATAGAATTTTTTATGGAATTGAGAAGGAGGCAAAGAAGATGAACATTATGAAATCCGAAGATTACTGTAATATCGTCAACCAATATAGACTGTCCAGTTTATGACTGGAAAACGAGAATACAAACTGTTTTGAAGCCACCAAATGGCTGGCATTTCAAACTAAAATTCTGTAAAAGAATCAAGATAAAGGAATAAAAAATGGATTTACGGTAAGGGGTGAACAAAACTATAGAAGAATTGTAAATTTGTACAAAGGATTTTGAAAAAGGGGAAAACGTGCTCTGGATGGAAAAATCACACTTGCACAAAAACACATGCATAATCTATAAGGAAGAACTAAGTAATGTTAACAAATTACTTAAAGAAATGTTTAAGATAACTGGAGAGACATGGAAACTTTGGAATATTGCAAGAATATTACAGACCGTATTTATAACGAGGATGAGGATGAAGAAAATTGACTATCTCTGAACCACAGGGAGAAGAGAAATTCAGGATTTAAAATGTACACTTAATGAAGGTTTAATATAATATTCTGATGATATATATAAATAAATGACAATTGTTTATTACATTCCATGGATTCAATAAAATTAATAGCTTTTTAGTATAAATTGTGGATTATTTATGGGAAATAATGTTATTAGAATTTCCAAAATCCGACATAAGTTCTGTTGTTAGTTCCAAAATCCGACATATGTTTTATTGTTAGTTCCAAAATCCGACATATGCAATAGTTAGTTCCAAAACACGACATTTTCATATTTAATAATCTAATAACTCTTACAAAAATACATACTTTTAGTTCAAACATGTAATTTTATCCTCAGCTTTACAATTAAAGACTATTACAAAAATTTCCTGCACATCTCAACACTGGAAATACTACAGATAGTTTTTTGGCTTTTTCTCTAAACCACTTAGAAAGCAAATGTCGGGTTCTGGAACTATATACCTCATTTATCCCTTTGCAGTTTTTCAATAAAGTAGACGGCTTCCTTGCAAATTAAATAAACAAATTTACACGTAGCGTTAGACCTATATTATTTTCCTATCATTAGGATGTCTGGAAACCTAATGGAGTAAGGACAGAACTTTGCTAGAGTGTGTGTATATTCGTATGTGAGCCGCCGACGCGCTGCTGCCAAACTACGCAGACTTTCAGCCTAATTTTTCTCCTGAATCTTGAGTAATACCTATTAGTACATAGATAATGAAACCTGTAAGTACTGTAATTCCAAAATTTTCTTTTATGGACACATTCACAGTGAAGGTCTAAAATCTCAAACCTCGGATGTTCCTTCCATTTACGGTCTCTATGTTGGCACTCTATAGCTGTTGGCTAAAACGAGATTGGGAGTTCGCTCTGTGTCCCGTGAGAGTGGAAGCATTGCAGATGATGACCCGTGCACATTGACAAATGTATGCTATTATTTTACTTGCCTGCAGGCAATCTGCATTAATCAGAAATAACAGACATTGAGACAGAGAAGACAATGATCATGAAATAAGCATTCGGTGAACTGAAATTAAAGCTCCCTGCACACCTTAAGGCTACTTAAAGGTCTTTAGACTGGTTTATGAAGCTACTTATCTTGTGTTTTATTTTTAACGCTTTTTATAAAATATTCCGGACTGAGTTTTATTTTTAGAGTTTTATATACGATGTTTTAGTTTGAAATTTATTTTAAAGACATTTGTGTTTTATTTTTATTTTAAGATCTTTTTTTAGATATTTTGCGCGAGTTTCTCTTTTAAACGTATTTATAAAATGTTTTAATTCAGGTTTCATTTTGAAGCTATTTTTTAAATGTTTTGAACTGATTTTTATTTTTAAAGGTGCTCATGGTAGCCTATGTTATGGACAAGTTTCTTATTTTAGATATAATTGAAGGAAGTAAAATATTGTATCATTTTTTAAACTATTTAAAATATTATTTAGAAATAGTTTATATTTTTAAGTATTTCAAGACATTCTGATTTTTGTTCCATTTTTTTAAATGATGTAAATATGATTTGGTCTATAATTTATTTTTACATATATTTACAAGATGTTTTAGTTCACGTTCTATTTTTAAAACTAATTGTAAGTCCTTCAAATACATTTACAAAATTGTTAATTGTGTATCATTTTAAAGCTAAGTACAAGATGATTTGGACCAATTTTTATTTTTAAACATAACATGTACAAAATAATTTGTTTTTATTTCATTTTTAAAGTTAATTATAAGACGGTCTGGACCAGTATTCATTTTTAAATGTATTTACATGATGTTTTGGAATAGTTTATATTTTTAAAGATATTTACAAGTCGTTTAGTTATGTTTCATTTTTTAAGGTTAAATGCAATATGATTTGGACTAGATTTTAATTTTAAATATATTTACAAGATATTTTAGTTTGTGTTCCATTTTGAAAGCTTATCACATGATATTTTGTACGAGGTTTAATTTATTTGGCATTCATAAAATAATTTTGTTGGAAGTTCTGTTTTAAAACTACAGTACTTTATATATCGGTCTGTGTATTATTTTTAAAGTGTTTATAGATATTTTGGACCTAAGATTTATATTTAAAGCTGATATGAAATTTAGAGCGTATATTTATTTTTAAGACTACTGAATGGTGTTCTAGATTGGTTTTATTTCGAAATTATGTGTAAGATATTTCAAAGTTGAATCAATTTCTAAGGTTAGTTATAAAAAAATTTAGAATTTATTTTAAGACAACTTCAGAGATGTCACAGTTTGGCTTTATTTTTAAAATTATGTGTAAATTATTCTGAACTACATTTCATTTTAAACCTATGTACGAATAAGTAATGTTTCGAAATGGAGTTTATGTTTGATACTTATATTGTAAGAAGTCTTGCATCACAGTTTAAAAATATTTTATGTTTTAGACTGGTTTTTACTTTTAAGACTGGACTTTATATATTTTGAGGCATTCCATTTTTAAGGCTATTTGTAAATTTTCTGTAAATTCAAATCATTTTTAAGGCTGTTCAACAGAAGTTTTGTCTCGGATTTTATATAGCAGACTGTATACAGGCTATAGTATTTGACTGGATTCTGTTTTTTGGAGCAGATTTAATTTTTAAAGCTAATGGGATGTTCTTGCTTAGGAAAATATTTGGGCTAAGAGGGATGAAGTTACAGGAGAATGGAGAAAGTTACACAACACAGAACTGCACGCATTGTATTCTTCACCTGACATAATTAGGAACATTAAATCCAGACGTTTGAGATGGGCAGGGCATGTAGCACGTATGGGCGAATCCAGAAATGCATATAGTGTTAGTTGGGAGACCGGAGGGAAAAAGACCTTTAGGGAGGCCGAGACGTAGATGGGAAGATAATATTAAAATGGATTTGAGGGAGGTGGGATATGATGATAGAGAATGGATTAATTTTTCTCAGGATAGGGACCAATGGGGGCTTATGTGAGGGCGGCAATGAACCTCCCGGTTCCTTAAAAGCCAGTAAGTAAGTAAGTAAGTAATGGGATGTTTTGAAATGAGTTTTTATTTTTACAACTTGTAAAGTATGTTTTTGTTTTAATATAACAGTTTTCTTCACTTGATTGAAAGTCTCAAAATCGACAACAAAAAGTCTCCTTAATAAAACATCACTTGTCTTAGTTATGTCCTTCCTTCAAGTTTCGTTCTGGATAATTTCATCTCTACGAGTCTTTTAATCCCCAAACCGGTAACACAAGCTGCGTACTTTCATTTCGTATTCCTTATCACTAGGAACGAAAGAGAGTGGTGCTTCTGTGGAATGCACCGGTTCCTGTAATTTCCGGTTTCTCGATGTCTTATCTAAATTTATATTTTATGAAAACTCGTCTAAAAGACGTGTACATTTATATCGAATAAAATGGTACATACATTTATGCAGTGATTGATCGGGTGTAATGCAGGACTAGAAATATAAAAACCAGCTTTCTTCATGAAAGTTGTGCTTGTGGTTAAGCACCATGTCGTGATGGGAAGAGAGAACGTACGTTGTCTGCTTATTGTCGTGAGCAGTCTGTTCAATGATTTATTTGATCACTTTCATTGGAAATTTTATTGATCGACAAGGAGAAGTTAGTTATCGGTCACTATCACTCCCACGTACGGAGAACTGCTGATTCGGTCGCATAAAACCACAGTAGTTGTTGATTGCTAGCTTGGAGGAAAGTACAAAGAAATAATCGTTCTCATAGAGAGAGACAAGATTTACGAGTTTCTCAGCAATTCAGTTTTTATCATGTTACTGACGACACTTTTATTGTTGTTGTTTAGTCAACTGTTCGTAGACAGGTCTGAACCTCACAAGTGATAGCAAGAAGGCACCACTTATGAGGAAACTGGGCCAGGAGATAATGGGGTAGAGTGCCAGCTCCTTTCCCCCTCCATTGCATACATCACAGACTAGCTATATATATTACACTAGTCAGACTGCAGATGCATACAAACAATTGTTCTTTCACTGACACATATCGTCAAGTGAGATGTACTGCCTGATAATAGGACACTTCTATTGTAGTTTATTATTTTTGAACTATCATTTACAAGATGCACAGAAATGAAATTATTTTCTGTGAATCCCTTTTTGATTAGATTAGATTGTTCATTCCATTCTATGAATTCCGGAACATGTGTCCAAGGAAAACTGAATATGAACAAGTCAAAATAACAAATAATTCACACTGATATACTTGGTAAATAACAGGCTTAACAGTAAGTAATGTCATTAATTTAATGTGGTTATTCTTTGAGACATTTGAAAGAAATGAGTTTAATACAATTTTGCTCGTCTTTGCTTCCTTTTCGAGATAAAATTGTTTTATATGAGATTCGAACCTGAGAACAACTTGTCCTTTTTTTATCTCTTCGAAAATCTATTTACATCATTTTAGATACGATAGCTTATTTTAACCCGAAATAAAGGGGAGTTTTACTACATAAACAATATATCCGTAATTCGCACAAGTCCAGCTATTTAGTAGTCTATGGTTTATTATTATTATTATTATTATTATTATTATTATTATTATTATTATTATTACTTACAAAATAATGGCTTTTAAGGAATCCGCAGGTTCATTGCCGCCCTCACATAAGCTCGCCATCGTCCCTATCCTGAGCAAGATTAATCCAGTCCCTACCATCATATCCCACCTCCTTCAAATCCATTTTAATATTATCCTCCCATCTACGTCTCGGCCTGCCCAAAGGTCTTTTTCCTTCCGGCCTCCCAACTAACACTCTATACGCTTTTCTGGATTCGCCCACAGGTGCTACATGCCCTGCCCAACTCAAACGTCTGGATTTAATGTTCCTAATTATGTCAGGTGAAGAACAAAATGCGTGCAGTTCTGCGTTGTGTAACTTTCTCCATTCTCCTGTAACTTCATCCCTCTTAGCCCCTAATATGTTCCTAAGAACCTTATTCTCAAACACTCTTAATCTCTGTTCCTCTCTCAAAGTGAGAGTCCAAGTTTCACAACCGTACAGAACAACCGGTAAAATAACTGTTTTATAAATTCGTTCAGATTTTTTGACAGCAGACTAGGTCACAAAAGCTTCTCAACCGAATAATAACAGACCTTTCCCATATTTATTGTGCGTTTAATTTCCTCCCGAGTGTCATTTATATTTGTTACTGTTGCTCCAAGGTATTTGAATTTTTCCATTTCATCGAGGGATAAATCTCCAATTTTTATATTTCCATTTCGTAGAATATTCTGGTCACGAGACATATTTCGTCTTTTCGGGGTTTACTTCCAAACCTATTGCTTTACTTGCTTCAAGTAAAATTTCCGTGTTTTCCCTAACCGTTTGTGAATTTTCTCCTAACATATTATTATTATTACTATTATTATTATTATTATTATTATTATTAATGTTATTCTTCTTATTAATACTGTTGTTATTGTTATTATTATTATTGTCATTCTATATTATTCTGTCGTAGCATATTTTTAATACCGGTATTTTATTTATGTAACACAACAAAGTTACCATAAAATTCAATGATTATCATAAAGCGTTGGTTTTTCAAAACCGACGCATGCGACGTGCGAGGTGCGAGGCCCGCCTCGCACAAATCCGGACTACACGAGAGTTTCTATAACTGCGACGTGCGAGATCTGCGTACCTCGCAGAGAAATCAGTCACTATCTCTCGCGGCGTGTCCAATTCGGTACTCATTATAGTCGGCAGAGTGTTAGGTGATTGTAATCCCAGCCTTGTCACGAACGTCGATCACAAATCATAATACAGAATCTCCGAACGTTCGATGGAAGTTCAACGTACGGATAAAAGCAACATAACGTAACGCAATGAACGTTGATCATAATCACAGCCTAATACTGCTATCGGTTGCTATAGGTACGATTGTAGTTAAGATATAACACTGTACAAACAAGTCATGCTTCACATATTAATTAGGATTCTTTCCCTCTCTAGCGTTTTCTTCGCCATCTCTGCTTTCAACAGGCACCACTTCACTTCCCCATCATTTCGTATTCACTGTCACGCCCACAGTTCTCAGTTTGATATCCTGCCGAAGTCCCTCTACCGTACATTTCCTCAGTGAATGCCACTGTTGTTACATCATCATTAAAGAATTTCCTATTCAATGGCACAGAACAGGGCAGTGAACTAATTGTTGCAGAGATCTGCAGCCAAAGTATTTCACACCTCATTTTGTAGTTTCTTTTAGGAAAACCTAGACATTTTCAAAGTCTTCCTTTTCCTGTTATATAGCCTGCAGTGATTCCTAGCCTAAAATTTAATTTAGAATTGTTCCAGATCTAGAACAGTGGCCAGAAACGCTATTTTCCGTGTGTCTTTGTTCGATCAATCCAAAGTCAAAATCATTTTGTGGCTTTACAATTTTTGAGAATGAGTAGCGGCGCATTCAAGACTTAATATCATAAAAATGTAAAATATTATCATGCAGTATGATAATAAAAAGATGAGTTACGGCTCCTGTATTTGATGGGCGAACGGATGATATTCCTCAAGAAGGATTAAACTATAAATTGTATGCATTTCTCTTCAGCAATCTTTGTTTTAAATTAGGATCATCTTCAACAGTGGTTAGGATTTTAAATGACACAAAAAACCAGCCAAGAATAAAAAAATATAAAAAATGCAATTATGACCGAAAACACATAAAATTAACTAAACATTTTAAAAATAACTAAACGGAAAAAATATATATCGCTGATTGGAACAGCAACCTCGTATGAAAAAAAAATGAACATGGATACGAACCTTATAACTAGATATTTAAATATCCTCTTATGTCATATATTTGTTCATTATCAACATTTTTTTTTTTCGCTCTTGTGTAAAACTGAATATTCTGACATACGAGGTTGCTGTTCAACACAATTGATATGATAGTTTTATATATACTGTACACAGTATGTTTTTGTATTTAAGCTACGCAAGTTTCGGCGGTATTTTCCAGAAGCAGCACATCAATTAAAACAGTATATTAAATTGTTAAGTGGCGAGAAACAGGTTCCTTACTCTATAATCGATGAAACGTTGTCCGAAGTCTAAACACAACGGGTACTTCTTCAATAGATACGTTTAAAGTAATAAAATACGATGTACTGTTTACCTAACTATGGTTATTTTTTATTTATGAGATTGGTAATGTTTTGATAGAACAAATTTGATTTCAACAATTTATATAATTTTCTATGTCTATTATAATGTACAATGAGCCTTTGTACTTTTCTTGCAAATGAAATACTAATGTGGTATTTGAAATGTCCTTTAAATACAATTTCATTTGCTTAATTTGCCCTGATTTACCTCTATAATAGCAAATCTCACAACTCTAGTTTGACTCTATTATGTCATCTTCGGGTTGCTACGGAAATCTGGCTTTAAATAATGGTATATCAAAGTAGCCCTCATCACAATTTAGCTTTGATAGTATGGTCTTTATTTTTTTTCACGGGTACAAATCAACATATTTATCTTCTTAGAAATAGGATAGCAAGGTAAAGACAATCTGATATCTACATATTTTTTATATGTTAAAATACTAAAAAATTAAACTGTAACCATAAAAAATGTAAGTTAAATCTATCAAAGTAGCCCCACTTGACGGTACTGACTTCTCCGAAAAAGGACATTTTATGAAAGTGGTCCTTATGAAACACAGGTCATTTTAGTATGTTCGACCTTATAGGTCGGGAATATATACATATATATCTGTGATTGTATGAAAAGTGGTCGACAATGTTCAAGATAGTTTGATTTACATAAAATTCTAATAGCTTTATTTTGCAAAATCAAGACACTTTCAATTTTGGTACAATTTCCCCAGAAAATTAAGACATATCGGATTATCGATTGAAAAAAAGAAAAGTTGGCACATCTTAAATAATTTTAAGAAACGCAAGTCAAATATAAAACTCTTGATAACTTTGTGCATCTGTATTCGATATGGTTTTCCCATTTTAAATTGGAGTCTATAAAAAGTCCTAGAAATGTTGTATAGCTTTGTATGTTGTCCTTATTTATTAGATGATTTAGACTAAAAGTTGTGTTTATTGTCGGCACCGATAGCCGCAGACACTTGGCTGCGTTTTACGTGTGAATACTTTTATTTAAATAGCCTAAGTGTTTTTTTTAGCGTTGGAGGTGCTGAAAAATGTCACTGGCGGCTTGTGAAAAGGCTCTTATATACCGTCTTCTATCTTTTTCTAAACAATAGCAACATTCAAACGCCTTCCTTCGTTTTCTTAGAAGTACTACAATGTCTTCCTGGTAAGTTTACAAATATAATAGGTGTCTACTTCAGTGTTGTTTTGTATTCTGTTTTTTTTTATGTGTTCTATGTATTTCATGAATGGTTGAGTGGAAGAAAAGGCCTTTGGCGTTGACTGCGTTAAGGTTTTGCGCGCACGGATGGTTTTCCGTCCTCTTATCCGCCGCGGTTACAAAAAATAGAACACATTGCTTGAAATTGCTTTGAACACATGAGCGGATATTTTGCAGCAACGGTTTTAAAAACGCAAGCTGCTCAGAACATGTTGGTGTGCACGGTCTATCTGCAAAACAATCGCCTAGTAATGCAGTTATGAAATATTGAGTTTTTTTACAATTGAGTTTTTTTACAGTGAAATAATCGAATTGATAATCGAAATTGAGAGAAGGCCATCTGTCTACAACACACATTTGAAAAAATACAGTAACGGAAATGTGATAGAAAAATTATGGACAGAGGTACGCGAGGCAATTTTATAAAAATGGGGTCAGGTGGACAAGGAAGAAAGAGTTTCATTTCATTTCATATGTTAAGTAACAGTGTTAACACTATATTACATGAAATGTAACATAATACAGGACACTGTTTGATTTTTTCTACTACTTCATAATTGAGACGCTCAGTGCACAAATGACCCAACCCACAAAATTTGCATGTTGAGTTTATTGCTGTAAACAGCTCCTGATATTGTTCCCTTCAAATTGTAAATCGGCCTTATCATCATTCCCAGTTCTTCCATGAGGTTTTAGCACAAGTTTCGTTTGTGTATCGCATTTCGAGCACTGTTACAAGAAGGTGAAGTGCAAATATAAATTGTGGATTGGATCATTTGTGCGCTGAGCGCCGCAATTGAAAATCACTGAATTATACACCATTATTAATTAATGGTCTTGGGGACCGAAGGCTTAACTATAAAGCACATATTGCAGGCTTTTTTTCCCATAAGACCCATGTTTATCTTTTTTAATGTTATCTGCTAGACAGTGACAGACTGAGAACAGCGCTCGTCTCTTCGTTCGTGCGCTCACTCAAATCGAAGGCTGGCGATCATAAGCACTCATTTTTGAGGGTATAGATGGCATAAGCGCCAATGGAAGGAACCGCAGAAGTATTACGTATGCGCCAATCACTGTATAACAAAAGCGACAACACCAGAAATTTGTTGTCAGGAATTATTGACATTAATTCCACAAACGCTTCGTCTACTTCATTATGAGGAAGGAATGACAATCCAAAACATTATTTCAACCATTTGCCGTTTTATGTGTTCTTTAAATAAACATCTTTTAGACCTAAATAGTGAACTTTACGAAGGAAAGCCTGTTGTCCTAAATGAAAACTGCAACAACTTATTTCAGTTTCGGGTAAACTAAGAATCCAACATGTGCAGATTTTTTGCAGTCAAGTATCACTCTTACAGGTGAAAAGTTCAAACCAAACGTACTGCATGTTCTACGTATTAGAGTCTACATCGCTTCATAACACTGCGCCGATTTACAGGGAAGGAAGCAAAATACTAACTGAAAGTAGACACCATTTCGTATTTCGTGCACCGTGTACAATTGCGAAAAAAACTTGAGACATACACAGAAAGTTCTATTGACTTCGTCAGTGGAAAAAAATTGTAATACAGTGTTTCAAATCTTTAGAAGCAGCAGAAAGTGATTTCTTCTTTTTTCTTTACATAGCCTTTCGAACATTCAAAATGGTTGTCGAGTTCGATGAAGTATTTTCTACTGCACATAACTCCCGTCGTATTATTTTGCTGCTGGGTTTCTCATGTAACCGCTCCTCTACTTTAAGGTAGGCGTTCACTACATCGTATCGCACTCCTCGGACGAATCGCACCCAACGGATATATAAAGTGGAGTGAGTTCACTGTACCGGCTCTACCTTATCGCCTCATCGGATTCTCTATCAGCTGTTTGGTTTAAAACATGTCGTACGGCATTGACATTGAAAACAGAGGAATTTTGAGGTTAAGTTTATTAATTCTGAGTGATAGCGAAAAAGAAATTGTAATTGTTTCATGCTTATTAATTGAATAGGAAGAAACGAAAGAGATATTGGTTATATAATACATCGTCGTTGTTTTTATGAAACCTTCTATGTGACAACACAGAAAACCATTTTTCAGGAGGAAGAAAAAATTAACGTTGGTGGAGATGACACAAGTAAGCCTATCATAATTACAGACAACAACTTTGTCACATTCAAATATAAACCAGAAACAATTCTCTTTAAAATATGACTGATTTACAACCAATAAACTAGCATTAAACATTAATATAACCAACATATGTCAATTTAAAACCACTTCAAACTTAATTTCTGAAACATTAGACACAACTATCAACAATATACCCGTACTAGAAATATCAACAACCAAATTTCTTGCCAATAGGAATTTGTAATTGTTTCATGCTTATTAATTGAAGAGGAAGAAACGAAAGAAATATTGGTTGCATAATATTTATGTAAGAAACGACTTGATTACTGTAATGGGAATGCCTCAAAATATATAATTATCCGCAGTTTTCTACAAGCGAAATAAATTTTCAATGTGCCATTTTGGCGCGACACTGAACATGGCACAACATAATAGTAACAGTTGACCAATTAAAATTGATTTATTAAAGAAGGCCATGATCGCACGCATCGGAGAAGTTGCTCATCCGAGAAACGTGAACGGATTTACGGATAGCCGATGCGTGCGATACGATGTAAGTAGTGAACGCTTACAATTACACTTATAACTATTTCGTAAAATATGGCTGTCCAATATGTACTCGGTAGATGTTTCATGTGAATGGTTTCCAGATTCACTTAAAACACAGGTATTTGTATCGTCGGTTACAATTCTACTTGAACAAGCTTTAAAAGTACACCTCCATGGTATTCCTCCACAGCTCATCACTCGTATTTTTCTATACTTAAAACCTCACGTACTATACAGGCACATATTTATTAGTGGTGGTCACAGTGAAGTTCGTGCAGGTATAAAAGGTAACAGCTACTGCGCTGTCGATGACTGACTCAGGACAAGAAGAAGGGGATCTACCTGAGTCGTCTCTGTGGTATCTCCGGGGCTGAAGAGCTATCGATACGATCACTGGCTCTTGCCATCCCTGCCTCCTGAGGGTTGTACGCTTAATGATCCTGTCTATATGTGTTCATGCGGAAGAACTTTCGTCCCCCGCTTCACACACATGGAGTGAGTGCCTGGTACGGAACACTAGTCGTTGCATTTCGTGACCAAGTCATGCGCGACACTGCTGAGTATTCTACGACCGCCGAACATTACACGGCTTGTTTGCGGATGTCCAAGGACAGCACCCGACGGAGCCCTATATAGAAAGTGGCCGGTGTCATTCAACCTGCGTGTTCCTACGTAATGACCGCAAGTGCTTGCTTCGCCCTTGCAGGTAACAATGAGCACGTAGCCTACTTTAAGGATCACAATGCACCATGCCCGCCGGGTTATTCCGCAACACCAAATTAAAGTCTGCGTTATCCGTGCTGCATACCAAGCAATAATTGTTGCGGCGACCAACGAGATGGAAACATTACTTCCTTTTTAAAAAGAACATTGAAGATTCTACATCCGTTACTCTCACTTTCCATGAAATCACGGTCAAATAGTAACATGTCAGGCTAAAAGACCAGAGGTCGCAGGTTCGATTCTTCGGTAGAGAAGTATGAATATTATGATGGTAATAATAATAATAATAATAATAATAATAATAATAATAATAAATTAAAACCATAATTATTCCATTCTCTTTATCTGAAAAATGTAACAAAGCTCCTACATCTATATTAAGTATTAAATTACATATTATTCTGATTGTTGTCTTATACATTGTAAATGTCCGATTATTAAGGAGTCCTCTGAAGTTAAGTATTTAGGCATAATTTTCGACAATCATTTGAAATGGAACCAACACATTAATTACCTTTGAAATAAATTAGCCTACGTAAAATAATATATTATTTTGTTTTCTTGAGGAATTACTTGTCAATAAGTTTATTACCCACAATATACAGTACTTAACTTTATTTCAATCAGTAATTATGTATGGAATTATAGAATGGGGTAGATCATTTAAATCCAATTTTAATCCACTTTATTTATTACAGAAGAAAATAATTAAAATATGTCTTCATAAAGCTATTGATTTTCCATCTCAAAAATTATTTTTAGACTTTAATGTTCTTAACATAAGACAAATTTATTATATTTTATTAATAAAATTCATACATAGAAATCGAAATGTTTTTGAATTGTATTCACATAGTCATGAAACAAAAGGTATGAATTCTTTAAGATTGTTTGAACCAAAATGCAACACTGCTACAGTATTTAATCATAGTAGTAATTTAGGCCCAAGAATCAAACTTATATTTAAATATCCTAATCTTGTCAATTCTAATAGTTCTAGTATTAAACTTAAAAAGTTATGTATGGATTTTATAAAAATTGAAAAATTATAAATTTAAATTTATATATTCTAATTGCATAGTAGGCATAAGACAAATTGTATTATATACTTCATAATTTCAATTCAGGAATTCGCCTCTGAGCACGAGTTCTACTCTTTCAGGGGCGAGCTAAAGTTTTTCTGTATATATAATATTTTATGTTGCAATAGGGCTATTAGCAAAATAAATAAACTACATAAACATTAACTTTCGAAAATATGAAATCAGTTAAGCGATATTAATCTTCAATTCGCCGATATTTGTGCAGGAATCATACTGCATAAAAAGGCGGTCCGTTTTGTGGAGAGAAGGAACAGCTCCACGAGCAGGGAAGGACAAATATAATGGTGTTCAAGCACCCGAGTCAAAACACGGACTGTGTATCTTTTTGCGTCTGCAGGAAGTGTAACATTATTTCGCTCCGGGCAGGTGCAAGGTTTGAGTTGATTTTTATACCGCAGGAAACGGCAGATCCTCTCGCCACCCACAACAGGTGCTCCATCCCGTCAGAACTGGACCGCAGTCACGTTCCGCACGGCGGGGTAGGCGTGACGGACTTACATCTCCTTTTGTTTTTCTTTTTTATTTTTCCTTACTCTCGCATCATTTGCAAAATCCAAAATTACTCACAATGGCAACCGTAGTGAGATCCTTTAGCATCCTCATTTCTCAACATTAGCGTCTCCGTTTTCTCCAGCGTTACAAAATGTTGGTGTATTATTTCATATTCGTTCATTTCATTTAGTGTTTTTCCCAAGGGCAGGTCTTTCACTGCAAACCCAGCTTTCTCCAATCTTTCTTATTTTCTGCTTTCCTCTTTGTCTCCTCATATGATTCACCTACTCTTTCCAACACAGCTTCATTTCATATTCTGTATGTCCACTTCACACATTCCATTGTTCTCCATATCCACATTTCAAATGCTTCTAGTCGCTTCTCTTCACTTTGTCGTAACGTCCATGTTTCTGCTCCATATATTGCCACACTCCAGACAAAGTACTTCACTAGCCTCTTCTTTAGTTCTTTTTTCAGAGGTCCGCAGAAGATCCTCCTTTTTCTATTAAAAGCTTCCTCGGCCATTGCCGTCCTCCTCTTGACTTCTGACAGCAGCTCATGTTACTGCTTACAGTACATACATCCCAATTATTTGAAGCTGTCTACTTGCTCTACTGCCTCATTTAGAGTTCTCAAGTTTATCTTCTGTATTTTACTTCCTTCGGCGATGCTCTTCGTCTTATTTGCATTTAAATTCATCCCCTACTGTTCACAGCTGTCATTTTATATTAACACTAATCCTTAGCATACCTCTGATTGAGGTTCTGGCTAATATGTACATCTATTATCAGGACGTAGTACGTCTCACTTCACGGTATGTGTCAGAGGAAGAACTGTCCACCGCTGTGGCTTAACGGTTAACATGTCTGACCGTGAAACGAGCAGGCCCGGGTTCAAATTCTGGTTGAGACAAGTTACCTGGTTCAGGTTTTTCTGGGGTTTTTCCTCAACCCATTAAGAGCAAATGCTGGGTAACTTTCGGCGCTGGACCCTGAAATCATTTCGCCGGCATTATCACCTTAATCTCACTCGACGCTAGGCAACTATAGCACTTGATAAAAGCGTCGTAAAATAACCAATTAAAATAAAATAAAAATGAACAATTGTTTGTATATATCTTAAGTCTCATGTGAAACATGTTAGCTAGAGGAGTATACAATGGAGGAGAAAAGGAAATGACCACACTACCCCATTATCTCTTGGCTTATTTGTCTCATGAGTGATGCCTTATTGGTGTCACTTATGAGGTTCCAGCCTGTCTTCGGACAGTTGACTAAACAACAATCCTTACCAGTAAAAATATTTTGTATTAGCCTCATTTATATCTCTGTCTATACAAAGTGGAAGTAATATAACTATGAAGATTTCAACAGCTTATTCCTTGGATAGAATACAAGAAAAAAATTATAATACCATGTTAGACCCAAATGAATACTTTTCTCAGGTAAAAATAATTTTCTCCTAAATGTTAACAATGTTTTACTCGATAAATCGTACCCATAAGATTCTGACTTTTACTTTTAACATTAGAGAAACTGATGAGATGATTGATTTCTTTACAGTTTTTCAATAAAATGGGCAGTTTTCTTCAAAATTAGATAAAAAGATTAACAGGTATCGTTATCAGGAAATCTGGCAACACTACTGAAGTGACTAAGGGACGGAACTCTATTGTTCAGACCGAGTACGTGAGCCAGTGACGCGCTGTTACCAAACTACGCAGACTTTCAGTCTAATTTTCAAATTAACCATAGTCTTAATTACAAAACAGATAATAGATTTTTTATTTAATGCCCCCTTGAATCTGCAAGTTAAATCACTTCCACCCTATATACAGGATGAAAGTGAAATAACCGTGGAGATTTGCAGAGCGAATAGCTCATGTTGAATGTAACAAAAAAGTGTAATACCATATTGGTGAAAAGTTCATAGTTTCTCAAAAAAATTTACCCCCAAATGTTTAACACTCTCTTATTCGATAACTATTGCGAGTAGAATCGTGAATTTTGTCCATATCGATAGAAAATCTAATAAAGAATTATTTGCTCCTCAGGTAATTTCAATGGCGTGAACGGTTTTCGTGTAAATTTAATTTAAAAACCACTAATTTCATGCCACTGAAAGAGGCAACCAGATTAAAACGTTGTAGCGAGAAACGGAGACGCTAGGTAGATAGAATGGTTCCAGGATGATTGGTCCACTACAGTTATGTCCATTTTTCATCAAGTCCAAAGACAAAAATGTCCATAATCACGTTATGTCCACAAGCATTTTGTCCACTGAACATAAGGTCCATAGACATGTAATCCACAAACAAATAGACTATGTCCACAAGAAAATTTGTTCATACAGTATACATTATATACAATGACTTTTACTGTCAATTAATTATAATGTCCATAATACATCTTACATCACTAGATGTGATAGTGTAGAGGTATCAGAATCAGATTTATCATTATACATATAAAGGACCTTCGTAAGAGGGATATCTGCCAGAGGTAGAAGACGAGAGGTGCCGCCTCGCTTTCCTCCGCATGTCTGGAATGTTTACAACCTAGCCTTGAATGGGACTCGAAGAACAAAATTAATACTATAGAAGAATGGCATTCCAGATTTCAAAAATGTATAGGCCTAGTAACTCACCATGCTAACCCATGCAAGTTCATCGAAAACTTGCAGAAGGACCAAAATGACAATCAGTTATCAATAAATCAATTAATGGTAGGTCAAATTGCCATATGTCATCCCATAAAGAAGTCCTATGTTTTAAATTCAAGACACATTTAGGAAATGGTGCGGAAGTATCATGTATACAGAGAAAACGGTGACATTGAGAGATATCTGAGAGGTATTAGTTATCGGTTGAAAGTGTATGCAGAAGAACTTCCTTATAATGAAAACGATAATGAAGCAAATTAATGGTATTTTTATAATTGAATAAACATAATATGTTACAATTACAGTTATTACGTAATATTACAATTCTAAAATAATGTACATCTGGTTGACTATTATTTCCATCATATTAAAAGCAGACTGACGATTTTTTTTAATTGTTATTACTTCAGATTTGTGGACCTTTTAAATTATGGACAAACCATCTGTGGACACAACTACAAATGGATTTGTAATGTAGTGGACTTTAAATAACTGGACCTATAAATTAATGGACTTTAATGTAAAGGACAGAAGAAACTGGACATTTGGACTGTGGACATAAAAAAATAGGCATTTTGTCTGTGGACATATCATCCGTAGCTCTCTTGTACGAGAAGAAAGAAGACTGCGTTAGCGGCGATGTTGTCAGACTGCTGAAACTTCCAACTTAATTTTACCCTGAATTTAATCACAAAATGTAATATAGGTTTTCTTTTCATTTAAGTGAACCCTATCGCCCCCTTCAATATACAGGATTATTTCACTTCCACTCTGTATAAGTCTACCTCAACCATTCGCTCCTCTGTCCGCCTGTTCACCCGCCCACTCAGTTTATTCAGCACAGATTCCATCACGAATCATGATCAGACTGCGGCTCGAACCTCAGTCGTCTGGATGGAAAACCGGCGTGTTAGCGCTAAACCACAGACGCGGTGGACTTTGCTTTACGTTTTTGTAGACTCAGCACTAAACGGACATAAGGTTGATTTCTGTGACGTAGCCTTGGGCGAGGAAACCTTGCCCTAAGTCTTGGTTTTTCTCAACCGACGCATGAGAGGTGCAAGATGCGAGGCCCAAATCCGGACTGCACGATAGTAGTTTCTGTAGCTGCGAGGTGAGCAGACCTCGCACCTCGCAGGTATAGAAACCACTCACTATCTCTCGCACAGTCCGGATTTGTGCGAGGCGGGCCTCGCACCTCGCATGCGACGGTTCAGAAAAACGAAGGCTTAAGCGGTTAGGTACAGTTTAGAGCAGTAAAATTTTTGGAAATATGCAACATTTTTTCCCTCCATTACTGTATCTTATACAGTAATGAAAATTGGTATGTGTAAAACACTGTCCTTCTGCTATATGAAAAAAATATTTTTACGATTTAAAATTATATATTTTTTTTTTCAGAATTCATAATGGTGGTAGTTCACTGTGCCGTGATGAAGCGTTTCCCTCATAATTCATAAACTTGTTAACTTTTTCATGTACTCTCTCCTTTATTTTATTGCTGAAACTCATATTTACAATAACATGCTCTTTCAACTACATTCCTTAATATATAATATTATTTTTTTATTTTGTGTTAGAGAAAATACTGATATTTAACCATTTTAAAATTAATTTATTTTTTATCAGACAATCTATCAAAGGTATAGAAGTGATCTTGCATCATATTATAGATATGACATATAGAAATACACAAAAAAAATCATCACAGAATGTTGTATAGTTTTTGAGTTATGTGGGAAACGCTTCATTACTGCACAGTGAACTGAATTTTGAAAAAAAAATGTAAATAATTTTTTTTAATCGTAAATATATATATATATATATATATATATATATATATATATATATATATAATATATCGCTATACTGGAGAATTACCACGGTCAATTTGAACCGTGCCGTTACGTTTACCACCAAATTTAAGTAAATACACAATGTCACCAACATAAGAACATGACGTTGGTGTGTGGCGTAGTTGCCGGGAGAAATTTTTTTTCTCTCTCTCTCTGCCTCCTTCGTTCTGAACATTACTGAGAGATAGCACCAGTGTTAGCTACAAAATGTATTTTCGCAAATATATTGCAAGTAGATTACGTGACTTATTACGTGTCTTAGATGAGGATCTCGAGACAAAACAGTCTTGTGCTATATTTCTTTTTTTTTTCTCTCTCTCTCTCTGTCTACCTCCTTCATTCTGAACATTATTGAGAGATAGCACCACTGTTAGCGACAATGTGTATTTGCGTACATATTGCGAGTAGGCTAGGTTAGCTTAGGTTAGCTTTGGTTAGGTTAGCTTAGCTTAGCTTAGGTTAGCTTTGGTTAGATTAGCTTAGCTTAGCTTTGGTTTGGTTACATTAGTTTTGGTTAGGTTAGGTTAGCTTTGGTTAGGTTAGGTTAGGTTAGCTTTCGTTAGGTTAGGTTAGCTTTCGTTAGGTTAGCTTAGCTTAGCTTTGGTTAGGTTAGGTTAGTTTTGGTTAGGTTAGGTTAGGTTAGCTTTGGTTAGATTAGGTTAGCTTTGGTTAGGTTAGCTTGATTTCATTCGTCCATGTAGTAGTTAAAATTATATAATATGACAGTTTTTTATTCGTAATATTGATAAAAGAATAATAGGCCTATAATGAAAGCAGTGAATAATTTCATGGTCCCTAAAATTTTTTTTCGAAAAAGGCTAGGTGTTTTTCTATAGGCCAGAAATAAAACGGCAACGCCGTCATAATTACGTACTTTACGCTTTGGCGAACATTAACCGGAAATTTACTTTCCGTCATTTTAATGGTATTCCGTGAAACACACCTTTTTTCCTGTTAATTTCCTTGTGATAACCTAGTTTATGATCTTATTACATCTTCATTTTCTTTTAATGCATTCAAAAACCCGCCGTTGTACTACATAAAGCATTGAACTTGACTAATGGAGTGAATTATTTAAGAATATAGTCGCGAATTTGACTACCACCATTTCGATTATATTTTGTTTGATACGGCTCGGTACGGCCCGGTGACTAGTGGCCAGCGAGTAGCGTCGACTATCGATATTGGTCTACCGTGGGTATTATCCAGTTGTTCCATATATATATATATATATATATATATATATATATATATATATATATATATATATTCGTATAGCAGAAGGACAGTGTTTTACACACACTAATTTTCATTATTGTGTAAGATACAGTAATGGAGGAAAAAAATGTTGACTATTTCCAAAATCTTACTGCTGTAAGCTGTACCTAACCCCTTAAGCAGGATTTGAAGTCCGAACCGTAGCTTCCATAGAATGTCTGCAACCTATGACTAGGCCTATTATACGTCTGGCAAATGTGTTAAATCTTGAGCCTTTTCACAAGTGTCAGTGATTTGTTTACAGCTCCACGATTCAACTGTTCCCATGCGCAAGGACACGCCTTTATTAATCCCAAGAACGCATCATTGTCTCTGCAATTATAGAAACTGGACGAACTCCAAATAAACAGAATGCAGCACATATAAGTGATGAGCGGAAATAACTGACCTTGATACTGCCAGGTCATAACGGAGACACTTCTTTTTTTCTTTCGGTCCATTCTTCGCTAATACTCGGATCTAATAAAGCGATTTGCCTTCCACTTGACATCGCATTAGCGGGGTCACATTTCTATGTCCCAGCTTGCCTTCTAATCAGAGTCAATGAAACGCATTAGTGTGCCAGTCGAGCTGCAGACTAGATGCGTGAAGAACTGACTCCAACGCTTGCCTTGCAAACTTTGAGGGGACACATGTGATTTTTAAAACTTATACAATTTTCATCCAAAATTTGTTAATCTTAAACAAGCCTACATAAACAGGCCTACAATACTATCATCTGTACAACATTTGGTGACATTAGAACGTGTTTCCCTTTGTGGCCTGACTCCATATATGTTGACGTATGTGTTTTTTTATTGGGTTATTTTACGACGCTGTATCAACATCTAGGTTATTTAGCGTCTGAATGAAATGAAGGTGATAATGCCGATGAAATGAATCCGGGGTCCAGCACCGAAAGTTACCCAGCATTTGCTCGTATTGGGTTGAGGGAAAACCCCGGAAAAAACCTCAACCAGGTAACTTGCCCCTACCGGGATTCGAAAATTATATTTTGTAAGGAGACACTTCACTAAAAATGACAACTTTTTGCCTATTTTTTTTCTTTCAACCAAATTTTGGGAGCATGTTTACTTTGTAAAGGACTAACAAAACCCTAATTTTGAACTTCCAAATGTTTTTTGCTTTTTTATTTTGAATTTTTTTTTATTTTTTCAGAAATATTTTCAAAGCCAAGTTTTTAGTGGATCTCAATTTTTAAGCTTACTTTATTTTGGTTAAATTCACAAGACCTAGAGAAACATTTGTATGCTTTCATTTAATGAAATAGATCATTCATTCACTTTCAAAAATTGTTTTCACGTTTTGAAAATGTTGTATTTTGTATAATTTATGAAAAAAAATAATAAAATAAACAAGCAGCATTTCTAACAAACTAAATGCATAGAAACATGCAGCTACCTAATAAATACTTGCAGTAAACATTTCATCCATAATGCTTAATATATTTGGCATAAAAAGGTTGGTGTTGAATGAAAAAAATTAAACTTACGCAAAAATGGATTTGAAAGTAAAACGAATATTTATGTAACACACACCTATTAAAATTCTCCTCCGCTACATTCATCTAATAACTTCAGGGAGCCACCTTTAGAACAAAAGTTACCAGATTTGTAATCATAAATTTGTAAAGAAAAAAGTTTTTTTTTGTGAAAAAATAATTTTGACAGCTCTTTAAATGCCACGCCCCCTCACAGTCTTAATAAAAAATAATCATCTTTATACTCAGAATTGAACTAAATCCATTTGAGGTATGAAAATATACATTCTAAAGAATCTAATATAAAAATATTTTGGAAAATTGTCATAAATTTCAGTGGAGTCTCCTCTTAAAAATATTTTATATTGTCACTAAAAATAGTTTCTTGCGACAAAGTTTTCAAAATCTTTACTTCATATTGACTAAAACGCTTGAAAATAGTCATAGGAATATTAATTAATTAGCTTTTTGAGCTCATTCTAAATAGAGAATCACAATAAAATTTTAAGTGGATTATCTTAATTTTTCACCATTATTTCACTACAGTGTGCCCTTAATGGCTCTGGATACCACGACAATGTCTCTGCAGTGTTTGCAGGGTCTAGAACAATGGTATTCAATTTTTTTGTTTGCTAGCGTACCCACAAAATACATATTTCTTATCTTCGCACCCCCTAACTGCGCTGCAAGTATTTAAGAAATAACAAAAGATCTTAATTAGTCCACCCTTGTGGGTGAGGGGTTAGCGAATCTAACTCCCAACCCGGCGGGCCCGTGTTCGATCCCCGGTGGGGACGAGTTGCCTGGATGAGATTTTTTCGGGGTTTTTCCCTCACTCCTATGGATGAATATCAGGTAACTTTATCAGGCGATTGGAACCCCACTCATCTTCGCCACTTCCTTTCCTCCTTTCATTCATCATCATTTCAGATCGCTCTACAGGCGGCTCTCCGAAGCTGCTGGCTCTCTCGACCAGCCTCCGTGGATTGTATTCATGTGATGAATAGCTTCTACAACGGAACCGGGCAGACCTTCTCGGGGGAGGACTTCCGCCTCGGACCGTTAAGGGAGCCTTGGTGGGGTTCCCGAAGCAGGAATGGTACATGGACTCTGTTGGCTATAGGGACCGCCGGTCGTTAAGGGGGTCAAGTGGTTAGGTCGGTGCGCGTAGGGGATCGGTGGGCACGCAACTCATCCCATATAGGGGGGGGGGAGTACAATAGACCTGTGGTCGTAGTGCTTGGGATGTTCCCTCCCTCCCTCCCTCCCTCCCTAACAAGAAAAAATACCTTAATTAATGTCGTGTAAAATAAATGATTATTGTACATACAGTAAATAATAATAATAATAATAATAATAATAATAATAATAATAATGATTCATGTAAAATGTTATTGAAATGTAAAAGAAAATAAAATATGTAAACTGCAGTAATTATCAACAAATATAATAAAATAAATATGTCAGCATTTTTATATACGTTGTCAGTGGGATGCGTACACCTTGAGACAACCCCATGTACCCCTGGGTACGCGTACCATAGATTGATTACTAAAAATTTATAAACATTTTCACGTCATTGATTCGTTTGTGCTACAAGTTCCGTTTAATGCATAAGCATATGATGTAGACATGTAATCATGTAGAATGTTTTACATAAGAGAACCCACTTATATTTCAATATTTAATTTCACATTTGTATTTTATTATTGTTCATCTGCACATATATATTGTATTTATTCAAAATGTTCGATTGCAGCATCACTATAACTTTAATGTTTTAATATTTAAATTCAATTTTATCAGTGCTTCAATATATACTTACGCATTTTCTATTAAGCTGCTCATGATGCATACCTTTAAGGTGCATAAAACATACATAACCAACATGTAAACTGTAAAATACTATAGCCTGCCATAACATTGTGTTCTTAAGTAATTCTATTCGACCTGAAGTTTTATATAAGTCGAAAACGTTCGTTCTTTTGTAATATGTGACAATATTTTATATTTTAATAAATTAATTTTGGATAAGTTACAGACGAAACTCAAACAGTTTGAGGGTTGTAATTGGTTATAACAGGCGAAGAGAAATTTCTGTCGTAGTAAAGAAAGACATTTATTTATTAAAACCAATAAGTAGAGGGCGATAAGGAGTCGATCGGCAGTCTTTTCTGTGAAACTATACTCGAGGAAATTGAACAAACCACGAGGTTATGATAGTGATGTGTGCAATTGAGAGGGTGGGTATATTCTTCTCTTTCTAAAATCACGTGCCAACATAAACTAGCTGGGGAAAGGAAGTAGTGAAACTCGCACGTGAGGTCAAACGATATTAAGGGTAGCATTTACCGAAACTGACATACGGGTCGTGGGAGGATACACCTTTCGCTAGTATAATTTCACTATATTTCAACTTTTTTCTCAGTATCTATAGGTCCTCTGAAAACAAAAATTGGCATGCATGCCTAATACACATTATTTGCCGGCCCGGGTTCGATTTCCGGCGGGGTCAGAAATTTTCTTGTAAAATTTCTACCTCGGAGGAGAGATGGCGGTGCACAACTTCTAATTACTAAATTGTGCACCAATATGCCTGGATTAAATCCCAACTCTCTCCGCAGTGCATATGAAGAGAAGGCAATATGTCACTGTTGATAGTGATTCGTCCGTCGGATGGCGACGTTAAGACTGGTGCTGTTCGACAGGAGTAGGCTACGTGCCGGCACCGAGTTTCCTCTTCTCCCTTCCTCACCTTTATCATCATCCTCACTCATTCCCTACACTACACTTACACGAACACTTAACATACACTCACCCTAGTACATTACATAACTCTTCACAGATACACATCATGCACAACGAGGCCGAAGTGGTGTGCAGTTTGAAAATGGATCACAGTCCTGTCTTCTATCCGCAGTATGCGGAACCCGAATCACGTAAAGTGAAGAGGGTAGGCATTAGATGCACACACTGTACATCAGTAAACAATTTTAATGTCTTTGAATATCTAATAGTTACTTTTTTAATTAGGCCTACGAAAACATTTTGAGAATTTTGTTCAGCCGGGCAGCGTGTGCATGATAAATAACTCAAATATTTCACTTTTGATATAATTCTTGTTTTTATCTATTTTTAATAAACATGTCTACATACAGAGTAAAGTTGCGTAATTCCGTGATACGTTTTTTTTTTTTTTTTTTTTTTTTTTTTTTTTACTGAACGTCATGGGGTTGCGTATCTTGCTAGAAAGTTCACCGATATCTGTAAAGTATGCGAAAGATATAATCTTTCGAGAAAGATGTCTGGTGCTATGGTCGAACGGCAAAGCTTTGACTGGCATTCCATTTTAAAAAAGTATCACGGGATTAGGGGTATCACGGAAATAGGCAACTATACTCTACAGTATAAAAAATCGACATTATTTAAAAAAATTAACTGTACATTCTACCTTAAAGATTTTACTGTAGCCTGTATTGTTCATAAGAAAGAACTTCACATGCATGCAACGTTTCATTAAGATATCTATTATTATTATTATTATTATTATTATTATTATTATTATTATTATTATTATAACTATTTCTTACCAATGTTTATTATAGTCACACTAACATTACTTATCCAACTTTCATTATTTACTTTCATGTTGTTTTATGGTCTAGATATTAATGTAATAACTATGTAAGCAATTGTATTCAATTAGAATTAGAGTCTGGCTGGGCGGAAGAGAAGGCCTACTGGCCCTTAGCTCTGCCAGATTAAATAAATAAATAAATTATTATTATTATTATTATTATTATTATTATTATTATTATTAGATACTTTCTTGGTTATCATGTAAACGCTGCCTGACTGAACAAAACAGTGAAAAAATGCGTAATTGAAAATGTACCATATTAGGTTCTCAAAAACATTAAAATCGTTTATTAATGTACAGATAGTGTATTTTTCTCGTTGCCAAACTTTCAGAACGGCCCCGAGGTTCACTCAGCCTCCTATAAAATTGAGTACCGGGACTTTCCTAAATGTTAATAGGTCACTTGATATTCTTACAGAACAAACAGAAAACACATTACATCAGTGTAAATTTTGGTTTCATAAAAATGGTTTTTTTATCAATGATGAAAAAACACAAATGCTGACATTTGCTAAAAAAGATATTAGTGAGGGTAACCAAGAGGATATTAAACTGTTAGGTTTCCTCATAGATAGACAACTATCTTGGAAATCACATATTAGGCATGTATGCATTAAGTTATCTTCTGTAACCTATTTGTTAAAAAAATTGATGAACATTGTTAGTTTTGAATATGTTCGAAATGCATACTTTGCCTTTTTTCAAAGTGTATTCAGATATGGACTTATTTTGTGGGGAAATTCTAGTGATATTACAGACATTTTATTAATTCAAAAGAAAGTTATTAGAATACTGACAGCTTCAAAAAGTAGAACACACTGTAGACCTCTGTTCATACAGACAGGTATTCAAACCGTCATAAATCTGTACATACATGATGTTCTAGTGTTTATGAAAGAACATTTGCAAGATTTTAATATGAGAAGTGAGGTACACAATCATACAACGAGGAATAGGCAATTATTAGATTATCCACTTTGTAGACTTAGTGTGACAAAAAAATATTATAAATTGATTGGAATCAAATTATTTAATAAGCTCCCTATAAACATTCAACTTCTTCCTGTTGAAAGTTATAAAACAAAATTGTACACTTTACTCAATAAATGAGTTCTTTGAAATTGACATACATTTTTAAACAATGCAGTTTTAAATGCTATGGTTGTTGTTTCTTAATTTTTTTTTAATAATGAGATTTTAATGAAACCTAGTGGTAAATCAATTTACGTTTAAATTTTAATGTATAAATGAACAGAGCAAATTGCACTACCTTATGTTGCATTTTTAAAGTTTATTATTAGCCTCTGTTTATAGTATTCTTAATTAGTTATTAAACATATGACAATTAGTACTTGATACTGTCTTTTATCTAGTAAATATAGTACTTTTAACTTTATATTATGTAATTTGATAAATATCTACATTGTTTTTATAATTAAATTTTTATTTTGTATATCTATGAAATGTATTGCAGTAAGATTGTAACATTTGACAATGTCTATAGAGAAGTTTTTCATTCAATGACAATAAAGATTATTATTATTATTATTATTATTATTATTATTTCCCGGGGATAAAAGGCGGTCAGAGCGTGGTGCCGACCACACCACCTCATTCTAGTACCGAGGTCATGGAAAGCATGGGGCTCTACCTCCATGCCCCCTAAGTGCCTTCATGGCATGTTACGGGGATACCTTTACCTTTTACAGATAGTGTATATTAAGCATACAAATTTTCGTTTCCAGAGGACCTATATATTCTGAGGAATAAAAATACTGAAATATAGTACAATTATAATAGCAAAAAGTGTGCCTCCCTATTTAAACAGACTGATCAAAACTAAAAGTTCTCTCTTCTTCTCGCGCGCTCTCTCTCTCTCTCTCTTTATTCTATAATGCACTTAGAGACGAGGACAGCTTCTTAAAATAGGTCAGAAATTTTGTCCCCCTCCCACAAAAAAATTGCCTCACATTGGTTCAATTACCAGTATTCTATTATCACAAAGACGCCGCCCAGATGCAGTATAATGCATCGTTAAGTGAAACATAGAGGAAACAATAACAAACATCCAACAAAGGAACAGAAGTTCACTTGCAAACACAGCCTTAGCGTTCCACTTCTCGTCTAATTAAGAGAAACAAGGCACACAGTCCGTGAAAGGAGCCAGTTATTTTGTGTTTATTCGCGTGTAAAATCGCGATCGACACACATTCGAGAGGAAGAGGTTAATCCACAATTACGAAGTCGACTTTATAGCGGTTTGAGCTCTTACTATTCCCGCTCCCTCGAATTACGATCAATTATGCTAGAAATTGAATCTCTTATCAAAGAGAAATGGCCAATAATAAAAGCCTTTCTTTCTTTCTTTCTTTCTTTCGTTCTGTCACTTTTCTTACTTGCCTTTCTTCCTGTTCCTTCTTTCGTCCTTCTTTCAATTTTTTATCTACTGTCTCCTAACTTGCAATGTCAGGAGTTTCATATTCGATTTTATCTAACACACTGTTATCTGTGCATTTCGAACTGGTGCCTCTGACAACTTGTGTATCAGGCTGATGGTAAAGACCAGACCTGCAGAACTGTAGCTCCTCAGAGCGACTACTTTTCGACCCCCTCCTTACCCCACCCATTTCTACCAATGCGGTCATGGCGTTCTAGTTACGCTCGGCTGCATCAACATTCATTCTCGATGCGGCAGGTATACTATACACTATCAAGAATTAGAAATGTACAGATAATAAAATCCTTAGGAACATAGGCCTACTTTTAGAAAGTAAGAGAAAAATGAATGAGTGAAATAAATAGGTTAAAAGACATGTAAAATAAATTTTAAAATGTATGTGTGCATATCATGTAAGAAGGTCTACCTACTGTATGTACATATCGTCCTATTAACCAATTTATTTCTACCCGTCATTTCAATATTGAACCACATTTCAACAAAGCCCGTATTAAGAATTATGGAATGCACAAACTTTCGGGTAAATTCATTATTACGAACGGTATATTGATTATTTATATACTGTTAAATTAAGAACGTCACTCGTTGTGTTCATTTGAATTGAAATTAATAGTGACTTTCAAGATTCACTACTTAAATGCTATAAATTTATGTTTCCGTAGGTGATGATAGGAGGAAAGTTTTCGAAAATCTAAAGTAGGTTAGGTGCAAAGAAATCTCAAAGAAACTACCGACAGGAAATCTAGTATAATTGTAAACGTTGAAACGAGATAACGCATTATAAATACAATGAATTTATTACAATCCTTTTTGAAAATTACATGCCGCCACTGATGGACCTTTGCAGGGCAGAGAATATAAACAACTCTACGCGGAAATCTATCATCCCCAATAGAAGTAGAGTGAGGCTGGCGTCATATTTCCCCTACTTACGGGTTCTGCAGACCTGGTTTAGACCACAGAACCACCGCAGAGATCATGTTTTGTTACTTTCTGTAACTTTGTATTGATGATTGATGATTGATGATGCAGAGCTCCTCTTGTGGACAACTTGATGATCCTCTAATAATGTTTCTTACCGCTTCGCAATCCTTGACCTGGCTCCGCGAGTTAACAGTCCGAACAAATTCGGTTTCTTGTGCACATTCCGTTCCTGTTGTTGACTGCACTTTCTTGCACACTCGTTTCCTGGAGCCGTTTGCTTCTGGGACCATCAGATTCTCATTTCCTACATCGCTCAGCATTGTTTCTGTTGAACTTTCCACGCTTACTGAGAACGGTTTCAAATCGTAAAGGCAAAGAGATGGTGAACAGCAGCAAGAACATTATAAACCAACATGGTTCATTGGGTTGGATCATGTCTCGACACGGAAATATGAACTCATGACGTAAACTTTTTATTCTAAGAGGAGAACTAAAAAAATAACTCAGGATATACACGCCAGAAACTTTTCTCATCATAGTAAAGTAAAAATAAACAGCGAAATATCCTCTATAAATGACACAACTTAGTTTTTTCAAGAGACGATTGTAAAAGAAAAGATCAAACAAAGAATATACAGTGATCTAGCTAGAGAAATAAGAAATGACAAAATGGAATGGAAGGAGCAATAGTCCCAGAATTGAGATTCGTAGATATACAGTAATTATAACTTCTCGGTATGATGGAAAAAAAAAAAAAAAAACTTTTCGGATGCTCATGGCGAACAGTTTCTGAATTCTTTTTACGTAGAATACGTCTTTTCTCGCACCGAGTATGGACACCAGTCCGGGATCCGTTGTGAGACAAAAAATGTCAGAATTTAAAATCCTTACAGTAACATCACCATGAACCACTGCCGAATACTAATGTTATTAATAGGGTTAGGATTTTATGCTCTAAAAATCGCCAAAATATGCAGTATAAAATATGCACTATAATGTAAAAATTCCAGAAATATGGTCTATATTATAGAAAATATGCCGTAACAAATTCAAATATTTTTATAGTTTACACCTAGAATGACAACCGGAAGGGATATCAAGGCATATAAATTTTAACTTATTTTCATAAACTTTCGTTGTATCTATATTATTACCCATTATGATTCTCATAATTTATGAGTAGGGATAGGAAGTTCATGCATTTTCATATAGGCCTATGTTCTCTATCGTTGTGTGAATATGCTGAAAGATTATCTACATGAATCACAAATTTCTGAATACAATGATATTACTTTTATTGTGCATAAAAGTGCATATTTTACCTTTATTTATAAAAGCATAATATTTTAACATTTATACAGGGAAACTGCATATTATATAGGTTTATTTGTCTTTCCCTCATTTTTAAAAGTGTGTAACCTCGTAAACACGACTAATTTATGTTTATGAACTTTGAACGTAACGATGACGCCCTCATAGGGAGCCTCTCAAGTTAGCAATTGGTATTCCTTTACTGCAGTCTTAGGAGATTTCGATAGAACAATATCCAGTTTAACATCAGTTTCAGGAAATGTAGGAGATAAAGTGAACGAGAAAACATCAAATACTCTTTCCAAAGACCCTGGCTATTATCAACTTAAAAAAATTCAAGATATTCTCGAAGAAAACACGCCCCAAAAACCAACAACATTTTCTATAGACAGCTCACACATTTGTGCAAATCTCTCTTACTTTTTGTGAAGTAGAACGAAGTTTTTCGCGCTACAAAGCTATGCTGAGAGACAACAACATACGTCACTGCTTAGTTGTGAACTGTTACAGCATAAATGGAGCATTCAGCAATGAGGCAAGCACTTCACAATCCATAGACTAAAAGTAAGTTACCTATACCTTATTATTCTGTTAAAATAATCTCAGATTAATAACGCATATTTTGTAGCATATTTATTATTTTTACGGCGTAAATGATACATATTTTTCACGTTTTTAGGGCATGAACTTCCTTTCCCTGTTTATGAGACCTGAGTTACATTGAATACCTAGTGCAAATTTTCTAATGAAAATAAATGATTGTCTATTGACAGTCAACAAAGCTTTGAACATAGAAAAGCTTTTTCTACTTCTGTTCGTAAAATGGGAGCAAATTTAATATGAACAATAATCACTCGACTCGAATTCTCTAACTACCTCTCACACACACCCTCGTCTTTCTAAAATTTGGCAGCAGTGGTTTTTCCCTACTTCCAAATCCAGTTGCTTCAAGGACTATGAGGTTGCTGCAGCGAATAGGGATTATATAGAATGGACACTGAGCGAATTTTCCTGTTTTGTTTCTCTGTGCGCCGGCGTTTAGTTCCACTTTCAAGCGCTAGAGGTTAGTATAATCGACCACACGCCAAAATAATTGAATATAAAAGTTGAGACACAGGATCCAAACATCGCCTACCTTATTGCATAATCCAGTAAGGCTTTGCTTCAAATAAATTCAAGTTAACAGCTTTTCCTTATTTCTCAGTGAAAAACTAGTTATAATAATTTTTTATGTTTCATATATAATAACTTGTATTATAAAATAATATAGGCCTAATACATCATAAAATTATGTATCAAATTAAATTTAATATTTGTATACTCGTACATTATATAGGCATATGGTTTTACTGCTCATAGGAGTTTTGTTTTTCAATTTTCAGCGCTATCAAATCATTAGATATTTTAATTGTTGATAGGGTCAACGTCTCAATTCTCATTATAAAGAAACTCTAGAGTTTAAACATTACAGATAATGGCAGATTTATTATTTCATAGGTCCAATTTATTTTGAGTACATAATGTACCAAGATGTATTAATTGTGTGTGTGTGTTATATTCCGCTGTGTCGATTGCTAACTGATGTAATGTAGCGCCCACTCTATACTAGTTTTTTTTTTAAAGATGGGACATGACAGGAGCGTTGCGAACGGAAAAACAACTGAATGTCACGTAGCGTGGTAGGCTTGTTGCTATGGTAACAACGGTTGAGTTGCCAAACTTATCATTCTCACGTGGCAAGTGCTTAATAGCTCTCTTGGCGACATTTATTGTGCACACAATGCTAGCATTGCTACGTTTCGTGTTTGATTCTCTGTCGATTTTTGTATTGTTTTCTTACCTTCGCGTCAATTGTCAATGAATGTTTTAACGCCAGTCATCTTAACATCAATTTGCTAGCTTCCATCAGCTGGCAGCATGGTAGTCCATATTGGCAACATAGCGCTGTAGTTCCAAGCTCGGCCGCTTAACTGTCATGTCCCATCTTTCAAAAAAACAAGTATAATGAAAAAGCAGAATCTCACGCTCAAGCTGATTTGAAGGTCATTGAAATCAGTCCTGTTACATCAAAGGTACCGACGCGAAGTGTCCAATTCCCTATACGCTGGTTGCTGTTCAACACCATCGATATACACCAAGAGGTTATCGACTTCCTGGAAGAACTAAAAGGAGATAACTGGGGACTGTAACGTGCCTGTGAGGCCCGAACTTGCACGTCGGTGGTGGTGGTGGTGATGATGATGATGATGATGATGATGATGATGATGACAGAAAAACAAAAATTGTTAGATTCTACCTAATAGCAAGAGGGATCGCGGGTTCGGGAACCTTTGCCGTCGTCGGTCGGGTTTGAATCCTGAAAACTTGGAACTAATATTATTGTAAACTTTCAACCATTGAATATAATATCAAGCAATAAAAGAAAATAGAATTTTGTTCATATATAGATATAAAATTACTTTTACACTCTGATGTAGGTCATTACTCAGTAAATATCAATTCCATTTCACTGTCTTCGCACTGGCTGATTGTATATAATTATAATATACGAATATTCACATTTTCTTACCTACATTCTGTACTTTCTCGCACATATTCTTCAATAATTACCGTGCGGTCGGGAATGAAAACGCGTTCTATACAGTCTCGTAACAACAAACTTCCTGAAGGTACGAATTACTGCTCAGGTGTTCACTCCTACTTCCCATCAAGAAAGACAGAATTTTCTACAAGCATAACACGACATGTCTCGTGGTAAATTATTTCTTTAAATTAAAAACTGTGCCTGGAGTCGGATCTCCACGCCCTTTTGGGAAGTAGCACACCGTGAGAAGATGCAATATTGTAGGTTAGTGCCTTCAGAACGTGCGTTAGTGCACCGTACTAATGATACCGCGACTGCACCAGCCTGCCTATCGCCCTCAACGTTGCTGAAATGAAAGTTGTATCGCTCGTTACATAGAAATAAACACGACAGGAGCGTTACTAACACAAGCTGAGTTCTGAATGGAATTCATAGTTCTTCTAACGATATACAGTCTTTCAAATACGGAAAAATCTCTGTGAAAGCGTTATTTTAATAATAATAATAATAATAATAATAATAATAATAATAATAATAATAATAATAATAATAATAATAATAAGAAGAAGAAGAAGAAGAAATCTCCATTTTCATTAATTTCGGTATATCAAAAGTTAAAGTTAAATGAAGCAGGACAATTCAAGAGTTGAAATATCCGAAAAGTAATTGTCATTACTAGAACCCGTATGTTTAGGCAATTATAACAGTTAAAATAGGCAGGCAAAAAAGGCAATAAAAACGTAAAAAATGGTACAATAATCTTTGAAAAATATATTATAAATTTTAAAAAGGCATAATATATTTTAGCAATAAATTTAAATTATATCAACATAACTCGTATATTTATATACTTCGTAAGTGACACATGTTGACTTATACAACACTGTCTTTTCACAAACCTTACATAACAAAACTGTTCCATCGGTTGAAAGCACATGGGCGCCAAATTCACTGGTTGGATGATCGTCCACCTCTGTTTCTGCATGTGGATGTGAAGCCAGCAGGCGGCTGATCGGTCAAGGTCCTTTATGGGCTGTCGTGCCTCGGATTATTGTTATTAGCCTATATATGTTTATTTATTTATTCATTCATATAATTGAGAGAGCTTTTGTTGCTCCTAACAGATTCCAATGTTGTTTCTCATTTTTTAACATATACAAATTCTGAACAAATCATAAGAGAGAAACCTCCCTCAGAGCGACGCCACTTCTGCCAAAGCAGGCAACCTGCACCAATTTTAATTCATAGCTTTAGCATCTAAACCCCATTTCAGTTTGGTTGATAGGCTTTCCCCTCTACTCACACTCCTTACCATCCGTGAAGGGGAAGATGCTACTGTCTATCTTACTAACGTTCGACTAATTGACTGAAAATAGTGAAAATTCTCATCATTGAAAATGTTTACCTGTAATCTATATTTCGAAAATCTATACTAAGCGTTTATATTTCATTTTATTGTTTAAATCAACTAGCACATTAAAAAGCTACTGACAGCAGAAGATAAATGTTTTTTTTTTTTCACCGCTAGTTGCTACTCTACAGCATACACAATAATTAATTATTAGTTGAAAATATTGTAAGAACTACACTAAAATATACTGAAACATGTAATTGTCAAACATCTGTGTCACTGTATTTTATATCCACTTATGTACTTTATTTAATATTTTATTTTCTTGTGTGTACAGCTTGGAGGGTGCAGGTATAAGAGGTAACAGCTACCGGTCTGTTACTGACGGACTCAGGGCAAGCAGAAGGGGAAAGAAATGCCTTCGCATCCTCTCAAATTGTATGAAATGTCATTTATTTAAAAATCCTCACCCTCTTCAAACCACACTCTTGTTGCCCCCTTCTCATTTTAAAACTTTTGGCAGTATAGGATGCGTATTTTCCGGGCTAGAGGGCCGTGGTCTGTCGGTGTTACAACCAAACGTTTCGTCCACTACTCCGGTTGACATCTTCAGTGGCGTGGTGCACGTGTGCGGAAAGAACTACGTGTACCACGCCACTGAAGATGTCCACCGGAGTAGTGGACGAAACGTTTGGTTGTAACACCGACAGACCACGGCCCTCTAGCCCGGAAAATACGCATCCTATCAACGCCGGCCATGAAAGCCTACATTCTAAGATTTTGGCAGTATGTTTTTAAGACTCTATAATCCATAGGCGCTGGCATCTAAATTTTTCAATGGGTCCTCACACTGACGTTATGTAAGAACACGCGACAACATCGAAATCGGGACTGCCCAGCGTTTCTGCGATAATCAGGACGGGTGGCAACAAACTATAAAACGTCTTTGGTGGCAACCTTGCAGATGGTTATTCACTCTCGACGTTCCATGAAGAGCAGTTTCCATGGAAACAACGAAGTTTTGTTAAGTGAGAGAGACCCATGCGCGCGAGGGTGGAGAAAGTTCCCAGGTAGAAACAACCGCTACTCGAGCAGGTCTGGGTGCAACAGAGTTCATTCCCCACAGTCTGTCTGTCACGTCGTGGGCATTGTCGGGTCGGGCGTGGCCCCTCGGGACATGTCCACAGAATTCTAAAACTAACGCAGCGGCTACTGTATCTGCAGCTGCGAGATACAGCTGTATCTATGTCGGAGATCGCTGCCTTTACTACTACGTTCAGAACAATACCGATTTCGTAAGAATCTTTAATACAATAAATTCCAGTAGTCAAAGATAGGCCTAATACTATAACACTGAACAACAAATTTTTACTTTTTGTCTTGCTCCGAAATAAAAATACTGTAGGTGAATATTACTAATATGTGTGCCCTAAATCTGGATTTAAAATCCAAATTGCCCCATCACGTACCATTTTCCGGGGAAAATGAATTGAATATTTTATGACAACTTATTTCCTTTTAATTTTTCACCGCTACTAATAACATTACAACACACTAGGGGTTCAAAATACCTCATAATACTTGAAAAATGTATACTGGATACATGATGTTACATAGTTTAAAACACAAAAACAAATGCTAACCACACCTACAGAAACATCAACACAGACATGGAAATTCTACACATCCAACCAAAAAGCCAGAAACTAAACTCACTAGAACTAGGCGTATTTTGCGGGCTACCGGGGGCTACCGGCGGTAGCCCAAGGAAATTACAAAAGAAAAAGTTTATAATATAACATAATGTAATAATTTTGTATTATTAGTTTTACCATAGTAATTAAAATTAAAGTAATTGTTAGATATATTTTGTGTAATAATAGGGTCAGCGGTAGCCCAAACCCTTTAACCAGTATACGCCACTGATTATACGAAATGTAGAGACACACAAAAACACATCCAAATGAAATTCTCAACACACAACTCAATTTCAGAACACACACACTCTTTGACTCCACATTACACTATACAAACACACCCCCACAGGAAACACAAGAAAAGGCGCCAAAACCAGCAACAACCAGTTCTGAAGAAGGCCAATAGCAGATCGAAACATGTTAACCAGGTACGGTAAAATTTAACACGAGAAAGACATATAATACATATTCCGAAGTGACATAGTGTTAAAAGTTGTTTAATCAATATGTGTAACACTGATGTTTAAATACATCTTGGACTAAATATTGTTTTTAGGATTTAGGGGACATCTGTCGTACATTAATACATCTGCGGAGCAAATATTGTTTTAGGATTTAGGAGACATCTGTCGTACATTACTTTCTGAAACACTTTTACTGTTTTCAATTATTTTGTAATTATTTTCGTTTGTTTTCATCCTTGGCATAATATAACCGTGGAGGGCGGGAAAAAAAAAGTTTCGGGGGTCTGGATCCGGACCGGAGTTCGTCGTTTGAAGATCCTTGGTATAGTGAAATGCAATTCACATATCTTTCCTTTTACCATAGACTCTATTCAGTGTACTATTATTATTATTATTATTATTATTATTATTATTATCATTACTTGTAGTAGTAGTAGTGGTAGTGGTGGTAGTGGTGGTGGTGGTGGTGGTGGTGGTGGTGGTGGTGGTGGTAGTAGTAGTAGTAGCACGCTAAAATATCTCTTGGAAATTTCCTCTGAACATTGCGTGAAACGTTTAGTGCTTTTCATGATTGATTGATTGTTATTGTGAGCATGATTGGAATTTTAAGGAAGTTCAAATAAAATTTCGGTATTCCTTTTAATGTTTGGCTTCATACTTCCCGCATTTAAATTTAACACAGCAGAGCCTTCTCGTTGGGAATTATCTTCAGTTTTCTTTTAATTCTTCAACTATCGACATAATCGATATCTGTTTCTGAGATGTCACATTTGTCACTATACCCAACATTAAACCTGGGCAGAGACTATAACTAACAAACAAGGAGTTGTAATCATAAGGTAGAGCAAAAAGTGTACTTTATGTACTAGTCCATTAATTTATGCAGAAGTTCGTCAATTACATTTTCCTTACGGCACACGCTAATACATGATAGACTATGGTCACAATCTTTCCATACAGATTGAGCATACAATGCTCATCTGAATTATGGAACTTGCATAAAATTGGAATCACGACGAACCTTATCACTACTTTAGTTAAAACTCCGCCTGGCCAGTATTTAGTTTTCTCTGGCCCACAAGCATGTTTTTCCTTTGTGTGGTGTGGTTGGTGGGGATAAGGGTTTCAGGACACTCTAATCCAGTGGGTTTGGGTTTACCTACAAGACCACCGACTAAGAACAAGAACCACTGCGAGAACAATGCAAGACGTGAGGGTAGAAGGTCAGAACTTCGGTTGCTTTCTTCCTAAGTACAAGGAGCTGACCGGTTACCAACAATCATTGACAGTATTTACTTCTGAAGAAGAACTCATTTGTAGCTACGCAGACCTCGCATCTCGTAGTTATAAGGTTCGTTCCAACATGCGGTTCATGGATCAGTTCATGTACGGTTCCTGTACCATCTTATGCACATGCGATAGTTGAGCATCTGCTATGGGATCGAAACTGGACTGGACGCTGTTGGAACGCTTTCGCGGATCGTTATGTACTAAATCCAGAGATGCTATAACTGTGATTATCTTTGCTAAGAACGGGATGCTTATTATTATCGTTTCGCAGCTAATTCTAATTGCAGAAAATAGAATTTCGATCATTTTCTATAAAAAGATGACAAAAAATATGGAAGGCAAGAATTCCGCTAATTCAATGTCGTGTACTGGGGGAGTCTCATCTAAAAATAGTTCTTTTTTAATTATTAATGTATGTACGTTATTTATTATACTTTTAATCAAAGCTGCATGTTGAAATTGTAATTAACTATTTCAATACCCAAATAATTTCCATTCCCTTTCTTTTTGACGAAAATTTAAATTAAATCTCTAGTTTTATTATTCGTCACTTTTCATCTTTAACCTCATTGATGTGAGCAGTCGACCATGTCTTTCATCAGTATCCAGGAGATGTTGGTGAGTTTATGCGCATGCGCGTCTTGCGTACTCTTCCGTACATGCCTCAATCCGCGGACTATTTCTGACCGTTTCGAACCCGTGTCAAAAGCTTGTTGGAACGCCCGACTGCAGTACATGTTTCCGGTTCAGGACTGGTTCGGATTGTGTTGGAACGCTTTTTCTGTACTGCGCATGCTCACGATGGTTACGGACGGTTCCTGACTGTTGTTGGAACGAACCTATAGAAACCACTCACTACCTCTCGTGTAGTCCGGATTTGTGCGAAGCGGGCCCCGCACCTCGCACGTCGCATGCGTCGGTTCAGAAAAACCAAGGCTTAAGGAATCCAACTGCCCAACGGAGCTGCTGATATGCATTAACACTGCATATATAATATAACACGGACTACGACATGCCACTAATCGCATCGCATTTTAGAAACCTCGCCGCATCTTTATTTCAGACTGATACAATCTTTTAAAATCTTAATTAGACAGCTCGACCTCCCACCACCAGCTTCATGACAGAAGAATCGCCACAAGTGACCCTATGATGTCCTATGTAACTAAATAGGGACAAGAAATAATATGGTGTAAAAATACTGTAAATAGTGGAGGTATACAGAGTGTAAAGAGAGTATGTAATATTAATCTAACTTTATCATTTTTAGTTTTACTGTAAAATATAATATATAAAACTTATTGGAAATACTCAAATATTATGCCAGTGTTTAAAAAAAAAAACAAGTACAGTGTGTGCCAAAAATGTTTAATGGAATATATAGGCTATTAAAGTTTACGAATAGATACATAAACATTTAATTCATGTCAGTGAATATTCTCTAAAAAAACTGAAGATTTTGAATGGCTCTGAAACCTGACACACAATAAATATCAGTAGATATATTCCTGTAGAGTAAACCATGAAACTAAACTTAGATTACTAATAATAGTAATAATATGAACAGAAAAATCACTAAAACAAATCAAATCAGTGAGGATTATTCATTTCTGAGCTGAAAATTCTTCATCGTACTTTTTCTTACTGAAAGTTAACGAAAAAAAGGCATAATGGCGATTGGTTATACGAGGAGAGAACGAAGATCAACAAGAGATATGTGATCAACAGTTTCGAAAATAGTATCTACAAGGTTTTAATGACACAGGAAACGTAATAATGCACCAAAATCTGGAATACTGATGACAAAGTGTAGGAAGATAAACTACATCTAATATGTTATCGATCCTATAAAATCTATCTGTATCAGTCTACAAGACAAATGACACCAGGATACAATGTAAGTCATACATCAATATGGAAGTTTCGAAATCAAAGATATGGCAACCATGCAAAATCTTTGTCCAAAAATTAAGCGAATATAATTTTAACAGGAAAAAATTAGGTTTCATCAAAACCTAGATTTCGTGAAGCACATGACACTTTCAGATGAGGCTATTTTTTTAATGGCAACGTCACTCTTCATAATGCTGACAACCTTCATTGGATGGACAAGCGCACGCACAGCATTCGTAGAAAGTCAATATTATGGGTAGGATTAGCAGGAAAAAGCAAAATTCGCCCATCTTTCTTAGAAGAACATTTAAACTTTTAGAAGAATCTACAACATTTGAGTGATTCTGTTATTCCAGTTTTCAGACAAATTATTTCCCTGTATTCTTCAGGAGAACATTTGATTTCAGCAAGAAAGTGCTCTCGAGTATTTTCAGAGAAAAATAACTGGTTTCCTGGTAAATGGATCGCAGTAAGTTGAAACATTGAATGACTGTCTACATTATCTAGCCTCAATCTGCTGGATTTCTTCCTATGGAACCACCTGAAGTCCATGATGTATCGGAATAAAGCAAATAAAATGTTGAAGACATGAAGGAAAGAATTAAAGATGAAATACGAAAGATCATCTCTATATCTGTGACGAAGACAACGGACAATTTTCGTTTTTGATTGTACTTAATTACACAAGGCAGTTACCTCCTATTGGGTCCTCTTCCTGACATCATAGCGGCCACCGGCGTAGCTCAATCGGCTAAGACACTTGCCGATACGGAGTCGCGCTCGGGCGCGGGTTCGATCCCTGCTTGGGCTGATTACCTGGTTGGGGTTTTTCCAAGGTTTTCCCCAATCGTAAGGCGAATGTCAGGTAATCTATGACGAATCCTCGCCTTTATCTCGCAAAATACCATCTCACTATCACCAGTCTCATCGACGCTAAATAACCTAGTATTTGATACAGCGTCGTTAAATAACAAAGTAAAAAAAAAACATAACCAGTCAGCAATATAATTTTAACTCTCTCTCTCTCTCTCTCTTTTTTAATTTTCAATGTTGTTATTCAGCTGTTTTCGATTGACTCCTGTCCATTATTATTGAAATAATGAACATATTAATTTTCAGTAGTGATAAACTGATGTTCAGATTCACTTCTTTTTAACTATTTATTGGGGCCATATCTATGATTGAGGTTCTGGCTGATATGTACTGTACATCTATTATCAGGCAGTACATCTCACTTGACAATATATTGTGTAAGAGGAAGAACAATTCTTTGTACATATCTGAAGTCTGATTAGTGTAATATTATGTTACTAGTCAGCGACGTATGTAGGGGGAAAGGAACTAGACACGCTGCCCCATTATTTCCTGGTTTAGTTGCCTCATGAGTGATGCCTTATTGGTGACACTTGTGAGGTTCAAACCTGTCTTCGGACAGTTGACTCAACAACAATTGAGACCATACAAATTGTAATATGTGCATAAATAGAAAGTCTTTATGATTTTATATATTTTAAGACTTGGAGAAGCATTAAAAATTAAATGTACATTATAGACTATAGGTATTATTTAAAAATACATTCTTTTCCACGTTCTGTAACAAATGAAAAAGACATGCTTTACAAACATGTTCAAAATTTGTTGATTTACTCTAAATAATTGTTACACAAAACATAAAATATTACAAGCAATGTTCCATATCTATTACTGACTTTGTACATAATACCTTGGCCGAGTTTCTAATATTTAAATGTTTTAACTTATCTGAAAGCTTTCTACCTAAATCAAGCGATAAGTGTGATTTATTCAGTTCCGGTCATAATCTGTTTTCAACTCAAGGCATAGGGCCTACTGTATTTGCTTGGCTTTCATCGCAAAAAAACACTTTGGACTCTCTGCAATATTGAAGAAGTGGATTCCAAAGTGTCCTCAGTTTTTTTTTTTTTTTTTTTTAACTGAAGGTATTCATCTGACGTTGTTTACGTTGTCTACTTATAGTATTCCGTTCAGTGCGCTGTCTAAGGGGTGGTGACAGGAAACTACACTAAAGCAGAGCAGATAGCGTAATGTGTAACGGACATGGTCACAGCAGTGTATGTGTACAAGTTGCAGTGTCCAGTCTATCAGTCCTAGTGAAATGGAGGAGTACATGAGAGCGGAATATGCAGACCTGATTTTCGAATACGGATGAGCCAATGGGAACAGTAGACAAGCTCACAGATTGTATTGGTACAAGTACCCACGTAGGAGACATCCGGCCCATACCATTTTCCCACGACTGTTCCAAAGGTTAAGGGAAGGAGGGCACGTGGTGCGAAATTACAGTTCCATTTCCACACAACTATTTTTGCTTATAACTTTCGACTCAGTAATTCCCGGACCAGGGTTCCTCATCTCAAATTGTTACATATGCCCTTCCCCATCATCCCTGAAAGTTTGTAACACCAGCCCGGATACATTCTGTGTACATATAGATAACCCTAGTTGTTTATTAGATAACGTTCGTCTTTTATTCACTTGCAAGAAGATTACGAAACACTTGACAGATGGCAGCGTATTCTTTGATTTGTACATCATCTAGTGAAGACTTCTTGAAGTTCGTATTACGTTAAAAATGCTAGATTTTTTCGTGTATTGTACCTCGAACAAAGACGAATTCATGTCAAAAATAACGTTCTGCTAGTCGGATATTCCGCAATACAGAAAAACTTCCTTCACCTCCTTTTACTTCACTGTCACTATCGGCAACATCACTTAGTGGAGAAAAGTCTGTTGGACAACACAACATATGTTCATTGTTGTTTTGTATGCACCTAGTCTAGTGTTGAAACGTTTCTCGATGTAGGACTTCAGGAGTTCAGTACATCTACTTCTAGAGAGTGAAGAAATGAAGGCTCTTAATGCATTACTTATTGAGTAACGAGATTTCCCCACACACAAGATTCTTGGTGCATTTTGTGTTTCCTGATGAAGGTAAGGTGTGGCTTTGACACAGACGGAGGCGTGGAATTCTTGTATGACTTGCAAGTATTTCTCTGCTTCTTGCTGAACCGTGAACGTTATGTTGGCACCTTCCCACTTCCGATAACTGAGACAGGCTATCTCCACTCATGTAGGAATTCCTCAGCACGGGGACTTCCAGACGGGACGTGTAACATGTGAATGTATTACATATTTAACAATTGTCTGTGCTTCAACGCTAGCGTGGTCTCAACATTCTGAATAGATTTTCTGAAGTCTATATGTTGTAAACAGTTGAAAGTGCGGGTAAAATAACAATTTGAATGTTCTTCTGCGCTATTTCAAGCAATTATGTCACAGTTAATAGCCTCACAACCCATGTAATCGTAAGTTGCCACATTTATTTTGATATCAAGGGAATGCTCACTGTACGATTGAGCTTATTCATAAGTAAATATTGTCTATGAATTGCAAACATGAATAACTAGTTACCAGTGCTTATTATACCGCTGCAGCAGTTCTGTACCGATCTTCCATTTTTATTTATGTTAAGTGTTGTCTATGAATTATTGCAAAAACGAATAACTAGTTACTTATTATCAGGGAACGGATTTATATGGACTAAAAATATATGAAATATGTAAATATATATGTAGTTATTTTTACCAAAATATGGAATTAAATATGGATTTTTACCAAAATATGGAATTAAATATGGACTTAAAATTATAAAAAAATGACTATGTACGTTAAATATTGGTACATTTTAATCAAACTAAACAAAAAATATAATGGACGTACCTTATCTTCCAATGTAGTTTCAACAAAACACAATTTTTATTGTCTGTTACCATAACAATAGGTTACAAACATTTCTTTCAAGTGCTGAAAAGTGAATCTTCTTCTATTGTCTCTGAGGATAGATTTATACTGACTAAAAGAGCGTTCGACGTCACAAGAAGTAACTGGTACATAATTCAATTTCACAATGTCTGCTGGGGATAAGTCCAAGTTAATCTTCACTGTTGATTCACCACTCATCACAGCAACAACCTTTTGTAGTTCTTCATATCCAGGGTTTTTTGAAAGTACAGTGTCCACCTTAGCTCTTACTGCATCTGCAACTTTACCTCTACCACGATTCAGTTGTTCCACAGTACTATTTATAATTTCAAAACTTTCAGATAGTGAAAGGTGCCTATTTTGGAGACTTTTGAGCGTTTTTATGATGCATGAAAATGTATGCTGAATGTGTGCTAAGTCATTCTTCACACTTATGTCACAGGTAACTGTTTTCGCAGTATCAATTGAGACTGCATCTTCAGAGTCCAATGCAAGGAGAACATTGTTAATAGAGTCTATATGTTCGGCATAATATTCAACTGCTTCTAGCCATGTACCCCATCTAGTTAAAATTGGCTTTGGTGGCAATGGAATTTCAGGGTACATTTCTTTCAACACGTTAACTCTACTGGGAGCTTTGAGAAATACTTTTTTCACTGATGAAATCAACAAATCTACTTTAGGGAAATTGTCTCTGACCACTTCTGCCACACGATGAAATGCATGCGCCACACAAGTAAAATGAGTCAATTTAGGATATACAACAGATAATGCTTGTCCAGCTTTGACCATATAAGGGGCAGCATCGCTAATAAAGAATAACACATTATCGTACATAATACCCTTTGGCCACAGGATACCCATAGCTTCGTTGAACAGTTTAACTATAGTTTTGTTATTGCACTTTTCTAGAACATCACAATGTAAAAGAATTCGTTCAGAATATTGTTCACTTAACAAACCGATAACTACATTACCAACAAGTCTACCTTCTTTGTCGGGAGTCTCATCAATGGAAACCCAAATTGAACTATCTTTAATTTCATCTCTTATCTTCTGTATTGTCTCATCGTAGATGGATGGAGCATACGTCTTCCTAAGTGTTGACTCATCCGGGATTGTATGTTGAGTATATTTTTCAAGGAATTCCCTGAAGACCTTATTCTTTAGTTTGTAGAGAGGAATATCAGCAGAGATGAGAGAACGGCACAGGTCGATGTTAAACTCAGATCTTACATTCGATGTTGTTGGTTGTGTTAAAAACAATTGTCTCTGCTTGGAATTTAGTTGTTTGTTGGCCTGATGTTTACTAGTTGTAATGTGTTGTTGCACCAGGAACTTTTGTGTAGATGATACTGCACACTGACACAAATTACAAAATAATATTTTATTGTCAGTTGATAAACCATCTTCTTTAAATTCTGAAATGTAACTTGTTAGTTTTGATTTTAAATTGACTGAATGACGTACTTTTGGCATATTTACCGTCTTTATAGTATGATTTACAAAACTGAACCTATGTGTACTCTGACTGGCATTTAACTGTTGAGCTGCACAACTGAAGTCTGTTAAAAATTTTAAATTAAATTAATACAGTTTTGTAACTTACTTTCCCATTGTTGATAGGACTGCTAATTTTCAAATAACTCTGATGTTAAAGGGATTACTGAACATGTGTTTAAATCTCTATTGTTGAAATGTATTTTTAAAAGTTAATGGAATTTTGTTTTGTTTTATTGTTAAACCTAATATAATATGGACTGTTTTATATGAAATATGGAAAATATATGGAAATTAACGAAAATATGTACTAAACTCTAAAATATGGAAAAATATGGAAAATAAAAGTAGGATTTTTCAACCCTACACATTGTGAAACATAAAGATAATGCAAAATATAAATTATATTAGCTTTATAAGTAAATATGTATTTACATATAAATCCTTTCCCTGCTTATTATACTGCTGCAGCAGTTCTGTACTGGTCTTCCATTTTTATTTATGTTCAGTATTTTTCATTTATGTTCAGTGTTGTCTTTGAAATGCATACATGAAAGCTAGTTACTTATTATACCGCTACAGCAGTTCTTTACTGATCTCCCATTTTTATTTATGTTCAGTGTTGTCTCTGAATTGCAAACATGAAAACTAGTTACTTATTATACCGCTGCAACAGTTCTATACTGATCTCCCATTTTCATTTATGTTCAGTGTTTTTCAGTTATGTTCAGTGTTGTCTATGAATTGCAAACATGAATAACTAGTTACTTATTATACCGCTGCAGCAGTTCTGATCCCTCATTTTCATTTATGTTCAGTGTTTTTCAATAAGCCTCGGAATTGGACTGATTCTTTGGCACGACCACACCAAGGGAATAAGACATTAAATTCAGACGTTTGAGATGGGCAGGGCATGTAGCACGTATGGGCGAATCCAGAAATGCATATAGACTGTTAGTTGAGAGACCGGAGGGAAAAAGACCTTTGGAGAAGCCGAGACGTAGATGGGAGGATAATATTAAAATGGATTTGAAGGAGGTGGGATATGATGATAGAGACTGGATTAATCTTGCACGGGATAGGGACCGATGGCGGGATTATGTGAGGGCGGCAATGAACCTGCGGGTTCCTTAAAAGCCATTTGTAAGTTAGTTTTTTATTTATGTTCAGCGTTGTCTATGAATTGCAAACATGAATTACTAGTTACTTATTATACCGCTGCAGCAGTTTTGTACTGATCTTCCATTTTCATTTTTGTTCAGTGTTTTTCATTTATGTTCAGTGTTGTTTATGAATTGCAAACATGAATTACTAGTTACTTATTATACCACTGCAGCAGTTTCGTACTGATCTTCCATTTTCATTTATGTTCTCTTTTAGACAGTATCATGGCATTCGTGCCAAACTGCACAAGCTTTTATTTTAAAAAAGGTACAAGGAGAACGAGGTGAAAATTATAAGAACAAGAGGAAAATAAGGTAACAAGGGGAATACAAGAACAAGGCGATGACAAGGAGGAGGAGATTGCATTGTTATGTGACGGTTAGTTCCCAAGTTATCTCCGTATTCTGCATTCTTAGTGAGGAGAAAGACATAATTCTGGGTCAAAATAGGAAAAAAAAAGGGAAAACAAGGGGAATACAAAGAGGAAAAGAAGAATTCACAGAGAACAAGAAGACAAAGATACCACGGTGAATGCATGGAAAACAAGGAGAATATAAGGAGAACAAGGACAACAGAAGGAGAACTAAAGGAAGCCAAGGAGAACAAGAGGAAGACAAGAACAAGATCGATACATGAAGTGGGATACAAGGAGAACAAAGGAAATACAAGGGGAATACAGGGAGAATGGGAATGTAAGGAGAGCAAGGCGATGACAAGGGGAGGAGATTGCATTTTTATGTGACGGTCATTATCTCCGCATTCCGCAACCTAGTGAGGAGAAAGACATAGTTCTGGGTCAAAATGGAATACAAGGAAAAGAAGGGGAATACAAAGAGGAGAAGAAGAATGCACGATATATTATATTGTAAGACATAACTTATTTATTACTAAGGGTTCCCTCATCCTATAAGAACGACTGTGAATGAATTCGGCCCTTAGAAAAGTAAGATTCCTTGCATGCTTCAGTCATTTGCATTCACTAGTCGAACAATGCGGGTCAATGTAACTCTGCGAAATTGAATTTTAATCTGAAAATCTTGGTTATGGTACGACGACCCGTTATAGAAGATGTTTCAAGCACTCAAGGACAGACATCCTCTAAAATGAAACTTGCTCAATCATAATTTATTAAGCATCCTATAAAACTCGACGTATTAATGTCGTCTTTTGTTTGCCGATTTCTTTAGCATTCTCCTGACGCAATTCCTACTCACACAATGAGTAATTTTGCGTGTCATGAAACAGGCCCTCTTCTGCGCCAAAAATATCGCTACGTGAGATCGCGAGGCATTGTGTGCATCTGCGAACACGCACGTACGAATACACGAGATCGTATCGTTATAAATCATCATAATGCTGGAGGAAAGATGATTACGGAGGAATACTCTATATGCACAAAAGCTATAAAAGCCGGGAACCTAAAGGGGGCTAGTCTTTTTGATAGTGGTGATGGTAGTTGTGAAATTATCATCTTCATCAAAATTACAGAATCTAGCAAAAAAAGAAACTGTCACTTAATAAACTGTTCCGCTTTAAGCCTCCTTTCACAATGCAAAATTGAAACGCAAACTTCATGTTGACATTAAAGCTAAAAAGCATTCCACTCACTAAATGCAACGATTCACAAAGCATTTCCGTATATATGTAACTGTTATGACGCAAACTGAAAGCTTGGTAACCCAGATAGCGGGATTTTTTTCGTAGCCAAATATTCCAGAACAGCCCGGGGGTCACTCAGCCTCATACAAAATTGATCCTGGGGGTAAAAGGCGGTCGGAGCGTGGTGCCAACCATACCACCTAATTATAATACCGAAATCATGAAAGCATGGAGCTCTGCCTCAATGTTCCACACACGCCTTCATGCTGCCTTAAGTGGATGCCTTTTTGACGTAGAACTACTCGTAGGCCTAACTATGTCTTTCTGTTCACTAGGTATGTACGGGAGATTAACTTGGGAATTGATCTTCACATGCAACCCCACCCATGTTCTCCTTGTCTTCCTTGTTTCTCTTGCCTTCCCTTTGTTCTCATTGTATTCCTCTTATTCTCCTTGCCTTCCCCTTGTTGCTCTTGCTTTCTACTTATTTAATTTGCATTCTCCACGTTATCCTTGCATTTCTCTGGTTCTTCTTGCTTTCTCTTTATTCTCCTTGTATTCCATTGATTTCTTTGTCGTATTGTTCTCCTTGCATTCCCATTCTTCTTCTTTATTCCCCATTTATTTCCTTTGTTCTTCTTGTATCCCTCTTACTTGTATTCCCCTTGTTCTTCATGTCTTCCTTTTGTGCTCTTTGTTTTCCCATGTTCTCTTTATTTTCTCCTTTCCTCCTTGTTCTGTCTATATTTTCCTTGTAATCTCTTTCTCATTGCCTTGCTCTCCTTGCATTCCAATTCATCTTCTTGGATTCCCCTTGTTCTTCTTGTTTTTCCTATGTTCCCCTTATTTTCTCCTTTTATCTTGTTTTCCTTGTATGCTCCTCATCGTTTTGCTTTCCTTTCATTCCGATTCTTCTCCTTGTATTCCCCTTGTTCTCCTTGTCTTCTCTTTGTGCTCCTTGTTTTTCCCATGTTCTCCTCATTTTCTCCTTGCCTCTTGCTCTCCTTGCATTCCGATTTTTCTCCTTGTATTCTACTTGTTCTTCTTGTATCCCCTTGTACTCCCTATCTTCTCTTTGTACTCCCTGCCTTCCCTTTGTTCTCCCTGTCTTCCCCTTCTTTTCCTTGTCTTCCCCTTGTTCTTCTTGTCCCCTTGTTATCCTTTATTTCTCTTGTTCGCCTTGTTATTCTTGTCTTTATCTTGTTCCTCTTCTATTCTCCTTGTTTTCCATTGCTCTTGGTCTCCTTGCATTCTTCTTTTTCTCCTTGTAGTCCTCTTGTTCTCCTTGTATTTTCCCTTTTGACGTAGAACTATGTCTCTCTCCTCAATAGTAGCTAATGGGGTGGTAATGTGGAAATTGACCGTCACATAAAAATGCAATCCCTTCGCCTTCTCATCATCTTTTTTCTTAGTATTCTCCTTGTCGGTACCTTGTTCTCCTTGTTTGCCCGTATCCGCATTAGTCTCCTTATTTTCCTCTTGTTCTCCAAGTTTTCCTCTTGTTCTCCTTGTCGTTCCTTTTTGAAGAAAAGCTTGTAGAATTTGGCACGAATGCCATCTCAGTCTCTAAAAGAGAATATTAATGAAAATGGAAGTTCAGTCCAAACCTGCTCCAGGGCAGGGCAGCACGAACTTGGTATATACATCTGTCGTAATATTTATTTATTTATTTCTTATTTTGCTAATAATCGTAACATAAAATATAAAATATACAGAGAAACTTTAGCTCGCCCCTGAAAGAGTAGAACTCGTGCTCAGGGGCGGATTCCTGAATTGAAATTAATAATTATACAATACAATTATAATTAATAATTATACAATACAATTTGCAATTATAGAATATAAATTTAAATTTACAATTTTTCAATTTGTATAAAATTCATACATAACTTTTTTAATTTAATACTAGAACTATTCGAATTGACAAGATTAGGATATTTAAATATAAATTTGTTATATATTCTTGGGCCTAAATTACTACTATGATTAAATACTGTAACAGTGTTGCATTTTGGTTCAAACAATCTTAAAGAATTCATACCTTTTGTTTCATAACTATGAGAATACAATTCAAAATTATTTCGATTTTTATGTATGAATTTTATTAATACAATATAATAAATTTGTCTTACGTTAAGTACATTAAAGTCTAGAAACAAATTTTGAGATGGAAAATCAATAGGTTAATGAAGACATATTTTAATTATTTTCCTTTGTAATAAAGAAAGTGGATTAAAATTGGATTTAAATGAGCTACCCCATCCTATAATTCCATACATAATTACCGATTGAAATAAAGTTAAATATATTTTACGTAATAAACTTATTGACAAGTAATTCCTGAATAAAACAAAATAATATACTATTTTACGTAATTTATTACAAAGGTAATTAATGTGTTGCTTCCATTTTAAATGATTATCGAAAATTATGCCTAAATACTTAACTTCAGAGGACTCTTTAATAATCGGACATTTACACTGTATAAGTCAACAATCAGAATTATGTAATTTAATACTTAATATAGATGTAGGAGGTTTGTTACATTTTTCAGATAATGAGAATGGAATAATTATGGTTTTATTTTCGTTGATAGAAAGATAATTTATGTCAAACCATTTTTTAATTAATTGAAGTCCATTATTTCAATTATTATATGCGTCATACCAGGTTTTTCCACCAAAAAGTAAAACTGTGTCATCTGCATAAGAATAGTGAACACCATTGTATTGTTGTAAGTCAATTTTTAATAAGTCATTAATATATATTAAAAATAGAATAGGGCCTAGAACTGTGCCTTGGGGAACACCTATATTAATAATTAAAGGTTCACTTGAATAATTGTCAATTTTCGTTATTTGAATTCTGTCGTTAAGATACGATTTTATTAAGAAAATCGCATTGCTATAACCTCACTTTTAATTGGGATCTAAACAAGTGAAAGTAATAAAAACAGTTCCGCTTCCATCTATGACAGACCAATGAAGTGGGGTAACGGTTACATACCATTAAGAAACAGGTATGCCACCGTAGCTATCATGCGTGGGACGGACCCCATGTATGGAAAGATGCTTTCGTCTTCAATTACGGTATGAGACAGTTTCTCTTTTTAAATGACTGTTCCTGTTAGCCTTTAAACTATATCTGCTGATTCAGACAATACTGATCCTTTTTAACCTTAAAAGATCTAGTTCCTATACCCGCGATAATTTAATTTAACTTAATGTGACAATATTAATTGTTTATTAGCCTTTAATTTCTAAATTGTTTAGAAGGAATTGCATGAGTACCATAAATATTCGGTGAAACAATGTAACGCTACTTCATAGTTTTAATTCTCATAATCCTGTGAACCCGGATTCAATTCCCGGTGTACTTCCGATATATAACTTGTGTTGGGCAAGCTCGTGGCCCAGGTAACACAAGGTTTTCCTCCGGGAGCTCCGACTCCTTTGTGGCATCCCAACAAATCTCCACCATCTCATTTCATCGCGGGTGAGCGTAGACCAGCCTCCTATGGAGCATCCTGGGCAACAACTCTGTCGGTAAATTCTGTGGTGTTCGGCTAAAGGGTGTGGGTGGTGTCGTTATTGAGGCCCCACGTTGGAGACCATTTGAGGGTGTTGGTGGTTATGGTGGCCCCACGTTGGGCGCCATTTGTGGGTGGTGTCGTTATTGGTGTTGCGTGAGATTCACTCAGGGTAGCCGAGGTACGGTTGTGGTGTAGGTTGATGTCGGGAATAATCCCAAGCCGGCTACTTATATAAAAGGCAGTGTAAATTCCAAAACTATAAGTTTATTGTCGTATTCACTTGGTAAACCCTAGAGTATGTATTTCCGGCTGACTTATAATTCAATCGTTGGTCGCAATTCTGTATCGACTCTGTTGCAGCTCTGAATAAGCTCTATCCGATACTATAAATTCAATACTCTGTCCCGTACACTACGATCGAAGCTCCTAAACGTTGGCGAGTAGTCTCGCCGATGACAAAGTTCAATCTATCGAGTCTTCGCCTGAAGAAAGACTATTAAGTTGGGCCGCCGACACGATGAGATGTTGTGATTGTGTCGACACGAAGCGAAATAGTAGTCCTGTCGACACCAAACGAAGTAGTTATTGTGCCCTGTATGTAGGGCCGCCGACACGATGTGAAGTTGTTTTTATGATCTCCGCTCCCCGTCACCCTTATTTATAAAAACCTATCCTACGCTAAAACTAACTATCCTATTGGCTAAAAACTACGTCACTAACTGGCCTAAAATCTATTCCCTATTGGTCCAAAGTGACCTCATAAGCTGGACCAAGATCTCTTCTTATTGGGCGCGAAATATGTCATCTCTAAATTTAGACTTTGGATTTCCCATAACATCAAATTAGTTTGTATATCTCACAAGAATACCCGTTCTTTGGAAAACCCAAGCTTGGCAGTATCTTTCCCACGGGTCTAGTCCGACTTTGGCTTTTATGCTTCATCGAGTCTCTATACGAAACCCCGCTCAAGGTGGCCCTAAATCTGTCCGATGCTGACAAGTGACGAAACACCTGTGTGGGGAAGCTAATTCTAGCGAAGTCGCCAGAACATCCCCGCGAATACATGTAATAGAAATATGGAGATATCACTTCGCTAATAAATCGGTCTCTCCCTCTCCTAATTCCTGCTTCAAGGGGTATAAGTCATTGTTTTGTGCAGATGGAATTTTGTTCCCCAGATGAACACACAAGTTAAATTATACAACTGGGTATGCAAAAATCAAAGAATACTAACAGTTGATGTGTTTTATTTGTGTAGAAAATTATTTGTAATAAGGGTTCCAAATTTTAATTTTCACTTATATCCGAACTCATTTTTATGACTTATCTCCCTTTACCCAAACACCACAGAATTGGTCTACCTAACTGGCTTCACATGGATGAATGATGAACAATCAAGTATCCGCCATTAATTTAAAAGAAAAAAACATTAAAATCAGGATAGTAATGGTAACTGGGGGGGGGGAAATTTCCTTTTTCTGTGAAGTTTTAACATCATTTCCACAGAAAATGAGAAACGAGAAGTACTGAACATTCTGCATAGCATTCGGGGATAGAATAATATGTAAAGGGGCTGTGCGGCCTGTAATTGCCTTTCGTCATTGCATTCTAAACAAGTCCTATGATTCTTCTCCCTGGATTAAAAATGCCTCTCCTGTTGTACATACAACAGTCTTTTCCTAGCAATAGCCTCACAATGACAGAGAAAATATTCAGAGATAAAATCGGAATATAGTTCCTAAAAAATCATACATAAACGTATGAAAATAATATTTCTTGACATATGTATTACATATTTCTTAAATTTCTCTATATTAAGGTAAAGTTTCATTCAATTACCTTTAGAAGTGTTAAAAATCAAAGGTTTAAAATATACTCCAGAGTGTCCGAACAATCCGGCACCAAAAACAATCATAGCATTGTGCTTTATATGTAGGCCTAGTTGGGCGATAACTTTCCCCGTTGTATTGGTCGCAGAAGTCCCGTCGTATGGGCTCCACGTTCGTCGGACTTGAATCCCCTGGACTTTGTTTTCTGGGAATATGTTAAGTCGCGAGTCTGCACCGTCATGATTGGAGACATGAAACGTATATTATTATGATGTACCGAAGTACATATATTTCCGTGCAGGAATTCTGCGTTCCATATGATGAAAGATGAATAGAACAGAGAAAAATTCTCTCCGGTACCGGGACTCGAACCCGTATCAGCACGTAGAGCTAAAAACCTGGGTTCGAGTCCCGGTGCCGGAGAGAATTTTTTCTGTTCTATCCATCCTTCATCATATAAAACATGGGTATTCAGCACAGAGCACCCTGGGGCTAGCGTCTCTTACCCGCGGAAAACACACTGCACCATGGTGCACTCGTAGTTGCAGCGGGTATGCTCTCTACTTCTTCCTACTGCACGACGGTGCACACGGGACGGCACCGGTTACCCTTTGCATATTTCAGTGAGTGCTGACAACCACTGATATAAAACATCTACACCACAGGATCGAGAATGAGTGTCGGGTCCTATCACCTGGTTTTGTGACCAGTGTTTTAAACAATATGCGGTTTCGCCTCCAAACATGTGTGGAGCTTAGGGAGCACATACAAAACAGATTACTGTGATTAGTAACAGATGCCATTGAGTAGTCCTATAGTGCGGAACTTCTCAGACACTCTGTAATTTATAAACACTGGAAACAGCCTCAAACTACCCAGTGTCCTTTTAATCTTCACTCTTGGGAGCTTATGATTTAAGAACTAGCATGAGACAACTAACTATCAACGACACACATCTAATCCCTGTGACAGCGATATGAATTTCCATTTCTCTTATGGAAACCGAACACTGGACTTCTTTGAACTTTTAATCAAAAGACGTTGCTGCTAGAATCACAGTGAAACATATCTGTGAATCTGTGTAATAATGACGTAAAAATGAGATGAAATATCTATGTAGCAGCAACATAAAAAGGAAATGAACTATCATTACAGATAAAAAAAATTACATAAGATGTACGGGAAGCAGTTGTGAAGTGTTAATATCTGTAAACAGAAGAAAACAAAGACGACGTTACTGCAACTGCTACCGCGACATCACGTATGAAGGTTCGGATGTCACGACTGATTTTAAAATCACGGTCAAGTTGAAAGAACCCGTTTACATACAAGAGACCTCCAAAATGTTTTGTGTCAATACAAGAGGCCGGGGTTTGTTGTAACAGCAATATCAGTCCCGCTTATTACTTACCCTACTTTGAGTTCCATGAACTGCAGAGTCCTAAAAGCCATTAATGGCTTCTTTTAACGTAATGCGTTTTTTCTTATTTTAGTAAACTGGTTGTTTATAAGAAGTGTTAAGATTTCTTTAGTTGTTGGCGGTAAAATGTTTGAGCTGCTAAATGAACGTTAACGCTTGTAGTCCCTTGGGACCAGTTTTCCAGAGAGGGGGGGGGGGAAGGAAAACGAAATGAAACAAAAATGTGGCACATGTTTCAAACAAATAATCCTGCGTTGCAATTCACAGAGGAAATAGCGTCGACACTGTACCATATTTATCAGTTAGCCTATCACATAATAATCAGTCTCTCACAGTATGTAATAATCCAAGTAAGATTGTTGCCAATCCTTCGTGTTAAAAACTCCAATATAAATAAATTTCCCACAAATAGCCAAAATGTCCTACAATGCAATATTGTTTATATCATTCAATTGGAATTTTCTAAATACAGAATATGACAAACTGCAAATAAATAATACTAAATTTCTAGGCCTATATCCCGGAAGAAATTTTAGCGTTGACTTTATGCCATACATATCACTTATCATATAATCCGAGAATCTCACTATTTGCCAGTATCTAATCCAATCCTTTATGTTGAAAACCCCACGCAAATAAATTATAATAAATTTCCCACAAATGGCCAAATATTTCCATTTTCTATAATATTAATATTATTCGATCGCTGATTTCCTAGAAACAAAATTTCGAACACACTTTAAACATACAATATGGCATTCCCTCTATACCAGGCCTTCACAAGGTTTGCGCTCTCCGAGCCGGCTCACACAGCTCATAAGCGGAATGCAGATATTAGCTGCGCTCTGTATAAGGGTGGACGGGAAGAAGGGGTGATCTCGTACAAAATTTACACAAAAGGAAGTACTATTACGAGTGTTTATGAAGTGAATTTCCGTTTAGTCTTTGCAAAACTATCTTGGACTATTATTAATTAATAAAAAAAATATTTATTTTACAGAAATAATAAAAATTCTATAGCTACTTAAATGTACAACATCATTTTCTTATATTTTTATTAATCAGTACATGAAAACAAGGTTGTATGCTGTTGGCAGCTGAATGGAACAGTAGCCTACTGATCATAATGAAACATCAGTTACAGATGTTTGATCCCTCCCTTATTAAAGTTGATTATAGAAAACAAATATAAATGTTGAGCCAAACATAGTAGTCATTTTCACAGCCAGCCTGTGTAGTCGTGGATATTATTGCTAATGTTTAGTCTTGTAAAACTCAACCAGGCTAGTAGTATTATTCAAACGATGTTTAGCCCTTAAGTCACAATGACGATCAATAAGTTCGAGCTGTAAATCATTAAATGTTAAATGTTATGTTTTATTTAACGACGCTCGCAACTGCCGAGGTTATATCAGCGTCGCCCGCGTGCCGGAATTTTGTCCCGCAGGAGTTCTTATCATGCCAGTAAATATACTGACATGAGCCTGTCGCATTTAAGCAAACTTAAATGCAATCGACCTGGCCCGGAATCGAATCCGCAACCTGGGGCATAGAAGTAATTAAGACAGTACCTCTGATAAGACAATGTATTTCAAATTCATAAAAAAATAAGTACCGACTATACCTACCTCGGGTAATAATGCAGCTTTCAAGCCCTGAACCTTTTCACTGCGATCTTCAGCAACAAAACAACAGTAAGTATCTTTATGTCTGGACTCGTAATGACGCATTATGTTATGTTTCTTTCTACCTTTCAAAATGTTGTGGCAGATAAGGCACTGAGTATTTACTCCAGCACGTATGAAAAAATAAGCATTTTCCCATGCAAAGTTGAAAGAATTTGCCTGATGATTACTTTTCCTCTTTTAGATTCCTCCATACTGTACTGTAGCAGTAGGTAAGCAACGTGAAACAGTTACTGAGAATACACACTACTCCACTAGATAGCTGAGCGGTCGTTTCCCTCTCCTCTACCTATAGCAAGTCTATGTCAATCTGACGCATCTTCCTCTCCGTTTCGGCGAGCGGTAAACACAGCTCTCCCGCTCCGAAGGAGCGCGTGCGCTCGTTGAGCACTGTTTGTGCAGGTCTGCTCTATACAGATTGTATTCAAGTGGAATTTTTTAGACTTGACTTCATACCATATTTGTCAGTTATATCGGTAATCAGGGAATCTCAATAGAGTTTTTGTGATTATTTAAATAATTGTGTTGCCAATACTTGTGTTGAAAACTCCTACACAAATAAATTAAATTTTCATAAGCAGTAAAAATTTCCGACAGTGCGATTTACAATGTCATCATAGAATGTATCATTTCCTAGAAACATAGTGGAAAAAATTTTGAAATAATAAATATAATAAATTATTTATTATTTATCCATTTTACCCCATAGAACTTGGCTTGTGTCCCTCATCTTCAGTTTCCTGTGGAAATGTATCCAAATGCCGTCAAAATAAGTAAGTTTATGTTTAAATGCATAAGTATATCAGGCATTTAAGTGCGGTTAAATGCGACATGCGAGCATCGTTAAATAAAATATAATTTAAAAACATAAGTATATCAGTGTAGTTTTGAAATCGGAGATAAAATGCGAAATGTAATGTGTTTCTGTGAAGAATAAAAAATTAAAAAAAAAAAAGAAAAAAAGAAAAAAGTATAATCTATTTAGAGGCCCCGTCAGATAAAGGTTCTTACATTTTTTTCACATAGTTCGTTCACCCCTCCATGTTAGCTTTTACAGTATGAATTGTAGGAATGTGACCTACAGATTTCGGATTATATCTCTGCCGGTCAGTGGCCGTTAAATTTCAAGTCGCTTATCTTATAACGTGAGCGTCAGAGTATTGAAAAGCATTACAACTTTCCTCCCATCGCCTCACCTCCCCACGGCAAATGTGACGTTGCACAGAGATGGAGATAAAACATGAGATCTGTATCTGATACCCTCTTTGTTGTTATCTGTATCTTTATCTCGAGTTTATAACTAATGTGTCTGGTGCTGGTGGTAGAATATTGGCTGCCTATGCGGTCTCTTTAGGTCCAATGTTTGCTCACAAACAAGTAGTTGTATGTGGTGGCGGGTGATTGTGATTGAATAATGAAATGAGTTGAAATATAATCACACCATATTTGTCATATTTCCTAAAGTTCACAATTTCACTGTAATTTTGTATGTTCCTTCACTTGTTTATTATTTTTAAAAGTTGTGACTGGAAAATCTAGAAAATGCGCCTGTTAATACATTGGTCCCATTGAATTTCTACCACCAAACTTTCCATTTAAAACATTTCATCCAAAAACGCTTCAAAATGCTAAATCTTGACTTTAAAAGTGTTGTAAAATGCTAAATCTGATTTCTAAAGTGCTAAATTTTTAATTTCGAGTTGCTAAAATCTACCATCTGTACCAAGAGAGTACCAGGATTTTTGTGGGTGTTTAAGGCGGTCGGAATCTGATGCTGATAACACCAACTGATTCTAGTGCCAAGATCATGAAAGTATGTAACTCAACCTCATTGCACCCTATGTGCCTTAATGGCGTCTTATAGGGGACACCGTTACATTTACCTTTTATCTGAACACTTTCTGTGGCGAAAACTGGGCGATGAGCAACTAGCTATAATTTATTGTAATTATTGTGTATGAGAAATTACTACATGATTGACATTTGGTGGGCTGCATGGCCGTTAACACCCACATGTGGAGGCTCGACTTGGTCTTGGCTAATCACATAGTATTTCCTCACACACAATAGTTGCTCCGGAAGTTACATTGTGCTTGATGTATCGATGTCTCAAGTTGATTACGTTTCTATTTTTGCCACAGCGAAGGCAATCTCGTTCTTCCGGAATCCATACATTGCTTATCAGTGGCTTACCAGCCGGTTCACTGATATGTCTCGACCTTGTGATAAGCGTAAGAAGAACGAGGTCGCTTGCAAAGTTATTACAGGTTGGGTGCGCTAAATGTATGGGTTTATTTTAATGAAGAAACATAATCTAGCTTCAGAAAACTTAAGTTGATGAGTATTACTTTTATTGTCTGATTTTATTTATTTTTATAGAACTTCTTAAAAGTTACATTTGTTCAGTGGTGTACGCAAAATTTTGTCAAGGAGAGATCTCATTAAGTATTAAAATTGTTTACAATTTACATTATCGATATTTTAAATGTTGTTATTATTATTATTATTATTATTATTATTATTATTATTATTATTATTATTATTATTATTAAAAATATGAACTGTCACATGCACAAAAAGTTAAACGAACCTTTCACAATAAAGTCAGAACTAAAACTAACTAACGAATGAATAACAGATAATCGTCAAATTACGGAAGACGTATAAGTAAGAATATGGGGAAAACGTACAATCTAGCAACCCTACATGTTACAAACAGTAAGATCAGAAGGAAAAGGTCTACACCTGTGGAGTAACGGCTAGCACGTAAGGCTGCGAAACCAGGTGGCCCGGTTCGATTTCTGGTCGGGGCAGGTTACCTGGTTGAGGTTTTTTCCGGGGTTTTCCCTCAACCCAATACGAGCAAATGCTGGGTAACTTTCGGTGTTGGATCCCGGAGACATTTCACCGGCATTATCACAGTCATCTCATTCACACGCTAAATAACCTATGATGTTATGCAAATCTAGTCTTTCAGGTGAAGCTCACTGTAAAGCTCCCGGCCCCGGAACAATTTTTCCCTTGAAATTATTCAAATCTGCTTTACAGGGAGCTTCACCTGAAAGACTAGATTTGCATAATATATACGTCACTGTGTACGTTAACAGAAAACCACAATTCCAAGTCACACAGAGTTTGTGTGCACTCGATGTGGGTCTCTGGCGTTTCGTTAGCCCACGCGAGTTGTGTGGATATAAAGGGAAAAGTTGAGACGGTGTCGGGTGGAGTTCCCGGGTAGCTCAGTTAGGAGAGCGCTGGTACGTTCAACCAGAGGTCCCGGGATCGATACCCGGCTCCGGAACAATTTTTCCCTTGAAATTATTCAACCTAAGATGTTGATAAAGCGTCGTAAAATACCTACTAAAATAAAAAAGAAGGAAGGATTTACTAGTACAGTAAATTAATCCTAACAAGTCATACTGAGTATACAGGGTGAACCGTAAGTAATGTCATTTATTTCAGTGTTATCCTTTGAAATATTAAAAAAAAAAAAAAGTTTAATACAGTTTTTGTTCGTTTTTGCTTCCTTTTCGAGGCAAACATTTTTTCTGTGTAAAACATTTCATAGCGTGTTTTGGGAAGTCATTGATTTAATTCCCAATACAATTATGGTTTATTTAACGACGCTCGCAACTGCAGAGGTTATATCAGCGTCGCCGGTGTGCCAGAATTTTGTCCCGCAGGAGTTCGGATTTTCGGTCCCTACACAACGACAAGGTTCACGTCCCTTGACATACGAAGGTGGCGTAGCAATGAGTTCAATGACCTTCATGCTACTGACTTACACCTAACGTTCAGTATCGGGACTGAAAATCCGCTCTGATAATAGATGATTGAAAGTATTTTAGTTTTGTTCTCCAAAGTGCACAAATTTGATTCGAACAAATGTATCTTTTCGTTCTGGAAAGGAATTTTAAAATGTTAAGACGACAGAACGAACACAGCAATGCAGTAACAAGTCTTCAACACAACTGAAATGCTTTCGGGGACGAAAATGAGAGCAAATAATTAACTCACTGCAAAAAAATATATATAAACTCAAGATCTTGAACAATGGAAGTCTGCTATATTACGGAACTCAATTGAGCAGGAATGTGCAGCTGATAGACCAACAAACAAAGAAAGTATTTGTCATGTTTTGATTAATTTGCAAGCTACTGAACATTAATGATTAATCCATCTATTCTCCTGCAAAAAAGAGTACTTATATTCGTATTAAATCGTCTGGTATTTTAGGAACAAAACGCTTCGCGTCACCAGGTAACGATGCAAACAGTGCGTCATCGGTTTCATCATTTCATCATCACCCGGCAGACGTAAACGCTGCTTATTGTACTGCAGGCCACACGTGTGTTCTGGCCGCACCTCAGTTCTAAATGTCAGGCAGACTAGACTGTTGCGTGCCCTTACCGCGACATGAAGGAGCTTCCCAGTATCACACTGTCCGTCCTCTGGTGTCAACTGCCACCACTGAAACATTTCTATAGTCCGGATCAGCTTACTTCATACCCTAAGCGTGAAACCTGATAATTTTTCCCCCATTACTACATATGCTAGTGGATTGTGGTGATTTTATAGTTTGCAGGTCGAATTTTTTTTTCCCAACTTCGTTTCGAATTTCGATACTGACAAATACTACAAATGGTAGTGATTTTGTAACTGGTATGTTGGCAGCTGAGACAAATGTCGACAATATTTGTCGGTACTGGAGTTCCATGAAATTAAAATTGTACAAGATTTCTGAGCCGGTTAATGGAAGCTAGTGAAATCTGAACATACTAATAATTAATTAATATCAGTATTAATATTTATAATAGTTATTTTATGTGTTGCGTTGTGGTTATAAGTCAAGACTATAGCCAGGTAAGTTTTCGGAGTTAGTAAATAATTTCAAGTAGTCAAACAAAATACATTTTTAGGTGAGGTCTCATGATCAATTGTTTAGTCAAACCAATAGATTTCGTATTGTCAGCCAAAATACTTGACATGTTGATCCCTTTCTCGTATAGTTTGCCTACGAAAATATGTTACAAATTATTGAATTATTTAGAATAACCTTCCAACATAAAGTACGGTAAGTAAATAAGTCATTTAGTACATAGGATCGTGTGATATCTGGTAATAGTTGGCAACACTGACAAGGCGGCAATATTTGCTGTTTAGGAACTGTTCTTATGTGACCCTCACTATACCTCTTCCCAGTTCCCTCCCTCCCGCTGCCATTTCTTGGGTTCCTTGCCTCATGATGATCAAACAAACATACGTCTCCTTCCTCTTGTATGATACAGACCTACAATATACAGAGTGAGTCGTAATTGTGTACTATTAAGTAGTGTAGAGTGTTCTGTACTAAAAATGAAACAAATTTTTTTCATATAAACTTATGGTCGTGCCCGCTTCATTATGGAGATAATGATTGGAACAGTTAGAAAAAGACAACAGCTACTTTTCTGAGAGTGTTGTTTAATGACGTGGTTATTTATTTAACTAGCTAGCTAGCTAGTGAGTATAAATTAAAATTATAAAACAAAAATGTTTCTAGCCACTGCCGTAAGAGCCAGGTTCGTGTACGGTGTTGTCTTAGCCAATAATATAACATAAAATTTACAAGGACAGTTTACTAAATACAGTAAGTAACTTAATTCGAACCAATAAATAACACACAAGAGCAAAAAAAGAAAAAAAAGAAAGAAAGAGAAAAAGAGAGAAAACACATTTAATATAAATTGACAATCGGACAGAAGCCAGTGATATTCAATAAAAACATGAATATAGTCGACAGAAATAAAAGGTCAAAAATACACACATTTGTTAATATTACATAACATGAATAATTTTATAAATTTCTTTTTTAAAAGCTTCAATTTTAAAATATTTCAAATTTGGAAAATGGTTTGTAATTTTATTACAAAGTCTTGGATCGAAACTACCACCATGTTTAAGAACTGCACTTATATGACATTTAGGCTCAATTAATGGGAAAGTAGATTTTTGTCTTCGAGTACGATATTCATGTCGATTAGATATATGTTTTATTTGATTTCTGTGGTAATAAGTTAGTAAATTACATTTATAAATTTCTTCAATAGTTGATGCTTTAAAATCTCTATAAATTAAATTTATTGGGTAATCCATATTTTTGGTTAGACAAATTTTTATTAATATTCTGTGTAATAAAATTAATTGATTAAGTACAGATGATGCTACTCCACCCCAATTTATTAGACCATATTGTATTAATGATTGTACTAAAGCTAAAAATATTATTCTCAATGCCTCTTTAGTGATAAAATTTCGAAGTACAGTATTATGAATTTATAAATTGTCTTTCTTATGCTTGTACACATAAAATCAATTAGTTTATCCCAACTTAAATACTGCTCTATAATAATTCCTAAATAATTACACTGCAAGTTCACGGAAGATGCTCGTGTCCACCATCCACTTCACAACACAATTTCCGCCCTCCTCCGCTATGAATGTCTTGCACTTTGAACATGTCCAAATTGTATTTCTTGCAGCCACAATTACATTCATTAGATGGTCTCTCGTGGCATGTTATCGAGAGTAAACTAGTCCCTTCATGTGACCCTACAACCAGAAGTCGCAGGGACTGAGTTTAGGCGATCGCGTCGGCCATGCAACAAGCCCGTTGCGTCCACTCCATCTGCCTGGATACCGTTCATTCAAATGACGTTTCATTGCACTACGGTAATGGGCAGATGCTTCATCTTGTAGTACACAGGGTTCTACCGTGTTGACAGTGGTACCGTTTGCTGTGGTATTTCAGTCTGCAGAAAGCTCAAATATGTAGCACCTGTTGACTGACTGTAGCGTTTCTCTCTCTTCAATAAGAATAATTTATACTTACTGTTTACTGTAGGATGTCGTCTGAGCGACTGATGCATGAAAAGCTTCGACGTAACTCGCGCATTCCACAGTGTTGTCATATCTTGATAACAAAGCCGTCACGGCTATAGGCCTATGTTTATATGACAAAATCTGTTTATACTCTACAATACTTTATAGTACACAATTACGACTCAACCTGTATTTTATAACATAAGAAAGAGCGAGAAATGAAAAAAATTATAGATGTAAGAAATTTTGAAACCGTTTTTAATGCACCTTTTCCTCGTACAGAATCCGGCAGTGAAACATATGAGTATATCTGAAGTTAAAAAGATGAAAATAATAGAGCTATCGATGGATTACTTTGATCCAGTTGCCCAACACAAGTTATAAATCGAACTCGGGGTCACAGGATAAGTCCACTAGATCAACATGGCGGTTCACACCTGTGGAGTAACGGCTAGCGCGTCTGGTCGCGAAACTAGGTGGCTCGGGTTCGATTCCCGGTTGGGACAAGTTATCTGGTTGAGGTTTTTTCCAGGGTTTTCCCCTCAACCCAATATGAGCAAATGCTGGGTAACTTTCGGTGCTGGACTCCGGACTCATTTCACCGGCATTATCACCTTCATCCCATTCAGACGTTAAATAACCTAAGATGTTGATAAAGCGTAGTAAAATAACCTACTAAAATAAAAAAAACCTCAACATGGCGGCTAAATAACTACAACAGACTGTAGACATTCAAACGGCAAATATCATATTACTTCCCACTTCCACCACAAAAAAGTTGCCCTACTATTTCGCAACATCTGAATCCATAGTTGTACGCGGTGACCGGTAGATGGCAGCAAAATGAAAACCCTATGTACCAATAATTTACCATTCTCAAAAGACAGTTGCGAAATGACTTACAAGCAAACATTCTGATGGGGGCAGTTAAAAAAGTTATATTTTTTTCTTTCACCATATTAATAATGTCAAAAGAAGTGCTTATACAAATTTTGGCCATCGACTGCAATTACGAGGCGTTTAGAAAATGATTTTCCCTGAAGCCGTTTACAGAAAAAAAGTACAATTGCATGGAAAGATTTATTGAAACAGATACAGTAATTGTTGCGCTATTTGTCAACATATCACCGAATGGAACTGAGACATTTGTCACACCATGGGATCAATTTTTGTATCCTTGTGTCGTAGAAGTATGCCGCCTGGGATCGGAACCAGCGTTTGACAGCCGTCTGCACCTGTGGAGTAACGGTTAGCGCGTCTGGCCGCGAAACCAGGTGGCCCAGGTTCGATTCCCGGTCGGGACAAATTACCTGGTTGAGGTTTTTCCGGGGTTTTCCCTCAACCCTATATGAGAAAATGCTAGGTAACTATCGGTGCTGGACTCCGGACTCATTTCACCGGCATTATCACCTTCATCTCATTCAGACGCTAAATAAGGTAAGGTGTTGATTAAGTGCCGTAAAACAACCTACTTAACTAACACATTTTCGTTGCAAAGAATATTGTTAAAAAAATTATGGTTTATTTAACGACGCTCGCAACTGCAGAGGTTATATCAGCGTCACCGGTGTGCCGGAATTTTGTCCCGCAGTTCTTTTACATGCCAGTAAATGTACTGACATGAGCCTGTCGCATTTAAACACATTTGAATGCCATCGACCTTGGCCGGGATCGAACCCGCAACCTCGAGGATAGAAGGCCAGTACTATACCAACTACGCTACCGAGGGCGACTAAGAATATTCTTGGTTACAGTTATTTTTATACCGACATCGGTATAATTGTTTCTGCCACCACCATCGACAGTAATAAATGTTTAAGCTTTAAAGTTACTAACCTTTTTTTTGTCGTTATCTGTCAACTCCAGATACGACAACATTGGTTTTTACTATAAGTGGAATAGATATGAGAACGTCAATTACAATATTGCTAACGCTTCATTGGTAGACATGTTACCGCTTCTTGTGATTGGAGAGGCAACTGAAAAAGCGTAATCAATAAACAAATTCTCATATCATCTCTTCAAAAGAAAGCGCCCTCTTTGACACCGCCTCGTAAAAAAAATAATTGAAGGTGTAAGGCTACACTAAATCTTAGCGAGTCTTACTGAAAATATTTTCCCCAGAACCACAAGAGTAACTGAAACCTTCAAATATTACTATGAATATAAACTTCACTCTGTAACTTATACACAGTAAACAAGGGACACGTGGCAACTCTGGCACATACCATCGTCCCCCAACCCCAGAGGTTGGGTGTTGAGAGTTATGTTATGAGATCCACCGTTTGATAGACATTCAGAAATTTAGGAGCTAACGCATGAACACTGTGCGAGTTGTGTGCTATAGTAACTTGATTCTTTCGGCACACATCAAACGCGTTGCACCACATTGACTCTCCTGATGAGGCAAGGCTTTGAAAAGTAAACGCTGCCCATCACTGTCAGAAGGAAATGCCTTTTACTCGCAAAATTATGAACTGAGAAATGTCAGTAAGTGCTTTGGAGCTAAGTAGGAGATGACATTTCAATTATCTAGCATGATAACTTGTGAATTTTAATGACATTACGAAAACCGCACATGAACTATACAAAATTTGTCTATAGATCACTTTCCACTGTGCGAGTAGCAGTATGACGATGTACAGTAGTGCAAAAAAAACCCGAACCGACCCTTGTAGCTGATTTCAGAGCCTTGTTCACTCCAGAGCACGATATACTGGTAACTAAGACTTTTGTGGTTCGAATCCTGCCAGGGAAGGAAACTTTTTTTTTTGTTCCTTATTCAAATTTATTCCCAATACTTTTCGATTGCTGGTAAAATTCATGTTCTTGGAATAATAAGTTAATTAAGTAGTAAAATATCGCTGCAATCGAAAGTATCGGGAATAAATTTGAATAAGGAACAAAAAAGGTTTCCTTCCCAGGCAGGATTCGAACCACGAAAGTCTTAATTATCAGTATATCGTGCTCTGGAGTGAACAAGGCTCTGAAATCAGCTACAAGGGTCGGTCCGGTTTTCTTTTGCCACTACTGTTCAACGTAGCTTGAACAGACAGTCTGGTACGTTCGCAATCATTCTACGGTAGCCAGGGGTGGCGCCAGTGAGGGTGAGCTTTAGTGGATTAAAGTCCATCCTTAAGCCCTCACAATATGATATTGAATATCATATGAATAATGTGTTCCAAACCAGTCTCTGCAGTAGCTGAATTAGAGATGGGCTACGGTCACTTGCAATGGTATCGATAGTTATAATCAAAACTATAGACAGGCTACTATCGATAGTCTTTACAAACTTGTTTGTTAATTGGTTATAAACTGGGTATATACTTATTTCTGAATTTATGTCTAAACACGTACTGAACTATTAATTTAATAATTAAGACTCGGATTTTTAGGTGTTAAAAATCAGGAAAATATTTATTTTTATGTGCTAAAAATCGGGAACATATGTGACAAAAAAAGGAAAAAATTGTAATTATGCTTCAATTATTTTATGTAAATATAAACAATATACAATATTCATCTGTATAAATCATGCTATCTCGCCAACTGCTGAAGAATTGCAGTACACAATGAGATTCATCCATCACAAATGACTGACGATTATCGCGGAACACTGCCTTGTACTGGAAAAAAGAGCGTTCTGGCCATTGAGAAACAACATGCACTGCCTAGACTAGAGACATGTTTATTATAGGAAACAAAAACAGAGGCAGCTGATATTTATGAAATTATAATTGCTTCCTGAATCAGCGTTATGATAATTTCCAAGGCACTCCTAAATGACACATCAGTGTTTGTGTGTGTTAGTTACAGTACAATTTATTAGTGGTGACAGCTGTTATTGCTTGTGCTGAGAGAGCAGACTGCAGTTCCACAGGTCAACAGATAAGCAATTCCGAGAAACAGTTGTCAGTTGTCAAGTTTAGGGAACTACACTGAATATTCGGGAGGTGATTAATCTAAAATTAGGCTTTTGTCGAAAATTATTTGATGAAAACTTAATTTTTATGTGAATATTTGAAAGTAATGTATTTACATAAATAAATTCCAAATATGAGCTCCTATGTGAAATAAAATTTAAAATATACGCTCAGGTGACCTTGTCTCAAACTTAAAACACAATTATGTGTTTCTATTACAGTGAAAATAAAATACTTATTTACCTAAGAATCCTAGCCCTATTAATAATGTATAGCGAATTGAATCTGACTTACATATCAATAATACACAATATTATAATCTTTCTTAAAATCCCAACATTAACCATCATTAGGCCTATATGTTTATGACCATTGCTCCAAAGACAGTTTATCATTAAAATAAACATTTCTACTTTGTTGGGATGCAGACAGATTCGTCTTTCATTGATTAAGTTTCGAGTTTTGGATAACAATCTTTCTGAGGGAACTGAAGATAACTGATGATAGAAAAACGGGTAAGTGGAAACAAAATACTGGATTTGTTTAGTTCTGAGTATACGTGCCTGAAATTTGCGTTAACAGTTAAACAGGAATGTAATGCATATATGTGTACTTGATAGTAAGATTGAGTTTATAAATTATAATTAAGGAACACTATGTTACATAATTTTGTAGATTAATGGAGGTCATGAAAACTGGTTCCAGCTAATCAGAAAGAAACCATTCAATGTCTCAGCTCTCATTATATAGTCAAGAAGGCTTTGTTGATTCAGTTTCATTTTTATTAAAACAGCCGCATTCCATTTCAATTATCAATATATATTAAACAATCTCTGATACGTGACTATCCATAATCTCATACAGCAGAAGCTATGACATAACCTAAATAGACCTAATATAAACAAGATAAATGACAAAATTTTCATTAAGGATGATATGAACATAAATCATTTTAAAAGGTACAATTATTGGAAGTACATTGTTGGCAAAGAAACAAATGCTAGGGAGATGATAAAAAACAAACAAATATTAGGGAGGTGATAAAACAAATGCTAGGGAGGTGATAAAAATTGTAGAATACGCAGTTATGATTGGTTGAAACACGTTCCGTACCGTTTTATTGGTCAAAAGTAGTATGACGTAGTATAGTCAGAATAAAATTAACAGTTCGTTATTGGTATTTGGAGTTTCACATGGTGTATTTTAAAGGTTCTTGAAAACTAAGTGCGTACTCTGCCTTATTTGTGTGTACTGCTAGACTCTACTCTCATGACTTAAATACAAATCTGTTGCTTAATCTTCACATGCTGTACGTGTAATGCCGAAGTTCACACTCCACAAGTCAGCGCTTTATCGGCAATGAGTAACAGTTTTCTTATTATCACGATTAGGATTTTACTCAAGTGCCTTTTTTTTATAGAGTAGGCTAAATTACAGATTTCTGAAAGAATCCAGTGTGTGAAATGTTGTTTCCAGATGAGAATGGAGGTAATTTTCCAGCACCTTTTTTCCCCCTTTTTTGGACTTTTATCCATTTTTCGCTTCACTCTGCCCATAAACCCCTTTTCTTCCCTTTTACTGCTGCTTTTAATCATTTTATTATTTAATTTACTTTTGAATTTCATTGCACTGCTACTCCCCCCCTCCATCATCTGCTGCAGTATCTGGACCCCTTCTTGAAGAAATTTATCAATGCGAAACAGACCTGTGTTTCAAGGATTTATTTCAGAAAAGGTATAGTTTGTATGAGCTTAGATGGATGGTCAAATGTGCAGAAAACAGGGACGTACATCTATTCAACACAGTTGATACCATCTTGACATCTCCACACGAACGACTACCTGATTGAACTTGCTATTAATAGCTGTGAAAAGTTGTAGAGCGCAATTTTGTGTGAAATTTTGTTACAGACAATGAAAGCAATATGACAAAGATGAGGAGTGCTCGCAAATAATTTTAATTGGGTTATTTTACAAGCTTTACCAACTGCTATGGTTATCCAGCGTCTGAGTGAAATGAAGGTAATAATGCCAACGAAATGAATCCAGGGTCCAGTGCCGAAAGTTAACAGCATGCTTTTAATGGATTGAAAGAAATCCTTGGGGAAATCTTCAATCAGGTAATTTGTCGCAATCAGAATTTGAACTCGGGCCAGCTCGTTTCACGTTCAGATATCCCAACCGTTACTTCACAGCGGTAGATACTCTCAAAGAAAGAGATGTTGATTTAATTACATTTGGCTGCTTTGCTCATATTTTTAATCTTCTGTCTCGGAATATTACCAAGGGCACCTTAAATATAAAGTGACATCAAAAACTTTTTCCTTGCATTTTAAACTATGTCTTGATTGTGTAAAATATTACAATGGCAACTAAAACTTACGATTAAGTAAAGCCTGCATGGTATAGTCAAAAAACAAGGTAGGTACAATAAAAATGTAAGGAAAAAGTTTTTGATGCCACTGTAGAAGAATACGTAGCAGAAATTGTGAAACACTTTCAAAATAATCAATTTGCCAATGCAAAATTTAGAAGTGATGGAGTGCAATCCTCCCTCAAGAAGTTCGATGGAATAATTCGTCTGATTGTCTTTGATGTTACATAAAAATGAAGATTTGTGAAGAAAATATAGATAAGATTCAAGATCCAATTAAGAGAAAGGTTAGTGACCTTCAAACAAAGCACAATGCTGAAGACCTCTTAAATATATTAAAACCAGTAGTACTGGCTCTTGATCTAACCCAGAGAAATGACTCTACTATTGGACAAACAGAGAAAGCATGGAAAAAGTAAAGTATGACTTGGAGGAATTACAGATCTGGAACTCTGGCACAAAAACTAAGATGTTTGAAAAACGTTACAGTCATTGGTTGCACCACATTTTCTGGTTTTCATTGTTGATCCAGTATTCAACAGAGTCAGAATATGTTTTACGTCAATCTGAGCGTGAATGTGTATTTCAGTTTGCGCAGGAAAAATGCAGGAACTTAATTTCTATCAACACTTGTGAAAGCCAAGCAAAATCTCAACCCTTCATTCCAGCAATGTTCACCGATGAAGTGGTGCAAGGTGTGTCTGCTTTGCAGTGGAAATCTCAAGAAATTGTCATTGGCAACGTAGTAATATTAGGAGACGTTATGCAATTCTTAAAAGCTGGGACATCATCCGCTGATGCAGAACGTGTTTTTTCTACGTTTGGTGTGGTTCATTTAAGCTTCCCAGCTTGTGTTTTTATATAAACACTTAAATAAAGTAGCTATAAATGCGACTGAATAACTAGTTTATAAACCGGCTTTGTGTAAACAAAGCTTCTATGGTCCGTCCCAGGAATCTGTGGAGTAGAAAGAAGAACCAAGACCTCTGCGCAAGTGGTATGTGGGAGGGCTAGGGCCAATGACTGCTCTGGGGGGAGGTTGCTTGAATGAAGCGAGCAATCGCTTGCAGGAGGGGATAATTTCTCTCTGAACTCTACTCTACCTTCTACCACGAGCATCTTACCCCTTAGCAGACTCCAGCTGATGCTGCCCGCAATACATTCCAGCACAGACTCTGTTCCCATATGTGTGACAGATTCCTGGGACGGACCATAGTTTAGTTTTTTTTTTTTGTGTTTGGTGTTTGTGTTTTTATTAAGCACTTAAATAATAAGCTATAAGACAGAAGAACTAACTGGTTTAAAATTATTACTACGTTTTCATGGAGTATCCCAATCGATTTGAATACGTTTACCGTACTATCTCTGTTTTCATGCAATTTTCAATACGTATTGAAAACGATTTGAATATAGAAGCTGAAGTTTCGAAAGTAACATGTTGGTCACCCTGTAGGCCTTAGCTATAAACAATGTTGAGTTTTCTTAATGAGACGCACGAAAACGTAATATTCTGGCTGTTAATGAAGAATGGTAATAATGACTTTCAGGAAAATAGGCCTACAAAATATTATGTATTACAACACGACTTTTCAACATACAAGTCGCCCTGGTTGGCAAGTTGGTATAGCGCTGGCCTTCTATGTCCAAGGTTGCGGGTTCGATCCCGGGTCAGGTCGATGGCATTTAAGTGTGCTTAAATGCGACATGCTCATGTCAGTAGATTTACTGGCATGTAAAAGAACTCCTGCGGGACAAAATTCCGGCACATCCGGCGACGCTGATATAACCTCTGCAGTTGTGAGCGTCGTTAAATAAAACATAATATTTATTCAACATACAAAATTGCGCTCGCTGTTGGTAAAACAGATGACACATGAAACAAGTGACGATCATTCACGCTCTTAGTGTATTGAAATCGTTTTGAATGCGATACCCGTTTTCATGCAACTCAATTCGTATTGAATACGATCCGACCCCATTTTTAGGTGTCCCGATCTTGAGACTCAGATCGTTTTGAATCCTCGTTTTCATGGAAGTTTCAATACGGTAAGCGTATTATAATCGATTTAATACTCCATGAAAACGTAGTAAATATGTTGAGTCATACTCCAATTCAAAATACTGTTAAAACACACTATTTTGATTGATTATTCATTATTAAATCTAGGTACTTCACAATCAATGAAGTATACACCAATCTGAGAATAATTTAAAAATTTTCTAAGTAAAATTTTGATTTAAAAAAATCTGATTTAAATCAAATAAAAATAATAGATTTTCATTTTATTAGTAAAAATAGTTACTTTTTTACACTTTGTCAGTAAAGAGTGGGGCAATTTAAGCAAACTTGTTTTAATTTGGAATTACACATTAATAAATAACATGGCGAAAATGAAGGCAGCAACAAATAATGCTTTATAGTATTGGATTTAGTTTGAAATGGAACGTTACGACTTACGTTATGAATTATGAATGAGTATAACACACAGTGATCCAGACTTAACAACCCTTTAATGGTTAATGAAACCAGTTCTTATTCTGTGAAGCTTCTTTAAGAAATAGAACCACCGCTCAAAATCCACAAGAGATTCATGAAAAACCATTAGGGTCTACAGAGCAAAAAGGTGTATGGCATAGATTAGGAGCCTTCGGTATCGGTGGGCCCTACATTTTTTTTAAATTCCTAATGCTGAAACAGTAACAATGAGTACAGAATGATATGCAAGAATGGTAGAGATTTCCTACCTTTCCCATATTTCAAGAGCTGCAAAATCATCCGGAAAACATGTGGTTTTTACTACACTTTTATGGATTATTCAAATCGATTTGAATTCGCTTACTGTACTGAATACCATCCCCCCCATCCCTGTTTTCATGCAACTTTCGACATACAGAGTGTCCATAAAATAAGTAACTATATACACTAACTATACACCCTGTATATTGAACACGATTTGAATACGTAGCTGAAGCTTCAGTTTTGAAAGTAGTTATGTTGCTTAACATGTCGTCGACATGTTGGTCATTCTGTAGGCCACAGCTATAAACAACGTTGTATTTTCTAAGTAACTGTTAATGAAGAGTAGTAGTAATGTCTTTTAGTAAGTTATAATGCAAAGTATTATGTATAATAATAATAATAATAATAATAATAATAATAATAATAATAATATGATTAGGCTAATTGGAAATGCACAGCCTTATCATAAAAATATGAGATGGGATTTAAGTTGAGGAAATCTCAATTATTATGTGAAACATCTATACCCGGTACCCAAATTAATGTAATAAAAATAGAGGATAAATTTCAGAACAAGATTGCCTTCCTTCCCCTCTTGCCCCAAAATTCCAGCCTTTACACACAAAATAAATTATTGGCACTGAAAAATGTCTTTTCGTAAACATAATAATGCGCATTCAACAAACAGACAAATCTGCTCTTTTTAGTATTCTAAGATATTGTTAGCAGTGAGGTAACCGTATACTGACTTTTTTTCAGATACAATATGCACATTTTTAATAGTGTAGTATATTTTACTTGATGTTCATGTATATGTCTAATCCAATATTTCCATGACTAATGTGTGGAAAGCCTCACAAAAACATGTTAATTTTGAATGAGTACACTCATCAGGACCAGATATCTATAGCCATGAACCCGTTAGCCCTCATATCTTGCTGTTAGTTAATCCTCCTGTATAAATTAACTCTTTGAATAGAGGAAATATTTTAACACGTGAAATTCGATTTGGCTATATTTAATCGAGCGCAAGCATGTGCAAAGAAATTCGCCATTATTTAGTTAAGTACTGTCAAAACTGGGCGGCCGGGTAGCTCAGTTGGTAGAGCAGCTAGCTACGGACTGGAAGGTCCGGGGTTCGATCCCAGGTGGTAACAGGATTTTTTTCTCGTTGCCAAACTTTCAGAGCGGCCCCGAGGTTCACTCAGCCTCCTATAAAATTGAGTACCGGGTCTTTCCCGGGGGTAAAAGGCGGTCAGAGCGTGGTGCCGACCACACCACCTCATTCTAGTGCCGAGGTCATGGAAAGCATGGGGCTCTACCACCATGCCCCCAAGTGCCTTCATGGCATGTTACGGGGATACCTTTACCTTTTTACTGTCAAGACTGGTTTTGTTGTGATGCTATAATAATAATAATAATAATAATAATAATAATAATAATAATAATAATAATAATAATATAAGCTATTCAAGTTTAAATAATTAATAAAATTATTACTACAACAATTCATATTACGAAAAATATAAGAAAGAATTTCAAATTATTATATTGTCATTACTGATTAATCTTACCTTGTTAGTAACTCAAGACCGGTAACTAGAATGTCTATAATTTTGAATTAAATTTTTATCTAGCCTACTTGTAAACAGCTCTAAGCAGTGGTGTCCGATGGAGGGAAATTTCCTACATTTCGGGGGAAAGCCGATGCCTTGAGGGAGAAATGAAATTTTTTTGTAAAAGATGGAATTTTTAGCATTTTCGATTTGTTCAGTTTCATTGTAAAATATTTTATTTGGCTAATTTTAAAGATACGATGACTAGGTATGATGCCATATCATTTAAATAATCCGCTCAACTAACCACTAACCTTGTCACATATCTCGGCTTAATATCACTTAAGCTATCCCCTCATTAACCTATCTAACCCATAAAGAACGTATGTGACAAGGTTAGTGGGTTAGTTGAGGGCATTATTTAAGTGATATGACATCATATCTTTCCATGTATCTTTAAAATTACCTTTATTTGTTATTCTTTAGCATTTTCAAACCAGATTTTAGAATTATGAATATTTAATATTGTTCGATTGTGTCAAATAATTTGGAGGGAGTTGGTCCGTAGAGAGAGAAACAGTAGTGACAATCAGGGAGGGGGAACTACTCAAGACGTCGTTTGAGTCGAAGTCTCAGACTTCGAGACTCGTGATCTGTCCTTACCGATGAGGCAAAACGGGTTTGCTTATCAGGTTTTTTTTATTAATCTTTCAATCCTTTATACTATGACTGGAGTTGGAAATTCGGGGAATTACCGAGCTCACAGTTGCAAAACATTACTTTTTTTTTCATATTGTGATTGCATGACTCAGTATTAGAGGCAGGCAGTCCAGTGACGTTCACTTTATCTACCGGTAATAAAATTAAGTGAAGTTGTAAATAGCATACAATTATTTCTGACAGTGAAGTAGCTAGGAGAGATCGAGGGAAATTTTACTTGTAAAAGGGAAATTTGAACCCATCTACGCGGGAAATTATTGAAATACAATCTGACAACACTGGCTGTATAAGTCAGATGGAAAACCTGAAGGCACATAATAGAGATTAGAGAATAGACATGGAGACCGCGTGGAAAACTTGTTTCCATGGTACCACGAGTGACGTCAGAGTAGTTTCATAACGTTACTATTTTTATTTCTTGTAGGCCTACTTCGAGCATATACTTTAAAGTTTATTAGCTTCAGTTAGTCCGTATTCCTTAATTTTTTACCTATTGAGTGAATATTTTGAAATCAGTTTGGGTCAACATTTATTAATAACGATGTAATTAATAATAAAGTTATTCTAAAATACCGGTATGTTATTAACAGTTATTATACTGAAGAGTCCACTGCAAGAATGATGGATGTCATTTGGAATACATTTTGCAGGAGAAGTAATTGAAAGTTTGAAATGCTTAGCGCTCAAAGCTTAACTGTGATTTTCCGATCATTACTGGACAATGACTATCAGTGTTAATGCCATATAACTCTGTATGTACATTCTATATGTCTTAAGCTACGCACTGACAGTCTTGGTTCATTTTCGACAAGAAAATGACATCCATCATTCTTGCAGTGGACTCTTCATATAATATTATGTACTCACGTAGATTTGTTGAAAATATCCTCCAATTTCGACAGCGAGAAAACAGCTTCAATCCCAATTAAAATGAGACTGAAATATCACTGTATACATTTAGCACCGCACTTTGCGAAGTTCAGGCAGGATGGAAAAACCGTCTAAACGTCACACGTGTTAGCTTGGTCCACTTCAATACATTTACAGTTTTCGTGACGTCTTAAAAACACTGCATACACAACCAACACAATGTTAAATATAGAAACTTGTCAAAACTTGTCCGAATCCAAACTTCTACCACACAATGCAAGAGTGTCACCAAACAATATGACACCTCTGCTGCAGATGTAACACTGTCACAACTCGTTTATCATGGACAAAAACACACGTGACGATAACAAAAAGCAGCTGTCCAAACGTGCGGTGTATCCTGTATGTACAAAGACACAAAACAGAGCTGTTTCAAATCGTTAGCCACATGATTTTTTCACCTACCGACAATTTTACTTTTGCTTATGGCTCTGGCCGCTGCCGTCATCGGATAGATGGTTCGCTACATGTTCACCTTCCGATGCACATTGTGAATTTCCTTGAAGGTCTCTCGCTACCTACTGTATACCTGCCCACACAATCAGCTGTCACGTATCTCTGTTACCAAACAGCCACGACACTGGACACTTATCGTTTCGCTGGCAAACAACTCCGCCACACGCTACCCAAGTCGCCTTCAGACTGGCGAAGTGAGACATATGCTATAATAGTTTGTATCTCTTCAGAGAGCGGGTAGAGTAAAAAAAGAAGCGAACGAAATCAAGTTTACAGCGTTCGTGAGTTTACGGTTTACTTCGTATTTCTTCGCCGAGGCACTAACTTCTCCACATTCTTCAGGTGCCTTAATTATGAATTCTGCCCGAGGTCACCGTGGGCCATCGTGGAGACGCTAAAGGCAACCTGTGTCCACTCCGTGTATATATGTAACCTCCTCGGGATGCCTAGGTTACATGACCCTTCCTTCGTCCATCAAACTGCCCGCGGGTGACGTCACGAAAGGTCAACAATTCCATATTGACGTCACATCAAATAATGGGTGTGTGCTTCTGTTTGTTATGGAGACCCGTGCCCGGTAGTTGTTCCTATACTGCATTGTCAACCCATCACATTCTTGTTCGGCGCGAAAGCATGGAAGCATGCTTTAAAAGTTCTACTCTATAAAAAAAAAAACATTATTCCCTGAATTTTTCAACTAAGGAAACTCTGTAACTAGCATTCAAAGAGTGTGGTACATAAAAGAAATAATCATCATTATCATCTTCTTCTTCTTCTACTACATCTGATTTAAGTGTATATAGGCCTATTTCAACCATAAATATTAGGGGGTCAGGTACAGCTTACAGCAGTAAATTTTTTGGAAATATTCAACATTTTTTCCTCCATTACTGTATTTTGTACAATAATGAAATTTGGTATGTGTAAAACACTGTCCTTCTGCTATATATAAAAAAAATATATTTTTACGATTTAAAAAAGTTATTTATATTTTTTTTTTTTCAAAATTCAAAATGGTGGCAGTTCACTGTGCAGTGATGAAGCGTTTCCATCATAACACACAAACTTCTCAACTTCATCTTCTCTCTCTTTTATTTTATTGCTGAAACTCATGTTTACAATATCATGCTCTTTCAACTACATTCCTTAATAAATAACATTTTTTTATTTCATGTTAGAAGAAAATACTGATATTTGACCATTTTTAAATGAATTTTTTTTTATCAGACAATCTATCAAAGTTAGAGAAGTGATTTTGCATCATTTTGTAGATATGGTATGCATAAATACACTCAAAAAATTTTATCACAGAATGTTGGATAGTTTTTTTAGTTATGTAGGAAAAACTTCATCACTGCACAGTGAACTGAATTTTGAAAAAAAAAAAAAAGTAAATAATTTTTTATCGTTAATTTTTTTTTCATATAACAGGAGGACAGTGTTTTACATATACTAATTTTCATTATTGTACAAGATACAGTAATGGAGGGAAAAAATGTTGAATACTTCGAAAATTCTACTGCTGTAAGCTGTACCTAACCCCTTAAGCACAAATAGCCCAGTGTGCACCTCATGAGCTAGAAATCAATCCAGAAGAGCGTAAACGAAACCATTTAGTATGCACCATAATAATAATAAGATAAATTTTCGCTTTTAGAATTCCACACAAAAGGACAATTTTGTATTATAAAAATAATAAGATATCTGAATTCACTTACAAATTCTACCATTTAACTGACTGTATAATTATAATTTGCGACACCGTAAAACGACGAATAAAAATACATTACATAATTCGTAATAAAATAAAATCCTTAAAAAAGTAAAAACCTCTCATCGAGGTTCTGGCTGATATGTACTGCACATATATTAGCAGACACATCTCACTACTGATGACACAATCGCCAAACATCTGCGTAATTAATTGTTTTGCAGGGATAAATATGTGGGGTGGAGCGCCATCTTGCATGAAGATTAAGTTTTCCATATCGTGATTCCTCAGTCTAGGGATGACGAAGTTCTGTATCATGCTGTAGTAGCGCTCCCCGTTTACTGTTACAGTCTGTCTTATTCCATTATTCTCCACACCTGTGGAGTAACGGTTAGCGCGTTTGGCCGCGAAACCAGGTGGCCCGGGTTCGATTCCCGGTCGAGGCAAGTTACCTGGTTGAGGTTTCATCCGGGGTTTTCCCTCAACCCAATATGAGCAAATGCTGGGTAACTTTCGGTGCTGGACCCCGGACTCATTTCACCGGCATTATCACCTTCATCTCATTCAGACGCTAGATAACCTAAGATGATGATAAAACATCATAAAATAACCTACTAAAAAATTAGTGGTGGAGTTAACACGCGTAATTGATGTTCGTTTTCCGACCAAAGTCATCAGTAGGTACGTTCCAACAATGTGGCCTCCGCGATCTCCAGATTTCAATCCGACCGACTTTTAGTTGTGGGATTATCTTAAAGAACGAGTTTTCCTGACACATCCAGCAATGCTACTGCAACTGAAAGATGCCATTTCGCAAGAAATTACCAATATTCAAAGAAATTGTCTGCAAAATGCTGTGCATGGTGTCGCAAACAGAATGCTGTAACGTTGAAAAAGATAACGGCGGACATTTTCCCAATGTTTTGTAAACCCCGTTGTTTGCCCAACACTGTGATGTTTTTTGTTTTTTCCTTATCTCAAATGCTATAATATTTATAGCGGTTTAAAGTTTGAACTGACTTGAAATATCCTATACTTCTAAATATGTAAAATATTTAATATACATCAAAATATATAGTCTAATATACATCAAAATATATTATACAAATATGTAACTTAAAACTTCGAAGTAAGGACCATTTTAGTGTATTTCGCAGACATTTTGTTTTCCTCTTAGTTAAACTAATATAGGAATATATTATGTACGAGTAATTATATAAAATCCGCGGTCTATTCATTAGCCACCAGCTTATCAATGTCTTGTTTGTTAAGTCGTAAGTATTGACACTTCTCTTAGCATGGTAAGTTACTAACATAGCTAGTTACTATTGAATGTTAACTAAAAAATGACGAAACAAATTGAAAAGAAAAAAACAACAGTTTGAATTTGAACAACAATGGACTGCAAACATTAGACAATTATAAGAAAGCAAACTGATTTTAATTATTTACCCAATGGACGTGCCATTGTTAACATATAGGATGCATCTGTGAATGATTGCTTCAAAAATTAATAATAAACATAATTTAAAAAATAATTCACTGATTTTTATCATAAAAATAATTTGGTTAAAGTCAGTGATTTATGTAATAAAAATCAAGTGACTAAAATCATTATTAAAATAATTCCATCTTGCTTAAATGCATTTAATTATCACCTGACAACTGATGTAATAAAATGTGCATAGAAGTGAATTGTTCTGCTCATTTTATTTTTTGTTCCATTTTGGGAGTATAGAATTTTTTTTTTTTTTTTTAATTTTTCTTGCATACCTGTAGATTTGTCACTAACATCAGGACAAAGAAACAATACAATAACTATTAGGCCTACAATGAGATAAATGTGACAATCAATAAGTCTCACAAAATCAAATGTTTTAAGCTCCAAACTTTTATGAACGAAAGTCTTGCAGAAAATGTTTCTAAAAAAGCAAATATTTTTGTATTTTACTACTAAATGCACATGATAGTAATAATTGTTAAAATTGTATAACGTTAAATTTCTATTCTTTACATCCTTTTAAAATACAATTAACCCTTTTAAATGCCGTGTTTAGTGAAGTTTTGTTTATGAGAGTGAATTTACAAAAATACAGCACTATTATATATATAAAAAATGAAATGTGATTGCCAGAAAAAACAGTACGTGATTGGGAATTTTGAATTTCAGATTCGAATTCAACGCACACGAATTAGTAAAAGTAACCTACTTTTATTTCTTGGTAAGAAAAAAAAGTCAGAATTTGTTGTTCAGTGATAATCAAACAAAAGTGTTCTTATAATTTTGAAACACCATGTACTTGGGCTCGCCATACACACACAAATTGTTGTTCTTGGTTGTCTAATGGATCTCATACCATCTTGTCTTGTCCCGACCATTGATTTTCTGTCGAACTAATTTAATTGTAATTTGCAATACTATTCTTGGTATGCATGTAAGATAGATATGGATTTAAATGAATTTAAATTACACATTTGAGGAGACTGTGATGAAGATCTGGGGTTTTAGAAAGACTGAAGACGATATTCAGACGATTGCTAATATGTTTATACTTGGGCGTACAGAAGAAGAAGAAGAAGAAGAAGAAGAAGAAGAAGCAGAAGAAGCAGAAGGAGGAGGAGAAGGAGTGTTTTGGTTTTCCAAATTATGTTTTAAAGTTATGGTGATGTAGAAATCTTGCATTAATTTGCCGTGGTATTGAAGTTTTTTTGGCACCAACTTCTTACGAACTCGATGTCAGGAAATGACAGATGGTTCGAGCGGTTTGGTGAACTATATACATTAGGCAACTTCTCTACCAATTATGTATAGCGGGTCGTGGAATGGACAGTTGCAGGCGCTAATGATCTGGAGGCATATTGCGGTTATGATTCACATAGCAAATTCAGTCATAAAGGAAAAAAAAAAAAAACAGTTATATTTGCAGAAGAGAAACTGTTCAGTCTGTTGTACCAGTCCACTGCCTACTTTCGGAAACGACCATGACGAATATTGCAACAGGATTTGTGGTGAATCACACATGACCTGCTTCTTGAAGTTTTATTTCAGGATACGCCGGAAGGAGGAGAGAAAAATATTTTGCAAACACGCGGTGCGTCGACGCATATAACTTGTAGGAGGACCAGCAGAAATAAAGACAGCCACAGGAACACAAAGGAATAAATTATGGAGGAATAGATGCAAGAGAGAAAGAGGAAAATAGAAGAAGGGAAAAGTAATGAAGAATAAAAACACAAGTAATGCAAGAGAATAAGCTGGAAGGAAGCATTAGCCTAAGAAAACGGAAGTCAGAAAGGAAGGAAGAAATGAAATTGGCAAGAAAATAATAGAGAATAGATATTTATTTTTTATTTACTAGAGTTTCCTCAAATTAGAGGCTGCCATTAGACAAAGCATATAAAACAATACAAGAGCAAATAGATGATGAAAGATAACAGAGTAAGGAAAAAAGTAACAAGTACACAAACAAACAATGGCTTAATTAAAAAATTAAAATACAAAAGAAAAATCAAAGAAAAGGAGTTGTAGCAAGTAAGAAACAAAGAAAATGAAATAAAAACAAGTATACAATGACAAATTGAAACAAAGGAATACAGGGTAAAGGAAGGAAATAAATAACCAAAAGAAGGAGTCACGCTAGATAGTAATGAAGCAAAATGGGAGAAAGAAGTAATGTTGAAAGAAAAATGAAATAAACATGTAAGAAAGAAAGTAATAATGTAAAAAATTAAGTAGGCAAGAAAGGGTATACAACATATTGAAAGAACTAAATGAATGAATTGTATTGTATTGTATTTATGTGGTACAGTCATTAAGTTCTAATACTGAGCGCATAGTGGCGTTGTGGTGCACTATAGCGCATAGGTGGCGCCATGGTATGATACCTTGTCAGTTAGTCTCTCGACCCAACAAGAGACAGTTGAGTGCATGCACTGTAAGCAGAACTACGGTCTTTGTTGTGACGGTGATTTGAATGCGCGCGTCGGAACTCGAGTATGTTGCAGTTTGAGCAACGGGCAAACGTCACGTTCTGTCAGAAATTAGGCGAAACTGCTATAACCGATCATAACTGGAGACGAAACATGGTGTTTCCTTTACGATCCGCAATTGAAGCGACAATCCGCCACCTGGAAAACGCCATTACTTCCACGACAGAAAAATCCGCAACAAGACAGGTCAAAAGGCAAGGTGATGCTTTAACAGTTTTTTTAATTCAAATGGAATTGTTCACATAGAATTCATCCCACAAGGTGCAACTGTAGACAAGATCCTGTACAAAGAGATTCTTGGCCGTTTAAGCAATTCAATTCGTCGTAAGCGTCCTGAGCTTTGGCATAGGAAGAATTGGCTGTTGCTACACGACAACGCCCCTGCACATCGCTCCATCCTTGTCCAAGAGGAACTTGCAAGGCAACAGGTCGCTGTTTTGCCACACCCTCCGTACTCACCTGATCTCGCACCATGCGATTTTTTTTCTCTTTCCCCTCATGAAATCAATCCTACGATGGCATAATTTTTATGCGGCCGAAAAGGTCATGACTGCCACAAGAGAAGCCGTACGGCATCTTCCTGCCAACATCTTTCAGCGGTGCTTCCAGCAGCTACACCAACGTTGGCAGACGTGCATAGCGGCCAACGGCGACTATATTGAGGGAGGATGTCGATCTGTTTAAGTGTACGCCGTATCACGCGGCATCTTCTGAGACATCCAGATTCTTGTGGGTGCCTACCCTTCAGGCGTCAGTGTCAGAACTTAATGACTGTACCACGTATTAACATTCCATGGTATTCATACATTGCTTCACAGCTAGAATATGGAACAAGTCAAAAAAGTTAATACTATTATAAAGTCCTAATTTATAGTCACAGTCTAGATGAAATATATATATATATATATATATATATATATATATATATATATATATATATATATATATATACAGACGAGGTTTAAAATATAGTCTACTAGTACAACACAAAGTTTTAGTATCAATTTCATGAAGCGTGATTGAATGTCATGAATTCACCTACAGAATAGAAGGCATGAGAAATTAGGTACTTCTTTAATTTGACCCTAAATAATCTTACGTTTTGAATTTCATTTTTTATATCGATAGGGAGGCTATTAAAAATTTTTACTGCCATATAACGCACTCCTTTTTGATAGCACGATAGACTTGTCGATGTATGAAAGTCATATTTGACGTTTATTTATGCTATGAGCTGTTGCATTAGTTACAAAGTTTTCACGATTACATACGAGGAAGATTATTAATGAAAAGATATACTGACAAGCCATGGGCATTATTTGTAGTTTTTTTAAAATAGTCCTACACGATTCCCTACATTTGGCACCTACTATTATTCTAATTAGGCCTACTCTTTTTTGTAATAGGAATATACTGTTACTAACTGTGGAATTTCCCCAGAACATTATTCCAAAACTCATTACCGAGTGGAAGTATGCAAAGTATATTGTTTTTAAGGTATTGATATTTACTATGTTTTGCATAAATCTAATAGCAAAACATGCTGAATTTAGTTTGGGGCTAATTTCTTTAATATGATTTTTCCAATTTAATGAATGTATAAACGAACGAACAATATATGTTTCATATACAGACAAAAGTCATTTCCTTCACTGTACTGTATTTTATCTCAACCTGTTTTTCGAACATTGAATCATGTAAATTAGCAAACACATGGTCAATAGAAACTGGACGTTTTATTTTTCTCCCTTGTCAGCTTGCAGAACATCTACGAATAAATGTTCGAGGGCTTTTATCGAAAGATGTTATTCTTAATTAAACATCGTTTGGTGGGATAAAGTCTTTCGGTGACTGGAAAGAAAATATATTTTATAACAGTTATATAAAACTATCTACTACCGACCATCTTGATTTATATGCAAGATATTCTCTTTGGAATTGTTGGACAACAAAGGTAGGTATAAAGAATTATGCAACTTAATGCCAATTGGCGATTGTATAGTCACTTCACATGGTTACAGTGTGTTATTTATGCGAGATTTGTATCATTTTGTTGACAATTTGGACAGTGGACTGCACAGTGAGGACATTCAGAGCCAGTTTTACGGGTTTGTTAATGAGACTATTGCAGAGTGCGCAGTTGTAATTCAAGGAACATGGCATTGCCTGAGTCCAGCTCGAGCCGCGGACTGATTCTGAGAACTCATACATTCTGTTCCCAAGGAAACCTCTCAGACTCCACTCATTTCAGTTAGCGCTTTTCACAAGCTAGATTATAAAGAAATACACGGAAGCTGGACATAAATTTAATTTAACAGATGATAAATAAACCTCACGAGACAGTGACGCCAGAACTAGCCGTAGCTTAGTCAGTCAGTTGGTGATATCTTCCAAAAAGATAAGTGTTTGATCCAGGGTAGATGCCATAAGATTTTTGGCGAATAAAGGGGTTGAACAGTCTGAAAGAATATAAAGTGAACGGTCGGAAGGAGTAAGACAGGAAATCCATTAAGGGGTCAGGTATAGCTCACAGCAGTGAAATTTTTGGAAATATTCAACATTTTTTCCCTCCATTATTGTATCTTGTACAATAATGAAAATTGGTATGTATAAAACACTGTCCTTCTGCTATATGAAAAAAATATTTTTACGATTTAAAAAATTATTTATATATATTTTTTTCGAAATTCAAAATTCACTGTGCAGTGATGAAGCGTTTTCCTCATAACTCATAAACTTGTTAACTTTTTATGTCCTCTCTCTTTTATTTTATTGCTGAAACTCATGTTTACAATATAATGCTCTTTCAACTACATTCCTTAATAATTTTTTTTAAATTTTGTGTTAGATATTTGACCATTTTTTAAAATGAATTTATTTTTTATCAGACAATCTATCAAAGATAGAGAAGCGATTTTGCATCATATTGTAGATATGACATGCATAAATACACACAAAAAAATTTCATCACAGAATGTTGGATACTTTTTGAGTTATGAGGGAAACGCTTCATCACTGCACAGTGAACTTTGAATTTTGAAAAAAAAAAAATAATAATAATTTTTTTTAAAATCGTAAAACATGTTTATCATATAGCAGAAGGACAGTGTTTTACACATACTAATTTTCATTATTGTACAAAATACAGTAATGGAGGGAAAAAAAGTTGAATATTTAAAAAATTTTACTCCTTTAAGCTGTACCTAACCCCTTAAAATCATGAGTACTGAAACAGACAAAGCCATTGATTTCATAGTGTAGGTATTCATTCATAGTTTTCCGCCCAAGGGCAAGTCTTTAACTGCAAACCCAGCATTCTCCAATCTTCCCTCTTTTTCGCCTTTCTCTTAGTCTCAGCATACGATCCGTGTATCTTAATGTATTGTCTATAATCTAATACCTTCTTCGGCCCCGAACTTTTCTCCCTTCACCATCCCTTCCAGTGGAGCAGAACAAGTGGATAGTTTCATATACTTGGGGTGTACTATAAGCAGTATCATGACCTGCTGCCATGAAGTCAAAAGGAGGATAGCAATGGCAAAGAAAGCTTTTAATAGAAAAATGAGCATCTTCTGTGAACCTCTGGAAAAAGAACTAAGGAAGAGACTAGTGAAGTGCTTTGTGTGGAGTGTGGTATTGTATGGGCCAGAAAAAATGGACATTAGGACGAAGTAAGGAGAAAATAATAAAAACATTTTAAATTTCGATGTGGAGAAGAATGGAGCGTGTGAAATGGACATACGGAATAATAAATGAAACTGTGATAAAAAGAGTATGTGAAGAAAGAATAATGCTGAAACTGATCAGGAAGAGAAAAAGGAATTAGCTGGGTCACTGGTTGAGAAGGTGATAATGAATGTGATTTTGATGATACAACGATGGTTGTTATTATAATTTTGGTGGTGATGGTGCTGGTTGTATTAATTAGTTAGGTACAGCTTACAGCAGTAAAATTTTTGGAAATGTTCAACATTTTTTTCCTCCATTATTGTATCTTGTACAATAATGAAAATTGGTATGTGTAAAACATTGTCCTTCTGCTATATGAAAAAAATATTTTTACGATTTAAAAAAAAATGTCTTTTTCAAAATTCAAAACGGTGACAGTTCACTGTGCAGTGATGAAGCGTTTCCCTCACAACTCATAAACTTGTTAACTTTTTCATGTTCTCTCTCTTTTATTTTATTTTTTATTTTTTATTTTATGCTGAAACTCATGTTTACAATATCGTGCTCTTTCAACTACATTCCTTAATAAATAATATATTTTTTTTTTATTTTGTGTTAGAAGAAAATACTGATATTTGGCCATTTCTTAAAATGAATTTATTTTTATCAGACAATCTATCAAAGGCAGAGAAGTGATCTTGTATCATATTGTAGATATGACGTGCACAAATGCACACAAAAAATTTCATCGCAGAATGTTGGATAGTTTCTTAGTTACGTGGGAAACGCTTCATTACTGCACAGTGAACTGAATTTGGGGGGGGGGGAGGAATGTAATTAATTTTTTAAATCGTAAAAATATATTTTTTCCTATAGCAGAAGGACTGTGTTTTACACATACTAATTTTCATTATTGTACAAGATACAGTAATGGAGGAAGAAAATGTTGAATATTTCCAAAATTTTACTCCTGAAAGCTGTACCTAACCCCTTAATGACCCTGGCAAGTGGTAGTGTTAGTGTTTGTGGTAGTAATTATTCTACGTGCAGGTTTAATAGTTTTCTTTGAAGAGTTCACTGGTCAAAAAGACCTAGAAGAAATCAAACATGGTGTTTTGCAGTTGCATGTGGAATATGTATTAACCGGCCTCGATGGGCGTGGTAGTGTGGTTGTACGGTTGCTTATGATACTTTGATGACGACGACGACGATGATGATGATGATGTAAATCAGTTAGAGGTGATTGTAAAAGTAATGCAATAATTCCATAGAAAGGAGTGATGTCTTTGGGAGTTTGACATTTTTTGTCGGAAGCACATATCCATATATCTCCTTCTACCGACAGGATGTGCGGAAGGTGAAACTCATTGTCTGCTACCAGCTGTAATGAAGATGAGGTTCCCATTACTTACAGAGATGTCAATGTGCTGTCACGCACCGGAGAAAAGCCAATAGGCCTACTCTGTCCGTGAATGACGGCCGACCTACTTGGCAGTATCCTGTTTATATTTAAATTCAATGGCACTCACACGAATTTTCTTTCTAGAAAGAGTTTATCAGCATTGTTATTGAATTTAATAAACACAAAAACACAACACAATCACAAGAACACAAGAAATACATCACATATGAAAACAAAAGCACACATAAGATCGCATCTTCATTCAGAAAGCAGAAATACAACGTAGCATACAGAACAGAAAACACACTACAAAGACATCTCAACACACAAACAACACAAACAAATAAATACAAATACAAAGGCGTATACAAACTCATATGTAATAATTGCGACAAGTTCTACATTGGACAAACAGACAGATCATTCCAAACACGCTACATAGAACACATTAAAGCAATAACCAGAGGACACAATACATCCACATACGCCGAACACATAACTAATGCTAACCATACATACAATAACATAAATACAGACATGGAAATCCTACACATACAACCCAAAAACCAAAAACTCAACACACTAGAACAATATGAAATATACACACACACACACACACACTAAAACATACCCTGATCAAATTCTCAACACACAGATCAATTTCAGAATACACACACTATTTGACTCCACTTTTCAACACGCAAACGCACCCCCACAACAGGCAGGGAAGTTCGAGATGACGCCGAGATCTAGTAGGCTCTGAGGATGGTGTGAAGAAGCACCGAAACAGCTGTAAGCCACAGTTGCTTATGTAATTTAACACGAGTAAGTTTGCCATCAGCCAGTCATTTAGATTTAGGATCACAAGGAAATACTCCAGATCTTACCAAACGCTGCTTCGGTATTCTCAGAGTCCTGTAACGGTTAGCATGTCTGACCGTGAAACGAGATGGCCCAGGTTCAAATCCTGATTGAGACAAGTTACCTGGTTGAGGTAATACACTTAAATCTCACAACAAATATTGTATTATTACATTTGTCCTCTTTCCATTACCTTAATTTTTGTATTGACGTTACATGCAATTATAGGGATTTCCTCAAATCGCCTGTCACTTTTTTATTTGCTGCTGAGTCTATATGACCACTAATATTGCTTTCTCAACAAGAAAGCAGTTATGCACATGTACAATGCGTTACCACGACAGCCAGTACCGTAAACAAATTGAGTTTACCTTTCATACCACGCATCACTTATTTTGCTGATGCGTGAACATGAAATGTTGTAAATTTTTCTCACTGCAGTTCATTTCGTCGCGTTTTACCATTAGGAATAGGTTTCATTTCATTATGTCCTCTAAAGAAGGCAGTTCAGAATTCAACATGTTTGGTTTGGCAACGTTATACCACAGTACGCTGTGGTTATACAGTGTACTCTACCGTATAGCCCATACCTGCACAAACAGCGCTCAACGAGCGCGCGCGCTCCTTCGGAGCGGGAGAGCTGTGTTTACCGCTCGCCGAATCGGAGAGGAAGATACGTCAGAATGACATAGACTTGCTACAGGTAGGGAAGAGGGAAACGACCACTCAGCTATCTACACGACATTTCACACAAGTTGAGAGGATGCGAAGACATTAGTTCCCCTTCTACTTGGCCTGAGTTCGTCAGCGACAGAGCAGTACGTGCACCCCCCAAGCTGTACACACAAGAAAATAAAATATTAAATAGCACATAAGTGAATATGAAATACAGCCCCACAGATGTTTGACAATTACATGTTTGAGTATATTTTAGTCTCTTTCTCACAATATTTTCAAGTAATAATTAATTAAATTAAGGAATCTTAGTTTGTACGTATTATGAAGTGAAGGGGGAGCGACACAGTGCAGATTGTCCCATTGTGCATGCTGTAGAGTAGCAACTAGCGGTGAAGAAAATATTTATCTTCTGCCCTCAGTAGATTTTAATGTGCCTGTTAGTAGTAACAGCAATAAATATGAAATAGAAACGCTTAGTATAGACTTTCGAAATATATTACGGTTAAAAATGGTTAATAATAAAATTTGTCACTGTCTTGTAAGTCAATTAGTCAAAAGTTTGTGAGATGAACAGTAGCATCTTCCCTTCGCTGATGGTAGAAAGTGTGAGTAAAGGGGAAAGGCCTATCAACCAAACTGAAATGGGGATTAGTGAAGTGCAGTGCGTATTCTCAGTAACTGTTTCACGTTGCTTATCGACTGCTACAGTACAGCATGGAGGAATCTAAAAGACGGAAAAGTGATCAGGCAAATTCTTTCAATGTTGCATGGAAAATGCTTATTTTTTCATAGCTGCTGGAGTAAATACTCAGTGCTTTATCTGCCACAACATTTTGAAAGGTAGAAAGAAACATAACATAATGCGTCATTACGAGTCCAGACATAAAGATACTAAAGATATTAATCTTCAACAATTTCAATATCTCTCTTCAGGGAAAAGGCCAACTCAATGTTGATATGTTGAATAAATTACGGGATTTCAGTCGTAAACTTACACTTTTCGTAAGTCAGTTTCGGGAAGGTAATATGGCTTACTTTTGAACGATAGAAACTGCTCGTGATGAAGCCATATTAAACGATTATGTGCAAATATTAATCGAAATTCAAAATGAATTTAATTCTAGGTTCCAAGATCTTGTCTCCACACCTGTGGAGTTAGCGCGTCTAGCCGACAAACCAGGTGGCCCGGGTGCAATTCCCGGTCGGGGCAAGTTACCTGGTTGAGGTTTTTCCGGGGTTTTCACTCAACTCAGTATGAGCAAACGCTGAGTAACTTTCGGTGTTGAACCCCGGATTCATTTCACCGGCATTATCACCTTCTTCTCATTCAGACGCTAAATAACATAAGCTGTTGATAAAGCGTCGTAAAATAACCTACTAAAAATCTTATCTTAATTGGAAAGAAGTTTAAAATTATCATAATAAATTCCTTCAACATCAGTTGAAACAATGTCATATAAGTTACAGGTGGGCCTGGTTGGCGCAGTTGGTATAGCGCTGGCCTTCTATGCCCGAGGTTGCGGGTTCGGGCCAGGTCGATTGCATTTAAGTGTGCTCATATAACCTCGGCAGTTGCGAGCGTCGTTAAATAAAACATAACATTTAACGATTTACAGCTCGGACTTATTGATCTTCAATGTGGCCTAAGGGCTAAAGATCTTTTGAATAGTACTACTTATTACTAGCCTGGTTGAGTTTTACAAGACTAAACATTAGCAATAATATCCAGGACTACACAGGCTGGCTGTGAAAATGATTGCTATGTTTGGCTCAACATTTATATTTGTGAGCAACTGTTTTCTATAATCAACATTAATAGAGGCAGGCATCGAACATCTGTAACTGATGTTTCATTACGATCAGTAGGCTACTGTTCCTTTCAGCTGCCAACAGCATAAAACCTCGTTTTCATGTACTGATAAATAAAAATATAACAAAATGATATTGTACATTTAAGTAGGTATACAATTTCTATTATTTCTGTAAAATAAATATGTCTGTATTTATTTATTTATTATTTTACTAATAATTGTAACATAAAATTAATTGTATTAATTATTAGTATTATTATTAATTGTATTTTTTATTAATTGTGTTTATTATTGTCTTTATTGAGTGTAATTAGTTACCACTGCCACCGGGTATATACCCATTGCAGTGTGAATACATACATACATACATACATACATACATACATACATACATACATACATACATACATACATACATACATACATACATACATAAAATATGAAATGTACAGAGAAACTTTAGCTCGCCCCTGAAAAAGTAGAACTCGTGCTCAGGGGCGGAATTATTAATTAATTAATAAATTCAAAATAGTTTTGCAAACACTGAACGGGAATTCATTTCATGAACCCTCGTACTAGTACTTCCTTTTGTGTACATTTTGTATGAGATCACCCCTTCTTCCAGTCCACCCTATACAGAGAGCAGCTAATATCTGCATTCCGCTCATGAGCTGTGAACCGGCTCGGAGAGCGCAAACCTTGTGCAGGCCTACCTGTCTCGTTGCCAAAGGCACTACATGCCTTAGTGGTAGGGTAGAGTAGAGCATTTGCTTTTTTTCGTATAGCCTACAAGTTAGGGAATTAACGTGACTTCAATATAGGCCTAAAGCATTTTAGCGAATTTATTTTAAACAAATATTCTTTTAATTAAGAGTGTATTTTAATATGTTGATATTTTATAAACAAATGTTCTTTTAGAGTTTTAAATACGTGTGTGTATTTTAACGTTTTAAGATTTTATAAACATGGGATTTTTAAATAATCAAAAGCAACAGAGAACAAGACATGGAAGCTTACAGTGAAACAAAACATGAGAAATAGAAACTTTTAAATGTTGATAAAACAGGATATCATGATCATGAAAACATTTTATCACTTTTAATTTTTAAAAAATCGTACTGTATTGAAAAGGAAAGGCTACTTGTGATATATCTGCAACGCCCTTAAGTTGATTAGGGAAGAAATTAAAGAAAATACTTTTTAGATTGTTTTTTCTGAAATTGATCTTTTCAAAGAGGCAATTTAAGAAAATTATGTAAAATGCTTCCTCCTCTTCCTTCTTTTATCGAAGAAGCGTTATAACATGTAATTTTGAATAATGGTTCAAGAAAACAAATTACATAATTTTCAACATAGTAAAGAAACTGAAATAATGCGAAAGGGATCAGATGTAGAAAAAGTATAGTCATCTTTGTGACATTCTGTTTTAAACGAAATCATATTAGGCCTATTATTATTATTATTATTATTATTATTATTATTATTATTATTATTATTATTATTATTATGAACATGAATATGAAAAAGGCTGTACACAGACACAAATTTACCAAAAACACTTCTTCGATATCAGAGGTGCTCACCCCGTAGGTTTCGTAAAAAACCTACCGTAACACAGCATCACAATACTTTTTCATTACACTTTTCAATGTGACAAAGAAGCAAGCCAGAATATTCGTGCCATGTTTTTTGCAGCATGATGCAATGACGTGTCATTGATTACTGTAGTAAAGTGTCGATTTGTAACTTAAACGTTAGGTATCAACATTTGCGTGAATTAGTAATAATGTCACAAATGTTTCAACACAGATCTCTGCCACGCATCATAATCTGCGCGTGATACATATTCAGGTTCACAGTTGCATCTTCGTGCCCTCTTCTGTTAGGTTGCAGTACTACCTATGCAATTAGTTTTGTTTAACATTAACTTATATGCCCTCTTCTGATAGATACCTCTTCCATGCTTGCATCATAGTGCCCTCTTTTGGTAAGCTATAGTACTCCGTTCCGTAAAGTTCTGTTGTTCTGAACCGGCAAGTTTGAACATTGCAAACATTTGTCTGAGTTTTAAAATATATATATACGGAAGTGCGAATGCACAGAAGGTAAATCAAATATACACATTCATAGGTAAAGTTATAAGACACGCTGCAGAAATTCTACATTGTGTACAATGACCTCGAAAGAAGTAGCACCAGTTTGTATGTTAATGGTCGCCTTCACTGTGGAGCCATGTTTATTCAGTATATAATTTTGCCATTCTATTTTCCAACGACATTTTGATTTTTCGTAATTTATTTCCAAAGAGTGGGTGAAGAAAGAATGATGCTAAAACTGATCAGAAAGAGAAAAAGGAATTAGTTTGGTCACTGGCTTGAGAAGAAACTGCCTACTGAAGGATGCACTGGAAGGAAGGTGAACGGGGTAAGATTTCAGGGCAGAAGAAGATATCAGATTATAGACGACATTAAGATATGCGGAGATTAAAAGAAAGGCAGACAATAGGAAAAATTGGAGAATGCAGGGTTTGCTGTGAAAGACCTGCCCTGAGGCAGAACACGTATGTATGTATGTATGTATGTATGTATGTATGTATGTATGTATGTATGTATGTATGTATGTATGTATGTATGTATGTATGTAATTTAGCTCCTTCCATGGTTGAACTTCACGAGTCGTCATTGATATTTTTTTTTACTTTTAGAAGAGTTGTCTTGAAGATATGAAGATAGTCCATAAAATGCGCGCACATAGAGAGATAAATACATTGCGAAAAGAACACTTTTTATATAAGTACAGTATATCTATTTCATTTTATTTCTCCCTCTGTGCAATGTCACAGTTTATGGTGAGGGGGGAAAGGGGATAGCAAAAGACTATAATGCCCGCCACTTGAAATTAAAGATCACTGATCAGCAGAGATACAGTATAATGAAACATTTGTATCTTGAAACATGGTGTAAAGTAATTATAGTAGTAACACAGTCTAGTATATAGTCACGAAGCTCAATACGTAGGGAATGTGAATCCATAAATATTTGCTAACCACTAGGATCGCTATTATTGCCTCATCACAGACAATGCGAAATAGTATCGGCACAGTCTATTGTTCCTAGTACCCTCAACAACTCAAGCTTCGTGACTATATACTAGACTGTGATAGTAGTAACACAGTCTACTATATACAGTCGCGAAGCTCAATATGTAGTAAAAATGCAAACATGGGTAGTTGCCCACCACTAAGATCGCTACCATCGCCTCATCATCGCAGATCTCTCTCCTGGCAGCCGACAAAATGTGTTACACTTTCGTTGTCGTGTTCTTTTGGAAAAATTAACACCTTCCTTCCATTATTGAAATATTAAATGCATAAAGTTAATTTATTATTTTAATGAAGTATATTAAATTCCACCATAAACTGGAAGATACCTGGAAGAAATAAGTTAATATAATTTTTGTTTGTGCAAAACAAACTGAAATTTACTATAATAGCTTCACTCATTCAAGATTATAGCGATAATTAACTATGAAACCAATAAATATTAATTTGCATTTCTCTTTACAACAATAATAATGGAAATATGAATTAATGGAGTAACTTACGTGTACCGGTACTTGTAGTGTAGGCTTAGGTAGTTAACAAAGTGGGATGAGGTTAAACAATAATAATCACACCAGAATTGGAAATAAAACGTGATCAATAAATTTTATTGTAACAGACTTTTTCTACGTCTCTAGTAAAGCAAGAAATAAAAATAACAACAAAATTAACAGCTATAATTAAAAACATATCCTTTGAAGAAAAAAGTAGGCCTAAGCAATAATAATCCCACCAGAATTGAAAATAAAACGTGATCAATAAATTTAATTAAAACAAACTTAATTTTTCTACGTCTTTAGTAAAATAACGCATAAAAATAATAACAAAATTAATAGCTACAATTAAAAATATATCCCCCGAAAAAAAAAAAGTAGACCTAACCTTTATTTCTCTTGAAATTTAGCAGCCTAAGTGACAGAACTTTAACCGGTATCTAATGTCCTTTCGGTTAGACTGAAATATTCCATTGTGAAATTTAAGGATATAATGTATTCTAACAGTCACAAAGAACTTCAAATTAACAGTTTTGTTTCTGCACAGCATTCTTGTGGAAACCCAGGAACCTTTCTGAATCTTTCGGAAATCGGAAAAAGGATAACTCTGGCCTCTTTCTCTTACTGTTGCTACAATTTATAGCACTACAAACGTCTCCTCCTTGTCCCATATTATTATTATTCCAATTATTATATTTTAGCCATTAACATTTTCATTATAACCAATAACGAACATTTCACAAGCATCAATGTGAAATACGCAACGAGCTAGCACTCGATAGAAGTAAGACACAGTCCAAAGTCGACCATGGACAGTCTATTGTTTCTAGTTGCTAACCGCCTGGAGCGCTTTATCACGAGATATGCAAAAAAACACCTCAAGCTTCGCGACTGTATATAGTAGACTGTGGTAGTAAACTAATAACTCCAAATGTATGTTTGTAAATTATTGTATTAATATGACCTGATATTCAGACTGCAGATATTTTATAATTTTGAGGGCGAAATTAGAATATTAATCGAGAAAGAAGATAACAAGACTAATAGACGTTGAATTTCCCGTCGATATTTATGAAAATTTACATACAAGGACAACAATTGAAAACCTAGTTGGTAATTCTGTTCTGAACAAACGAAGGAGCCAAAACTGTTTTAATAATATGCAATTAAAACAAATGATATCATGGATACTCTTTCAATTATTGCAAAAAATGAGCACTGAAAACAAGATTTTATAATATCAAAAGTTTTACGTTAGGCTACACAATACATATTGATTATTCTGTCGCAGACGGAAGCAACATACAAGTTTTCATTTAGATCACTGCGGGGAAAGAAAAAAGACTACTTAATTTTGTTTCAGATGAAAGTAAATCTGTTACATTTTCCACGAGTTTTGTTCTCGAGATACTTTAGTGATAAATCTTCTCCAGTCATGCCTATTTACAATGGTATGGCACGTAGAATATTTGATTCTCGTGGATTTCCGACATTGGAGGTAAGTTAGCATCTTTTAGCACAAACAAGACAGACAGTTACGCAGTAGGCCAAAATTATTATGTTTGTAGAGGAGGTATAATATTGTGACTTGTTAGTAATGTCAATCTGGCACTTCACACTGGTTTGCCTGAACCAGTTGTTAAAATTTCTTACATTCCCAGAACCATTTGTTGAAATGATAATTTTTGCCAACTGCATTTTTTTAAATTAATTTGTGAATGTGTGAACTTTATACGGTAGATATTTCTTTACAATTGCGTTATATAGGCCTAATTGTATTATTACATCTTGTGGAATAGTTTAGTTTTTGTAACATTACAATTTTTAATTTCACATCTGTCACGTATTTCTGCAGTTATACAAAAGGTCAATATTAAGCATTGCTAAAAGATTACCGTATACATCTTGATTACACAACTTTTAACACTATGTCACTTCGGAATATGTATTATAATGTCTTTCTCGTGTTAAATTTTGCCGTACCTGGTTAACATGTTTTGGCCTGTTATTAACCTTCTTCAGAACTGGTTGTTGCTGGTCTTGGCGCCATTTGTTTTGTTTCCTGTGGGGGTGTGTTTGTGTAATGTAATGTGGAGTCAAAGAGTGTGTGTGTTCTGAAATTGAGTTGTCTGTTGAGAATTTCTTTTGGAAATATACAGACACACAAAAACACATCTAAAAGAAATTCTCAACACACAACTCAATTTCAGAACACACACGTGCTTTGACTCCACATTACACTACATAAACACACCTCCACAGGAAACAAAACAAAAGGCACCAAGACCAGCAACAACCAGTTCTGAAGAAGGCCAATAACAGACCGAAACATGTTAACCAGGTACGGTAAAATTTAACACGAGAAAGACATATAATACATATTCCGAAGCTAAAAAATTGTTCAGGATTGAACAATGAAGTCCTTATCTTTCTTGTTTTTCAGGATCTATTAATATAATACTAGAATTTTAAGTACAATTTTTCAATGCTGGACGAACAAAATTCAAAACTTATTTGCCATGTCCTTCTTTCATGACGATACCAGAACCTGCACCTGGCTTTACATTTGAGTGCTAACCTCATTGAAGATTTAACAGCTCACAGTCACTATTGTTACATAGTGTGATGAACGTTCACTATTGAATTAATATGATCTTATTTGCATTTTAGGTGGACTTGATAACTGATCAAGGTTTATTTAGAGCAGGTGTTCCATCTGGTAAAAGTACAGGAATTCACGAGGCTGTGGAACTCAGGGATGGGGATAAATGCAGATATATGGGAAAGGATGTTTCCAAAGCAATTCACAATGTCAATAAAATCATCATTCCAGAGCTTCTGAAAAAGGTAATTCCAGAAACTGCTTCCACGGGATAGCAGACGTACTACTGGAAGCTTAAAAGATTGTAAATCTAAGGAATGTGACCACTGACAGTCAGGAATGCTGTGAGATTCAGTGATATCTGCCATCCTAAAAACATCTTTTTTTTTTTTTTTTTAGTTGGTTATTTAACGACGCTGTATCAACTACTAGGTTATTTAGCGTCGATGAGATTGGTGATAGCGAGATGATATTTGGCGAGATGAGGCCGAGGATTCGCCATGGATTACCTTGCATTCACATTACGGTTGGGGAAAACCTCGGAAAAAACCCAACCTGGTAATCAGCCCAAGCGGGGATCGAACCCGCGCCCGAACGCACTAAAAACATGGTGTCATATCTTCAAGGGAGCGTTTAATTTATGACAGCAAATGTCGCTTGTTAACTGATAACTAGGGCTAGGATTTTGATGACCTATAAATCATGGAAAAAATGTCCTAAAAACAATGTATTTATCACCTAAAAATCTTTCAAAAATGCCCTAAAAATTTATCTTACATAATTGGCTTAGTAGGAAAAGAGGTTTTGTACTACTTAATATTTAGATTAGTAATTAAATTAAATTTTATATAATTTTTTCTAAGGAGTACACTTTAATTAATTATTTTATCTGATGTAGTTTCCATGTATGATCGTTCACCTCTGCGTCGGCACGTGAACGTGAGGTCAGCAGTCAGCTGGTCGGTCTTGGCCCTTCATGGGCTGTAGCGCCATGGATTTACTTTACTTTTAGTTTCCATGTAGTCTACCACAAGGCCACTCTTATCCGGAATTAGCAGGTATTGAGGAGTCTATATTGAAGGATGGTTGGACTGATCCATTACGTGGGGTGTACTACGTTAAAATGGCAATATTTGTGTAAATACTAAAGCAGCTATGTTTCTGGCTTACTAGAAAAAAGATGCAATTTCATGAAAATCCTAGCCCTACTGATAACTATAACGAATTAATAATAAGGAAAATAAGAGTGCAGCTATTTCTGCAGGGAGACAGCAAGATACTGATACCCCAGCAAAGTGGGTTGGAGAACATCATCCTCTCTCTCCACTTCATCACAAACTTGCATTTTAACCTGATAATGTCATATCCAAGCATTGTATACTGATCTCTTGTTTAATGAACTGTCCAAAGACAGGATTGAACCTCGTGATACCAATGAGGCATTACTCATGAGGCAACTAAGCCAGAAGATAATGGATGACTAGTTCCTTTCTCTTTCTATTGCTTACATTGCTGACTAGTAACATATTACACTAATCAGACTTCAGATGTATACAAACAATTGTTCTTCCTATCGTCAAGTGAGATGTACTACCTGATAATAGATGTACATATCAGCCAGAGTCTCAGTGAGAGGTAAACTGGTCTCTTAGAAATAAATAGGCCTAATAAATTGTTAAGTTTTGTAAGACTACAAATTTTAAGTCCTTATACTTCTGTTAAGTTTTGGCAAGGAACATTTATATAATTAAAATTCATCTGTGTGGCATATAAATAAATAAACAAACAAACAAACAAATCAAATTTGTTTAGATGTAGCCCTTCTTGTCTTGAAAGGGTCTGTAGAATATGTAATTTATACATTATGAAATAGATCAAACTATATAGTCCTATAATCATTATTTTTATCATACTATCATGTTGGTGTTTGTTGTTTAGTTAACTGTCCGAAGACCACATAAGTGACACCAATAAGACATCATTCGTGAGGTAACTAATCCAGGAGATAATGGGGAATTTTGGCCAGTTCCTTTTCCCTCCATTGCATAGGCCTACATCGCTGAGTAGCTATATTTACACTAGTCAGACATTTTTATTTTATTTTATTGGGTTATTTTACGACGCTGTATCAACATCTAGGTTATTTAGCGTCTGAATGAAATGAAGGTGATAATGCCAGTGAAATGAGTCCGGGGTCCAGCACCGAAGGTTACCCAGCATTTGCTTGTATTGGGTTGAGGGAAAACCCTGGAAAAACCTCAATCAGGTAACTTGCCCCAACCGGATAGTTAGACTTCAGATGTATACAAATAATATTGTTCTTTCTCTGACACATAATGTCAAGTGAGACGTACTGCCTGATAATAGATGTACAAATCATTATACCGGTATGTATTTAGTTTTGTTAATTTTTCTACAATTTGTAATTATCAAATAAATTTATCCTTTGTTACTGTTGCAACCATTGTATAAAGAACTTAAAATTTTATGTAGTATTTTTTGTCATTTAGGCAGTCTGTTATGGCAGAAAGAATGTTAAATTATTTAATTAAATAAATGATTAATTAAGCAAATATATAATTAAATGAATAAGTAGAAAAGCAAATAAATAAATGGTTGAATAATTGAATAAAGAAAGAAAGAAACAAATAAATAAGTAAATAAATAAATTAGTTAATTAATGAAAAGAAATAAAGAATGAAACAGATATACATTATATTGTATTACAAATAAAATATTTAAATAATTTTCAACAATCCTTTTCAATGCGCTTTTTCAGAGGAAGATGAGAAAGGAGGAAGAGAAAGCAAGCCATCCTCTGTTCTGGGAAATAACAAATCACATACTAGAATAAATAGGCTCTAATGCATGTCATTTTTCCCAACATCTTATCTGTGACTGTCACAACATGAAATTGTATGTAGTACTTACAGTCTATATAGAAAATGAATTATTACAGAATTTTGAAGCATCACAGCAGAAAGAGATTGACGACTTCTTGATAGATCTTGATGGCACTCCAAACAAGTCGAAACTTGGTGCTAATGCAATTCTTGGTGTGTCTTTGGCAGTGTGCAAAGCAGGAGCAGCCAAGAGGTGCATACCTCTTTACAGGTAGCTTCCTATAATGTTTTTGAACTCACTACATATTATGGTTATTAAATCCTTCCTGTAATACATTTTGACACTCTTTGAGTTATTACTTCGTGAATGATATTCAATTTCGAATTTCATATAATTCAGTTAATTGCTAGGCTACCATGTACACCATTGTTTTAACAACTGCTTGATTGTTGTTTGTTAGCAGGGACAAAGACTGGCCACCAGAATTTGTCATGTATATTAAAGAAAATGAAATTTAATGTGTATCTATCAGTTACTTAATGTGTTATTAGGTAATAAGTATTAAAGAGTTCATTCTTGTACAAGAAATGGAATTTTATTAACACAATGTTTTTGAGGGTACTAGTAAGTAACTTCACGATTTCTCCCCATCTCGGTCAGAAACACGGGAACAAACTGATATTTCCCATCAAGTACGCCTACCTGAAGTAGTTCTCAACTTCTCAAAAATGTAGAAATACACCCCATTCAGTGTTTAATCTCACATTTATTTTTGCTTTATCTCCACCTCATCTGAATTGTGTTAACATTGCCGGCCTGGACAATTGCCCTCGGGTCACTGTACGTGCTGATTAGGAAACTGGAAAACCAATGGTGACATTGGTCGTGGAGGCGAAGGGGAAACCCAAGAGAATAATCAAAGTTCACGCAGTCATGTCTTCCATTACTCTTGCAGCTAATAATAACTTAAAAACAAACGCATTTCTAAATAAACGGCATGTTCCAAAGGTTCAGGAAAACCCAGTCGTTGACGGTCCTGCAGGTCATAAAAGAGAATAATATAATTTCGGATTAATGTACCTTTCCAAATGATTTCTCATTCCTCTGCAGCCAATATCTTTAAAATGAATATATGTCTTAAAATTACATTTTAACAAAAATGCCATTTTTTTGTTTTTATCCTAAACATGAAGATTTTCGCTGACGCGGTCAATTTTCGTTGAAATTCGCTACAAAATTACAGCCATAAATCAGTCACATTTGTGATAAATCGTGCATATACTTCTTGCTGCATCTCTCCATTAAATTTCGCTTTTATCACTAATAAAAAAAAAAAGCCACGGGTACCACTAATTGAAGTTTTGAAGAAAGTGGGATCTTCTTAGTTATATTTCTTAGCCGCCGTTAGGTGTTTCACAAACTTTCTTAATATTGATTTGAGAATCAAATTATTTAATACAAGGCTGGCAACACTACAAAGCAGTCATCTATCATTTGTGTTCAAGCTCCTTGGATCTGACTGTGCTTTTCTTTGCTATGCTATAAACATCAACACAATGTTACATCTATAAGGGGAAATTTGGCTTAGTTTCTTTTATGCATTTGGCCAACATTAGTCATCTGGCTAATAAATATGAAAAATAACAATTTTGGCTTACTTCCTTTTTAAAAGTGCAGTTCATCTTTGTTGTATTAGTAGGGTATTTAAACATTAGACTATTATTGAAGAGTAGAGTTGAATTCATTTTGTAGTAATTTGACGAACATACTCATTAACCTCGATTTTCAGCATTCTATTCTCTTTAAGAAAGATTATTGGAACTGTAATATAATTTGTGTATTTTTTTCAACTTCTAATCAGAAATAAATATGAGCATTAATATAATGTAACATTGTTGCACAGACATATTGGCGACTTGGCAGGAATTAGAGACTTAATTATGCCGGTTCCTTGTTTTAACGTCATCAATGGTGGATCACATGCTGGAAATAAGTTGGCTATCCAGGAATTCATGATTTTGCCTACTGGTGAGTAAACATGATAATGTAGTATGTGTGTATAAAACAAATCAATTTCAGCAAAAAGATGAAATTTCAGAAGAGAAAATTATAGATGAGTAATAATTATAGATTCTCATTGCGGTAAGGGAAAAAAAATCATTACAGTTATTTTTTTACTTGGTTATTTAACAATGCCGTATTAACTATTAGGTTATTTAGCATCGATGGGACTGGTGATAGCGAGATGGTATTTGGCGATGAGGCCGAGGATTCGCCACAGATTACCTGACATTCGCCTTATGGTTGGAGAAAACCTCGGAAAAAACCCAACACTGTATCTCGAAGTGCATGAATTGTTAGAAGAAGAGGACTAGTCACTTGACAAGTCGTATTTTTCAACTTAACATTAGAATTCTACAATGTTTCACGCAAGTGACAACTTTCATTTTTACATTAAACGATGAAGTGTCGCTCATATAATATGGGAGCACTCTTAATTCCGATATCCCAAAATTTATGACAAATCCCTTTTTGATCTCAGCTCCTCAATTAGTGGGGTACATTAACACTTATGCTTCAATAATAATTCTTTTAATTGGATATTGACCAGGGGCGTATTTTGCGGGCTACCGGCGGTAGCCCAAGGAAATTACAAAAGAAAACGTTTATAATATAACATAATGTAATAATTTTGTATTATTAGTTTTACCATAGTAATTAAAATTAAAGTAATTGTTAGATATATTTTGTGTAATAATAGGGTCAGCGGTAGCCCAAACCCTTTAACCAGTATATGCCACTGATATTCACAGATTCTGTAATTTGAAGCAGTGAGGTTTCATATAATTCACCCCTGAATAGAAACATCAGAGTATTTGGAATAGTTTATGGCCGACAGTCAAGTATAGTGAATCTAAAGCTGTTTGACTGATAACAGTGGCGGTTCCTCGGGGGAGGGAAGGGAGGAACATCCTCCTCACATTTTTCTTCTTTTGAAAGTAAATGCCAAATAAAATATGTGCCTTGAAATTCAAGAAAGATTCGATAATTTTTAAGTTCACAGCTATAAGAAAACCTCGGTTGATCGAGTTTTAAACGATGCGGGCTCATATGCTACTAGAAAACTGTGAGAAAGATGCGAGATTGTTTGTGTGGAGGAAAGTCAATCCATTCCTCCTTTACTGCAGTTAGCACACATAGACAACAGCGCACTAGCGGCCAGAGAAAGAAGCAGAGTTTTAAAGCGAGTAAATGAACGGAGAGGGAGGAGATCCTCCTCTGAATCCTGCATGGGCCGGAAATAGAAACCGACTGGTCTTGCAGCAAGCTCGCTACCGCTGCCATCTAACGATCTTGAATTCAACCAGACTATAACACATCTAGGAGGAGGCACAATAAAAACAGTTTTAAAGCAACGCTATGAAAGACACCATATAAACTTTTTTCAAAATTATAAATCAAAAATATTATTCATTGCACTTTATATAAGGTACTATTCATGGTTTGAAACTTTCAAGGATATTTGAAAGTTAAAGTTGGGTTTATACAAAACAAAGAGGAAGTAGTTCTACATTAGTATCACAGATCTTTTTGGCCCTGAAATTCACTTCCATTCATTGCGTACTAGACAGGGCAACAGCCAAGTTGTCAGTTTTGTACAAATATATTTGAAATTGAAAGTAGGTACTCCAAACTACATTATTTTTAACACAAAAAAATAATTGGCCACCAGCAACTTTTAACAATAATAGTAGTATGACTTTACAAGAACTGATATTCTTCAAAAGCATGTGATACTGAACTTTTAAAATGTACATGTGATAACACAGATCACGTGGGTGGGTGCAGTGTTCTCGCTTTCCTCAGATTATTTTCTATTCCCATTTCCGCGGTTCCAATTTTAGTAGCTATAGTCTCTTCCAACACGTGTGATGCTGTAGTGTGCTCGAAAAATGCTGCGAGGTGAATTTCCTTATAATTGTTAATTTGTGCAATTATTCAACAATGAATGGAAGTGAAAATATTATATATTTTGGAAAATTTAGGAAACTCAGTTTACAAGATCAGATTATTGCTATACAGAAGGAAAGGCCAACCCCAACACTACCTGGTCTTACATGTATGCATGTTGGCTAATTTGTAGCATGTTTCATTCAAGAAGGTGTCATTTCGTCCTGTTACCTTCTTTCCTCCTCTTAAGAAATACGCAGGAGCCACCACTGACTGATAACCAAATTAAAGATTAATTGTTGAAACAAGAAATTGAATTGGTTCCCAAAAAAAAAAAATAAAATAAAATTCCTGTTTAATAAGATGGCACTGGAGTAAAAGTGGTCGTTTCTACAGACTTAAGTGTATTTGTTAATTTGTTTGTTTGTTCAACTGTCTTCTTTAGTGAAATAGTGTGGGTGTTTATAACTTTCATCTATATATACATATATTGTTTCACAGGTGCTAGTAGTTTCCAGGAGGCCATGAAGATGGGCACTGAAGTGTATCACCATTTGAAGTCAATAATCAAAGCAAAATATGGTCTTGATGCCACAGCTGTTGGTGATGAAGGGGGTTTTGCTCCTGGCATTCAGGATGCCAAGGATGGCTTCGCTCTTCTTTTACATGCAATTGAAAAAGCAGGATATAAAGGCAAGGTAGACATTGCTGTGGATTGTGCAGCTTCAGAGTTCTTCAGGTGAACATCTCATTTACTTGAAATGTGTTAGAACTTCTATAAAAGACGAAGTGAATGAATGGTATGAGAAATATACCAGTATTTAAATAATTTCGTACAACCTTATCCTACTACAATAGAGCCTCTTTTATTCATGGTAATGAAGGGAGTGGGCTGAACGGTTAATCGAAAAAATCAGATAATCAGTACCATAAAAGATTTTCATAAATTTAGTGAATAATAGGCCTACTTACACTTTCGTAATTTTCTCCATGGTCTTGTATTTAACACGCTAGGTAGAGGATCAGAAGTTCACTAATTTAAATATGGTTGTCAACATCGGATTTTTAAGGGAAAGGAAACTCCTTGTAATGGCTGTCTGTGGAAAGATAGGAATAGTAGACGTCTCATGTTGTAGATTTACATACTTTATACACTTCAATCTCGTATTCTAATGCGAGATGAGCCACAGTTTCTCTTACACCAAACCACTCAATTATTTAGGCCTACAATTTTTCTTTCGATACATAGCACAACAAGATTTGTTTTGACACCTGTAGAAAACTTTTTATATAGAAGTTATACATTATGACAACTCGAACAGTAGACCATACTGTGTAAGGGTAAAGGCTTGTAATAACACTCTCTAGAAAAACTAACATGCTAATACAATGTACAGTACTTAATATATTTCTGGGGGGGGGGGGGGAAGACGGATAATCCAACAATTGGTTAATAGGGTCACGGATAATCGGGGTTCTACTGTACATAATCCAGTGTTTCTTGATCAATGGAATGCAGAGCTTTATTTTTAAATATTCACTGCTGACCACAACAAAATTCTCAATTCCATCAGCACCCTTTAACCAACTTGAATTGATAGGCCTTAACTTTGCCACAGGTGTTCCAGAATAGAGTGCTAGGAATAATGATTGGAGATGCAAACATTTGATGTTTCATTAGATGCTTTCACCTAAAATCTATCCCCATTTCATCCATGCCAGAGTCTGCCTGGGTGGCGCAGTTGGTATAGCGCTGGCCCTTCTGTGCCCGAGGTTGCGGGTTCGATCCCTGACCAGGTTGATGGCATTTAAGTGTGCTTAAATGCGATAAATTCTTGTCAGTAAATTTACTGACATGTAAAAGAACTCCTGCAGGACAAAATTCTGGCACACTGGCTACTCTGATATAACAGCAGTTGTAAGTGTCGTTAAATAAAACATAATATAAATATCCATGCCTGATGCACTGCCTAACTTTCGTGACTGCATGTGGGCAGACTATCCTTTTTCATAATCAGAGATGCTACTTCATTCTGGGAAGACTGACAGTGCTGGACTCAGCACCTGGCTTACCTGCCAAGGATGATGCTACCAGTGACTGATGCACTTAAACTTTAAATCGAGGACAGCCAGTTTCTCTCTGCTCCAGTACTTACCACATTCCTTCCTTACACTGGTTACCACTACCATTCCTAAATGTTTTTTTTTTTTCTAATTTAATGCGTGTGTGTGAACAAGTTCATACAGTACCTGTATTGAGAAGTCATTTTGCATCTTTTGTTTGGGAATGTGTGAATACATTTATATATGTGCCCTACATATAGTCAATTTTCAAGCCAGTAGAAGGAGCAATAACTAACTTATCAGTTTTATTTCTGTGAGTCTACTCTACAATGGATGTGCTGATATACAACTGGCGTAGCTCAGACAGTAGTGCATTTGCCTGCTGAAATCCATAGCGGAGCGGAGTTTGTGGTGAGCTTACAGTGGACCATAATACAGTTTGGATTACTTGTTTTTGTGTCAGCTTAGACGATGTTGCAAGACCAGGAAGACCGAAAACATCAACACATGAACAAAGTGTGAAACTTGTGATGGATGCTCTTCAAGAAGATCGTCGAGGAACTTTCAGAAGCTAAGGGGATTTCACCAAATTTAGTATTCCGTATTTTGGCAAAGAATTTGAAGAAAAGAAAAATTTTTGCCCGATGGTTCCCTTACTTCTTGACTGCTGAGCAAAAGCAGAAACGCCTGGACATTTCAAACTTGCTGACAGGACCATCACGAAAACGAGTACAGTACCCCAACGAGAAACCGTATTATGGTCCATTATAAATTCATCACAAACTCCACTCAAAGCATTGTGGAAGTATAGATTTTTATGGTGGGGTTTTGCCACGTAAAGATCCGATCTTTGGTCTTTAATCATCACAGTACTTGAGACACGTGCAGGCTCCATTTCTAGCTCTCGTTACCTAAACATAGAATATTTTATGGACGAAACAAACACACATGTTTCTTGCTAAATCCTTCAACTTCAACTGGCGCAATTTTCATTGGTGTTGTATCATTCACTTCACAGTTCTACCAACCTGTGCATTAATTATGAAATGACCCTCATATAATTTTTTCTTTTAATAGTTTAAACATTTTTCTTAATCTTGGATGTGCTCTTTCAAAACAGTATGCCATATGTCAAAATTGACTAAACATAACTAAAGTAGACAGTTCTTATAACATCCATAATAACTATTTTTATAACAGATTTGGCTAAGTTTATTACTTAAATGCCAAATATGATATTTCTGTGTATTTGGGATCAACAATTCAACACTTAACATTTTTGTATTACTGTATCTCAATTTTACTACACAGTTATTAATCATTTTAGTCTTATCTTATTATTTAAATTAATTACCGTACAAATCAATGCTATGTTAATAATTTGATGTGTTGAATGTTATCTATTGAGTTAATACGTCAATTTTGGAGTTTACATATATTTTCCACAAGTCAGGATAAAATCTTGATGATTCTTCACTAGAAACCAAAGTACTATTAGGCCTACATTTTATTTCTTGGTTGATCCCAGAGCAAATAGGAGGATTACTTTCCAATAGGCTACATCAAAACATAAACATAATGTTTATACACTGTTGTAGTGCTGGTAATGTATTAATTAACTTTAATATTTACTAGGGATGGAAAGTATGACCTAGATTTTAAGAATCCTAATTCCGACAAATCCAAATGGCTAAACGCGCAACAGATGACAGCCTTGTATATGGATTTCGTAAAGAAATTTAATCTTGTGTTCATTGAAGATCCATTTGAGCAAGATGATTGGAATGCATGGACTAATATGACTGCTCAAACCGACCTTGAGGTAAAACTAACTTATGAAATATGTTTATCTTATATATGCGTAATGAACTATTTGGTTACAGGCAAAATTTACTGGCCATTTTTCGTCCATGTCAAAATTTGGAGGGTTTGTAAAATGGATCCATATAGGTGGCCCAACTGCACACTGGTTCGTACCACATTCTATGTGCAGTCCATACCACATCTGGGGCTATTCTCTGTATGACATCTGTGGAATTATTGTAGTCACCAGCATAGCTCAGAAAATAATCGCTTTTGTTTACTGATTCGCAATTACACTTAGGCATGGGTTCGATTCCTGGTTGGATTTTTTCCAAGGTTTTCTCCAAGTGTAAGGCGCAAATCAGGTAATCATACAGTGAATATTCGGGTTGACACACAGATGTATTGCTTTAACAAAAATCTTTATTATTAAATTGGTTCAAGTCACAATTTATTTGCAAAGTTACATTTGAAACGCTTGGTTCAGATCAGAATTCCAAAGGAAAAGACAGCTAAAATTGTTCTATTAAGTATAGACTGGAAGAGATTCATAATTTCCCTAATGATGGTAAAGTTATTTTCTGCTAACCCTTCTCAGAAGAGGTATGTAGGAATTTTTATTTTAATTTTTCTGTGGTTAATTTGTGAAGTTCATTGTTACAATTAACAGATAAATGTTTAAACATTAAAAATGTAAGTAAAAAAGAGATATCTTTTCAGTGTAGAATCCTTGGTGAGTTTTCAATAATATAATATTGCCATTTCAATTTGTAATTACAGTAAAAAATTTGATTCAGGTAAAATTGTGTATTTTTATTAGTTTCTTATGAGTGTATTTTTAAATAGCCGTTACTGGTATGTTTTAAAGTATAAAGATAGCTTTCTTTACATTTATTTTTGTTTGTGCAATTAAAACAATAGCACATTATCGAATTATTTGCTTTTATTGCAATCTGAATTAAAAATGTTTCATAGTACATTATTAATTGAAAATTTCATATGTGGTCGCATTTTAATATGTAAAACTATGTACATACATGTTAAATTTAGCCTTTGTAATATGATAAAGAACTGAAAAAAATGCTTATATAGATCTAATTAGCATTTATTGCCTATTTTAGGATCTGTTTTCTTAAATTGTTTGTGCCTTTTTGCTTACGTACCGTAAACTGGGGTTACTTTGAACACAGAGGAAACTTTGAACATTTTTTCAGAAAATCATATTTAGGTTTCTACACGCTGCACTTGTTATAGATGGAGGTAAATTATCATAAAAATTATTCTCATACCAAATTTACCTCCATCTATAACAAGTGCAGCATGTAGAAAGCTAAATATGATTTTCTGAAAAAATGTTCAAAGGTTCCTTTGTGTTCAAAGCAACCCCAGTTTACAGTACTTTTAATTTTTTGTTCCTATTAATCCACACTCTACTTACAATATAAATATTGTATTACGATAACAAATTAACAAATTATTAAATTAAAACTTTACTATAGAAACATAAAATTTCACCACATTTGTATGTCAAAAGTTTTTTAATACACATACAATTATTAATGTTTAAATGAGTACCAGTAACAAAATACTGTTAAATGTTACAGATTATTGGAGATGATTTGTTAGTAACCAATCCTGCAAGAATTCAGAAAGCCATTAATAGGAAGGCTTGTAATAGTCTGCTGCTAAAAGTAAATCAGATTGGAACAGTGACTGAAGCAATAAATGCGCACAATTTGGCAAAACAAAATGGCTGGGGCACTTTGGTGTCACACCGCTCTGGTGAGACAGAAGACACATTCATTTCAGATCTGGTCGTTGGTCTCAGCACTGGACATGTAGGCTAATCAAGATTTTTTACATTCTGCAATATATTCAGAAAGTAGATTCATTTCAGTTACTCCTTTTAAAGCCTCTAGTATTATCTACTGATTTGTAATTATTCATAACTATATGTCTTTCTCCTTTCACAGATTAAAACTGGTGCTCCTTGTCGATCTGAAAGACTAGCAAAATATAACCAGTTGTTGCGCATAGAAGAGGAGCTAGGGAAAGATGCAAAATATGCAGGCAGAAAATTCCGCAAACCACTTTAAACATTGACAATAAAAATAGTAATTCTATAAACTTTCTTTCTTTTTTTTTCTAGATACGTATTATAATTTATTATGGATTGTTATAATAAACTTGCATTTCTTTGCTACGACACTTTATGGCTTTTTATTGTCAATTTTTTATAGAACTTGCAATTCAGGTTGGCAATGAAAGATAGAAGAACTTGTACCTATACCTAAGTGCATAGCATGATTGGAACAAATCGATGAACAAACTGGCAACTTATTTCAGACAAGATATAATGAACACATTAAGGTACCAGTAACCAAGAAGTGTTGTTGTTGTTTTCTAATGCCAGGCATTTGACAATAAAGTCATTTGACCTCTTGCACTCCAATATTTTTCAAAGATATTGTCATGGTTAGCCACTGACGCACAGATTTTGAGATGTTCTGAATCCATTTCTTGATTTGAGTTGCACAATGGACAGTTAGGAGACTGATATATTCCAATTCTATGCAGATGCTTGGCCAAACAGTCATGGCCAACCAAGAAGTGTAAATCTACTATAAAATACAGCAGCGCATATTTCTTTCTGTATCTCTTGAATTATCAAAGCAATCTATTTTAAATTTTTAGGACAGACAAAGAACACTCTGATGAAGATTCCTTGTAAGTTTCAACATTTTAGTAAACATATACAAATTTTAATAAAACGTTTTAGAAGTAAACATTGAAAACAATGAGATATAAATGCCAATTTTTCTTAAGTCAGAAACTAATGGAGTGATTGAAATTTTTTTTTTGACATAGAATAAAGACACAATTTAGTTTTGGGAATTAGTCATTTTTCTATGTTGGTTTGGAAATTATATGTGATTTTTTTTTAATTTAAAAATTAATGTAATTTTCTTCATATTTTGCAGTGTGATATGGACTTTTATGAAATAATTAAAATATTTAAATGATTTTAGTTCACAGAATTCAGACATGATGGAATATTGTGTGTGATACCAGTACAGACTGGTCCAACCAATCTTGAGAAAAATTGGATTTTAGTTCGAAAAATTAATTTTACGGGAAATTAAGAAAAAATACATTGTCCACTTGAAACTAAGATTGACTTTTGTCCGTTTTTGAAACAAACAAAGATGGACGTATCCATTTTTGAAACACAAAACTCAGAATCAGGATAATGATGAGAAAATCCTATTCTAAAACTATTTCAGGATTTAAAAAAAGAAGTCTGAATAGGGGCATGGCATTTAAGTACACATGTCTCACACCAATAATTTAAAATTCTCTTAGAGGCTTCAAATATTATTTTTTACAATAAACCATACATCGAATTAATCCTAGAGAAATGTAGATTCTTTTAGGCCTAAAAACAAAAATTGTCATTTTTGATCATTTTACACTTTCTGGTTGCCTTAAACCATATATTAATAAAATATCGAATTACACAAATTATATTAACAATACCGGTACTAATTATAATTACAAAAATACGGAAACAGATATGGAAATATTACGTAGAAGTCAACAGTTAAGTACCGTTTTCAGTAGATTCAGCAGATGATAAAGATAATAAACATCGAAACTAGTCAATCAGGTACAGTACAATAACTTCATCATTTAAAATGTTAACACATTGACGTCGTTATTTATTAATTTAAATAATTTAACAGTTAATTAGTAGTTAAATATACATTATCTATCAAAAAGTAATTGGGCACCGTTTTTGCCCCTTTAGAACCTCGTGGTACCACCTCTTGTTGCTATAACAGCAGCCACCCTGTCAGGCATGCTCTCCACTAGTTTGTGTAGGATATCTACTGGAATGCGTCGCCATTCCTCTTGCAACATGGCACTCAATTGGACAATGGAAGTTGGCGGCATCTCCTGAGACCTCAATCGCCAGTCCAATTCATCCCAAAGGTGCTCAATGGGATTGAGATCAGGACTTTGTGCAGGCCAGTCCAACTGGTGAACATTGTTGTCTGCATACCATTGCATAGTAGCCGCTGAAACATGGGGCCAACTTCCATTGTCCAATTGAGTGCCATGTTGCAAGAGGAATGGCGACACATTCCAGTGGATATCCTACCCAAACTAGTGGAGATCATGCCTGATAGGATGGCTGCTGTTATAGCAACAAGAGGTGGTACCACGAGGTTCTAAAGGGGCAAAAACAGTGCCCAATTACTTTTTGGTAGATAGTGTACATGAACAATATGATACAATATATAAATTTACAAAAATACACAAACAGCATATACCTTACTCAACACACAATAAAATTTTAATTCATATTAAATGTCTTCTTTGACATTATAATGCAGAGTACAAAGACATCCCCATTACCTTCCACCATCACATCCATACACCCCTTCTGTAGAAGACAGTGATCAGCAAGAAACAAGGACTTAACATCAGTAGATCGTTGATGATGCAGAATTACACTCCAAAACGCCTATATGGCAAATTCGAGGTACAGCGTACTGTATTACTTGTACTGTATTTTTTAACATGTTAACACTGTGTAGTTTAAAGTTTTATTATATTTTATAAATCCTGTGCATAGGCCAAGGGATGAAAGAAGTACGAGGGGAACTGGTCTCAATGTTGCAATGTGTTAGTGGTGATGTTGCCAGACTGCTGAAACTTCCAAATCAATTTACTAATTAATTGTACATTTAATCACAAAACCTAATATAGGTTTTCTATTGATTTAAGTGTACCCTATCCATAGCGTCCATTTCAGTTTGTAGGATTATTTCACTTCCATTTTGTATAATCATTTGCCAGACCTACGTACTGGCCTATGAATAGAATGAAGTTCCCAGCGTTGACTATTTTTTGCAATAAATGGGTTACCTATAAGTTATACTGTCATTGATGAAATCATAATCTGGTGTGAGAGATTACATGCATTATTTTAATGTTAAGTTGATCAGTAATTACGAAAACAACAAGTTCTGAAATTGACTGACAGATTGACTCATTGGGAAGATTCAGAAAAAACTTGAGCAAAAACTCAAACTCGAAGTGCTTCTTAAAGCAACAGAACAGCTCGACAATGAAACAGAGAAATCTGTTGTTGGTCTGCAGCAGGCAGCATTGAATAATTTATATGCTTCCACTTCAACCAAAACCATCTGGTCTTAACTAATTTAGGAAAATCAGGGAAACAGCTGTAGAGAAAAGAGAAACAAGAACAAATGGCATGAAACAAGATCACCTGAAGACAAAAGCTGGTAAATACTCGTTGTAAACTGCTTAAAAAAACCGATTCTTATAGTAAAAAATTATAGTTTACTAGCTTCCTGAGTCAATAATTGTATGGCAACATAAAGAGGTGTCTATTCATTCTGAAAAGTATCTAAATAATTCATTCATTCCTAGTGTTCTCTCCAAGGGCAGGTCTTTTACTGCAAACCCAGTATTCTCCAGTCTTTCCTATTTTCTGCCTTCCTCTTAGTCTTCGCATATGATCCATATATCTTAATGTCGCCTGACATTTCTTCTCCTATTCTGACTTTGACTCGTTGTTTAATATAAAGTTTATTGAACAGCCTCCTCTCTTTCCAATCCACGCCAATTTTCTTTATGATCCTCATTAGTTCATTCAAATCCACTCTGTCAAACGTCTTTTCTAGATCCACAAATACTATATACACTTTTTTACTCTTCTCTAGGTATCATTTGCTGATTGTTAATAGCAGTCCAACTGCATCTCTCGTACCTTTTCCATTCCTGAAGCCAAACTGCTCTTCTTCCAACTGTTCTTCCATCTTAGAATATATACGTCGTTTCAGTATTCACAGATAACCAGAACCATCTGGTCTTAACTAATTTAGGAGAGTTAGGGAAATGGTTGTAGAGAAAAGAAAAACAAGAACAAATGGCATGAAACAAGATAACCTGAAGACAAAAGCTGGTAAATACTCTTTGCAAACTGCTTAAATAACCGATTCTTATAGTAAAAAATTACAATTTACTAGCTTCCTGAGTCAATAGTCGTCTGACAACAAAGAGAAGGTACACGTTCTATTCACTCTGAAAAGTACAGTGCGTTCATAGCTCAGCCGAACCGGAATAAGACTAGAACCTTAGGTCAGGTCACCAGTCCACAGCTGGTAGAAAGTCTTATGAGAGCTTTGTATTGTACCCACTTCTAAAAATATATGGCTATTAGTTTTATATTAGAATGACATATAATAGGCTACATGTCAAGCAGTGTATTCTACAGAACGGTCCGGCTGAGTTATGAACGCACTATACCTAAGTCAATCAACTCCTGTATCTCCTCATGAGGAGCATAGGGCATTCACAAAGTGCCTCCATCGGACCCAATTTGTAGCCAACTTCTTCACTTCGCTCCGTGTTTTCCCCTCCCTAGCAATTTCCTCCAAAACTATTCCCTTCCATGTATTTTTTGGCCTTCCTCTTGTTCTACTACCCTGGGGGTTCCAATCCAAAGCCATTTTTTCTACTGCTCCATCTTCTTTCCTGAGTGTGTGCCCTATCCAATTCCACTTTCGTCTTTTGATTTCTATTGTGATTTCTTTCTGATTTGTTATCTTCCATAGTTCTGAGTTTGTGATTATATCTGGCCATCTAATTTTTAAGATTCTTCGTAAACATCTATTAACAAATGTTTGCAGTTTATTTTGTATAATTTTACTTGTTTTCCATGTCTCACAGCCATATAATAAGATTGATTTCACGTTACTGTTAAAGATTTTAATTTTTGTAGATCTATATATACTATAAGATTTCCATATTGGGTACAACTGGACAAATGCACTATTTGCATTTTTTATTCGGTTTTTTTACATCCTCAAAGGCTCAACCATCCTTGTCAATTATACTACCCAAATATTTAAATTCTTGAACAGTATCAATGGTATTATTATTTATTGTAATTTTATCTGTCTTTTTACTATTTAATCTCATTTCTTCAGTTTTCTTTACGCTTATTTTCATATGAGCTCCTTTTATTACTTCTAATAAAGTATTGACTTTATTCTGCATATCACCAAAACTATGGGAGAGCAAACACATATCATCAGCGAAATCCAGATCTTCCAAGGTATCATTTAATCCTCATCCTATACCTCTTCTAGCATTGCCAACAAACCTTTCCATAATACCATTCATAATAATCAGAAATATGATCGGAGAAAGAATACAACCCTGTTTCACTCCGCATTTAGTTGTTATATTTTTTGACAACATACCTTTGTGTATGACAACTGTACCTAAGTAGGTACTTAATAAAAAACATGCCATCAATATCAATTCTGAAAGATGGTGGCACATGGTCAAGAGAGTGTGGAAATATTTCTTAATCTTTTCAATTGAGTTTGAAATAAACATATCTTATTGTCTGTGTTCTCTCAACATTTCATTGAAATTAAGTTGTGGAGTTTATTTAAAATTTTCTAAATTCTTTTATTTAATGCCAATTGAACATTTTTCAGACTTTGTTCTCCAACACAGTTTAAACACAAAAATTAAACGGTATATAATCTGTATTTTTCTCACGATTTTAAAAACAGTGTACATGGCAATCAACTCCCACTCCCCTATTCAAAACAAGCCAGATGAAGGGGTTGTCCAGAGCAGCACAACTACATTCCCTACTGATTATAGTGTTGCAAGACTGTAAAATTCATGCCTTTTAAAATGCACGTTTTTCTGGAAAACTATTCAAAATAAAGCACAATGGTATATGACTTTTTTGTTGCTCTTTTGCTAAAGGAATCATCCACCAGAAGAAATGACATTACTTAGAGTTCATCCTGTATATGGCTAGACTTTCCAAGGACTGGACTGAAATGTGTCTTTGCACTTATGTTTGTTTTGGTTCATTGTGTGCCTTATAAATGCGATCATTAGCTCACGTTTCATAGGTAGTTCAGTGGCATTGTGAATCCAATACTCACAGTTGGGCCATTCTGCTGAGCTTTGACAGAATCATGTCCCATCCTCAACAGTGGCAAAGCTAAGGTGCAAATAATTGGTAGGCTGAAAAAAATCTGCTTACCTTATATCTTTTTATACAGCAGATGTTTCTCGGCTTTGTATCAACATTTTTTGTGACACAGACCCCCACAAGAAGATGATAACCATTTGTTTTCATCCCCAAACAGAATACAAGCATAACAATTTAACTTATTTGTCTCAGAACATCCTGTTAGCCAAGGATATTTCTTATAATGTTAATATTGAAAATTTCTATTTTGCCTTCTTCCATTTGCTATTTTAATATGTAAATGTGGTGTCGATCTCCTATCTTTGTAAGGACATTTTTTCATACGTCCAACTTGAAAATGGTTTCTCTTTTAATTCTCCAAATAGTGACCTCAATGTTATCTCAGTATGAGCCATTTTGCACAAAATTAATATGTAAAAAAAACCGCACGCGCGCGCACGCACACACACACCTTTGATTAAACTAACATTCATAGAACTACAATATAGCATGATGTATTAATGTGATGGAAGGCTAGCCTCATTTTGTATGGAGATGTGATGCATCGATACCCCGTCCCCGGTTCCCCCTTACACTCGGGAGTCAAGATCGTAGCAGAGGCTTTTGCCACAAGCCTCGCACTGAACTTACGATTGTGGAATGACTGCTAACACGGAACTTAATATATTAAAGAATTGAAGTGAAACCACATGTTGCGATGCATAAGTATTACGAACTTATAGGACTACTGTTACTAGGTATAGTTACTCAAATTTTTTGGGTAGGCTAAGTCTTAAAAATCTCTTAGGAGTTTCGCCACTGATCCTCATGCGAGTAGTCTGGTAAGATAAGCCCCAGGACTCGGAGCTCCAAGCCCTTTCTGGCTTCCTATATCAGCATTAGAAACCTTTATTCCCTGAAGACTTCACCCAAGCATATTTTTAACTATTGCAGGTGATAGATAGAATGATAAAGGAAAATGGGAGTACCCCGAGTAAATAGCTCTGCAACGTCTGCCATTGTCATCTCAATTTCCATCATGATCTTGCCGGAGATCGAACAAGGGCAGCCTAGATGGAAGAGCAGGGCGCACATAAGCCTTACAATGCTATCGATGGAGCAGTTGTTTTGTACAATAATATTGCCTTGAATTAATTGGCGTCGAGATATAATCCATACGATTCAAAGTTGATCAAGAAATGCAATGTTCATAACGTTTATAATTGGCGGCACTATACTTCGTGAACACACCCATCATTGCACTACGCTCGTCTTTTGTTTAATCGTTGTTTAACCAATCGACGTGGGAGATCAAACGACCTACTGGACGCCCTTCGTTGAAGGTCATTCGAGTCGGCTAGCAGAGGGGTTTGTCAGTGGGGTGATAGAGGTGAGTTTTGAACTAATACTTTATGATTTAAAGGAGAATCTGTAGGTATAAACTGTCCGTTTTCGCATGGTATTGTGTAAGTGTAAAATTCATGGATACAATATATGAAATTTGTGGTAATAATTAGATATATAGGAAAGGGAGAGGAAACCGGCAAGTTCACACCCTAGAAACCTGTTTAGTTATTTTAACCTTACTTCCTTGTAGATTCAAAAAATTGTTTAAATTCGCATGAATTTTGATACTCTTACTGAATGTTGGTTGAATATATAGCATAAATCCAATTTCATTCATAGGCCTCTCATAGTGTTCAAAACGAATTGTAGGAGAGGTAATTTAATGGTATAAATTTCAGTCTACGGTTTCCTCCTTTGTTGAGCCCGTAAATTAATAAATTGCAATGTATTTCCTGTACTCTAAGTTCGAATTTTAACTGATCGTCAGAACTTACGTTTTCAAGGTGTAATAGGTTACGTTTGTGGAGGATGTAATAATAGGCCTAAGTTAATTGTTCATTAGTTAAACCATATGATCTAGGGTTAAACATTGATTTTGAAGGCGTATAGAGAGATATGAGCACATATAAATAATGAATTGAAAAAGAGATGACAGAACATGGAATTAAATTTACAGAATAAATATTCAGGGAATTGTTCACGCCCCCATTTAGTATAGATTAGCATATAGATTTATTTATTTAACCTGGTAGAGATAAGGCCGTCAGGCTTTCTCTGCCCCTCTACCAGGGGATTACAACTATAACATGAACAATAAGATTACAATTAATATTAAATTTACAATTACAATTACAATAAAAATTAAAGTACGACAAGAATACCTGATTAATGAAAGCTAGACATTTTATCATAGAAGTTAAGAACAAAGAATATTTTTGTATTTACTAAATTACAAATTTACGTACAGACATTTACTTACAGACGTGCACCTAAACCTAAACCAAACTCATTATTGTGTTAATCGTTTGTTTCTTCTGTAAGTTGAAGTCCAGTTTTGGTAATTAATTACAATATACGTCACGGCCCTTTCCCAGGCAAGAGGTTAGATTACATTTATTTTTCATTATTTGTGAAATAATCGTTTTGTAAGTTCAGTTCTGTTCTTTATGGTAATTTACATAATTTAGGTGTCTCTCTTGAAAAGTAGAATTATTTCCTTCAAACTTTTTTAAATCTCACGAAACATCAATTTCATAAAAAAAATTTTCCTTGCATGTTGCGTCTTCAGCAGCTGCTGATGAAGAAATATACCAGTACTGCAAGATATAACATTTTTCACCTTGAGGAAAAACACTATGTGATGTGAATCATTTTCGTGATTGAGGATATTTTTGGGAATTCATATTGCTCCAGTATGAACAATACTTTACCAAGTAATACAATAAAATGGCTCTGGTTTTAAATAAAATTTTGCTCTGCTTACCTGCGAAGGGATCCATTAGCAAGAAAACAACTTGGTATGCAAAATTCAGTATCAATTAGATGCTCAAATGAACATAAACTTATTTATGCACGCAGTTAGCATATTTGAACGTCTTTGTTCTTTTTTTTCAGGATTTTTCTAGATCGTCACTTCAGTTCCAGTGCCACTGCAAATATGCCTATCCAGAAATGTTTGGCCCGTAGAATTTTTGACTCTCGTGGAAATCCCACAGTAGAGGTGAGATATTTTAAATTTATTCAAGGGTATGAGTTCAAATACTGAACGACCTTCACAGAGTTCCCAATGTCACTTCTGTCACTCATTATGTAAGGAGTTCAAGAAGTGAATATAAAACTGAAAAACGCATTCTAAGCTAACAGTCTAATCTAACTTTGGATAATATTATAATTATCAAATAGCTTATTGTTCAGAGAAGAGGAGTGGAGTACGGAGTTCAGTCTTTCTGGTCCCACACTGACCATATAATGCTTTACACCTATAGTCTGTTGAAGATGCAATGTACGGGAACAAATGGATAATACGCACTGTAGACCAACATCGGTAGTCGACAAGTGGTTGAGAAATATCAGTCTACTGTATGATAATTTCAGGATTTATTTCAGAATATTATATATTTTATATTAGCAGTGATGGCTACCAGTATAGTGACACAATATAAGTGAGACATTACTGTTTTTTTTTTCTATTTATGAGCTGCAAAAATAATGTTAGAAGATGAATCTCACTCCCGTGTTTGATGTTTCTCTTCAATTGCACATCTGCTTGAGATCAAGAACTTCAGAAGAAAAAATACCTACCTAGGAAGCAAAAATATCCCTATATATTTATTTTCCAGGAGGATGACATCTAAAACTCTAGACAAACTGTACAAATTCACAAGAAACCTGTAAATGGTATAAAATATTTTGACATCCTACATTATACATTTAAGTATACATTTCGAAATAGCGAACCAAATTATTAAAAAAAAAAAAAAATTATTGTTTGTCAGGAGTCCGAAATTCTTATAAAAAAAGTTGAACTGACAGTCAAGAAGGCTGACATTTTAGGGATTCTTCAATTTTTTATCACAACTGTATTTAAACAATAATTTGAGGTGGAAATGTAAGCCTACAGCAACAAAAGAGTTGCGATTTTTTTCAACCTTCCTTTAAAGTTAGTTTTTGCAGGAGTGATGATGGACTTCAAATTAACAACATCTGAAAGATTCACCGTATACAAGTTTGCACTTTTATATGACTTGCTTTGGTTATATGGATTTTACTAACATCGATTTTAATTTTATAATACTGCTTGCAGGTCGACTTGGTGACTGATCTTGGTTTATTCAGAGCAGCTGTACCATCAGGTGCAAGCACTGGAGTTCATGAGGCACTCGAGCTCAGAGACAATGATAAGAACAACTACCACGCAAAGGATGTATCAAAGGCTATTGACAATGTCAATAAAATCATTGTTCCTGAACTCTTGAAGCAGGTAATAAGCGTTATACTAAATTTAAAAAATACGGAACTGAAATTATTTAAGTGACTATATTTGTGTTCTTATAATTAATAATTTTCCCCTTCTTATTCTTCTTCTTCTTCTTCTTCTTCTTCTTTTCTTCTTCTTTTCTTCTTCTCCTCCTCCTCCTCTATTGCTGTCTTGATGCATAATATTACCTTGTGTGCATTGCGCACTAACCTGAATAACATTTAGACAAATTCATGCTCTAGGAGAGCGACCATTTTCCATATCAAAGGTTGTACTACTGAAGTTTTGTTACGAGCAATTAATATATTTGGTTTACAGAAATTTCTGCCTTCTTTTATTCAAATAGATGGAATAAAGGGGAAAAATACGTACGAAAGTAGAATAAATATGTGTAATATGTCTTTGCAACACAATGCACAGGGGCCTATTTTATGAAAGTAACAAGCAAAACGTTAACAGTGTAATGCAGCGGTTCTCAACCTATGGTATGCGTACCTCTAGTGGTACATGAGCCACCGCTGGGTGGTACATAAATCAGTCAATCTTCAATCTTCTTAATGTATCCAGCTGTTTGCTGACAATATATAGTCTATTCAGTTTTTGTTTTTCATGAGAAATGAGGGGTATTTTGATCGGTGTTCATTATAGATGCCTGTTGCTAGTGGCCAGAGATGGGTTGTCAATATATACTGCAGGGCTCTGTCTTCTGCAACTGGTATTGATGATTTTAATTTACTTCTTTTGTGGTTTATGCATGGACAGTATAGAAGAATGTGTTCCAGATCTTCATCATGATTATTACACCACAGACAAGTAGGATTATCAGAAATGTGAAACCGGTGTAGGTACAATTGTGCGACATCGTGACCTGTTCTGGCTCTTGTTAAAAATGTTTGAACATGTCTGGGCAAGCTTTTGTACTGTACATTTCCAGGTCAGTTGATCCATGGGTTTACAAAATGAGACTTTACTGAAGCAAAAGCACTGGAGACTGCCGTGGTCTGTTGGTCAGCATGCTGGCTTGCAGATCCGGAGGTTCTGGGTTCGATTCCCGGGCTCAGCTCTTGGTGAATTTTTCTTGAAGAAGAAAAATTACCTGGGTGTCTAGAGTCTGGAAATTTATATGAATGTGAATGTGATTGTGAGTGTGCCGGGTTAATATTAATTAACCAATCATAAAAAAAAATACATCAGGACTGTCACTGGGCAGTAACCTGAACACTCATTTCAGCGTCACATTGTTGACAAGTAACTCAATCTGTGAGCACAACCATAAAACATCTAATAGATGCTATAGAGTTACCAACAACGGATAGAGATATCACTTGAAGAGGTCTTGGTTGCAAATATGTTGCCTGTTTTTGGTTTCCCTCGTAGTTATTCACCTTGTCGTGGTGAGGGGGCTTAAACTTGTTGTTTAAGCTAACAAGTAACAAAGAGGTACCCACAGAAGCTGCATTAACACCAACACAGTCCCACTATATTTGGGTGGTACATAAAGTGCGAAATAAAAATGTGAATTATCATAAAATATAAACATATGTAACTGTGTTCAAACTTCAAACAATGAAAAAGTAAATAAAATGATTTCAATAATGTGTTTTTTAATATTTCCAATTGTTGGTCAATTTCACCAAACCTGTTTTTTCTTCATTTACGTGCATTTTATCATATTGAATATAATTTCACAAAACCAAGTAATATTGGTTTTTTTTTTTAATGTAATTTAATTTTATTGTTTCAGAACTTTGAAGCCACCCAGCAGACTGAGATTGATGAATTCATGCTCAAACTTGATGGTACACCAAACAAGTCGAAACTTGGTGCTAATGCAATTCTTGGTGTATCACTGGCGGTGTGCAAGGCAGGAGCAGCCAAAAAGGGTGTGCCTCTCTACAGGTAAGCAGGTACAGACCGATTATTTAGTCCTGACAGCTCAGCGAAGCGAAAGAGGGGAAGTAATAGAAGTAATGGGGAGAGTTCCAGAGTAGAGATAAGGGCGAGCGGTCGGTAAAGGAATGCAGTACCGCTTAACTGTATTGGAAAAACAACGCTATACTGCATGCACGGCATCCGATTGCTCTGACTGCAGGCAACAGACTAACCTGAACTTCCCTTGGTGTAACTTAATGGACTCGCCTGACCCAGGCACAGTTTTCTGGCGACTGTCAGGACTAAATAATCGTACTGTAGCAGGTAGTATAGCAGTAGCATTTGGTCTGCAAGACAATTTCTTACTATAATATAAGAAAGGACACTATTTGGGGTGTGTAGGTGGGCATAGAGCTCTCATATCGTCTTCCCTATAATAGTGTATTTAATTTCATATGAGTTATTTAAGTAAGTGATTTTATTACATTTCTCGTGTGCTGTGAAGTGGCATACTTGTGTTTGATTAAAGTGTGATTGTGACATCCTGTTTTTATAGTTCCATATCGTAGGCCTATTATAAAATATTTAATTCACTTACAAACTTGTTCTCTCTATTTTACCGAAGTTTGAGTCATACCTTTTGGGGCACCTTGTATCGAATGTTCATACGTTTGTACAAATTTTTGTGCAGGCACATTGCTGACTTGGCAGGTGTTCCAGACCTGGTCTTGCCTGTCCCTGCATTTAATGTTATCAATGGTGGCTCTCATGCTGGTAACAAGCTGGCCATGCAGGAATTCATGGTTCTACCGACTGGTATGTATTAAGTTAATTAGAAGATACTTATCTAGTATTCCCCCCCCCCCCCCCCCCACACTTTGTATTTAAATACCCTTCATAACATATGTTTGGAAACAAAAAAATCATAAGCTCTCTTTCACCCTCATTTCAGAACTATCTGACTGGTTTTTTTCCAAGTAGTTCTTGTCCATTTGCACCCAAAATTTCAACACTTCTTGTAGCTCCTGATGGTGGTGTCTGTTAAACTTTGTCTTTTTGTATTATTATTTACATTCATTGGTATTCATACATTTCTTCACATCTAGAATATGGAACATACAGGGCTACTACAAAGGCTTTACCCGATTCCATAGCCTTGTATTATGAAAAGTATGAGACATACATTATTGAAAGTTATACCAATAAAAAGAGAAACTCATAAAGTTTTTGGTCCATCAACTGCTACAAGTGCTCGATGTGACTCCTCGCGTCACGTGACACAAACATCCACTCGGTAGTCTAACTCCTGCTACACCCGCTGGAGCATATCACGATCAACTCTAGCCACTGCCGCACGGGTCTGGTTATTAAGTTCTTCAAGATTAACTGGCAAAGGAGGTACATACACTTGATCTTTGACAAACCCCCATAGAAAAAATCACAGGGAGTCAGATCTGGCGACCGAGGAGGCCAACAGAGAACACACCGATCGTTGTTAGAAGCCCGTTGATGTGGTTGATGCCTCAGTTACATGAAGATAAACCAGGGTTCTTATTTCAATAAGATGGGCTCCACCACATTTCCATCTGGAAGTGCGTGAGTATCTTAATGAGCATCTACCACAATGTTGGTGTGGACGGGCTTCTAACAACGATCAGTGTGTTCTCCGTTGGCCTCCTCGGTCGCCAGATCTGACTCCCTGTGATTTTTTTCTATGGGGGTTTGTCAAAGATCAAGAGTATGTACCTCCTTTGCCAGTTATCTTGAACTTAAAAACTGGATCCGTGCGGCAGTGGCTAGAGTTGATCGTGATATGCTCCAGCGGGTGTGGCAGGAGTTAGACTACCGAGTGGATGTTTGTCACGTGATGCGAGGAGGTCACATCGAACACTTGTAGCAGTTGATGGACCAAAAACTTTATGAGTTTCTCTTTTTATTGGTATAACTTTCAATAATGTATGTCTCATACTTTTCATAATGCAAGGCTATGGAATCGGGTAAAGCCTTTGTAGTAGCCCTGTATAAAAAAATCTTAATTATACTGACAGCCTAGCTGAAATACAGGGTGATTCACGAAGATTTATCGTCCCTTACGGAGCTTGCTTCCAAAGACATTTTGAGCAAAAAAGTCATATAAACATTTGTCCTAATCTCAATATTTTCAGAGTTACACTAATTTGAAATTGTTCGTAAAATACCATTATTCTTTAGTATTAAGGGTAAAAGAATATTACAGATAAAAACTGAACTATTCAGGAGTATCATTTCTTTAATTAGCTAATATTCTGAAGCTAAAAATGTGTTGTGAATTCCATTTGCTTCATGCAGATTTTTTTTTTAGATTTTTAACTACAAAATTACATTTTCTTACGCATTTATGACAACAATTGTTACAAATCACCCTCTCTTGTAAATTCTTCAAGACTGTACATTAGGATGCATAAACTATAAAGAATCAAGTTCCTAAAGTTGTATGATTTGTAACAATTTTCGTGGTAAGTGCGTAAGAATGATTTCAATTTTAGTTAAAAATTGAAAAACAAATTCTGTACAAAGCAACTGACAACACATTCTTACCTTAAGAACACTAGCCAATTAAAGGATACTTCTGAAGAGTTCATTCTCTATTTGTAATATTCTTTTACCCTTAAAACAAAAAAATTAGTGTAACCTTGAAAATATTGAGATTAGGACAAATGTTTATGACGTTTTTTGCTCAGAATGTCTTCAGAAATAAGCTCCGTAAGTGAAGGTAAATCCTCGTGAATCACAACATACTAGTACAACACAAGGAGTTAGTATGATGCTTGATACAAGACCAAAATATTCATGCAGTGTTGTTGAATGTTATAAATTCACCTACAGAATAGACAGCGTTAGAAATTAGGTACTTCTTTAATTTGGTCATAAATAATTTTACGTTTTGAGTTTGATTTTTTATATCCACAGGGAAACTATTAAAAATTTTTACTGCCATATAACGCATTCCTTTTTGATAGCAGATAGATTTGCTGATGTACAAAGTTTTCACGATTATATACCAGGAAGTTTATTAATGAAAACATATGTTTACAAGCCACAGGCATTATTTGTAGTTTTTTAAAATGATCCTACACAATGTCGACCTGGTTGGAAAGTTGGTATAGTGCTGGCCTTCTATGCCCAAGGTTGCAGGTTCGATCCTGGTCCAGGTCGATGGCATTTAAGTGTGCTTAAATGCGATAGGCTCATGTCAGTAGATTTACTGGCAAGTAAAAGAACTCCTGCGGGACAAAATTCCGGCACATCCGGCGACACTGATATAACCTCTGCAGTTGCGAACGTCGTTAAATAAAACATAACATTTTTTCCTACACAATTCCCTAGATTTGGCATCTATTTTTATTCTAATTACTCTTTTTTGTAATAGGAATATACTGTTGCTATTTGTAGAATTTCCCGAGAATTGTTGTTGTTGTTTCTATTAGGGACCTCCTGTTAATTATTGCACTTGAAATTTTCGAGGTTGAATTTGGGCAAGATTTAAATTGGACTATGTTAGTTTTGTTACAATTCAGTACTAATTTATTGGCTGAGAACCAGTCACATATTTTGAGGAGTATTGTCTCTGTTGAAGATTGGAATGAGTAAGTTATTGGCTGTAATTACTATACTTGTGTCATCTGCAAATAATATGAGATGACCTACATCTTTTATTAAAAAGCAAGATCATTTATAAACACTAGAAAAAGTAAGGGACCTAAAAGTGACCCGTGTGGAATTCCATTATTAATAGTTTCCCATGTCGAGGCAGATTTCATAGTGGTATTGATTTTGACTTTGTTTCCTATCTATGAGTTATGAGTGAAACCATTGGTGTGCAACACCTTTAATTCAATAATAATAAAATTTGTCTAGCAGCATTTTATGATTTATACAGTCAAATGCTTTGGATAAATCGCAGAAAATACCCCCAACTTGGAATTTTTTATTAATTGTCTCTAGAATTTTGTAGTTAAACTAAATGTTACATTTTGGCTGCAAAAGGGTATCTGTTGGATACAGGGGGGAGAGCCATTAATCCTTCCCAATGAAGGCTTTAAGGAACCAACCTGGACAAATACCCAATGTCCCATCCCTACCTTCCCGTGGTGCAGCTGTTTGTAAGCATAATTTTAAGAGCTGAACTAAAGGGAGGGCTACTCATCAATTAGCACTGGTCAGCTTGATGAGTTAATGACTGAATTTGGTATAATTTTCCTCTATTCAATACCTAATTCCCTCTTTACCCTTTCCTATCCAGTCCTCTGACTGAACTCTTACTTTCTTCGACCCCAACGGCATTACAGCATTCGAGGCCTAGGGGTTCATTTCATTTTCCTTCCTACCATTTCTACTTTTCTGTTCCTAGTGCTGACCTGCTATGGCATTAAAATCGTCCTCCAGTGGCTTAAGGAGGGAAAGCTGGTTATCAACAAGATCTCCCAGCTAGGTCAAATGGACCCATCGACCAACAGCAGGTGTGGTCCTCCAGACACTCTGGGAGTTGTGTGTGAATGAAGTAGCCTCCAAAACATTAAAGAATGGTGTTCACTTAAATCTGCTACAACTTGCCATTTAAATCTGTGCTTCATTGGCTGACCATGATAATATCTTTGAAAAGTATTGGAGTGCAAGAGGTCAAATGACTTTATTGTCAAACACCTGGCTTTAGAAAACAACAACATTCCGTGGATTTATTTTACTTAAGGGGACACGCTACTGAGATTTCTAATCTCCACAATTTTGATTGTAAGTTTTTGAAATTTTAAAATCGAATAGATGTTGATGAGTTGCATGTGCACAATTATTTTCAAAATTTTATGTTGAAAAATGTACTCGGAAAAATTAAAATATAAGTAAAGTGTTTATAATTTTAGTAAACAAATATCTGGGTCTCATATAAAGATAATTTGTTTCTTAAACTTTTAAAATGATGTTAAGACTACCTATAATGAAATGGTGCATGGGTTTGTTCCTAGTCAATACAGTTCATCAGTAAAAAAAAAAATTAACTTTTAACATTGACCAAAATTGACGAAAACTCAGTAGCGTGTCCCCTTAAATCCAAACTGTTCTGGAACTAAAATGTTGTATCTTTCAATATGGTGATATAATCTTTTATACATTACTTTTTCAATAATCCAGGAATCATAATCATTGAGGGAGAAAAATGATAAATTTATGATATTTTAAAAACATTTTTCACTTTTGACTGATAACTGTTATATGCTTTTAGTAAAATTGAGAAACACACTTAAGTTCATTGTTCCTTTACTTACAGGTGCTGCAAGTTTCACAGAAGCCATGAAGATGGGTTCAGAAGTATATCACCACTTGAAGAAAGTAATCAAGGACAAGTTTGGTCTGGATGCTACAGCTGTTGGAGATGAAGGTGGTTTCGCTCCCAACATCCTTGACAATAAGGCAGGTCTCCTCCTGATCAAGGAAGCTATTGAAAAGGCTGGTTACACTGGCAAAGTAGAAATTGGTATGGATGTTGCAGCATCTGAATTCTACAGGTAAGTAGCATATTATAGTGCAGTAAAATACAGTTTCATAATGAGATTGTATGAAATTGTAATATCGAAAAATTGATCTCCCCCCTCCCCTCCAGTGGCAAGGCTCTTAAATTGCTGTTCACCCTGACTGTATGAGTGTGCTCATAGATGTCGCTAGTTTTCATTAATCACATTAATATCGCAAGAATAGAAGTATTACTGTTGCATTTCTCACAAAGAGAGATCACTTGTGGCAAGTTTGGTATTTTAAGGGGACTTGCATGTGAACACATGGAAAAATCATTATAAATCTGCTAAGGATGGTGTAAAAATCCCTTTTTAGAACGTAACAGTTCTTCAAGGACTAACATGTGACAAGATGATGGATGATAATGATCTGCTAATATTTCAACTGCAGATGCCCGAAAGGTTGCAGACATAAATGATGCAATTTTTAGTGCCCGGATTTTCATGCACTATCAAATCTTAAAACATGCATGCATTCATGCACTGTAATATGACAAAACACACACAATGAAGCGAAAAAACTGTAAAAATATGCACTATCAAAATTGATTTCTTCATTGTTATTTTGAAACAACGTACTATAATTTCTCAAAATTTTCTTCACTTACACTCATTTGTATATCTGAAGCACGTTCTTGAACACAGAAAATGATCTTTCTACGTCACAAGAAGTGACAGGTGGATAATTAAGTGAGGAAATTTGAAATAAAATGAGGTCGAATTGTAAGTCTTTTGCATTTCCGCATGACCATGACCCCATAGAGAATCGAACCCGCGACCTTTCGACTTTGTAGTGTTACATCTTAACCGCGATGTTGTTGTGTGCCCCAAAATACACAAGTACTTACGTCTATATTGCAACAGTCATAAGCTACATCACCGTTTGTCTTTAGAAATTCCTTTCCCTCAGTCCATTTTGACACAATATCTTCTTGCAGTTCTAACAGGAGCTGTAGCAACTTATTTGACACAAAAGTATGCAAAATTGCAGTTTGCAAGCATGTTGCTTCTGCCTTCCTTTCTTTCAATATTTTGACCTTCGGCTTATAATGAACGAGAGCTGGGGGATGAAAATGGAAGGATTACAAATGGAAGGATTAGTGGAAAATCCAAAGACTAGTTGTCAGGATGCCACGAAACCATATTACCGGTAGCTTTCTTTTGTTCTTTCTCTCAATAGACATAACGTGGAAATACCAGATTCTACGAAGCAGCATTCATAAAAGGCACTATTATGCAAGTTAACATAATATATGCACAAAATCCAGAAGAAAAAGGACATAATGTGCAATATAAAAATCTAAATATGTGTTATTACTAGACATCGGATTTTTAGGCACTAAAAATTGCAGTTTTAGGCGCCTAAAATAAGCTCAAAATTTGTAAAATTAGGCTCTATTTTAATTAAAATAGGCATTTTAGGCACATCAAGGTATCATACTTATTTCTTTCACTGAAATTTTTAGTTATACACTAAAATACGCACAAAAAAGTATGTTTAAACATTAAAAAAGAATACTATATTATATTTATAAACAGAGCTGCACAAATTTAATATATTGAAACTAATGAAATAATGATTATTGATATCAAGATTACTCATTTTAAGTTATTGAAATTCAGTTCCATGCTCAGACTTTATTATAATTATCTGCACAGTACACCACCAGAATTTTTTCTAAATTCTCCACAGTTAACCTTTGCCTTTTGTCACTGAGAATCATTTTGAAAGCAGAAAAACTTCTTTCAACCGAAACTGATGTGAGAGGCGCAAATTTTAAATTAGGTACAATAGAAACATCAATACTTACTGGAACATTTACACTTTCCCCCGATATCACTCTTGATACTTTTTCCAACAATGAAAATCCTACATTCTTATTTAATACGTTGTCCCACTTATTTTTAACTTTTTTCCCAGTTTCGCCCAAAGCAGAATGTATGTTCACTTGAGCTTCCTTTACTATTGCTATTTGGCTACAAAGAGATTGTTTTTCACGTTCTAATTGTTCAATGCTTGCAGGTATGAAAGAAAAGTTTCATGTTATGTAGGCAATATCGTTTTTCACTCGTGAGTCATTCAGACAATCTTTCACTGCTTTCACACACGCTGCACTATCAGTTTCAGGTAATTTATCAATAACTGTGACCACTTCTTTAAAATACACCACTGACTGAATCCAGGTTCCCCATCGTGTAACAACCGGCTGAGGTGGGAGTGGGATATCTGGAAAGTTCTCTCTGAATATTGAAATCCTGGATGGGGCTTTACAAAAACATTTTTTTGTGTTAGAAATAAACGAATTGACAAGAGGAAATTCATTCCGGATTGTTTGAGAAACCCTGTGAAGGCCATGTGCTAGACAGGTTACATGCGTGAGGTTAGGATAAAATGTTTTAAGAAGTGGAGCTGCAGCAACCATGTATGAGGCAGCATCAGTACAAAACAACAGAACTTTAGAATCGTCTATATTACCTGAGTATAAAGACTGTAGGCCTTTATTTACAAAATAAGCAATGGCTTGGCTATTCACTTTCGAAAGTTCCTTAACACATACGAGGTGTGGAATCGAAGGTCCATCAGGATTAAGTTTTCCTACTACCATATTTGCTATATACCTATTCATAGGATCTGAGATTTCATCCACAGAGATCCATATGTAAGAATCACCTATATCCTCCCGAATGGAAGCTAAAGTTTCATTGTATATTCTAAGTAATTTTTTCTTAGGGTCGACTCAGATGGGATATTTTGTTTGCAGTATTTTTGTAAAAACTGTCTTAAAACCGGATTTTCAATTGCATTCCAGGGAATGTTAGCAGCAACAAACGCTCTGGTTAAATCAGCATAGAAATTGCTGCTGAGATTGGATGAAGTAGGCTGTGTTAGTAAAGTTTGTTGCAGTTGATTTTTCTGCTGAGCTTTAGCCTTATGAGCCGCTCCTTGCACATGCTGCTTTAGGTGGCACTTCTTTTCTTGCGAAATCTAAAAATGTAAAGTAAACTGAATTAAAATAAAATCCTAATTGTTGTATTGCCGTATTTCTATCACAAAGTTAGTGGGTTCGAACAATCAAAATTTTAATGACCTGCAAATACTTTAACTATCGGAATTTAAAAGGTTAAAGTGTAGTGGTCTTAAAAAGAATTATACCTCAGGATAGCTCAGTCAATGTATAAATATTATAGGCCTACTCATTAAAATTAATAGAATTTATATATTTCAACTATTGTTACATACCCGTTTGCTACAAATCTTGCAGAATATTATTTTTCCATCATAAGTGAATTCTGAATATTCTAGATTTTGCACTTATATTTTTCGGCATTATCGCGTTAAACTTCACAGGAAAACGTCCTACCGCTCAAAACTTCTCAACACAAATAAGGTGAGGGAAAGAGCAATTGTTAACGAGCATTCAAATGAACCGTTGTTATTGAGATTCAATTGGACAAAAATACAAAGTTCCACTTATTGTTGCATTTCCTGGTAGTGTTAACACTAGGAGGGCCATTCTTTTAAATATTTTGTAACGGTTTACCCTACTAATTCGCAGTTTTACGACTTTTCATAAATATTTCAAAAACACTCTTTCTCCAAAAATTGTGATTTTATGACACTCTGAAGAGCAGTACAGCTAATCGGTTTCAGACCGAAAACATTCATTTTTATAGTATAGTATATCTCTGAATCGGTAGCAGCACATGTTGTGATTGTTGCCTGCTTCAAAACTAAGGTTGGTTCTTTGTCGGCATTTATGCCTCCAAACATGTTAAATTCGGTGAAATCTATTGCGAGTGTCGTGAGATTCAAAACATTTTGTTTCCTTTATCAATGGTTTCATGGCCGGTGTGAAGCAAACTTTCCACTTTTTAAATGCCTTAAATTTCGCAGTGAATGCATGCATAAATTATAAAAGGTAAGAGTAAAATGCGAAACTTTACAGTGAATTAGGCATTTTTAGGCGAATATTAACAAATTAGGCTCTAATAACCGTTTTAGGGCATTTTAGGGCACTATAAAACTCTTTGAATACCTTTCAATTTCCATGAAACACAAATATTAATAATTATTTTTACTTTTCTCCTAAAGAAACAAAATAGGCATTTGCCCTAGAATCCGATGTCTGGTTATTACATCTAAAATCTTCAAAATATGCATTATACATGAATTTACTCCCAAAAAAGCCAAAACATGGAAACATACACGGAAAAAGTATGGTTATTTGGAATCGATGTCATAAAACGAATATTTGCAAAGTTTAAAAGTGTAACAAGCTTATAATTATAAAAGCATGCATTTGCATGGAAATGTTATGTTTTATTTAACGACGCTCGCAACTGCAGAGGTTATATCAGCGTCGCCGGATGTGCCGGAATTTTGTCCCGCAGGAGTTCTTTTACATGCCAGTAAATCTACTGACATAAGCCTGTCACATTTAAGCACACTTAAATGCCATCGACCTGGCCCGGGATCGAACCCGCAACCTTGGGCATAGAAGGCCAGCGCTATACCAACTTGCCAACCAGGTCGACATTTGCATGGAAATCCGGGCTCTAGTTATAATATCTCATTTAAGAATACAGGGGTGAGACATAACTTTTAGGTGTGCAGTTTTTCTTTTACTACATTCATGTGAGAAACTATTTTTAAATTTACACTTCTGCTGAGGATATGAGAGTATGAGTACACATCTCAAAATTAAATTACGTAAGGAGCTCCCCCCCCCCCCTTTTTTTTTTGCTTGCAATTCTTTAGACTATTTTAGTAATGTTTTCTGTAATCGGAATATATTTTTTCATTTTATCATAAAAAATCAGTCTAATTAAAAATTATAACATGTGTAAAAATATTTGAAATTATTGCATCAGTAACGCAATTGTATGCTCTTTTAATGTACGTGTTTTCTAAATGTCTATATTAAATTTCAACTTTGTAATATGAATTGTTTGTCATGCTCTATAATTTATTGGCGAGTTCCCCTTGACAGCTCTCTGCATGCCCTTTTAGATTTACACATATTTAGATACATTGTGCTATATATTACGCATGGAAAATCTAAAGTTCAAAATTTCGGAATTAATTGGTTAAATTGTGAGTTTTGTAAATCTAGAAAAGCAGAATTCATTTATTGTATGTGTTCATATATCTCAGTTACAAAACGTGATTTTGTAACTGTGCGACATTAAAATAATTATTAATATGTATATTACATTTCTTGTCTACTGGTGTTTGTCTAAAAAATTGTTTATTTTTTTTTATTTTGAATTGTTCAATTAGGGAAGGAAAGTATGATCTGGACTTCAAGAATCCTCAGAGTGACAAAAGCAAGTGGATTGATGCTAAAGAATTGACAAATTTGTACATGGAGTTCATTAAAGAATTTCCTGTTGTATCTATTGAGGATCCATTTGACCAGGATCATTGGGATGCTTGGGCAGAAATGACTGCAAATACCCCAATTCAGGTAAGTAATATCTATACATAACTATATAATTTTCATGCATTATAGTTTTGTTATGAGTTACTGTTGCAACCAAAGTCAGCAAAATCCACTGCCATTGCAGTCATTGCCACCACAATCATTATTGCCATAATTTCTGTCATTGATACTGCCACCGCCATCATCATAGTTAACTTTACCTACTCCTCATCTTGAAGAAACTCCCTCTCCTACTGTTTTACTCTTAATTCATTACATTCTTCTCACAAATCCTGTTTCCCTTGTTCACTCCTTACCACACCAACACCACCACGTCCTGCAACAACACTACCACCACATACTCCATCACCTCCACCACCACCATCTCCACATCCATCACCACCATCACCTCATCACCACCATCACCACCACATCCTCTTTCTCCACCAGCACCACTACCTCCTCCTCCTCCTCCACCACCACCACCACCACCACCACCACCTCCAACATCACCACCACCATGACCTCCAACATCACCAACCACCATGACCTCCGTCTCCAGCACTACCACCACCACCACCACCACCTCCATCACAGCACTACCACCATGACCTCCAACATCACCAACCACCATGACCTCCTCCGTCTCCAGCACCACCACCACTAACACCTCCATCACAGCACCACCACCATGACCTCCAACATCACCAACCACCATGACCTCCGTCTCCACCACCACCACCATCACAGCACCACCACCACCACCTCCATCACAGCACCACCACCACCACCTTCATCACAGCACCACCACCATGACCTCCAACATCACCAACCACCATGACCTCCTGCGTCACCAGCACCACCACCACCTCCATCACAGCACCACCACCACCACCACCACCTCCATTACAGCAACACCACCATGACCTCCAACATCACCAGCCAACATGACCTCCGTCTCCAGCACCACCACCACCACCACCACCTCCATCACAGCACCACCACCACCACCACCTCCATCACAGCATCACCATCATGACCTCCAACATCACCAACCAACATGACCTCCTCCGTCTCCAGCACCACCACCACCACCACCTCCATCACAGCAGCACCACCATGACCTCCAACACCACCAACCACCATGATCTCCTCCGTCTCCAGCACCACCTCCATCACAGCACATCCACCACCACCTCCATCACAGCACAACCACCATGACCCCCAACATCACCAAACAACATGAAATCCTCCGTCTCCAGCACCACCACCACCACCCCCACCCCCACCACCACCACCACCACCACCACCACCACCACCGTCACCTCCATCACAGCACCACCACCATGACCTCCAACATCACCAACCACCATGACCTCCTCCGTCTCCAGCACCACCACCTCCATCACAGCACCACCAACATGACCTCCAACATCACCAACCACCATGACCTCCTCCGTCTCCAGCAACATCACCACCACCTCCATCACAGCACCACCACCAAGACCTCCAACATCACCAACCACCATGACCTCCTCCGTCTCCAGCACCATCAACACCACCACCACCACCTCCATCACAGCACCACCACCATGACCTCCAGCATCACCAACCACCATGACCTCCTACGTCTCCACCACCACTACCATCACCATCATCTCCATCACAGCACCACCACCACCACCTCCATCACAGCACCACCACCATGACCTCCAACATCACCAACCACCATGACCTCCTCCGTCTCCAGCACCACCTCCATCACAGCACCACCACCATGACCTCCAGCATCACCAACCACTATGACCTCCTCCGTCTCCAGCACCACCACCACCACCTTCATAGCACCACCACCATGACCTCCAACATCAACCACCATGACCTCCGTCTCCAGCACCGCCATCACCACCACCACCTCCATCACAGCACCACCACCATGACCTTCAACATCACCAACCACCATGACCTCCTCCGTCTCCAGCACCACCACCACCACCATCATAGCACCCCCACCATGACCACCAACATCAACCACCATGACCTCCTCCGTCTCCAGCACCACCACCACCTCCATCACAGCACCAACACTACCACCACCACCACCTCCGTCACAGCACCACCACCACCTCCATCACAGCACCACCACCAACACCTCCATCACAGTACCACCACCACCTCCATCACAGCACCACCACCATGACCTCCAACATCACCAACAACCATGAAGTCCTCCGTCTCCACCACCACCACCACCTCCATCACAGCACCACCACCATGATCTCCAACATCACCAACCACCATGACCTCCTCAGTCTCCAGCACCACCTCCATCACAGCACCACCACCATGACCTCCAACATCACCAACCACCATGACCTCCTCCTTCTCCAGCACCACCACCACCACCTCCATCACAGCACCACCACCATGACCTCCAACATCACCAACCACCATGACCTCCTCTGTCTCCAGCACCACCTCCATCACAGCACCACCACCATGACCTCCAACATCACCAACCAACATGACCTCCTCCGTCTCCAGCACCATCACCACCACCTCCATCACAGCATCACCACCAAGACCTCCAACATCACCAACCACCATGACCTCCTCCGTCTCCAGCACCACCACCACCACTTCCATCACAGCACCACCACCATTACCTCCATCACCAACCACCATGACCTCCTCCGTCTCCAGCAGCACCACCACTACCACCTCCATCAAAGCACCACCACTACACCCATCACAGCACCACCACCAAGACCTCCAACATCACCAACCACCATGATCTCCTCCGTCTCCAGCACCACCACCACCACCACCACCACCTCCATCACAGCACCACCACCAACACCTCCATCACAGTACCACCACCACCTCCATCACAGCACCACAACCACCACTTCCATCACAGCACCACCACCATGACCTCCAACATCACCAACCACCATGACCTCCTCCGTCTCCAGCACCATCACCACCACCTCCATCACAGCACCACCACCAAGACCTCCAACATCACCAAACACCATGACCTCCTCCGTCTCCAGCACCACCACCACCACCACCACCACCACCATCACCATCACCTCCATCACAGCACCACCACCATTACCTCCAACATCACCAACCACCATGACCTCCTCCGTCTCCAGCAGTACCAACACTACCACCTCCATCAAAGCACCACCACCACATCCATCACAGCACCACCACCAAGACCTCCAACATCACCAACCACCATGACCTCCTCCGTCTCCAGCACCACCACCACCACCACCATCATCACCTCCATCACAGCACCACCACCATGACCTCCAACATCACCAACCACCATGACCTCCTCTGTCTCCACCACACCCACCACTACCATCACCTCCATCACAGCACCACCACCACCACCACCACCTCCATCACAGCACCACCACCACCATCACCAACTCCATCACAGCACCACTACCACCTCCATCACAGCACCACTACCACCTCCATCACAGCACCACCACCATGACCTCCAACATCACCAACCACCATGACCTCCTCCGTCTCCAGCACCACCTCAATCACAGCACCACCACCATGACCTGCAACATCACCAACCACCATGACCTCCTCCGTCTCCAGCACCGCCACCACCATCACCACCATCATTTCCATCACAGCACCACCACCATTACCTCCATCACCAACCACCATGACCTCCTCCGTCTCCAGCAGCACCACCATTACCACCTCCATCAAAGCACCACCACTACACCCATCACAGCACCACCACCAAGACCTCCAACATCACCAACCACCATGACCTCCTCCGTCTCCAGCACCACCAGCACCACCATCACCTCCATCACAGCACCACCACCATGACCTCCAACATCACCAACCACCATGACCTCCTCCGTCTCCACCACCACCACCACCACCATGACCTCCTCCGTCTCCAGCACCATCACCACCACCTCCATCACAGCACCACCACCAAGACCTCCAACATCACCAACCACCATGACCTCCTCCGTCTCCACCACCACCACCAACACCACCATCACCTCCATCACAGCACCACCACCATTACCTCCAACATCACCAACCACCATGACCTCCTCCGTCTCCAGCAGTACCACCACTACCACCTCCATCAAAGCACCACCACCACCTCCATCACAGCACCACCACCAAGACCTCCAACATCACCAACCACCATGACCTCCTCCGTCTCCAGCAGTACCACCACTACCACCTCCATCAAAGCACCACCACCACATCCATCACAGCACCACCACCAAGACCTCCAACATCACCAACCACCATGACCTCCTCCGTCTCCAGCACCACCACCACCACCACCACCACCACCATCATCACCTCCATCACAGCACCACCACCATGACCTCCAACATCACCAACCACCATGACCTCCTCTGTCTCCACCACACCCACCACCACCATCACCTCCATCACAGCACCACCACCACCACCACCACCTCCATCACAGCACCACCACCACCATCACCAACTCCATCACAGCACCACTACCACCTCCATCACAGCACCACTACCACCTCCATCACAGCACCACCACCATGATCTCCAACATCACCAACCACCATGACCTCCTCCGTCTCCAGCACCACCTCAATCACAGCACCACCACCATGACCTGCAACATCACCAACCACCATGACCTCCTCCGTCTCCAGCACCGCCACCACCATCACCACCATCATTTCCATCACAGCACCACCACCATTACCTCCATCACCAACCACCATGACCTCCTCCGTCTCCAGCAGCACCACCATTACCACCTCCATCAAAGCACCACCACTACACCCATCACAGCACCACCACCAAGACCTCCAACATCACCAACCACCATGACCTCCTCCGTCTCCAGCACCACCAGCACCACCATCACCTCCATCACAGCACCACCACCATGACCTCCAACATCACCAACCACCATGACCTCCTCCGTCTCCACCACCACCACCATGACCTCCTCCGTCTCCAGCACCATCACCACCACCTCCATCACAGCACCACCACCAAGACCTCCAACATCACCAAACACCATGACCTCCTCCGTCTCCAGCACCACCACCACCACCACCACCACCATCACCTCCATCACAGCACCACCACCATTACCTCCAACATCACCAACCACCATGACCTCCTCCGTCTCCAGCAGTACCACCACTACCACCTCCATCAAAGCACCACCACCACATCCATCACAGCACCACCACCAAGACCTCCAACATCACCAACCACCATGACCTCCTCCGTCTCCAGCACCACCACCACCACCACCACCACCATCATCATCACCTCCATCACAGCACCACCACCATGACCTCCAACATCACCAACCACCATGACCTCCTCCGTCTCCACCACACCCACCACCACCATCACCTCCATCACAGCACCACCACCACCACCACCACCACCCCCATCACAGCACCACCACCACCATCACCAACTCCATCACAGCACCACTACCACCTCCATCACAGCACCACTACCACCTCCATCACAGCACCACCACCATGACCTCCAACATCACCAACCACCATGACCTCCTCCGTCTCCAGCACCACCTCAATCACAGCACCACCACCATGACCTGCAACATCACCAACCACCATGACCTCCTCCGTCTCCAGCACCGCCACCACCATCACCACCATCATTTCCATCACAGCACCACCACCATTACCTCCATCACCAACCACCATGACCTCCTCCGTCTCCAGCAGCACCACCACTACCACCTCCATCAAAGCACCACCACTACACCCATCACAGCACCACCACCAAGACCTCCAACATCACCAACCACCATGACCTCCTCCGTCTCCAGCACCACCAGCACCACCATCACCTCCATCACAGCACCACCACCATGACCTCCAACATCACCAACCACCATGACCTCCTCCGTCTCCACCACCACCACCACCATGACCTCCTCCGTCTCCAGCACCATCACCACCACCTCCATCACAGCACCACCACCAAGACCTCCAACATCACCAACCACCATGACCTCCTCCGTCTCCACCACCACCACCAACACCACCATCACCTCCATCACAGCACCACCACCATTACCTCCAACATCACCAACCACCATGACCTCCTCCGTCTCCAGCAGTACCACCACTACCACCTCCATCAAAGCACCACCACCACCTCCATCACAGCACCACCACCAAGACCTCCAACATCACCAACCACCATGACCTCCTCCGTCTCCAGCACCACCACCACCATCATCACCTCCATCACAGCACCACCACCATGACCTCCAACATCACCAACCACCCTGACCTCTTCCGTCTCCACCACACCCACCACCACCATCACCTCCATCACAGCACCACCACCACCTCCATCACAGCACCACCACCACCATCACCACCTCCATCACAGCACCACTACCACCACCACCTCCATCACAGCACCACCACCATGACCTCCAACATCACCAACCACCATGACCTCCTCCGTCTCCAGCACCGCCACCACCACCTCCATCACAGCACCACTACCACCACCTCCATCACAGCACCACCACCACCACCACCTCCATCACAGCACCACCACCACCACCACCACCACAGCACCACCACCACCACCTTGACCTCCAACATCACCAACTACCATGACCTCCTGTCACCAGCACCACCACCACCACCACCACCACCACCACCACCACCACCTTGACCTCCAACATCACTAACTACCATGACCTCCTGTCACCAGCACCACCACCACCACCACCACCTTATCCTCCTGTCACCAGCACCACCACCACCACCATCACAGAACCACCACCATGACCTCCAACATCACCAACCATCATGACCTCCTCCGTCTCCATCACCACTACGACCTCCAACATCAACACCACCATCACCTCCAACATCACAACCATCACCCTCTCCATCATTACATCACCTCTTCTAGAATCACCACCATTACCACATCACCTTCTCCAACATCGTCACCACCACAACCACTGTTATCTCCTCTTTCTCCAACATCTCCACCATCACTTCCTCCACAGCAACCATCACCACACACTCAATGTCCACCACCACCATAATCTCCTCCATCATCATTGCCTTCACCACCACCACCTTCATCTCATCATCATCATCCTCCTCACCATCACTTCCCCCTCCTCCTCAACTGTGTCATCTAATATCACCACTATCACCTCTTCCATCACCATCTGCATCGTCACCACCAACGTCTCTTCTTCCATCATAACCATCATTACCACCACCACTACCATCTCCTTCTCTTTCTCTATCACTCCCACCACCTTCTCTTCCTCCATTACCACTATGATCATCATAATCATCACCAGCACCTTCTGTTCCAACATCTCCAGCACCACCTCCTTCATTAGCAACTCCTAAAGTATTGCCACCATGACCTCCTCTTATCTTATCACCAACATCTCTTCCCTCTCCCTACCACTACTTCCATCTTTACTAACACTAGCTACTTCTCTTCCAACTACTCCTGTTCCTTTTCTGTTTGTGTTTCTTCCTTTACTTGTGCTTTCACCTCCACTTGCCCTTCTTCTACTCCTTCCCTGTACTTCTGCTTCTTTTATCTTCTCTCTTCCTCCCTCGTCTTTCATCTCCACTTCTTCCAGCTCCTGACATAACTATGTATTTGACATTTTCGTTCACTATTATTACATATTTCCTTCACCACTATCACGCCATCCCCTGCTCTTCATTTGCCTATTCATAATTCCCTTCTCGTCCTCTTCCAGTACCACAAACTGCACAATCACCTTTCCTTTTTGTCTTTCATCACCACTCCATCTCAAGTTCAATATATTCTCCTCCTCATCCATTTCATATTTCTTTCCTCGTTCGTCATTTTCCTTTTCTTCTTGCACTGTTTCTTCCTCCTATTGGTCTCTCTCTCTCTCTCTCTCTCGATCTTGTGCTTGTCAGCAGTGTGCGAGAGAGAAAAATCCACAGCTCGGATCATGTCATTTCACATTCCTTTTTGTTATCAGAATTTTTTTTTTATTTTGAATCCATTGCAGACTTATTAGTTACGTTGTGATGTCACCTTAGAGTTTTTGCTGGACTACTCAGCATCCCTGGTGAAATAAAGATAAAAACCTGTATACTAACAAACAGTTCTGTAAGTACTGATCAAATCCATATATTGAGTACAGCAGAGGATGTTAAGTGTTTGCATAGGCTTCCGCGGCTGGTGTACATGGTTTGTGGATAAGCTTCGGGGCTTTTACCGCGTTGTCTTGGTGTTTGGTGGCTGATGTGTCGACCGCTGTGTTGTGGTCATCTTCAGAGCAGTTGGATAAGGAAATAGTCTGTGAGCTCGTGTATATATATATATATATATATATATATATATATATATATATATATATAGTAGTCTCGATGGTGGGGGGGGAGAAGTACTTGGTACTCCCTCCATTGAGACTACTATATATATACGAGCTCGCAGACTATTTCCTTATCCAACTGCTCTGAAGATGACCACAACACAGCGGTCGAAACGTCAGCCACCAACACCAAGACAACGCGGTACAAGCCCTGAAGCTTATCCACAGACTATTGGAGGATGTTCTCTTTCATCTAATGTTGTTCATGAGGAAAGAGTTTAATTTCGACTATATTCTACATTGCAATGACAACATATTGTTAATTTTTTTGTAATTGTTTACAGATTGTTGGTGACGATTTGACTGTAACTAATCCTACAAGAATTCAGACTGCTGTCGACAAGAAGGCTTGCAACTGCCTTTTGCTGAAAGTGAACCAGATTGGCTCTGTAACGGAGTCAATAAAGGCTCACAACCTCGCAAAATCCAACGGATGGGGCACCATGGTGTCCCATCGTTCTGGTGAGACAGAAGATACTTTCATTGCAGACTTGGTTGTTGGACTGAGCACTGGACAGGTAGATAATAACTATTGTTCATATTTGTATATCTTAACATATCACCATCATTGTCATCTTTGTGTGAATGAAATATGATAATAATTAAATTTTGAGACCAGTCCCATAAATGGAAATAAAATTATCAGATTTAAATTTAGCTACCATCCCCTTCAAAGTAGTCCCCTTGGGCAGCTATACACTGATCCTAGCGCCTCTGCTATTTTTGGAATGCCTCCTGGAAGTTGAGTTCTTGAAGCCTGTCAAGATTTGGATCTCCTCCACTGTGCCAAACCAGTGACCCTTTAGCTTCAATTTCATCTTTGGAAACAAAAACAGTCGCAGGAGGCCAAATCTGGTGACTACAGGTTATCCAGGGACTGCTGACAGATCTTGACAGACTTCGAGACGGTGTTTCTTTTGCCCTTGTGACGGAATCCTGGACACGAACTTAGCAGCAGTGCGACTTATGTTCAAAGTGGACTTGAGGATCATTTGAACCTCTCAACATGACATGTTGACAATGTCAGCAATTTCGCTAATGGTGATGCATTGATCGTCATGGACAATTTGTTGAATTTTTTCGACATTTTCGGCTGTGTTGCATGTCTGTGGTCGACTTGGCCTCTAGTCCTCCAGTGATGTTCTGTCATTTCTGAAATGCGAATGCCACTCAAAATACCTCGTCTGACTCACTACTTCATTTCCATAGGCTTTGCTTCAACATTCCATGGGTTTTGGTTGCCGGTTTCCCGAGTTTCACGCAGAATTTGATGTTGGCTCTCTGCTCCAGTTTCAAATCCATAGTGAATTCGCAAATGTGCGGATGCACGTGCTAATAAAAGATAGGTCTCATTGAAGATAGCACTTTGAAACTTTGTGTCGCATATCTTCAAGGTCGTCTAGCGTCACTGCTGCGTGCGTGTATCAGTCACATGATCCATTCGCCCATAGCAGACGTGGTCCCAGAATTTAATGATATAGGTCGTGCAAGGAATGATTACAGAAAAGCAGTGGTGGCATTAGAATGTCTGTTTTGACATGTATATGTAGACACACCGAGAAAGTGAGCGATGCAGGCTGATTGAAGTACTGCCTCTTCCAAGAAGATGAACAGATGGGGACATCGCCTGTGGAAATAAAGAGCGTAGCAAGAGAAAAATCCGAAGCGAATTAAACTTGCAACATATGTTTACGAATAAAATAATGATACTCTGCGAGGGGAACGCTCCATCACTACATAATATATAATAAAATAAACGCACTTGGATCACAATGCAATACTGATTCTATTGATGTCGTTTCTCTTCCAACTGTACTCTTGAATATCATTCAAGCTATCTTGTGACCTCTCTCTTCCTTATCGCATTGTTTCATTTACATTCCTGCTGTCGGTAATCCCTGCGTGTGAGATCTATAACACCTAGTATTATGTTGTATGTACAACAGTGGAAACTTGCACTGGCTGAATTTTTATGTAGAATACCTCTTTTCCGCACCGAGTATGGGCACCCATTCAGGGATTCGTGTTGAAACAAAAATTGGCAGAATTACTATAACCTCAGAAAAAATCCAACCAGGTAATCACCCAAGTGCAAATCGAACCCGTGCCAGAGCACAACTTCAGATCAGCAGGCAAACGTGCTCCTGTCTGAACTATACTGGTAGGTGTAATCTGTATACAATATTGAAGTGATAATATACACGTAAAATATACTGCAAGTGAACCATAGTGAAAAATTTGTTGTGAGCTGGGACTAATTTCTTAATGTTGCTTCATTTGAAGAAAAACTATAGTGCATATCCTTCATTAATATTACTTCTCTCATCATAGACCCACACTGTCCACTTGTAAATCGAAATAAAAATAGAATATTCAAACCAACACAACTGTAGTTTCATTACCAAAACTGGGTTACGTATTCTATATACCCATGTATCTTTGATACAGCGCATAATTTTTTTCTGAGGTTTTTCTCATTTGTAAAGCAAATGTTGGGTAACGAATGGGGAAATTCTTTGTCTCATCTCTCAATCACCAATTCCACCATGCTAGATAACTATGCAGTTGATACATAATTGTTAAATAATAAGTTCATGATGCAGACATGTACCTTTTTACTCGTTCTACTTTCACATTATTTTTTGTTAGTCTCAGTTTTGTTGTTCCCATTGATTCAGCAGTGAAATGTTTAATTGAATTTACTTTTTCATTTAACTCTTTAAAATGCTTATTATTGCTGGTTTCATTTTTTCTTTTATTTTCAGGGTGAATATCAGCTGTCCTATATTAGATAACTACATTTCTTTTCTTGCCCTTAATTCTGTCATCCATAGGGACAGGATATTTGTTTGTTTGTTTTTAAGGCTTTTTAATTCATTTATGCTTACTATATAGCCTATATAATTTTTTTTTTTCACAGATTAAAACTGGTGCACCATGCCGATCTGAAAGATTGGCCAAATACAACCAAATCCTGCGCATTGAGGAGGAACTTGGAGCCAATGCTAAATATGCTGGCAAGAACTTCCGCAAACCAGTCTAAATGAATACTGAATACATCAGAATCCGGTAGCCCTTGATCGACTCATACGTACTGTTCAACAATACATTAGGCTCATGCATCATAATAAGAAAACAGTTCCAAATGACCACAATGTATTGCACAATAATGTATATGGAGACTTAAAGAAAAGATTGATATATGTATATCGATTGTTGTGAATGTAAAAAATGGAGAAAAACCAACATGGTAGAAAATGAATGTATCTAGTCTTGGCTAGCCTGTGAAGATCAATATCGTATTTTGTAATGAATTTTGTTGATGTCTGTTAACAGAGTGACCATTCTAAAGGATGGGCCTTTGTGTATTTTGTTGAAGAGGTTCATAGAATCAAGTGGTTTAGATATTTTTGTTGAACTATTGAAAATAAAGGGACCCAAGTTATTTTCAACACATAGAATAGTCTGCAGCCAGCATTCAAATTGTAAATTTGATTTATTTTTATCATTACCACGAATGTATTAAATACATATATGAAATACAAAACTATATTTTGGTCCGCTAAAATGTTGTATATATTTTTCAAAACCTATATACTTCCATATAAACTCCAGGCAACAATTTAACGAAATTTGAAAATTCTTAAGTTAATGTTTTGAGTTGATCTTGTATTTAATGCAGTTTAACTTCCCCAACTTTCTTGCTTTATAGTCTGCCTAGTTTAGCATGTGGTAGTATGTTTGCCTCCAGACTAGCCGGCCCAGGTTCAATTCCCGCAAGGTCAGAGATTTTCGTGTAAAATTTCTACCTCTGGACTAGAGGTGCTGGTGCAAAACTTCTAGGGTGCTATTCATAGACATTTCACAGCACGCGCTACGAGCGTACTAAGCTAGCCTCGGCTATCCACTGGTTACTAGTACAGAATTCAAATCATATCCTATCGCTAACACTGGTTTATGAATACGAAAAACGCTGATCATCCACAGGAAGCCCGCTCTAAAAATGTCTATGAATACGGCCCTAAATCACTAGATTTTCTACCAATATGCCTGGAATAAATCTCAACTCTCTCTGCATTGCATATGTCACTGTTGATAATGATTTGTCTGTTGGATGGACATTAAGTCTGGTGGCCCCCCCCCCCCCCCTTGTTGCTATTGCCTTATCATTCTCACTCATTTCCTACACTACACTACACTTACACATACACTCACTCTAGTAAATGACAGTTTCTCCACAGATCACATCACGCACAGTGTGGTCCATTAAAGTGGTGTACAACCTGAAAATTGATCACATTCGTGCCACATGTCCATGATATGTGGAACCCGAATCTGGTTAGGCATTGAATGCGCACGCGTGCACATACACACACTTTTGCTTTATTCTTGGAGTCTTAAGAGCTGCTCAGTTTTGCTTAGTAAATCTCTGCATGTGACTCATTAATGGTGCTGACAACATCCAAGCTAAAATATAGTTCTTGTTATGTTCTTTCCCACATGTCCATTGCTACTATATCAGTTACATCAAATGCAGGCTCGTAGAGTTAGAATGTTAGCCACATACATAGTCCTCAACATAGCCACTCGCTAAGTGTCGGATCCGACCATTCTGCAATTATTGTTAGTTTGCATACACCAGGGATCGTCAGCACAGAGCACGCTCGGGCTAGCCTCTCTTACCTGCAGAAAACACAGTGTGCTATAGTGCTCTCGTAGCTGCTAGCGGATATGCTATCTCTCCGTTACACGACAGTGCACACGGGACCACCGCATACCCATTGCACATTTCAGCGAGTGCTGATGACCACTGTGGTACACCATTGAAATGAAAGGATTAATCTTGTCTGTAGTGTAACTATTCTACACCAGGGGTCGGCAAACTTTTCTTCCAGTGGGCTAATAGTAACTATTTTAATCTCTACAGGCCAACGGACAAAGATGGTACTGCATTGGCATACAGCTGGAGAGGTAAGATCTGGCCTGTGATAGGAAATTTTTAATTGCACTAATTTTTGTTCTCCGGCCTTTCGTGCATGTTGTGTGACAGGTCTAATCTCTCCAGCTGCACTTAAATAACCGCAAAAAGTAATTTTTACAAATTTATTGAATGAAAAGTATAATAATAATAATAATAATAATAATAATAATAATAATGATGAGTTGTTGAAATATAGGCCTACAATGAGAACAATAAACTTAGGATCAAAATTAATATACCGTATCATCAAAACTGATTGCAGTTCATCTGTTAATAATGAATTATATTTAGATTTTACATCATTCATCTTTAATAATAGGCCTATATGGAAAAGCGCACAATGTGCAATAATGTGCAAGAGTTACAGTTCTTTTCAAGAATTGCAACTATCACTGAAAGGATGTTCAAACTTTCTATCGCTCATCCACACAGAATTTGCTTAGCAATTCCATCTGTAAGTTGGACCTCATTACATGGTATCTATTGTAGTGTTCGCCACATCTTTTGCACTTGCAATTGGGGCTTGGTTCATGAAAGCATTTAGTTTCAAACAATTATGGTGAAATCTGTGCATAGAAAGTCTAGTCATTATGTGCCTCAACATGAAGCCTCCCTGTGCCCACTCGTTGATCATAGCATCGCTTGTGTAGAACTCCCCCAATATGTTCACTTTCTTCTGCTTGGAGTTCCTTGTACACTGGAAGCAGCAGCTTCAGACGCAGTTCTGCCAGGTAGAACTCCTCTCTTGTCAGTTCATATACAAGGTGTGAAGGGGTGTATTTGGGTAAACATAGAGCTCTTTTTAGGAAGGATGTTTGCAGCTTCTCAATTTTTTCAAGCTGGCTCCTCTTTAGGTGTGGCCATATATTTTCCAGGCTGTAGTTCGCTACTGGACTGACTTTCAGTTGGAATAGCTCTATGACTTGTTAGAGCTACATTCATTCTTCATCTTCGAAAGTGTCTTTTCACACAGGTATAGTCCGGGTTTAGCTTACTTAATACCCTAAAGGTGAAACCTAATCTTTTTCCCCTATTGTACTAGATATTCTAGTGGATTATAGTGATTTTCTAGTTCTCAGGTTGAATTTTCTTTTACCAACTTCGTTTCGAATTTTGCATACTGACAAAAATAACTACAACTGGCAGTTATTTTCCAACTTAAGTTGGCAGCAATAACTTCGGTTTGCAGTAAAGTCATTTGTAAGTAAGGTAAGTAAGTTGCAGTAAAGTAAACTAATGATGTAATGAAAATGCAAGTACCTTGGCTTGTGAATTAATAATTAATTAGTAATACTGGTAAAGGTAAAAGGTAAAGGTATCCCCGTAACATGCCATGAAGGCACTTGGGGGGCATGGAGGTAGAGCCCCATGCTTTCCATGACCTCGGCACTAGAATGAGGTGGTGTGGTCGGCACCACGCTCTGGCCGCCTTTTACCCCCGGGAAAGACCCGGTACTCTATTTTATAGGAGGCTGAGTGAACCTCGGGGCCGTTCTGAAAGTTTGACAACGAGAAAAAATCCTGTCGCCACCTGGGATCGAACCCCGGACCTAGTAATACTGGTATTAATATTAATATCAATATCAATACACAATTCAGTTCTGTTGTGGTTCCAGTTCAGCTCAATATTCAGGTAAGTGTAATTAAATAAGAAATAGCTTATAGACCTACTTCGTATGACGTAAATACATTTGACATTTTAATGAAATTCTTTCGTGTTTAGATTTTTATTAAAATGTCCAAGAGAGGAAATAGCATGATAGCAATTTCTCCAAGAAAGAAAGTCACAAAAGTTGGTTTTTAGCTTGTCATCACACTGCAGATTGATCACTTCCAGTTGAAGGATAGGTCAAATGGGTTTTTTAAATGAAAAGTCTTTGGCACTTGCATCAAGATAATAAGAATGCTGCAGAAACTGTAGTTTAGGTCAGAAAATATATCCACTGCAAATTTGTCTGGGAATGTGGATTTCACTTCTTGTATTCTTTGAAAGTATGGGAAATGAACAGCTTGACATGGTTTGTGACTGAATCAGTCACACCTTCCTTCGAAATGACCTTTAGTCTTTAATGCAGTATAGGTTTGTCATGCAAGCACTGTTTTGCGTAGCATTTTTAGAGCAAATGAAGTTAATTGTTTACAGAACTGGTTCCTAACACATGATAGATTCAAATATTTCCCCACAGTGTATGATACAGTGAATAGCCAAAGGCTATGAACATTCTGCATTTTCACAAGCTTTGTAGGCCCTAAATGTTTCCAACTAAGCCCTTTTCTGTTCCACACATATTTTTACCACCATCAATTGTCACACATTTTAACTGATTCCACTTCAAATTGTCCTTTGTTAAGGTTTTCTCAACTTCTTGAAGAGATTTTCGCCTGTATTTGTTCCATGGAGACTATTCATAGAAGCTAATTCTGCAGTCATTCAAAATCAGCACTGACTGTTTTCTCTGGAATCCATATTGACTTGCGGAGGCAAATTGTCTCCAAATTATAGCGTTGTGTTTTCTTCCCTGGAAATTATGTAGTCGAGAAGGATGACATAGATAACTGCATGTACTTTATCCATGATGTCGAAGTGGAAGTTGTGGAGAGAAACAAGTTTTATATGAGAATTGCGTGAGACGTGTTGACGACGTGATACAGGGAATTTACGAAAATAGACCTCATTCCATATATATATATATATATATATATATATATATATATATATATATATATATATATATATATATTATTGGGTTATTTTACGATGCTGTATCAACATCTCAGGTTATTTAGCATCTGAATGATAATGCTGGTGAAATGAGTCTGGGGTCCAACACCAAAAGTTACATTTGCTCGTATTGGGTTGAGGGAAGACCCCGGAAGAAACCTCAACCAGGTAACTTGCCCCAACGGGATTCGAACCCGGGCCACCTGGTTTCGCGGCCAGACGCGCTGACCTTGACTCCACAGGTGTGGACTCCATATATATATATATATATATATATATAAAGCCAGAACATTCTCATATTGAACAGAAAGAAATGGATTCATTTACTGAACTACTTCCCTGCCTCTCAGCTTAAAATATTCTGTCTAATGGAATCTCTTGAATTCACATACGGTACCAAATTTACTGTAAACCTACTACAGTTAATAAATGTTGGACATTTGTGAAAGTTCTCGCAATGAGATCTGTAGTTTCAATTTTATTTCAGTTTAATTTTGAAATATGGTTAGTACGTTTTTAAAATATTAAATTTTACAGGAGAGTGAAAAAAACATTTTAATATCTTGATAACAAACAAATATTTGACATAAGATGGAATTTAAATCACTTCTTGTAAAGTGTGTATCCATGCCTTGGCTTAAGTTGTGTTTGCATAAGTTTCGGGAAGACTTTTTTTTTTTTTTTGATAGGAACCAAGTGAAATCTCATTTTCTTAATTTTCTTGACATACGAGGTTGCTGTTCAACACCATAGGTATGCTGCAGCTCTTCATGAATTTGTAAAGTTTTTTTCCCCCCATAATATGCACCCAAAAATAGACAAACAAGAAATTTGAAAATTGCTTGTAGTTTAAAACCAAATTTTCCGTCAACGTTTTTTCACTCTTCCGAGAACATTCTGAGCTTGCATCAGAAGGCAAAGGAAAATAAGCACCAAACATGGATTTTTAGGTTATGGTTGATTAATATGTAGGATTTCATGCTAGTTTCGATGCTGGTAATCCCAAATTACAAGGATAGATATTTGCATATACAGAGTGATTCACGAGGAGTTACCGCCATATTCGGAGCATATTTCCGAAGGCATTTTGAGCAAAGAATGTTTTATAAACACGAGTCCTGTTCTCATCTATTCAGAAGTATAATTTCTTTAATTGGCTAGTATTTTGAAGCTAAAAATGTGTGAATTCCATAGGTGCTTGGTACAGATTTTTTTTCTTCGATTTTTAGCTACAAAATTACATTTTCTTATCACAGAATTGTTACAAATCATGCCACACTTGTAAACTATCTGAAACTGTACATTAGGATCCAAATTTGAACTGTGAAGAATAAAATTACTAGAAGTTAAGTGATTTGTAGCAATTGTTGTGATAAATGCGTAAGAATAATGTAATTTTTAGTTAAAAATTGAAAAAAAAAAAAAATCTGTACAAAGCAACTAAGGAATTAACAACACATTTTTAGCTTCAGAACACTAGCCAATTAAAGAATACAGTAGAGCATCGATTATCCGAAACAATCGAGGACGGGTGGGTGTTTGAATGACTGATTTTTCGGATAACCGATCATTTACAAAAACAAATTGTACCGGCGTCACAGGAGCAATATGAAACAAAGAAACACCGATATTAAACACAAACCTGTACATATAGGCTATACTGTATTTTGTATCACGCGTCTTACAAATAAAACATAAAACTGACTAGCCTAGTTTGATAAGTTCAAAATGGTCATTAGAGTAGGCCTACAGTTTAGGAAAAGGAGTCCATTTTTTTTTCTTCAGAGCTGAGACTCGTTTTTTTTTCAGCCAAATCTCGCAAACAGCGCTAACGGAACTTCTACATGGCGCTCGCGCAAATTTGAATTTTTCGACTGGAATGTTTTCGGTTGATCGGTATTCGGATAATCGATGCTTTATTGTAGTTCACTTTCTATTTGTAATATTCTTTTGCCCTTAAAATTAAATAAAATGTATTTTATAAACAACTTCAAATTAGTATAACTCTGAAAATATTGAGAATATGTTTATATGACATCTTTTGCTCAGAATGTCTTTGGAAGTAAGCTCCGTAAGTGGCAGTAACTCCTCGTGAATCACTCTGTATTTTCGAAGTACGTGACGAAGTTTGTGAAAATTTGTTGATTTTTGACAAAAGGAAGGTAGGTATCTATTGAGTTTCATATTACTTTGGTATATTGTTTAGGAAGGGAAACATTTAGAAAGAGTGGAACGTTCATCTTAGCATTACCGTATCTAAAAATGGAGATTTTGTACTTACTTTTTTTTCTGGTTTCTGAGGTAAGTGAAATTGTTCAGTTTCGAAAATAAAAGGTTCAAAATATTTTTGGAGTTCCATTATGGTCTTGAAGTGGTACAAGTAAGGTAAAGTTGTCTAATTCCGTGATACTCCTAATTCTGCGATACGTTTTTTTCACTGATGCAATCTTTCGTGAAAGATGTCTGGCGCTATGGTCGAACATTCAATTTGATTGACATTCAATTTAAAAAAAGTATCACGGGATTAGGGGTATCACGGAAATAGGCAACTTTACCCTCTTAGATGGAAAGATATTTTTGTTTTTTGCTTTTAGAGAAAAAAAATAGTTTTAAGTGTACACTGCTGAGAAGTCACATCTATTAAACCCTATTTCTTCAATAAGAGAGTGTGTTGTTCTTTTTATATTGCTGTAAACTAAATATCTAATCTCTAATACTCAATTAATTTATTCATATACAGTAAATAATACAGAAGTGGCGAGAGGTTGTAGCCTTTTCTTAAACCTCAGTTGACGTGTTTCCATTGAGAATTTTTGGTTCCAATAATTCCTACAGATATTTGGCTGTAATTATATAGCCCTTCATGGCCCTACATATATAGTACCCCAAAAAGTGTTTTTTGTCATTAATTTTTTATTTGTTGAGTATATTTGTGTTTAATAAGTGACGGAAAAACTGTTGAAATCATGTTTGATTGTTTCTTTACTGAGTGTTTGCCAATTTCCGAGAAGACACCTGTCTTTTACAATATATGCGACAAGATTAGTGGGTTACTAGAGAGGATATCTAAGTGACGCGATTTCAATGATTTAAGACCGGCGTCTTCTCGGAAATTACCCGAAATAATAATTTCAACAGTTTTTGTGCCACTTATTAAACACAAATACATTCAACAAATAAGAAATTAATGCCTAAAAAACACTTTTTGGGGTATAGGCTATATGTAGGGCCATGATGGGCAAAATAATTACCTATTTGGCTATTATCATTAGGGTCCGCAATTTTGTTCTGTTATTTCGAAGTTAACGATATAGAGAACACAACTGTCTGTCGCACGGAACAGTAAGTTTACCAGTCTGAGCGCCCTCTCCGTACGTGACTGCAGCAAACACAGTCTAATGCAATAGTACGCGAGTTCCTGCCTAGACTAGAAGATCACAGCTGGCAAGGAGACTTGGATATAGTGAAGACGACAAAAGGATCCAAAATAACAGCATTTTTTTTTGGCGGAATTTGGTCGTAAGTATTTTTACTCAAATGGAAATAATATTGTTTGTAAATTGTGTCAATCTACAATACGTGGTGAAAAACATAGATACACATAGAAATACTGTAACAGTAAGAAACATATTGCACATGTTACACAGTTTGAGCTTAGAGAGAAAGAAGAAATGCCAGTAACGTCATATTCTGATACTACTTAGATCAGGCCTGCACAAGGTTTACGCTCTCCGAGCCTGCTTAAAGCTCATGAGCGGAATGCAGATATTAGCTGCGCTCTGTGTAAGGGTGAACTGGAAGAAGGGGTGATCTCGTACAAAATATACACAAAGGATATACAGTACTAGTAAGAGTGTTTATGAAATTAATTCCCGTTCAGTGTTTGCAAAACTATCTTGGACCATTATTAATTAATAAAGAAATATTTATTTTACAGAAATAGGCCTAATAGAAATTCTATAGCTACTTAAATGTACAATATCATATTGTTATATTTTTATTTATCAGTGCATCAAAACGAGGTTTTATGCTGTTGGCAGCTGAAAGGAACAATAGCCTACTGATCGCGATGAAACATCAGTTACAGATGTTCGATGTCTGCCTTTATTAAAGTTGATTATAGAAAACAGTTGCTCACAAATATAAATATTGAGCAAAACATAGCAATCATTTTCACAGCCAGCCTGTGTAGTCGTGGATATTATTGCTAATGTTTAGTCTTGTAAAACTCAACCAGGCTAGTAGTATTATTCAAACGATACAGTAGGTAAGTAACATGAAACAGTTACTGAGAATAGGCCTACACACTGCACTCCTCTAGATAGCTGAGTGGTCGTTTCCCTCTCCTCTTCCTAGAGCAAGTTTATGTCATTCTGACGTATCTTCCTCTCCGTTTCGGCGAGCGGTAAACACAGCTCTCCCGCTCCGAAGGAGCGCGCGCGCTCGTTGAGCGCTGTTTGTGCAGGTATGGCTTAGATCCTAAACAGTCGGAATATTTCCGTGACTTGCGTGAAATGATAGTGGGCGCCAATATTCCTTTTTTTTAAGTTGGAAAGCCATTATTTCAGGCGGTAATTGGAAAAATATAGGCCCTACATGTAAAATCGCTCCTTCGGAATAAACTGATCGAAAGATCTGAGCTAAAATCCTTAAGCGGTTAAAACATGAAGGGGTGGGAGTGGAGGACAGCAAATATATTTGTAACAAGTTGGAATAAGCACGACAGGGCTCCTACTGCAGAGCGAACATCGGCGAATATCGAACTTCGCCATACTCGACAAACTCGAATCGAACATAGCGCCTGTAATGCACGACGCTATCCTCTACTGCAGAATCACTTCGATCGTCGTCGTACCACAGTCTAGTATATAGGGTGTTAAAAATAACATTTACAACGTTTCAGGGATGATGGAGGAGGTAAAAACAGACATCTTTTGTAAGTGACAAAACTTTGGCAGATGCGCTGTTTATTGTGTACGTAAGTGTTAGTGTAATCTATAAGGAGCGAGACCAATTGTTTTAGAGGTGGTGTTCAAACTGCCGTTCATTGAAGGCATTGCACAACTGGTACCTTCGTACTATGGCGTGTCTGCAACGCTCAAGAAGGCCAACATTGATTCTAATAACATGTGCAGCTTCAACAACGCGAGCAACTAAGTCTTCTGCCGTATCGATTGGTGTCTCATACACAAGAAGTTTTATGTCTCCCCATAAAAAGAAATCCAGTGGGTTAGGTCCGGTGATCGAGGTGGCCACGGTACCGGCCCACCCCTGCCAATCCAACGATCGGGGAATGTAGCATTTAGGTGCTTCCTGACACGACGATCAAAGTGTGGAGGAGCACCGTCATGCTGAAACCATATTCGTTCTCTGATTTCAATGGGATATTTTCTAAAAGTTCTGGTAGGACGCCGCATAGAAAAACAAAATAATTATCACCACGGAGAGTGTTAGGGATCCTTTTAACTTGTTGCAGGCACAGCAGTACAAACAGAACTAACCAGTGTGTGTTGTGACGGAAGTCAAGCCATCTACTCTTTAGGCCGTCTTGCGGCAAAACGGCGCATCTGCTAAAGTTTTGTCACTTAAAAAAGATGTTTGTTTTTACTTCCTCCATCATCCCTGAAACGTTATAAACGTTATTTTTAACACCCTGTATACAGTCACGAAGCTTGAGTTGTGAGGGTGCTAGGAACAATAAACTGTGCCGATACTATTTCGCATTGCATGTAATGAGGCGATATTAGCGACCCTAGTGGTTAACAACTATCTGTGGATGCATATTTATTACGTACCGAGCTTCGTGACTGTATATACTAGACTGTGGTTGTTCATTACCACATGTAGCAATTGAAAATGTAATGCGTAAGTTATGCGAATATTTTTTTCCCTCCATATTACTGTCAAAAATTTGGATGCATACTTTATGCGATGGCGTGTATTATTCGAGTAAATGCGGAATATATAAATATCTTCCGAGAGATAAACCATCCTGTAATGTAATACAATAATATAGTTATTTAGACCAGTCCGTATTAGGATGCACATTAAATAAACAAAATATTGATAAATTCTTACGAATAATAGTAAAGAAGAATATTCAACTACCAGAATCCATGGCATTTCTACTAAGTTACATGCACGTAACAAGATTATTAAGCCATGAAAGAGTAATGGAACGGAGAAAAATTCTCTCCGGCGCCGGGACTTGAACCCGGGTTTTCAGCTCTACGTGCTGATGCTTTATCCACTAAGCCACACCGGATACAACTCCGACGCCGGTTAGAATCGTCTCAGATTAAGCTCCAACTCTTGGGTTCCCTCTAGTGGCCGCCCTCTGCACTACGTCATAGATGTCTATGAACGCAGGACCGAAGTCCACACATGTGCTGAGGTGCACTCGATATGAGTGACTAGTAGGCCGGGATCCGACGGAATAAGCGCCGTCTTAAATCACGAAGTGATTTACGCATATCATATATATTATTTTAATGTACCGAAGTACATATGATATTTCCATGCGCCGGAGAGAATTTTTCTCCGTTCCATTACTCTTTCATCGTATGATGACGCAGAATATCTGCATGGAAATATCATATGTACCTCGGTACATTAAAATAATATATAAGATTATTAAGGATATAATTAACTTTCATATTTCGGAGTAAAGGTCATAATTATTCAAAATATAAATCTAGGTTCGTTAGCATTAGTGACATCTAGGCCTACTAACAAAAGAGAAGTTGAAAATATAGGCTACCTAACAGAATTTTGTATAGCATGCTTCGACTATATAGCATATGTCTATACCTCACATGACCTCACTATTTCAGATGCTGGAAGACCACTGTTGTCAGAAGCGTCTTAAAATAATAACATAGCGTTTTTAGTTTAATTTGGTGAACAATTACCTTAATTATGTCCAGTCGCTGGAGAAAATAATAATAATAAAAAATGTGTTTTACTATTACTATCGAATAAAGTGCGTCACCTTATTCCTAATTTACCGTTTTTTCATAGGTTACAATACGGTTTTGTCTAATTGTAATGGCAGAGAATTGTTATTCTTTGCATTGTGATTAGAGGTTAGTTTCTGTGTTTTGTATGACACTTGTGAAGCTAGTTTAAGTTAAGGTTTGAAAACACTCGATACCATATTTCCTTTAAAGATGTTTTCTGTTAGTAGTTCGTAAAAATTCGTTCTCGGTATTTCAAGATATAAACAATGAGTGATCGCAATTTGAGAATTGCGTTTTGTTGTGTAACGATACACGCACATAGAATTCTTATCTCCATCTTGTGTAGAACAAAATTTAACCTTAATATAGCTATCGTTACTATGGTTTGAGATAATGATTGTGGGTGATATAAGCAATAATTAGACCTATATTCACTGTTTCGTACTAGTGATATATGTTTATCGGAAACGGAGTGCAGTTGTTTAAAACTTCAATTGGGTGTATAAATGTAGTACACACAGGAAGTGCGCAAAAGATTTGCTAAATTGTTTCCTAAGTAATAATAATAATAATAATAATAATAATAATAATAATAATAATCAGTGGCGGCTCGTGGATATTGAATTAAGGGGAGCTGCATACAAAAATAAACCAAGCAACTTACTTTATTTAAAGATTAGTTCCATGCGCCTTATCTTGTAAGTTGTGTTTAAATGAGACAGGCTCATGTCAGTAGATTTACTGGCATTTAAAAGAATCCTGCGGCACAAAATTCCAGCACACCAGTGACGCTGATATAACCGCTGCAGTTGCGAGTGTCGTTAAATAAACCATAATTTAATTTTTTATATGGAGATTTGAACCTTAGAAATATCTAACTGGCGATGTTGTAGTTGGTTATATAATATATCTACATGATACATCAATAAATGAATACACTCCTTTTTTCTTTCACATCCGAACAAGACATTGCACGTCTCCTAGCTTTTCAAGAGAGTGAGTCTGGAGCTTAGTTACACGCATTACCTTCTCCTCACATCGGCACCCTAATAGATAGTACATCCTTTAAAATCGCAATAGCTTTACGCCTTGGTTGTAAACTCTGCCAGCCACACCAATGTATTTGTGGGGGAATTGCTGATATTTACGGTTATCATGCACTCAGCTGTGCGAGGAGCAAGGGTCGCATTCCCAGACATACATCACTCAATGATATCATTAAAAGATCTCTGACTTCTTGTGGCATCCCGTCTCTTTTGGAACCACCAGCTATTAGTCACGCAGATGGTAAACGACCCGATGATCTGACCTTAATTCCATGGTCTAGAGGAAAATCTTTAATTTGGGACTCCACTTGCGTTGACACTCTAGCTCCATCTCACTTGCCGAATACCTCCAGACGAGCAGCATCTGCTGCTGAATTAGCCGTGAAGAAGAAAGTCAATAAATGTGCTCATCTTTTAGACAATTATATCTTTGTCCCATTTGCTGTGGAGACCTTCGGTCCTTGGAGTCATGACGCTAAAGTTTTGGTATCTCAAATCGGCCAAATTTTGATCTCCATTACTGGTGATCGCCGTTGCACTACTTATTTGCGTCAACGCTTAAGTATTGCTATTCAACGCGGAAATGCAATGAGCGTTTTGGATACTCTTCCAGAGTCCAGCCCTTTGGACGAACTTTTTCTCCTGTAAAATTTTTTATCTCTATGTAAATGTTTATATTTAGTGTTTATATATGTGTAATTGTAACGGTGAAAATATTATAAAAAAATAAATAAATGAAACAAATAACTGAGCCAGAAATTGAATTCAGGATATTCAAGAGTAAGCACTAGGGCGCTTGCCACATTTATTGTGATGTTGTTAGATGTTTCAGATTCCATTATGGTTTGAAAACATTCTGGCAATGGCTCCTTCTTCTCATGAACAACATTTACTGTTCTTATTTTAAATCCATCTTGTTGCCCCAGCTGATGGAATTGTCTTTGAAACACATTAATCTAATACAGACTGAGTGGAGATCGAGAGAAGAAAGCAGGGATACTGGATAAATTATAAAAAAATATGCGAGCCTTTGTATTTTGTTTAGCAGCTCTTTCCATTATGAGATTCAACTGATGGGCACTTAATTTCACATTTCTCCTGAATTGTTAAGGTACTGAACTGAATAGACTGTAAATATTGTACAGAATTAAACATTGTTGCACTTGTACTCACAACGTTAAAGAAAATGTATTTAAAATTGCGCACTACTGGCAAACTGCTGCAAATTCTGCAGCGCCTGGAAACTCTGGATTCACGGCCAGAGGCAGCAGGGAGGAGGGGTAAAACTAACGCGCAAAGCATCCGAGACGAGACTGGCAGCTCCAGGGGAGGAAGTGGCTTCACCCTATAGACCTTGTCTCTGGTTTCGCTCTGGCAGCACCAGGGGAGGAAGTGACTTCACGAACGATTGCGTGCATGTCATTGAGAGCGAAATTAAAAAAAAAATTGGAGCCGCTAAATAGAGACTGTATAATAAATGTATTTCACAACATAAAACAAGACAAATGTCTGGGGGTGCTGCAGCTCCGCAGCCCCTCTTCGAAAGCCGCCCCTGATAATAATAATAATAATAATAATAATAATAATAACAATAACAATAATCATCATTACAATCATAATCAACATAATCATAATCATTATGATAATGATTATCATTATCATAATCATTATCATCGTGGCTGTCCTACTGTTCATATAGGAATATGCACGAGTTAACATCTATTGTTTGTCGAGACTTATCGTAGTATGCGCATGTCATTTTATTATAATAATATTTGATTCGTAATTTACAAAATTCAAAATTCTGGATTAGTTATAACTTCAATAGGATTGAATCGACACCCAGTCTTGTCGAGTTGCACAATTTCTTGGACATGATGTTGGCTTCCACTCGAAATCTCGTACGACCGCGACGATAAGGAGTTTTGTCGAGCTGCACAATTTCTTGGACATGATGTTGGCTTCCACTCGAAATCTCGTACGACCGCGACGATAAGGAGTTTTGTCGAGTTGCACATTTTCTTGGACATGATGTTAGCTTCCACTCGAAATCTCGTACGACCGCGAAGATAAGGAGTTTTGTCGAGTTGCACAATTTCTTGGACATGATGTTGGCTTCCACTCGAAATCTCGTACGACCGCGACGACAAGGAGTTTTGTCGAGTTGCACATTTTCTTGGACATGATGTTAGCTTCCACTCGAAATCTCGTACGACCGCGAAGATAAGGAGTTTTGTCGAGTTACACAATTTCTTGGACATGATGTTGGCTTCCACTCGAAATCTCATACGACCGCGACGACAAGGAGTTTTGTCGAGTTGCACATTTTCTTGGACATGATGTTGGCTTCCACTCGAAATCTCATACGACCGCGACGACAAGGAGTTTTGTCGAGTTGCACATTTTCTTTGACATGATGTTGGCTTCCACTCGAAATCTCATACTACCGCGACGACAAGGAGTTTTGTCGAGTTGCACATTTTCTTGGACATGATGTTAGCTTCCACTCGAAATCTCATACGACCGCGACGACAAGGAGTTTTGTCGAGTTGCACAATTTCTTGGACATGATGTTGGCTTCCACTCGAAATCTCATACGACCGCGACGACAAGGAGTTTTGTCGAGTTGCACATTTTCTTGGACATGATGTTGGCTTCCACTCGAAATCTCATACGACCACCACTTCCCCTTCCAAGAATACAGTGCGGACTCATTGGGTTTTTAGTATGGTAAAGTGTAACACTACATGATCTACATCATGTTTATATTCCAAATATGTTGATGTGAATAATATGATTTCCTATATTTATTAGCTTTTCATTTTTACAAGGTTGTACGTTTAATTTTTTATGCGATGGACATATTGATCAATGCGGATTATAAATACTTTGATAGTAGGGCAATATCTTTAAAAATAATCTTTAGTTCGTTTTATGTAGACGTTTATTACATCAAACATAGATACATATAGACTATAACATAATTTACTACGAATAAACTTACAGGCAATAACAGCGTTGTATTGCGATTTTCTTTAAATGAAGGTTTATATTTTATTTGAGACTATAAAAAAAGCGATGTAGAAGAAATTAAACAGTTTTCTTGAATTAAAGTCTAAATACAATTATTTTTAATTTATAGTGTATTATTTAATGTTACAGTAAAACGTCGTTAATACAGACCCTGATAAGCCGGACTTCGCTTAATCCGGACAAACAAAAAAAATTATGAGTATGGAAAAATTAAAGAACCTTGTTTTAAGACTTACTTTTATTCATTAGAACTATGGAATTACAATAATAACAATATTACACCTGTAGGATTAAAAATAAAGAAAACTAATCAAGTTTGCATTAAAGGAAGTGAATGTATTGCTTTACATTTTACTCTACTATATAGGCCTAGTGTATTTAGGCCTATGCCTTTTAAATACACAATAATAAACGCGTTTTAATTATATAAACGGACTTTTGATGCCATTTCTACTGTTGTTTTAGGTTATTTCAGTTAATCCGGACTTCCGTTAAACTGGTCAACTTATCTTGCCCAGTTAGTCCGGATTAACGAGGTTTTACTGTATTTTGTGTGAAAAAGAGAAAAAAGACTCAATCTATTTTAATCATCTCCTGAGAAAGTCACCGACAGCTTTCTCTTTGCCAGCTTCTTCTTATCTACTGGTACTACATCTTTTTCCTCCTCTTGATCGGTGTATGCTCTGGCCGATTTGCTTACATTAGTCTTCTTCATTTCAAAATACTTCTTTCTCGTATAGTCGCGACCGAGTCTTCTATCTCTTTTAATCCACAATAAGTTCGGACCTCGAAAATATTCCTCAATTTGAACCAAAGATTTTCGTCGAGTTTCCGGTAAGAATAAATATGAAAAAATTACACAAAGAAGAGAATTTATACCGATAAGTAAAAAAATTCCGTGATTTCCTATAGCTCCTTTCAGTTGGGGATACGTTTTGGACACGAAGAACTGCAATATCTCGTTGGCAACATAAATGTACCCAGAGCCAAAATCTCGAATTTTAAGAGGGAGTATTTCTGACATTATTCTTGAAGGTAGTGGGAAAAATGCGCAAGTGTTGGCAGTAAGGAACATTAAAATAAGAACCGCTGTTAACCACAAATTCACTCCTGTTGGAGACGATTTCTGTGATTTGTATTGGACATATAAGAAGCAGCTGAGAATCAGAGCCGTTACTGCGCAGACACTGCTAGCGACTATTATATGTGTTCGTCGAAATACACGGTTAAGGAAAACATTCGTGGCGACAGTGAACACTAAACGGACAAACGCGGTCAGCTGGGCGATGTAGTGACAACTGAAGCCTTCAGCATTCTTGTTCATTTGCGAAATGATATCGACTGCGTAAAAAACGAACAGTAACGTTCCTGTGAGAATTTGAAGCAAATTGAACACGTGTGCGATGATGAACGGCTTGAAATATTGAGGGGATAGCAGTAACTGTATTTTATGTATAATCTTAGACTTGCTCTTCCGGTTGTCTTCATCGTCGGAAGAATCGCTGTCTGTATCATCCTCCTCTTGTTCTCGTAAAGTTGACAATATATCTTGAAGTTCTAGCTTCGCCTGTAAGAAGTAAGAATTCATTTTATTACAGTTGAAAGTCATGTTTTGGCGGAATCCATTGTGTGAGTACATTATACCAGTGGTCGACGAAGATGACGTCATGTGAAATACAGCCCGCAAAACACAATAGAGAAGGTGGAAGGAGGGAGGTATAAGAGGGTAAGTCGCGGAATACAAGTTTTGCGCGCGCAGAGACGAACAGGGAACATATCAAAACTAAAGACAAGTTCAATTAAACTTATGTCAATATATATTATTTTGTTAATTTCTTTTTCATTTATGTATGATTCATTGGTTTCTTTTTTCTGTTATTTTGTACACAATTTAAACATCAAGATGGATGTGCAATTAACTCATTAAAAATTAGGGGTCAAGTTGCATGTAGCGAATTTTAACTGAGCGGCGAGATGTTCGTCTGTCATATGCGAAATTATTTGAGATTTTACAACTGATCTTGTGTTTACTTGAACACTGCGTAACTTTGAATGAAAAAGTGATGGCTAAGGGGAGGAAGGGAGATCATGCCTTTACACCTCCACCCGGCTCGCTCTTTGTAAAACAGATGACAGATCAAATAAATGACGATCGGTCATCTGCTTAGCATTTTCAAATCGTTTTGAATACGATACCTGTTTTCATGCAACTAAATCCATATTGAATACGATCCAATGTCACTTTTTAGTTGATTGACCTTGATACTTCCGTCGTTTTGAATCCCCATTTTCATGAAGATTTCAATACTATAAGCGTATTCAAATCGTTTTGAAACGTAGTGTCTGTACGTCAGCCCAGGGTTCGATTTTTAAGGGTTATGAGAGGAATTTTCTCACTCTATCGTCTCTCTGTATAAGCTTAGTGGTTATCTTAGTCAGGGATGATCATTGCTGTCTTACAACATTTTCTCGTAAATAACTTTAAAGTTACGATTACATTATAATTATTACTATCAGATCTGGTTAAGTAGACAAAAATTTAGGAGCCAGCGAAACTTTTGGGAGCCAGACAGAAAATAAATTAAACATTCACTTGCTTTCTATACACTCTAATCCAGCTGTCGGCAGAAATGTCATCGCGATGCCTGTTACTAACTGACGTTGCAGGTGCAGGCAAGGAATACACATCCCCCCTCCCAACCAAGCCTTTGCAGGTACACTGTACAAGCAGCTATCAGTGGCGTAACTTATAGCTAGTTAAGCATGACTCTGTCTAAAGGTAGGAAACGTGTATTTAAAGAAGAATGGTAGGGGACGTATTTTTCTTGTGTTTATGGAAACAATAGTATATGTTTATTGTGCTCGAAAGTTTTAAAGGGCATTTATCAACACAATATTAAACGTCATTATAATGTAGCCTATTTCATAAAGAGCATCAGAACATCACAGGTATTTCTGAACATTTTAAATTCAAATTGCAGTACGAAGGGCAATAGCAAAACGTAGTAGATATGTACGATATGATACGATCATTCATTACAGTGATAGATATCTGGAATCAAATGTGGGGGAAAAACAAACAGTTCTATCATTTCCCATGCTTACAATCTCTTTCTGATATTTCTGAATCAAATTAAAATAATTATGCTCATCTAAATCTAAAAACAGAATTTCAACAACGGAGATTCGGCGATTTAAAAAATATTGCAAACGATTTCTTACTTTCTGCGAATCCTTTGACCATAGACATAAACAAGGTTAAGCCAGAAATGCAGCAAGTAGTAGCTGATTTACAGAGTGACACATGTTTACAAACGCGGTGCAAAGACATGTGTGGTTTAAATTTCTTTAAAGTTCTGTCTACGGAAAAAAATATGCTTCCCTTAGGTTATTTGCCGCCAATATAGCGGATATGTTTGGTTACACTTACAGTTGCGAACATTTTTTTTTAAATTGAAACGTGCAAAATCAAAACAAAGATCGCGGCTGAAAGATGAAAGTTTATTCGCTCTCTTGAGATTGGCTACTTGTGACATAAACTTAGAATTCTGTGGCACCTTGAAAGTTACTGTACAGTAAATATGAAGTTTGTGATGGCTGCACGCCACTGATGTCTGAGCGGGCCCTCAACTTTACCCACAACCATGTGACGTCATGTGTATTGCTGGTTGCATTGCCTGATGTCATCGTGAGTACAATTCTGCCGATGACTGCGTCTAATCTCTTGAATCTGAGGTGGTAATCTACGGTTAGATGCATTGGCTAATTCAAACTATGTATGTACATATTCTAGTCAAATCTCAAGAACAGTACCTGGTTCTGCAGATTGGCAAAGGAGGCCCGTAGTTCAATTTCCTACATCTTTGGTGCTTAACTCAATGGTACACGTACCTTGTCCTCGTTTCCTCGTAGCCAAGTCAGTGCTTCTTCGGCTTCCTCTAAGCGTTCTTTCTTTGCGAGCCAGACTGGAGTTTCGGGCACGAAAATGAAGACGATCAGTGATGTTAAGGGCGGAACTGTCAGCAAACCTGCGACCACCTGCCACTGCAGATATGTTCCCAGGACGTACACGAGCAGCACTCCCACAGACAGAGCCGTGAACATGCTGGATTCATACGTTTTTCGAAGTCGAGGCGTTGCGATTTCTGACAAAATGATCTGCGAAATATTAATAGCGAGATAATTGCCGTTATTTCGTCTTATCAAACTATATGTGGCGCACATATTGTAGTGAAGTTGATACAAAGACAAATAAAAAAGTGACAATGATTTTTTTATTGACAAAATAAATTATGCAGGCTCCAGGTTGATATGGTCTTTTTCGGAGTACAGTAGTCTCCATTGAGCTGAATACTCTTACAAGGGAACGGTCAACACTGGAGGGTTTTGTAGGATCTTACAATTTTGCACACTGTACCTCTTATTAGTGTAAGATATTGTGCCAAAAAAAGGTTGCGATAATAATAATAATAATAATAATAATAATAATAATAATTTATTTATTTAATCTGGCAGAGCTAAGGCCAGTAGGCCTTCTCTTCCGCTCAGCCAGACTCTAATTCTAATTGAATACAATAATTGGCTACATAGATATTACATTAATATCTAGACTATAAAACAACATGAAAGTGAATAGTGAAAGTAAAAGTAAATAATGAAAGTTAGATAAGTATTGTTAGTGAGACAATAATAAACATTGGTAAGAAATAGTAATAATAATAATAATAATAATAATAATAATAATAATAATAATAATAATAATAATAATGAGATAATTTAAATATTTATTCTGTGATAGGCTATAAATAACCATTAAACATTGAGAAACTTGTACCAGCTATATTTGTTAACGAGAATTGTTTGAAAAATATTTCCTTAGTCTGTTCTTAAATTGGTTTGATGCCTGGATTTTGTCCCGCAGGAGTTCTTTAACATGCCAATAAATCTACTGACATGAGCTTGTCGCATTTGAACACACTTAAATGCCATCGACCTGGGCCGGGATCGAATCCGCAACCTTGAGCACAGAATGTCAGCGCTATACCGACTATGCTCCCAAGCCGACGTGTTAATATATATTTTAACATATTATGTTTTAAGGAAAAGTGATTTATTTAAATTAATCTATTTTTTCTAAGTTGTGTTCGTGTGTTAGATTAGGTTAGGTCAAGTTAGATTAGGTTAGTGTAGGTGAGCTAGGTTAGCATAGATTTGGTTATTTCATGTTTTTAAAATTATTTTTTGTAGAGTGGCATATATTTGAAGTTCATAAAGAGAAATTATAACTATTTCAACAAATAATTTGTGTCATTATATTGTATACTTGAAGTTGGTTTGGCATTGAAAATATGCATTTGTGGGCAAAAATTTATGTTTTAAAATTCGGACGAAAATTGGACGTTTTTTTTTCTTCTAACTTTTCGATCAGAAATAGGCTAGGTAGTTAATGTAATTTATTACCCTACAGTTTTTTTTTGTGTATTCCTCTTCACAAAATTACGATCTATTTGGATGTTAAAGAGCATAGAGCACCATTTGTCGGTATTAACGAGAAATGATTTCCCATCTTCCCCGCGCTTTCCGTCTTGCCTCCGCTCCCCTATACGTTTCCCGCTAGATGGCAGTACGAAACTTTAAATATTCGTCTTGCAAATGATGGTAATATGTCTGTCTATTCAATATTAATGAACATATAGTATTATATAATTGAAGACATTATTACAAAAACAGCCATAGTCACTTTTAATGAAATTGAGTTAAGGACACATTTACTACTATTTCAAATGTTTATAGACTGCAAAATTGACACATGTCAGGTGCAATAGCCACAAGGATAAACACCAGTTGTACGGAAACAGCTGACATGTGTTGTTCTATTTATTTTTATTCTTCTCTTGAAAAATAACAATTTTGACAAGGGTTGTTTTTGTAATAATGCCTTCAATTGTCCAATAAATTTGTGGACAGAATATATTTTGTCCTGGAGTTTATACTTACAATGCGGTATCGGGGAACAAATCAAAAGAGTTTTGTGTAGAAACGTTGTCATACAGAATTACTGTATAAAACTAGACACCGTAACTTACTGTTAATTAGTGAATATGTTTTTGTAAACCATTTAACTTACTGAAGAGGCTGCAGTTGAAAATCCCGAAGATAAAGCTGTGATAAACCTCCCGACCATCACCACGGGGTAGGAAGGAGCGAAGGCTATGATAAGATAGCCTAAGAAGATGGGCACAAGCCCCACTCTCATGGTAAAACGTCGACCCCAGCGATCCATAACCAGTCCACCAGTTAGAAAACCCACAGGACTGACGCCGGAATGGATACTTGCTGGAAATAATAATAATAATAATAATAATAATAATAATAATAATAATAATAATAATAATAAATATACCCAGAATCATCCAGAAAGAGATAGCAAGCAAAGCTAAGATTAATAACATATCAGCTTCTCACTACAAATATGAACCACATGATTCCTAGAAAACGAAAATTTTAAAATAAACTGGAACAGAGAAATCCAGACGGATAGAAAGATTCAAGTCATCAGACCAGACATGCAGAATGTCCACATGAAACCTTTACAACTTCAGATGTAAATTACAAATTATTGAGACACGATATCTGGATGGAGTTTTCTGCATGCTAATCAGAAACTGTCGAAGTTTTTATGGGAATTTTGTTGGATTGTTGAAATGCATTTTTTGGTTGCATGTGTGAATTTTGGTGAAATCTGAAATCTAACAGTGAAGGAAATGTGGACGCCTCAGGAGATATCACACATTGTGCCATCTCCTGAGGTATCCACATCTCCCTCACTGTCAGATTTCACCAAAACATCAGTCTGTACAGAACATCTATAAGAGGCAAGAAATGGTACTTCAGTCTGTTGACCCACTGCATTGACGTAGCAAAACAAAACGCGTGGAAGCTATACAAGATAAACTCCAACGAAAAACTCTCGATCATCTTGGATTTCGCAGACGTCTTGTCTTATCTGTTCTCGAGAGGTAGACCATCTAAGACTGAGCACAAAGATTCAAGGTTTGACGAAATTAATCATTTTTTGATACCTCAAGATAAACAAACTTGAGGCAGGCAGTGTCACACAAAGATAACAACAAGATGTATGAAGTGTCATGCTGGTGTACATGTACAATGTTTTCTCACATATCACACACCATGAACGTTCTTGAAAATTAAAATAATCTTATTGTGTGTGACTGATATTATAATTTCATATTAATTTGATGTATTGTTAAATTAAACAATATATTATATTAGTGCTAAAACGATTTATGTCAATGTTTTTGTATGTTGATATGACTGATGCCCTATATGTAGGACACAGAAAAACTCGGATACTGAAATGAAATGATTAGCCTAAAAATGTCCCGTTAAGGGCAAAGGCCTCCTCCTATAGAGGAAGAGCTCTTTTTGTCTCACGCGGTGAGCTACTCCGCGTAAGAGCTCTCGGATACTATCAAGATAAAAAAAATATAAAAACAACTTTGCTATGTTATGTCAATTACAATTAAATAATTCATAGAAAAAATCGTATTTTTTAAGCAAAAAATAATTCAACCTTATCTGGATTAAGTACGAACAGGCGTTCTTATACGGCGAACTACAGGGAAATCATTTTATTTTTACTTCAACTTTTATTGTACCTGAGTTTTTTAATGTATTTCACTCCCACCTCTTCTACTAATGAAGTTTCAACTGTCCTCCACACAGAACCAAGGCCGCAGTACTGAGTTAGTGATGATAGTACGTTTCAGAAATATGTTCGGGTTTTCAGTGACGAAAACTTCCAATATTGAATCATATTTTCGCACAGGTATTGTCGTCCGTTTGCCTACGTCGCATCCCGATTTCCCCCACCTGCTTCTGCTCGCTCCACTCTAAGACTAGTGGCTGGGCTTTCTTAGCTCTTTTCTGAAAACATTATTTTCTGTTAGGAATTAATTGGACATCTACGTAATATTATGTAACTGTTTAAAATAATTTAAATAAAAGGGCCTCGTTAAGTAATTAACTATCACGTTTCCCCCCCCCCCCCCTTTCTACGATCCTGCGACATAACCACTTGGACGGACAGTAGATAGCATGTCTGAGTAATTTTATCTGTGCGGCTCGGGCAGAAGTGAAGATTGAATTTACAGTACGTAAGGTACTCTTTTATAGAATAGGTACAGAATTATTTCAACATGAGTTACTAGTACGAAGGACGAAACTGGTAATTGGAATTAGATGCAATAGTCTATAGTGCGATAATAGGCACGAAAGAACTGAAGCCTGTATCGAAATGAACGGCCACTATTTTCAAAAATGTGTTTAAATATGCATATTATGATTATTTTTCATTTTAACTTCATTCTCTATATTGTACGCTAATGCGCTGTAGACAGTATAATATACATTGCATAATGAATATGTTCGCATGGATAACTCAGTTCGTGAGTAAAAACACTTATTATTAATACTGTACTGTATTTTGATTAAACAAAACCGAATGAAAATCAAGATTTCAGGTATAACTCTCCGTAAAGTTGATCTGAATAATTTTCGAGGAAAAATTGTTCCGGGGCCGGGTATCGAACCCGGGACCTTTGAGGTCTGTGGATATAGAAGGAAAAATTGGGTCGGTGTCGGGTAGAGTTCCCGGGTAGCTCAGTTGGTAGAGCGTTGGTACGTTAAACCAAAGGTCCCGGGTTCGATACCCGACCCCGGAACAATTTTTCCTCGAAAATTATTCAGATCAACTTCACAGGGAGTTATACCTGAAATCTAGATTTGCATACTACACGTCACTGTTCGTTAACGGAAAAAACCACAATTTAAGTCACACGGAGTTAGTGTACACTCGAAGTTGGTTGCTTGACGGTTGTCAGCCCACTTTGAGGTCTGTGGATATAGAAGGAAAAATTGGATCGGTGTCGGGTAGAGTTACCGGGTAGCTCAGTTGGTAGAGTGTTGGTACGTTAAACCAAAGGTCCCGGGTTCGGTACCCGGCCCCGGAACAATTTTTCCTCGAAAATTATTCAAAACCTAATGAAAATTATCACACTCATAATCGCGATATTTCCTACTTTACGTAAATGGATGAACTACTTTTCTTCCCTCCTGTACCTAGTAAAGTGATTTGTTTGTATTTTACGCCAGTATCATCGAACTCCAGTCGTGGAAGGAGGTAGCAAACGGTGTTTCCGGGTCTCAATCATTAATCCAAAGGTATAGCCAGGTTAATATTAAAAATGTTAGTAAAAATAAAATGAAGTCCCTGTACAAACACTGATATATATATACCTTATCTAATACAACTGATGTGTTGTAGCTAGAGTGTAGGTATCAATGTAACAAATGCGCTGTAGGTGCCACTTTCACTCCAACGGTCACTATCGCTCAAGATATAAGGCGAGTAAGTATATTTTACATTACCTATCCACGCTCCCATATTTTCGTCTATTGGTATGGAACTAGTGTTTGCTTGCACCTGGGGTAGTAACACTGCCGAGTATCCCATGCTGGCGCCAAGCGTACATCCATACAATGCTACCGCTCCCACATGCAGGGCCTGTAATAATTAATATCACAGTTGAATGACTTTTGTATACCATCTTAAATACTATTCCAAATAAAAATATTTCTTACTGCAGAATTACATTTTGTAGCATTGCTTGGCGGGTCATAATTTTCCACTCATTTAATAATTGTATATTACAGAGAATATTTTTAAACAATACTCAATATTCCGAATTTTTCTTTTGTCTGTTGTATAACGATGCTGTATTAGCTATACGGTTATTTAGCGTCGTTGGAATTGGCGATAGTGAGATGGTATTTGGCGAGATGAGGCCGAGGATTCGGCACGGATTACGCGAGATTCGTTTTACTGTTGGAAAAGTTTTGGAAAAATACAACCAGGTAATCAGCTCAACTGGGAATTGAACCCACTCCCGAACTCAGCGTAGGGTTATTCTGAATTAAACTCTTTTTTAAGTGATAAACCTCTTGATAGCAACATTAGACTTGGTAGAACTACCTCCCAAAATATTCAAGTTGCTTGATTTCTGTTGTTTTAGCAAAAGTGTTGATACTTTCTTAAAATAATATTATTATCAATTAAATTAGATACTTCTTTAAACTGTTAACCTCTTACAAATCATAACCACTTTCTATAACTACCTGATGGACCATTCCAGACGAAAACCATTCTTTGATTCCTCTTCTGCTTGTTCTCTCATCATTTGATGCGTCTTCTCCCATATAAATATTTACTTGAATTTATTTTGCTTGAAGGGATTTATATGTGCTTATGCCTGTAACGTATAAATGAATATAAAAATTGTAAGGTCAGTGCTTCATAATAATGCTTCGTCTGGGGTACCAGTTGCCTCCATGTTAATATATGTATAAGGTTATCAGACGTCCTCGTTTTCCGGGGACAGTCCCCGAATTTTACTTTTTGTCCCCGAACAAAATTCGTTTCCGGAATGTCCCCAGATTTAATAATAATAATTTGTCCACAGATATCCTGTGATTTTCAGTGTTATATTATTACAATTTTATGAAAATGTTATTCAATATCTCAGTACCCGAGATACCATACTCATCCACAAGAAAATATATATGTGGAATGTATATTGCTGAAATATCCTCTAGAAAGAGAGAACAGTCTATTATTTTCATTTAAAAGCAGATGGACTTAACTTGGTTGAAATAGTTTATTTAATGAAAGTGGAGAGAGGTTTTTCTTCATTGATCATGATGTGGACATCACAAAAATCCAGAATGAATTTAGAAACTGTTAGTGATACTTGCTATCTTAACCTACTTCAACATGACCTGTCAGAAATTTGTACAGAATTAGGGATCCAGAGAAGATCTGCTTAAAATGCACTTTTCTGAAAATGCCAGTGGTTTAATAGTAAATGCAACATTTTTAGTGTGTAAATGGAATAAGTATTTAAATTCTTAAAAAATGTGTAAAAACAATATAAGAGAATGGCAAACTAACAGAAATGTTAAAAGCAGTTTTTTCATACGTCTATATCTGTCCCCGGAAATTGTGAAAAAATATGGTAACCTTATGTTAATGTCCAAAAGAAAATTAGCATCAGCAGAACAAAAGAAATAATTTCTTTCTTATATAGAATATGCACTAGATTTACGTTCAGTAAGTAATGAATCACTTTCGCTGTCTACAAATACCTATTTTTCCACGCACAAATACCTATTTCTTTCACATAGTTTCCATTCACATCTATGGTCTTACGCCACTTAGTTGGCACAGCTTGTATATCGTCGCGATACCACTCTGCTGGTCTTTCTCTCAGTCATGTCGTTATTTCGACTACGAGCTTCACGTCACTGACGTTTCGCTTTCTGCGAATTGCATCTTTCAGACTACCAAACAGATGGAAGTCAAATGGCGCAAGTTCCGGGCTGTAGGGTGGACGAGGAAGGACAGTCCACGGAAGCACTACCTACAGATATGCCAAGCTGAGTAGCAAGTTGTTGGGTCTTGGATTCTGGCTTGCCTTTTGTCCTCAATAATTGAACAAGCCTATCGGCGTGTTCAGTTAATTGTTGCCGGTGTCAAAGCAGCGAGTGGCCTTCCCGAGCGTGGGAGATCAGAAGGCTTCTCTTCACCTTATCCTGACACTGACACAGCTTACCGAACGACACCGTGCTTCTATTTATTGCCCCATCTCCATAGACATTTATAAGCGTCTGTGAATGTTTGCAATGATAATTTCCGCAAAAAGAAATCAATAGTAGCTCTCTGCTTTGCACGTACTTCATGTGCAGTCGCCATTTTAGACACTAACTTTATCGATGTCATCTAACGGAAAATAGTGAAACTATATGGAGTTATGCACGTAGGCTTCAAGATGCTGTATACAAATTTTGTTTTTCTCGAACTAAAAGTGGCCGAGAAAAAAAGTGTTGCATTACTTACTGAACCATGTAATACAATGACTCAAATACTAAATACTACTACTACTACTACTACTACTACTATTACTACTAGGCCTACTATTACTACTACTACTACTACTACTACTACTACTATTGCTACTACTACTACAAGTATTATTACTAGGCCTACTATTACTACTACTATAACTACTACTACTATTATTACAAATACTATTACTAGTACTACAAATATTAGTACTACTACTACAATTACTATTACTAGGCCTACTACTACTACTACTACTACTATTACTACTAGGCCTACTATTACTACTACTACTACTACTACTATTGCTACTACTACTACAAGTATTATTACTAGGCCTACTATTACTACTACTATAACTACTACTACTATTATTACAAATACTATTACTAGTACTACAAATATTAGTACTACTACTACAATTACTATTACTAGGCCTACTACTACTACTACTACTATTACTACTAGGCCTACTATTACTACTACTACTACTACTACTACTACTACTACTATTGCTACTACTACTACAAGTATTATTACTAGGCCTACTATTACTACTACTATAACTACTACTACTATTATTACAAATACTATTACTAGTACTACAAATATTAGTACTACTACTACAATTACTATTACTAGGCCTACTACTACTATTACTACAAATACTACTACTACTACTAAAAATACTATTACTAGGCCTACTATTACTACTGCTATAACTACTACTATTATTACAAATACTATTACTACTACTACAAATACTACTACTACTACTACTACTACTACTACAAATACTATTCCTAGGCCTACTATTACTACTACTACTACTACTACAACAACAAAACTACTACTACTACTACAAATACTATTACTAGGTCTACTATTACTACTACTACTACTACTACAAATACTACTACTACTGCTACTACTATTATTATTACAAATACTATTACTACTACTATTATTACAAATACTAATTCTACTACTACTACTACTACTACTACTACTACTACAAATACTACTACTACAAATACTACTACTACTGCTACTACTATTATTATTACAAATACTATTACTACTACTATTATTACAAATACTAATTCTACTACTACTACTACTACTACTACTACTACTATAACTACTACTACTACTACTACAAATACTAGTACTAGTACTGCTATTACTACTACTACAAATATTAGTACTACAAATACTACTATTACTACTACAAATACTACTACTAGTACTACTATTACTATTACTACAAATACTGGTACTACAAATACTACTACTACCACTACTACTACTACTATTACTACTACTACAAATACTAGTACTACTACTACTACTACTACTACAAATACTATTACTAGGCCTACTATTACTACTACTACTACTACTACTACTACAAATATTACTACTACTATTGTTATTACAAATAGTATTACTACTACTATTATTACAAATACTAATTCTACTATTACTACAAATACTAGTACTAGTACTACTATTACTACTACAAACACTACTACTACAAATACTATTACTAGTACTACTACTACTACTACTACTACTACTACTACAACAAATACTAGTACTACAAATACTACTACTACTAGTACTACTATTACTATTACAACAAATACTACTGCTAGTACTACTATTACTACTATTACAAATACTAGTACTACATATACTACTACTATTACCGATACTGCTACTACTACTACTACTACTACTACTACTACTACTACTACTACTAATAATAATAAAAGTAAATAGCTCACAAAGATTAAAAACCATATATGAATTTCAAGTAACCCTTTTACTTTTGGAACTTTCTATTATACACCGTCACTTTGGAGATTTCAACAATAGACACTTATCCGAGACGAGAATGATCTATACTCTATAATGAATACGAAGTACTGGAACACAGAAGAGTAGGCCTATCTGTATTACGAATACTAATGGCAATATGTTCTGTAGATGTTACAGATGCAGGCTGATATGGCGAAATGTGCTCGATAAAAGAACAAGTGTTAGATGCTTTGCAACACGCAAAAGTGACATGCTACCAGTTCAGTTTGCTATTGTTTTGTGTCCCTCAAGCACCTCCCACTGTTTCAGTGTTAAACCAAACGGTGCCAGATAACAACTGAACGTTGTAAAGCAGAGTTTAACAGGAAATGTTTCATTAACACAAATCAATAATACTATTACTTTCAAATGGACTCCTTTGTATATGGGTGTCCTAGCAGTATCGTTGTCAACTAGCAGTATTTTTGCGTAAAGATTAGTTTTTTTGGTCCTACAGAATTAACTGTTACGATTACATTAGTTATTAATGAAGAAAAATTTGCTCCGACGTCGCTTCTGGTGATTGAGCCTCGGCGTACCTCAGTGGTTAGAGCGTCCAGTGCATAGAACTGGGGGTCCCGGGTTCGATCCCCGGTGGAGGAGCGAATTTTTCTCCATTAATAACTAATAGTAGCGGTATTTTACCGGCGTGATCGGAAGGGTGCATACTGTTTGGATCAATGTCCACTAATTATCACCTGTTTGGACCAATAAAAGCAGACATTTTGGATCAAAACGACATTTCCCTCTCCATTTACTCAGGCATGGTTTAAAATGTTGTCATTAAACTTCAAAGTCCTTAAAATTTGTCAGAAATAAAATAAAATCTGAAGGTTACACTTGTTCAGTCATGCGAACACATTCAATATACCGGTACTGAAGGCTAATTATTTTTCCTTCCGCACATTTCAGTCAATGGGAATTGATGTTTAGTTTTTCCCTGATTTCTTTTCTTACGATATTTCTTTTGCCTCTCTTAAGGGGTTAGGTACAGTTTACAACAGTAAAATTTTTGGGAATATCCAACATTATTTTTCTCCATTACTGTATCTTGTACAATAATGAAAATTGGCATGTGTAAAACACTGTCCTTCTGCTATATGAAAAAAATATTTTTATGATTAAAAAAATTATTTATATTTTTTTCAAAATTCAAAATGGTGGCAGTTCACTGTGCAGTGATGAAACGTTTCCCTCATAACTCTTAAACTTGCTAACTTTTTCATGTCCTCTCTTTTATTTTATTGCTGAAACTCATGTTTACAATATCATGCTCTTTCAACTACATTCCTTAATAAATAATATATATTTTTTTATTTTGTATTAGAAGAAAATAGTGATATTTGACCATTTTTTAAAAATTAATTAATTTTCTTTATCAGACACACTATCAAAGGTAGAGAAGTGATCTTGCATCATATTGTAGATGTGACATGCATAAATAGATACAAAATATTTCATCACAGAATGTTGGATAGTTTTTGAGTTATGTGAGAAACGCTTCGTCACTGCTCAGTGAACAGAATTTTGAAAAAAAAAGTAAATAATTTTCTTTAAATCGTAAAAATATTTTTTCATATTAGCAGAAAGACAGTGTTTTACACATGCTAATTTTCATTATTCTACAAGATACAATAATGGAGGAAAAAATGTTGAATATTTCCAAAATTTTATTCCCGTAAGCTGTACCTAACCCTTAACTGAGGTTAACTTTGTGGATGACAGCGTTTGAAATGAATTATTCTCTTTCAACATTAGCAAAACAGAACTACTCACCTTTGTATACAGTATTACTCTGGCCAATATGTATACAGTTAATTTAAGATCTTTTTAATATCACGTGGTACGGTTGGAAAATGGTGTCTTCGAACGGCGTACATAAACGTCCGCAGAAGTTGAATGTCTTCATATCCAATGTCTCCTGCAAATCCTTTTTTTTTTCAATAGTTTTAAAAATTATTTTGTTTTGTTTAGCATGTAAGTCTTCTTCTGCTTTACGTTTCGCTGTTCGTACAGTTTCTTGTTTTAGTTCATCGGAATTCATTTCTATGTGATTATGCGGAAAGTTTGTAACCATTATCACTTCATTTTAAAATTCGTTTACGTAAATATTTGGATTGTACTTACGATTTGTACACCTGAAACGAATAGTACCGTTGCTTAACCATTCACTTCACTAAAGTTATATTCCATCGCGTACCTTGTTCCCAACCTTGAAAGGACTGGTCCAAACAAGTCACCACTTTTGGCCCAAAGTTATTGTTGATTTGTATTGAAGATTATCGAACCTGGTTCAAACTTTCTACTCCGATTTGAAAATGTTAGAGATGTTTCTTACAAGGCCGGCAATCAGTAACGAACGATTATTGGCCTTATTGTGACTGGAAAATGTTATAAAATTATTGGGGGAGGGTAAAATTCGGCACTGGAGCCTGGGCACATTTCGCTGGCATTATCACCTTCATCTCACTCAGACGTTAGAATATAGAGATAAATAACCTGTTTAATATTTAAAGAGCTATTGTAGAATTGAAAATATTGTATAATGTAGAAATTTGGGTTAATGATTTATCTAGCCAGCTTATTGATAGGATTAGAGCTAAATTTTGTAAGAAATTTCTAGGAATCCCTTGGAACGCCTCTAACCTAGCTGCTAGATTCGAAATGGGGGTAGATAGTATTATGGGAACGATACTAGTAAGGAAAATAAAATTCTTAGGTCATATTTTGGAGAAGGAGGATAGTGCCATTGAAAAGAAGTGTTTGCAGTTTATTCGGGACACGAATTTGAAATCCAATTGGCTAGCAGATTTAAAGAACAAGGTGAGTAGATTAGGTCTAAGATGGTATGGGAGGAAATTGGAGTAATGAGTTTAAATGTCATTTGTAAAATCGTAAAAGATAGGTGTAATGAAATTACGAGACAGGAATTATAACAAAATCTCAACGAATTAAGAATATTAAGTAACTATAAGGAGATTAAACGTCATGGGAACAAGAAGAATATGTCAGAATAAATGATAGGGATGTGAGGATGGGCGTAGCTTGGTGGAGACTAGAAATATGGAAATTTAAAAACAGGAGGGTACCCTAGAGAAGGATATCTGCCCCCTTTGCGGCATGGGAGAAGACGCGTTCCATATTTTATTAGAATGTCAAGAAATAGACAATACAAGGAAAAAGATGATAAATAATAATTTTTTGAATATGAATAGATATTTTTATAGGTTATTTTACGACGCTGTATCAACATCTCAGATTATTTAGCGTCTGAATGAAGTAAAGGTGAAAATGTCGGTGAAATAAATCCGGGGTCCAACACCGATAGTTACCCAGCATTTGCTCATATTGGGTTGAGGGAAAACCTCAACCAGGTAATTTGCTCCAACCGGGATTCGAACCCGGGCCATCTGGTTTCGCGGCCAGACGCTAGCCGTTACTCGACAGGTGTGGACATGAATAGATATGTAGCATATAAGAAAATATGTAATATAACTAATACTTATAAGAGAGTTAAATAAATTGGACAAATTTATAATGATAGTGAAGATGAAATGGGAAGAGAAAGTTAAAAAGTAATGGTATTATTTTTTTTAATTGTGAGACTTGGCATAGGCGATTAAAATTTGTAAAGTAAGGCAGACAATATAGAATTGTAACAGGTCTGTCTTACAGATATATGATAGATGAATAAATATATTATATTATACCACTCAGACGTCAGATAAACACAGCAGTTGATAAAGAATCGTAAAATAAACCTAGTAAAATACTAGCATGCCACTGAAATATAGCATTAGAAAGTAATGTTGATGGGTTTGTTTCATTTCGCTCTAAAGAACTTGATGGATAGGGTTGAAGGGAAAATTATGACGTATTGCTCCGAAAAGCGACAATTTCCCGTCCATAATCGTGTTCGAAACATCGACGTCAGCAAAATGTTAGACATTTGAAGAGTGGACATCAACAATAATGTAAAAGCATTAGTCCGTGGCTCAGTGCACTTAGAAAAATGATAAGTCCCATTGTAATTTTATTTAGACTCTAGCTTCTCCTATAGATGTGCAAAACTTATGAAATTACAATACCAGTTGCGTAAGAAAGCTCTGTTTTCTACTGTTTGTCTCTTTGACACTTAGTCTTTTATATGTCCAGTCTTAAATTTGTATTTATAACATTAAACATGTCTTCCACACTTCATATAGTGGAAAGATATTAAGTACTATGAAGAACAATCCACATCGATTTGTGACACTCGAAACGGTATTCGATAAATATAGTCTATCTTTATATGACGACATATGTTAATTTGTTACGTAAGTTATGCCATTGTACTCTTACAATTCTCGAGTCTGCTAAGCACACCTTACTGAAGATAGAGTAAGAACGTGTGGAATGAAGACTGCATATACATAACTTGGTGGGACGAAAGAATTGGTACAAGAATTACAGGAAGATAATCTTATACTACGTTATTTTTTACAAGAGACCATTTTGAAAAGATTTCGGAGGCAAGTGTAATAATGTTCATAATCTCGGAAAAAATATTACACCTTTTCAAAAGTCGGTTTTGCTTGGTGTCCTTATATGTATTGCCAATCTACAATATTCTGTTTAGAATTTCACATAAAAGCACAAAGAAAACGCAACTTTTTGGTGTCTGAACCAGGTTGGCCTTAAGTTATAATATGAATGCTATACAGAATAATCGACACCTAAGAATGAAAACCTCGTAAGTCGACTTTTTTTCGAAAATGCGATTTTCACTCAAATTTATAGGAAAGCCCGTGCTCTTATGGTCTACAATTGCAAAATTTTCATTTTAAATTTTTTTCATGAAAAAAGAGAAAAATTAAAAACCACGTATCTCTTTATGGTTTAATTTTAAAATGAAAAGCGCGTATCTCTAGTCATTATAGAAAATCCGACTTACGAGCCATCTATTTGAATGTGAAAACTTTGTATGTCGAAATCATATAAAATTTCCGACTTAACGAGCCATCTATTTAAATGTGAAAACCTTGTATATCGATTTTTTGCTCTCCTGTAAAATTTAGAAAATCAGACATACGAGGTTTTCATTCATGTATTATATATCTTTCGCATATTAAATATTACAGTACCTAGTTAACTAGTTTCAGCCCGTTATGGGCCATCTTCAGAACTGGTTGGTGCTGGTCTTGGCGCCTTTTGTTTGTTTTCATGTGAGGATGTGTTTGTGTCAGAGTGCTGCATTGGAGTTAAATCGCTCGCTTGAACTCGGTCGAGTGTCGCACCCTCGAGTGAGATACGATCGGTCGTGATACGTTCGTAATAAATAAAAGCACAGTACAAGATCATCTCACCGACATGTCTTATCTTGTATGGAAGGCGACAGATAAGATACACATATGTTTTGCTCACACGGTAAAAATAAGGCTTTATTTTCTGCGTTTATGACAAACGTCAGTCAATGAAACGTATCAAAACAGGAACATGAAGTTATAAATAAAATAATATGAAAAACTTCGATATACAGTTATTATTGCTATTTAATAATTATTCAATATTTGATTTACCACATATATAATATGATAGGTCCATACATAGTGTTCCGCCTATATACTGCGACAATGTAGAAACGTTTTACAAAATATTATTGATATAGCAGTAGATTAATAAAAATATTAGTACAGAGATAACGTCACAGAAAATATAATAAAACGAATAATCATGCTGCACAACTGTTACAGACGCAGTACAGTAATTATTATTATTATTATTATTATTATTATTATTATTATTATTACTAGAAAACTTGATACAGTTCTTGCATTATCGTGATTGTGTTCTCCGTTTATAATAATTACATTTACATCCAATAACATCTATCAGATGTGGCAAAATCAAAATCACTCCTGTGTGGGGAAAAAAAAAAAAAAACATTTACTTACAATATTTATATTACATTTTAAAGCAAGTTTTGTAGTTGTACTATGGAGAGGTTAGTTAAACACTGCAAAGTTTTGAAATGATAAACATTTATGATGTTACTACATAGTTCATCACTGTAACAAGAACGAATGTCTAACGCTCGGCTTATACCGTTCGAGGATTTATAGCTCGTGACAATTTTACCCATCATGCATGTGCGCTACCTATCGGATTATGCTATGAGCTACTTGGCGCTCGAGCGAAAACGTCCGATGCAGACCTCTGGTTTGTGTAGTGTAATGTGGAATCAAAGAGTGTGTGTGTTCTGAAATTGAGTTGTGTGTTGAGAATTTCATTTGGATGCGTTTTTGTGTGTCTGTATATTTCGTATTGTTCTAGTCTGTTTAGTTTCTAGTTTTTGGTTGAACATGTAGAATTTTCTTGTCTGTGTTTATGTCTCTGTAGATGTGGTTAGCATTTGTGATGTGTTCTTTGTAACATGTTTGAAATGATCTACCTGTCTGTCCTATGTAGAAGTTGTTGCGGGTGTTACATTTGAGTTTGTATAAGCCTATGTGGTTGTATTTATTTGTGTTGTTTATGTGTTGAGATGCTTTTGTAGAGTATTATTTGTTCTGTATGCGATGTTGTAATTTAATTTCTTGAATGAGGTTGCAATCTTGTGTGTGTCTTTGTTTTCGTATGTTAGTGTGATGTATTTTTTTGTGTTCTTGTGTTTTTTGTGATTATGTTTTGTCTTTCTTATTATGTTAGGGTTGTATCTGTTTTCTTGTGCTATGTATTTGGTTGTGTTTAGCTCTTATTTGTAGTCTTGTTGGCTCATTGATATGTTGAGTAGTCTGTGTACCATTGTTCGGAATGCAGCTAAACAGAAGTTTTCATTGGAAGATTAGAGAGGTTTTACTAGATTTGTAAAAATTATATCTGTCCTTGAGAAGAACCATGATGATTCTATGGGTAATTTTGTTAGAGTGAGGCGAGATTTTGAACATGTAAACTCTTAGGAATGATATTATTCGATCTGTAGGGCTACTAAATCAGAAAGTTGGTAAGGCAGCATGTTTCAGGCAGTGATAGGCCTATATGCAGTTTTTCAGATTACGGAATTTTTAAGTAGGTGCATCGAGATTTGTATTTTGTTTCACTTATACATTACAATAGATGGTTGAATTATTTTTACTAAAAAAAAGAAAACATCACACTCTGTGATATGCTTGTAATTGGAAAAGATACTCAGCATAGTAAAGTTATGTACAGATACAAAAAGAAAATTTAGAGCTCCCTTATTGTATATGTTTCACTTACAACACACTGCTCATGTGCAGTAAGAGCTCCTGTATATATGCTATTTATGAACAGTCGTGCGAAATTGTTGCCTACATACAGGTGGACTCCCATCAGGACTCGCTCCAAATTTTAATTCCGTATCTGTACCTATGGAGTTTTGTTGGTAAGGTTAGGTTAAGGACAACATATTACAACTGTATTCTTTCATATATTTTTAATTAGAATATATAACATACGCATTTATACTACGTGACAAACTGGAGGAACATTAAAACAGATTAAGTAAAGTTTGACACGTTTACAAAGTTGAGATTGGTATGTTGGTTATTTTCACACAGTGTTAATACATACAAAGATAAATACAGGCACTATTATAAAAGCAACATAAATAATGACTTAGAATAAGTTAACAACTTATACAATAATTGATGACTAAAGTTCTTGCCATAGTTACAAGAGTAAAGCAAACACGATATGCTATTAATTAAAAATACAATGCATAAAATTGAATATTGGCAATAATGATAGGTATTTGCTATTTAAGATATTGCTCAGAAATTATCAACATTTCATTTCAATATAAAAATACAATTTTAAGAATTTCTAAACTACTATCCATTACTAAGGTAATACTATGTTTTCTAACATCGTGTTTGGAGACCCGTATGAAGCGAGCTTTCTCTCAGACTTAATCTGTTCCAAAGCGAAAGACATTAACAACATTTAAATTTGTTTAACTAAAATATTTACTTGTAAAAACCACTGAAATATAGTCGTATTTCAAATTGTATGTCTATAGGTTTTCTTATGAAACGATTTTCATCAATCTTACTGGTTGAATTGTATGCAAGACTTGCACATATTGAAAACTGTAAGATCTCAGAAATCGTCCGGAGCTAGAGAACATCTTGAGATATATTGAGAGCAGAAACTGTAAACAATTTCGTGCTTTTTAAATTCAGACAATTTTGCAGATCAGAAAGACATGTTTGTTTAATATGTTTTTGTTGTTCTTTACTCCTTAGAACTGACTTTGCTTAGACCTTGCGTCCTTGTCAGCTGTCACATTTACTTTCCACTCAAAGTTGACTGCTGTGGTTTGTAATGCAGCACGTGAACGTGGTCAATTTTATTTAGTTCTATTCAGCTACAACAAGCTCGGCTGGTACGAAACATGCCTCTGCTCACATATGAGCTTGGCTAACTTGTAAGAAAAGGTTTAATACTGATATCACAGTTTTAGACTGAATGATTCAAGAGAATATCTTTGTGCTTCTCTTGACAAGTGGCGAAGATTGATGCCTTTTCCTCGTTATATACATAACATTGCTCTGTGCGAAGTAGTCTTCGATCTGTTCGAGGGATTTTCCTTGCGTTTCTGGCAACAGCAAGTACACCAAAAGTGTGCAAGCAACGGAAGCTACAGCGAAGATCCAGAACAGTCCATGAGCACCCAGACTCTCTGACATGGCGGGGAAGGATTTAATAGCGAAACACATGCCCACATCATTGATGGCATAGATATACCCGCAAGCAACGCTTCTGATCTTTGAGGGCAAAACCTCGCCCATCATCACAGACGGAAGGACGAAAAATCCACAAGTGTTTGCAGCTACAAAACCGAGGACCAAAGCCGTTGCGATCCAGGATGAGCCAGGGATGTCGAAGGCCGAGGTAGCCTGAATGTAGAGGAAGGTTCCTAGAAGGAAGGCCATCAGCGAGCATCCGATACCTGAGACAATGGCAAGAGGTCGTCGGTTGATCCAGAAAAGGAGGAAGCAAGCGATGACGATGAAGATGACGCGAACGATGGAGATGAGCACAGTGGAGAGCTTGCTGTCGACTCCGTCTGCCTCGGCCACTGCTGGGATCTCATCCACCTTCTGCATGATGGCGAGGGAGAAGAAGATGAGGATGTTGGTGCCGCAGATGATTTGGAACAGGTTGAAGGCGTGGATGATGAGGAAGGGTTTGAGCACACGTGCTCTGAGCAGCATCTTCCAGTTGTTGGAGTTACTGCTGATGCGTTCGCGTTCCTCAGCCTGGATGTTCGACAGAATCTTATCCAAGTCGCGTTTTGCCTGTAACAAGCGAGACTTACTTACTGTATACGCTCTACTGTATAAATATCAGGTGAATTGTAATGTAAATTGTTTCTAACACATTGTAATGGGGGTTATGACTATTTTTTTAACTTCTATGGTTTTAAGAGTATATGTACGTGAACGATTACAAATATTATCAGAAAATGCAGGCTTTAAATTTCTAAAATTTTATAAGAAAATGAACTCAAAATTGGACAAAGATTACAAAGTACCACAAGAAGACTTATTAGAATTTAAATATCTGATAAAAGTATAAAAAAGTTACTAAACCAGTTTTATCAAAGTATGAAAAAAACAAAAGAATTCTGCAGTTACATCATTTGGTAACCATAACATTGTTATTGTCTCTCTGACATCTTTAATAATTTTTCTGCATGCAATAAACACTTATTTCTGAAAAGTAGACTACTCTCAGACATGTATTGTATTGTTTATTTTAATACAATTAATTTTTTTATTTGTCCTATATAAAATATATTAAAATTTACATAATATTTTGTGACCTAATTTTTCTATTTTCAAAGATATGGATATTATTATAGCGAGTCTTTTGCATAAATGGACGTTAAATCAGTGTACAAAATTTCAGAATTCTATTTCTATTGGCTGTGGAGTTATGAATTAATATGTGTGAAAATTGTCAAATGTTGGAAAATTTAATTTAAGGTAAAAAGTGAATACTAAAAAAATATTATTAGTAACCTTTTTATACTTTTATCAGATATTAAGTTCTAATAAGTCTTGTTGTGGTACCTTGTAATATTTGTCCAATTGTGAGTTCATTTTCTTATAAAATTTTAGAAATTTAAAACCTGCATTTTCTAATAATATTTGTGGGCGTGCACGTACATATACCCTAGCTGTCATTATTACATTTGTATCACGTGTCTATACAGTTAACGGTACATGCTATACGAAATTTTACCTATATGGGTTTATTAGTTGTCACGTTATTAAGATTTTTACCTGTTAATTGAAGAAGTGAGAATGATACAGTCCTATGCCACACAGAAAATATTTGGCAGGAGAGCGTATTGAAAGTTCAGAGTCCAATGCTATTAGGTGCGGTGTCATAATTTCTTCAGCGTATATTTACTTCATTTGTTGAGTAAATTTTATAATATTTAATAGTAGTTTCCACATACGTATAAGAAATTAATTCGCACGAAAGATTATTTTTGTTGACTGTCTCATTCTGACCCTTCAATTACTAGTCGACATAAATTCCACTTTGCGTGACAGTTTTAATTGGACTGAACTGATTTTTTTCTTTTCAGAAATACACCTCATATATGTATTACAGAAAGAACTCTGGTCCTTATTATCTAGTACAGTATATATTTTACTGCGTACAAATTTTTAAAGTGTAATTGTTATTATTGCTTTTTAAAGTGAATTATTAATGCACATCGACTGTTAAAATTTATACTAAAACCCAATGAACTTAAACATCCAGTGAAAATTTTAATTATTGTACTTATTACATTTCCAGAAATTTTAAACCGACTTGAATAAGAAATGTGCCCTCAAGAAGTATTTTATATATAGAAAATAACGAAAATAAAGAACTAAGAAAACAGCGAGTCAAATTCTACCGAACATTTACATTTATTTATTTAATTATTTTCACTCACTCACTCACTCACTCACTCACTCACTCACATTTGAAAGTACACAAATATATTGTCCACAAAAGCACCTTATCATATAAGTAATTTCATTATGGAAGAAGAAATAATAATAATAATAATAATAATAATAATAATAATAATTTATTGCTAGAACATTGTTTTTTATATAAATCACTATAGCACCCCCATAAAGAGTACATACTAGTGCTCAGGAGCCATTCCATAAAATTTTAAGACTAGTATTTAATTAATTAACAAACAATAAAAAGTAAAACGCAGGTATTGTAGTAATTGAAACTTTATATTTTCTCCCCAAAGAATGTTTTAATTGATTTTTTAAAATATGGAGCACTAACAAAATACAATGCATAGGCTACTGTAGAATTTATAATATTTACAATGAGAAATCAGAATGTAATGTAAGAGAAGAGTAGCTACTTAATTGATCATGTTTGAGAAAATTTGTTTTTAAATACATTATCTGTTAGCGAAATATTATCAAATAATTTAATGTGTTGAAAACGACGCATTCTAATTATAGGTGAATTCTTATGTCTAACTCTTCTTGATCTTTGGATTGGAAAAACTGCATTTTTGCGTGACGTAACGAATGTTACATAGAAAGGACGTAATTTAAAAATTTCTTTTGAATCTACTTCATTTGTTACGATTTTCCTCAAGAAGAGAATTGCATGTGCTGATTTGTGATGAGATTGAATACTGGACGCTGATCTTAGCTATAGCCTATTCTTGATGTTTGAATGGGGCATAAATATTGGCTTGAAGTTAAAAAGAGCGGTAGAGATAAACAGATAAACATCTTCGGCAAATATATAATCTTGACAGAAAAACCGCGGTGAATAAATTGAACAAACCTGTCGTCTCATCGAATATAATATAAGTGTAGCTAAACAGATCTAAACTTGAAGATAATACTTGTGGCTCCAAAAAGGAAGGCAGAGGAGTATGACAGGAAAATCCACTCGCTTTCGAATTTAATTTTTGTACATTAACTAAAAGCTGTATCTTACCTCTGTTTCCCTTCCGGGTCCCCACACCCAGTTGAGCGCCCTCTCTGCGGCCTTGCTGCGCCCGCACCTCGCGAGCCAGATGGGGCTCTCGACGACGAAGAACTGTGAGATCAGGCACACGAGAGCCAGTACCGCGCTGACACCTGCTACGAGCTGCCACGACCACAGCACGCCCAACATGGACACCAGGAATATGCCCAGCGACATGAATACGAAGCCCAGGCAGCACAAGACGCCGCGGATACGAGGGTCGGCCAGCTCGTCCAGGAGCACCTGCGCGCAACGGTACCAGTTAGCATTGAGAAGGGCAGGAGCAGCCGAGGCACCAGATAGAAGGAGAAACAAAGAGAAGAGGCAGGAGAGGATAAAGAAGCATGAGAAAAGACCAAAAAGAAGGGAGAAAAAGAGGAAGAGATATGGAAATATGATAGAAGAGAAAGAAAGTGAAAAAGAAGAGAAGATAAAAGAAAGAAAACAGAAAAAGGATAAAGAAAACAAAATAAGTCAGTCATAACATTTGAAAATCATTATATCATAATAATCTCTTCGAAGTCAATGTGGAGCCGTATTCAGAATTTAGGTACATAAATAATAATAATAATAATAATAATAATAATAATCTTCTTCTTCTTCTTCTCCCTTCAAGGTTTAGGTGATATCACCTGTTCCGGTCTCTATCGTCCAGCCACCTCTTGCGAGGTCTACCCAGATCCCTTTTCCCGATCGGGCGATAATTCATTATCTTCTTTGGTAGCCTATTCTCTGCCATTCTGTCAACATGATCTTTCCATTTTGTTTTATTTTCTTCTACCATGTCGTGTAGTGAGAAAATATTGAGATCTGATCTTATTGTTTCATTTTTTATTTTATCGGCTTTAGTGCATCTTCTTACGTATCTCATAAATTTCATCTCTGCTGATTGTATACGTGATTCTTCTTTTTTTGTTATTGTCCATGATTCAGAGCCATATATAAGAGTAGGTACAGCCATAACTTTATAAAATTTCATTTGAGTTTCTTTTCTCGCTTTTCTTCCTAAAGTTCTTCCAATTGTTCCACATATCATCTGAAATCTATTAACTTTCTTCTCAATATCTTTCTCATAATTAAAACTAATATCACATCCTAGATAATTGAAGTGGGATACTTGTTCTAAAATGTTTCCATTTACTATTATCTTAGATCTAACAGGATTTTTCCCTTTAAAAGCCATTATCTTTGTTTTGTTTGCAGATATAGTTAGATTGTAAAATATTGCGTTTTGGCTTAATCTATACACTGCTCTTTGTAGGTTATCTTCTGTTTCCTGGATAATTATTTGATCATCAGCGTATAGTAAAGTATTTAAAGGTGTGTTAGATTCTATTTTAATCGCAGTCTGTATTTCATCTTTCCACTTCAAAACTAGATCGTCAATATATAAATTAAACAGAGTGGGTGATAAACTGCACCCTTGTCGAACACCTAAATTTGTTAAAATTGCTTCTGACACTTTAAAACCTGAGCTAATAACTATTTTGGTATTTACATATAAACTCTTAACGGCACTAATAAGGTGCTTAGGAAAGCCTCTTATTTCCAGTATTTTCCATAAAAGGGGTCTTTTCACTTTATCGAAAGCTTTTTCATAGTCAATGAATGCTAAGTGGGTTTCCAAACCAAACTCTCGACGTTTTTCAATAATCTGCCTCATTATAAATATATTATCACTAGATGAGCGTCCTTTTCTAAAGCCTGATTGTTCCTCTGATATTACTACATCAGCAATAGCTTGTAATCTTTGATTAAGAATTTTTCCATAGATTTTATATCCTGCATCTAATAAGGTTATTCCTCTATAGTTTCCTGTGTCATTTCTATTACCTTTCTTGAATAGGGAAATAACTTTGGCTGTATTCCATTCCATGGGCACTGAACAATTTTTCCAACACATGTTCAGAAAATGAAGGAAACAGAATTTTAATATCATCCCACCATATTTAATTAGTTCAGCATTAATTCCGTCCAATCCAGTAGCTTTTCTATTTTTTGTTACTTTTAAAGCCGCTTCTAATTCTTTTATGTCTATTTGATCTATAGAACTACTGTCACTTTCTACATAATAATTCTCTTCACAGTTTTCATCATACCATAAGTTTCTGTAGTGTTGTATCCATTGGTGTTCTGTAATAATGTTAATACTTGCAGTATTAATAATAATAATAATATAATATAATTATTATTATTAGAGCCCGGATGTTTGGCAAAATGCCTTTTTTTACTGGGTGGAAGTAAATCATTATTTGCATAGATATAAATGTGATTTGGAGTAAATCAAAGTGACAGGGCCAATTTTTATCTTGTTTCTTACTAATAAATGTCTTTTTTGTGATTTTAAACCAATATTTCTTGTTTATTTGCAATTTTCTAATTAATTGTAATGTAATGTATATGAAATTCAAATATTTGAAACATTGACTAACTTTACTAACAATAGTAGATAAAAGTAATTTATTTCGGTACTTAATCTGCTAATAATCGTGATTTAATACTATTGGTGTAATATGAATAATGATTGAAAATCCACAGTTAGAAAGATAATAATATTGTCATGTCTTCACGATACCAACAATCAGCTTTATAATTTTAAATATTAAGCTCATTCTCATAGAAGTTGTCACGTAAAGTAGCCACGTTCAATTAGTAGGCTAGCGGTGTCAAAGAGGACGGAAGCTTTGTAGTTTCAATAATTTTAATTATGTCGCGCTGTCCATTGTCGTCAAGTCTTTTGAAGGCCGCTCCAATAACTCCACGCGGAGTGTATAAACCAGAGTTGCACATTTTAGCAGTGTGTCTTGTTCTAGTTCACAGTGAAAATTAATTATATTACAGTTCTTTAAATAATTAATTTAAAATAAATAATCTAAATAATCTTCAAATTAACTCATGCTTTGAGCAATTAAGCCTAGCTCATATCCATGTTATATTAATATATAGCAGCAACAAACAAGACGTGACAACGTCGCATTTTCATTTTATTATCGGTGCATGCAATAAAGACCTACAAATCTTGAAAGGAATGCCGCTGCCTAATAATTAAACGAGGCAACTATAGCATTTGCAATTGTTTGCGTTCATATTTTCAAATCTTTCTGTTGTTACAATTTTGTGCTACACGTGTTTATTATTATGTATTTATTATTTGTTATTGTCGGGTGATAGAAGATATAAGATCGGTTAGCTAGAATGCTTAAATTCAGTAAACTTCATGCTTACGTTAGCTAATTTGTTGCCCATGTGTTTTCAACCGATGGAACAGTTTTGTTATGTAAGGTTTATGGAAAGACAGTTAATCACAAACAAAAAGTATTTTATAAGTCAACATGTGTCACCTACGAAGTAAATGTGTGAGTTATGTTGATATAATTTAAATTTATTGCTAAAATATATTATGCCTTTTTAAAATTTATGCCTTTTTCAAAGATCATTGTGCATTATTTTTTACGTTTTTATTGCCTTTTTTGCCTGCCTAGTTTAATCGTTATAAATGCCTAAACATCCGGGATCTAGTAATAATAATAATAATAATAATAATAATAATAATAATAATAATAATAATAATAATAATAATAATAATAACAAACATATATTTGGAAATAAGCGTTTCTTACTATTGGTGCTCCTGCAGTCAATCCCTTAGCAATGCCATCAATAACGATGCCAATGTATATCATGATGTGGTTCTGGGCGAAGGTGATGAGGAGCCATCCGGGTATAAAAATGACGAATCCCAGCTGCATGGTGGTTTTCCTTCCGATGTAAGACATTAGCACACCACAAAGAAGGCTGCCCAGTGGAGACGCGATTGTGTACACCATAGCTAGGGAAAAGAACATAATTCATTAATCACGATATCCTGTATGGTAAGGTACTGATTATAGGTAAAAGGTTGGGGAGGAGGGGCAAACGGCTTGCACTTCAGACACTCATATGGGTCCATTATACACTATTTACCAAAAAGTAATTGGGCACTGTTTTTGCGAATTATTATGGATGAAAGTTGAGATTAAAAGAACAGATTATCAAAACAAGAAGATGCCTTATCATCTACTTTGCACGTGCATAATATTTTGACATGCAATTAAGAAATGAAGCATACAAATGCTCTAAAATCCGCTCCCTAGCTACAGGGACATCATTTTATTTTTGCTTCAATTTTTATTGTGCCTGAGTTTTTGAATGTACTTCACTCCCACCCCTTCTACTAATGAAGTTCAACCGTCTTCTACACACAGATCCAAGGCCGCATATAGTAAACAGCACTGAGTTAGTGAGTATAGTACGTTCCAGAAATATGTTCGCGTTTTCCAGTGACGAAAGAGCTTTCAATATTGAATCATATTTTCGCACAGGTACTGTCCGTTTGCCTACGTCGCATTCCGATTTCCCCCACCTGCTTCTGCTCGCCCCTCTGTAAAAGCACGGCTGTCTTAGCTATTTTCTGAAAACATTAATTTCTGTTAGGAATTGGACGTTTACGTAATATTATAAAACTGTTTAAAATAACTTAAATAAAAGGGCCTCGTTAAGTAATTAACTGTCACGTGATTTCCCCCCTTTCTACGATCTTACGGCATAACCACTTGGACGGACAGTAGATAGCATGTCTGAGTAATTTTATCTGTGCGAGTCGGGCAGAAGTGAAGATTGAATTTACAGTAGCCTACTTAAGGTACTCTTTTATAGAATAGGTACAGAATTATTTCAACATCAGTTACTAGTACGAAGGACGAAACTTGTAATTGGAATTAGATGCAATAGTCTATAGTGCGATAATATGCACAAAAGAACTGAGGCCTGTATCGAAATGAACGGTCACAATTTTCAAAAATGTGTTTAAATATCCATATTATGATTAATTTTCAATTTAATTTCATTCTCTATATCGTACGCTAATATGCTGTAGACAGTATAATATACACTGCATAATGAATACGTTCGCATGGCTAACTCAGTTCGTGAGTAAAAACACTCATTGTTAATACAGTACTGTATTAAGATTAAACAAAAACCTAATGAAAATTATCGAACTCAAAATCGCGATATTTCCTAGTTTACGTAAATGAATGAACTACTTTTCTTCCCTCCTATATCTAGTAGAGTGATTTGTTTGTGTTTTACGCCAGTATCATCGAACTACAGTCGTGGAAGGGGTAGCAATCTGTGTTTCCGATTCTCTAAATGTATAGCCAGGTTAATATTAAAAATGTAAGTAAAAATAAAATGATGTCCCTGTATAACTATACTGAAAGCTAGTTTCTAATTTGTAGAAGCGATCTCGCTCATTGCTTCCCCTCATGAACGTCACAGACTGTCAAATCGAGGTGAAGGCGAAGTCTGACGACTGCGAAGCCAACTCACGTGCGCCGCGGGCGAGGGGTCACGGTGGAAGATCTCACGAGAAACCAGATGGGCAAGACTTTTCCTCGTACTATCCCGGTCAAGTATTTCGAAAATTCATTATAATCGTACTGACTGATGATGATATTTCTTATAGACTGAAGTCGTTCTGATCGTACTATTCTAGGAAGGTCTTGCTGTTTGAATCAGTTTTCTTGCAAACCGGTTTTTTTTCCTTGTCTTGCAACGATCGGTGCAACACGAAACATTCTTTTACTGGGAACGACTCGTGCACTTCAGCTGTTTGTCCCACGTCCTTGTAAATAGCTATTCGTATTTGGAAACTTTTTCTTGTTAGTTGTCTTTGTTAACATTGAAATGTTCAAATCAGTTTCCGATACGTATTTAATTCTTTTAGGAAGAATGCGAAGAATTCCATGTGAAAGGTACAGGGAAAGAACGAGCTTGTCCACTTCAGCAAATTGTTCAGGAAAGCAGTTTAAAGTCTGTCTTTAGCATATTCTTTTCTTTTATGTCCAATCTGACATCTGTCACATCACTATTAGTCTGCTTGCATTATCACATTCTTTCATTCATGGAATTCTATTCCACACAACATGCATAACTCATTTTTAGAAAAAAAGTGGACAAAGTCCGTACTTTCCCTGCACCCTTCATATATAAGACAACAAAATTAGTATTCGACAGATTCGACAGATATTGGAGAAAAATGGGAGTATAAGGGTACAGTACATCAGTTATTCATATATTTCAAAAAGGCATATGACTCGGTTAAGAGAGAAGTTTTGTATAATATTCTTATTCAATTTGGTATTCCCAACAAACTAGTTCGATTAATTAAAATGTGTCTCAGTCAAACTTACAGCAGTATAGGCCAGTTTCTATCTGATACTTTTCCAATTCACTGCGGACTAAAGCAAGGAGTGCACTATCACCTTTACTTTTTAACTTAGCTCTAGAATATGCCATTAGGAAAGTTCAGGATAACAAAGAAGGTTTGGTATTGAACGGGTTACATCAGCTGCTTGTCTATGCGGATGACGTGAATATGTTAGGAGGAAATCCACAAAGATTAGGGAACACACGGAAATTTTACTTGAAGCAAGTAAAGCGATAGGTTTGGAACTAAATTCCGAAGAAAAAAGTATCTGATTATGTCTCGTGACCAGAATATTGTACGAAATGGAAATATAAAAATTAGAGATTTATCCTTCGAAGAGGTGGAAAAATTCAAATATCTTGGAACAACAGTAACAAATGTAAATGACACTCGGGAGGAAATTAAATGCAGAATAAATATGGGAAATGCGTGTTGTTATTCGGTTGAGAAGCTTTTGTCATCTAGTCTGCTGTCAAAAGATCTGAAAGTTAGAATTTATAAAACAGTTATATTATCGGTTGTTGTGTATAATTGTGAAACTTGGACTCTGACTTTGAGAGAGGAAAAACGATTAAGGGTGTTTGAGAATAAGGTGCTTAGGAAAATATTTGGGGCTAAGAGGGATGAAGTTACAGGAGAATGGAGAAAGTTACACAACGCAGAACTGCATGCATTGTATTCTTCACCTGACATAATTAGGAACATTAAATCCAGACATTTGAGATGGGTAGAGCATGTAGCACGTATGGGCGAATCCAGAAATGCATATAGAATATTAGTTGGGGAGGCCGAGACGTAGATGGAAGGATAATATTAAAATGAATTTGAGGGAGGTGGGATATGATGATAGAGAGTGGATTAATCTTGCACAGGATAGGGAGAGCTTATGTGAGGACGGCAATGAACCTCCGTGTTCCTTAAAAGCCATTTGTAAGTAAGTATTATGAGTGTTTCTGCTGAGGTATAATTTGATTGTTTTAACGTTTAGATTATCCAGTCAAAGTAAATAAATTTTCGTAATTGAGGAGTTAACGGACTTCTTTCTTACCGATTGAGGATGCGGTGTCCATGTCCGCGTGTAGGCTGCTGTTGGTGGTGTTCAGCTGGGGCAGCAAGATGTTGGAGTATCCCACGATAAATCCTCCGTGGACGGCACTCAAGCATACAACAAATGCCAGCACAGCCTGTGAATAATACAAGAGTATTCTTCTATAATATGTTAAGAAGGTCTCTTAAGCCTGTAGGAGTTTTCTCTAAGCCAGAAAATTGTTACACTTCTTCGATATGATACTATACTTCATTTCATAATGTATGACAGGGGACGTACAGTAAATACTGCCGGCAGAAAGAGACAGAAGTATAATTGCTATTGAACCAATTGCAGAGGTTTCATTCCACGCTTATCTTGAAGTTGGGCGCTCTGCTATTGGTTGAATTGCAATTATATTTTTCTCCTCCTCTGCTGACAATGTTTACTTCTCCTGTCAGAGGTTATGGAACGAAGTATAGCAATTTGTGTGTAGCTTTGAAGTTGAACCATGTTTTATGCTTACCTGTCTTACAAGAGATCTCATCCCGGATTGTGTCTCGCACTCGAAGTCCTGAGATTCTTCATCGGGTTGTTTACTGGTGTACGTCGTGACGTTCATAGTGGGAAGAACAGGATTTGGTTCCTTTTCAACAATCGGCGCAACTTCTTCCGGCCTAAATTTCAATAACCGCTTTTTAGTTTTTGAACATACTAGTACAGAGAGAAGCTTATATGCAGATATTTACAAAGATAATTTATGAAACAAAACTATTACGACCATCATAACACGTGTACAGTGTTATTAAAATGAAATTTGATGCTAAAAATTATTCATGCAATTTTTGTGATATTATCTGGTATGTTTCGTTAAAAATAAATATAAGGCATTCTTAGCTTTTTAATATATGATATAATATAGTAAGAAAAAACATAAAACCCTTTTTAAAATTAATTTTCTTACCTTAGCATTACTTCGTGCTGGTTAGGAGCCATCTTTCTCTGTTCTGTCGTATGTGGCAATAGTTTTTCTTTCTATCTAGTATTGGATATGTATGTCTCTGGAATAAACATGTACAATATGTATTATGCACAATAGAAGAATGTAAAGATCACTTTTCCCACTGAAATATCAATATTCTAATCATTAAAACAATATGTATGAGGAATGGGCCTTTTGGTCTAAGCAGTTATCCATAGAATCGTAAAATATTATTACGCATTCACAATTTAATGTAACTCTCTGGTACTCTGATTAACATAGCTAAAAATCAGCTTCCTAAAACAACAAATACGACCAATTCAAGATAGGCAGCTTGCACAGAGGTTCTGTGTGTGGAAGAGAAAGAGGAACGAGAGAAATTTTAATTTTTCTGCCCAAAAATCGAAATTGGATCCACTATATTTGTAGCCACGAACTCTAGGAATTCACGAAAATATATTAGCAAATGTTTTGGGAGAAAGGTGAATATATTACAAAAATCATACATCTTGATTACACAACTTTTAACACTATACCACTTTTAACACTTTATCGCTACCGAAGATGGCCCATAACAGGCCGAAACTAGTCAATCAGGTGCTATAATATTTAACACGCGAAAGCTATATAATACATATTTCGAAATATAAAAATCATCAGTAATTTTAATTTTAGACTGATTTTTTAATATAAAACTGGAAATGAATATAGACCTACGAATTAGCAATGTAAATTTATACTAATGAACAATTCCTTCAAAATATGAGTATACTTTATTGTGCTGTACAATAGAGGAATTCAATATAAGCATAATATATGAAATGTTTTAGCAGAGATATGGTCAATCATAAAACTGTATTATCTCTTTACGGGACTCAAAAATTTCGAATATTACTTTGAAATATCTATAAACAAATATACAGAATAAACCGTATGTAATGTCATTAATTTCAGGGAGTTATTCTTTGAGATATTTCAAACAAAAATATTTTATTACAATTTTTCTCGTTTTTGCTCCCTTTTCGAGATGAAATTGTTTTATATGAAACATTTCATAGCGTGTTTTGGGAAAGCCATTGATTTAATTCTCTATATTCTTAGTCGGTTTAAGAGGGCAATGTATTATGTTAATATATCATTGAAAGAATTTTAGATTTTATCCTTTAATTGCGCAGGAATTTCATTTGAACAAATGTAACATTTAAAATTCCGTTGCAGAACGAAAAGTTACATTTGTTCCGATTAAATTTCTCACTTTTAAACATCAAAACTAAAATTCTTTCAATAATGTATTATCATAATACACTGCTCTCTTAAATTGACTAAGAATATTGGGAATTCAATCATTAGCCTTCCCAAAACACGATATGAAATATTTCATATAAAACAATCTTTATCTTGAAAAGTAAATAAAAACGAAAAAAAATTGTATTAAGCTTTTTAGTTTGAAATATTTCAAAGAATAACCTCCTGAAATTTATGACATTATTTACTGTTCATCTGTATTTTCTTAATTATAAAATCATCAATGAATACCTAACATTTAAAAATTGGATGGATGGTTGCACAAAAAGCTTATGTTAGTAAGAGAATTGGAAAAAAATGGTTATAACTTCGTTGTAAATGAAAATCTAAATTGTTACTTTTCGTTAAACGTAATATTTAATGTCTGTATGTGTGAAAAGCATAACAATAAATACTCATTTTTATTAGTCTGTCCAATCATTTTGGATTTGCCTTGGGACACAGAATAGCTCATAATAAAATTTAAAATGAAAAATTATATAAACAGGTTTCAAACAAAAGAAATTAAGACGTATAACAAAAAAGAGACCTAGTACAATTTAAATTGAGTGTATATCATATAGATGCTGGCGAAATATCGCTACGGAAAATTTTATTATGGTGGTGACGATGGCATCTCCAAATTCTCTCTTCAGCTTGAATTTTTCCCTATACTTTACAAACGTAATATTGTAATATAATATATTATATTATTGGAAAATTTAGATGACATTGCTACGAAGCTAAAATAAATACTGTTATAGGCAACGTGAAGAAATTTGGAATAGTTATGTTCAATGCTTCTAGTGTTAAGAGCACTGGGACATGATTAGGGTCAGAAAATATAATTTTCATTTTTCCTTACAAAAAATTCAGAAACCTTTGCATAACTAGTTTCTTTCCCTTTGATTTTGGACTTTTAAGTACGTGAAAATGAGAGTTTAAAAGTGGCTCCCATTACATTTTTTATTTTACTTTCCCTGTAACTTCTCATTTTTCAATTTCAGGTACGCTTTTCTCATAATGTATTTATCGTAGAAGGCTGATTTTTGTGCATAGCATTGCATGAAGGAGTTAATGGAAGGTTTAGAACTTTTAGAAACATTTGATTATTAATAGAAAAGTTATATAGAGTATAAAAATTAATTAAATCAGATCACATAAATTAATCTTTTTAGGTATATTATATAACTTGAAAGGTCTTTGACTTCAATAACCAGTACGATTTAGAAAAACAATACAAAATGTGAACAATTTTGTGATTTGAAGTTTTTTTTAGAAAACTTTACTAGTGTGAATCGATATGTGTTCTACTATGATTTTGCATATCGATGGCTAAGAAGTGATGCCTCGTATCTGTAAATTTGCAGGTGAATAAAAACAATATTTAAAAATTATTATTATTTTTTCAAAATAGACAAATTGTTTATATGTTTCTGCTTTACAAGATAAAGCCTACTCGAGGACAAAATATTAATTAACTGTGAAATTTTGTGAAAATAATAATAATAATAATAATAATAATAATAATAATAATAATAATAATATCAATAATAATAATATGGTTAATATAAATAATAGTTCAGTTAAACTAAATGATCATTTTTGTAGATATCACTTCTTAACCATCGAGATAATGAATATATTAGCAATCAGAGCTAAAATAATAATTATACAAAATATTTAACTTTAGGCTCAATTAGTAAAAAAAATGTTGAGTAAATGGCAACATTTTTATGGTCACAGCTCAAAATGTATTGGACATACTGTAGTTAATTTTGAAATTATTATATGCTAACACGAAAAAAACATGCAGAACACTTCACAGGTCCTTAAATTGACCAGAATCTATTACTACTGTGATAATATAGTAACAGACCAAACGTACCTGCAGGTTGTACAGGCAATGTTGTGTCTGCCCCGGTACTTCGCAGACGTATGGCCTGATCTACCAGCGGTCAACTAGTTTTATACCTTCAATTCAAACTCACATTTTCCTCCATTCGTAGAAGACTATACTCTCTGCTCTCCGCCACCGATACGGGGGGGATTACCACCGCAAGCGAGCAGAATAGTGCAAGTGAAAGGTTTTTACGTCAATCTCAAATTGCATATTACCGAACAGCTACTATTTACCTTTACATAATCGGCTCATCAAGGTTGAGTGTCCTATTCTGTTTTTTTTTTATTCTTGTTGTACAGCAAAATCAAGATCGATGTTCTCTCAGTCTGTGTTAGTGGCTGCTGTAGGATAAGATTCGAATACCTTAAGTGGTTAACAAGTGAAGTGCTCATATAAGTTTTAATACGGAAATTAGTTCTATTTATGACAGTGTTGTGACTATCAATTTACAATTAACCTCAGTTTCAGATATCAAATTTATCTTCAGTTAACTGCGAATTTTTGGTTGTGTAAATACTAACTTTAGTTTATTTCGTCTTTAACTTTAAGTTAAATGTAACTGACGAATCGTACACCGTTGTGGAGTAACGGTAGATAGCCTGACCGTGAAACGAGCGGGCCCGGGTTCAAATCCTGGTTGGGACAAGTTACCTGGTTGAGGTTTTTTTCCCCCGCTTTTCCCTCAACCGATTAAGAGCAAATATTGGGTAACTTTCGGCGCTGGACCCTGGACTCATTTCGCTGGCATTATCACCTTCATCTCATTCAAACGTTACGTAGCCACAACAGTTGATAAAGCGTTGTAAAATAACTAATTAAAAACTGATTGATATTTTTAAGCTAACTGAAGTTTATACAAAATATTTCCGAAAGAGAAGAACAGAAAAGGCTCTCCTTATAAGTGAAATGGTGAGTGATGTTTATTTTCATTGTATATAAAGTGGAAGTGAAATAACCCTGCAGCTCAGTTGGCAGAGCGTTGGTACGTTAAACCAAAGGTCCCGGGTTCGATGCCCAGCCACGGAACAATTTTTACTTCGAAATTATTCAAATCAACTTTACAGGGAGTTATACCTGAAATCTTGATTTGCATAATACACGTCACTGTTCCTTAACAGAAAAAACACAATTTAAGTCACACGGAGTTAGTGTGCACTCGAAGTTGGTTGCTTGACGGTTGTCAGCCCACTTTGAGGTCTGTGGATATAGAGGGAAAAATTGGATCGGTGTCGGGTAGAGTTCCCGGGTAGCTCAGTTGGTAGAGTGTTGGTACGTTAAACCAAAGGTCCCGGGTTTAATACCCGGCCCCGGAACAATTTTTCCCTCGAAATTATTCAAATCAACTTTACAGGGAGTTATACCTGAAATCTTGATTTGCAACCCTGCAGATTTTTAGAGTGAATAGCTCTTATTGTATGTAACAAGAATCTGTAATACCATATTGGTGGAAATTCATAGTTTTCTCAGAAAAAAATGTTTGCCCCCCCCCCAAATATTTAACACTCTCTTAATCGGTAACTATTGAGAGTTGTATCGTGAATTTTTTTGTCCATGTCGATAGAAAATCTAATAAAAAAATCATTTATCCCTCTGTCGTATTTCAATAACGTTTGCGGTTTTCTTGTAAATTTAATTAAATCATCACTAATTCAAGCCACTGAATGATGCAACCACACCGCAACGTTGTAACTAGAGAAGGAAGCGCGAGACAGTTCTCGTACGCTGAGTTCGTTGACCTCTTACATCTGTATTACTATAGGAAAAGAGACCCTTAGCGGCGATGTTGCCATACTGCTGGAACTTTCAACTTAATTTTCTAATTAACCGTGCATTTAACCACAAAACGTAATGTAGGTTTTCTATTCATTAAGTGTACCCTATCGTTCCTTTCAATCTGCAGGACTATTTCACTTCCTCTCTGTACTGTATAGACAGATATTTGTTAATTTTTAAGGTGAAATGAAGTCATACACATTTTAAATATTTTTTCCTTGGTTATGTTACAATCACAAATAAAACAAAATCATGCTCTGAATACAATGTTCATGATCCTCTTCACAAGTATTGAGGCGGTGATGATGTTTTCCTTCTCATTGGTGAAATAGTTGAAAATTAGCTGACTTCACACACGAATTTCATTCATGTTTCGCGATGTTGCCATATATTTTGCTGCAAATATCAGTACTAAACCTATGTGTCCCGCGCCGTGGCGTCGCTGTCTAAGGCATCCTGCCTAGGCTCGCGTTACGTGATGCGCGCTGGTTCGAGTCCTCATGGGGAAGAAATTTTCTCATGAAATTTCGGCCAGTATATGGGATCGGTGCCCACCCAGGATCGTGATGCATTTGGGGAGCTACTATAGGTAGCGAAAATCCGGTTTCGCAAACGAGCTATAACGGTTGGGGGGGGGATCATCGTGCTAACCACACGATATCTCCATACTGGTTGGATGATCGTCCACCTCTGTTTCGGCATGTGGACGTGAGGTCAGCAGCCGGCTAGTCGGTCTTGGCCCTTCATGGGCTGTAGCGCCATGGATTTACTTACTTTACTTTATTAAACCTATGTAGGTAGTCTACCTGTTCAATAATTAATTCTATAAGTAGTACAGAAACTAACCTGGAGTTATTTACTAATGTTTAGTTAAAAATAACTTATAGTTAGTGACTTTTATACAACTGGACCTTAGTATCTTCAACTGCAATATATACATACATATAACTTATATTCACATATATGAGGCCTCGCCATCCTTTTTTAATCGGTAACTATTGAGAGGTAACTATAATTAGGAGAGTTCGCCGGCACCATGGATCGTGTCCCGGCATAGCTTAGTTGGAAAGAGCGCTCAGCGCGCAGAACTGAGAGGTCCCGGGTTCGATTCCCAATGTCTGAATGAATTTTTCTCAAATTAATAGGTATCTTCAACTGTAATAGCTTTTAATATCAGTGAGCTAGTACGATGAAGATTTCAATTTCTACTAGTTGTAAGTACCTTTTTAAATTTAATTTTATTCATCTCGGCAAGAGTGTACTGTCCGTCGTAATGATTATGTCGCAGGGTCATCGAAACGGGAGAAATCACGTGACATCTACTTAATGGAGCCCTTTTCTTTAAATTATTTTAAACAGTTGTACAATATTACGTAGACGTCCAATTCCGAATGTTATCAGGAAATATAGCTAAGAATGGTCAGCCACAAGCCTTTACAGAAGGGCTAGCAGAAACGGGTGGGGAAAACCGGGATGCGATATAACCACTCGGACGGACAGTGGGTAAAAAGACGTAGCTTTTAACATTACGTGGTTCGAATCCCGCTCAGGACATGAATGTTTATTAATCGATTATTTTAACAACGCTATGTCCCTAGGCTATTTAACATCGATAGCATTGGTGATAGAGCAAGATAGTATTTGGCGAGATGAGGGTGAAAATTACCATGAAATTACAGTAGAGGAAAACCTCGGGGCAGAAAACCCGACGCAGTAATCAGCCCAGTTGGGAATAGAGCCTACTCCTGGTTGCAGCTCCGAATCAGCAGGCAAACGCGCTACGCCAGTGGATTCGTATGTTGGATGTTTGTACCTGTTTCTGTGATGTCATGTGATGTTTTATGTGAAGATACGGGATTGTGCTATCTGTAGATCACGGGCGTCCGCCATGTGTCCCTATATTTTTAGGTCGAGAAGTCAAACGGAATGGGTGAAAGGTGAAATTTCCAGGGGTGTGAAAAACCAATTTTATTTATTGTAAAGGACAGAATTCACATTAGTTTTCCGTTCTAAAAGAGCGTAATCATAATCAATAGAAAAGTGCTTTTAGCTTACGATGTCCATATGTAAGACAAAAGTGCGTTATATTCATCAAGAGTGTTGTGATTATAAGTTCAGCGCCGTAGCTGCGTGGTCTAAGGCGTTATGCCTTGGACTCGTATTACGAAATGAGCTCTGGTTCGAGTCTCTTTTGACGAAGAAATTGTCTCATGAAACTTCGGCCGGTGTATGGGACCAGTACCCACTCAGCAACCTGATGAATTTGGACAATTATAGTGAGTAGCGAAATAGTGTTCTGCAAGTCAGCTATAACGGCTGACGGAATCATAATGCTAATCACAAGTTAACCCCTAACTGGATTGATGATCGTTCATGTCTGTTGAAGCATGTGGATATAATCACGATTACAGACGCGTGAGCAGGTGCATTGTCGTGATGTATCAACTCTTTCTTCTTGTCAGCCCTGAATTCTTCTCGCGAATTTTATCTTTCAATTGTTGCAGGACATTTGAATATTCTTCGGTTATTATTCTCTCCTTTGCTAGATAGTCAATCATAATTATCCCCAAGAACATGGATACCATGGCTTTCCCAGTCAATTGAACAGTTTTGCTTTCTTTGGAGGCGGAGAATCACAGTGCTTGCATTATTTCGACAGCTGTTTTGTTTCTGATATGTAGTAGTAGATCACGGTTTCATAAATGGTCACAAACTGCCTCAAAAAAAATCAGGCGTTTTTTTTTTCTCGAATCCAGCCTGACAATCCCTCAAAACTTGACATCGGACGTTCTTTTGTTCCGGTGTTAACAAACGTGGAACTCACCTTGCGGAGACCTTGACATGCCCAAGACATTGACTAAAATTTGGCGCACCCGTTCAGTTGAGATACGCATAACCTCGCTAATTTCCCGCATTTTCAGTCGACGGTCGTTCAACACCATATCGTGTTTTCTTTTTTACAATTTATTCACTTGTTGCTGTTACTGGACGTCCATTGCGAGGATCGTCTTCCACAATCTCTCGACCACGTTCAAATAGTGCCACCCATTTTTTCACAGTCGAAAACGCTGGAACGGATTCCCCCAGCATAGCATCCATGCCTGTTTTAATATCTGTTGGCCCCATTCCTTTTTTTTTACGAAATATTTATTGACAGCAGGAAACTCGATATTTTACATTTTTGCCACTGTGTTAGGCGGAGTAACTTCAAAATTAAACTACACAAAATGTAGTCAACAGAAAATTATGGTTTTTCATGTTTGAACTAATGTAAAATGGCGACATTATTGACATGTTTTCAATACCGACTATGCATCAAAGCACGAACTTTTCAAACGCACCTCGTAATTACTCCCGAATGTCTGCAGTTCTCTCTCTCTCTCTCTCTCTCTCTCTCCCTCTCTCTTTTCGTACTGCTTAAACCTAAAAGCGGATGTAAAAATCTAATTTGTGTTGGTTGTAAATTGGCTTTATGTTTGAAATTCAAGATCCAATTTTGTGTAATATATTTCAGAGAGGCTCTTGCTGTCTTGTTATGTAATCGTAATTTTTGTTTGTTTGGACATCTATTTTCCAAAATTCCGTTTAATAATTTCATTTAGTTTGTTGTACTTTTGTAATTTTACGCCCACATCATTTTTATATCGAAATTAGGTAGCTAATGTAATTAAATTAAGACACGGATACATTTTTTAATAGTATTTCCTTTCAGTTCTACTTTGATATTTCTTAGATTTTTTTCCATACATTCCCATAACTTTTGTAAGTTAAGTTTTCTTATTGTAATATTTTTCGCTATTGTTTAATCTGAATGAAATTCTTACTGAATCATGTGTATTACGAGATCTAAGCCAGGAAAATTACAGGAAATAAGAGGATAATACTCTGGACAAACCTGCACCACATTTTGCAATTTGGTGAAGTTTTATACGCTACCAACGTAGCTCATTCTGCAGTCTAAATGCAATGTTGGAGCTGCATTACGGTAGACTCTATAGCAGGGATACAGAACTGGCGAGAGAGGGGTGGAAAGCATGGGGAAGCGTTGGTTCCCCGTCCACAGTCCACCGGCGTTGAATGACGTATCTGTGGCCCGTACGCAATCACATAAGACAGACACTGAATACAAATCCCCTCCCCTACGAAGTCAATGACGTGGGGATGGAAGGAAGGGGTAAGTGACGTATTCGATGAGTGACATAACGCCACAATTGTCGCCCAGTTCTCCAAGTCTGCTCTATAACCTACATCGACTCTTAGGATAAAAATTCCAATTTTTCCTTCAATGTCTTTCAAACTTTGGTGACATGATTCTTGGGAGTAAACTAAGCAATTTATAATTCAAACTTGAAAATCGAATTTGGGGGGGGGGCTAAAGAATTTTTTTTTTATTAATGAAATTTTGGACCGACTTAACTTCATTAGAAATTGGCCTAGGGTAAAACTTCTTTCGCCAAAATGATCCCCTACCTATGGAGAATCTTACATACTAAAATTATATTATAAAGTGATTATATAATATGGCATATCTTTTGAATGGTTCAAGGTAAATAAATAATTTTGTTATGTAACATTCTCCATACGTAGGCAATCATTTATATATATATATATTTGTAATAAAATAATTATAATCGATTGAAAATAATAATTTTAGTTTACAACATAGCCACATGTTTAAGCTTTAATTTGGTACCTCAATGAAGTCTTTTGTCCAATTGGAAGTCTACTTTTTGTTCGTCGGAAGGATAACAAATGTCGGAGAATGTGAAATATGAGAAAACAGACACTGAAGAAGGCGTAAGATATAGGAAGTACAGTGCGCTTATATTACAAATACCCAAATAATTATGAAATTATTAAGATAATGGGACAAGTTATATACTTTTGAAAACTATAAGAAATGAGCTTCTAGATAAGGCAAAACCATTATTTGCCAAAATTTTGGAGAAATATGACATTTCTAGGTCGATGTATACCTTAACTTGTTTGATTTCCGGAAGAAAGTGTATTTTTTATATGAATTTATTATAAAAATACCTTATTTGTAATAACAAATGAGGAATAATATCTGGGAATAGTAGGCCTGTATTGTGATACAAGCATAGTAAGTGCATTACTGTATATCAGAATAGAGAAAAGTTAGAAAAGATGAGACGAAGTCTTTTCTGTTTCCGAGATTCTATTACCCACTTACATGAGTATTGCATACAATTTTATGTACGATCATATTCTTAGAATTGCAAATACTGTATAATCTTTACGATATTTTTACATTGACTATTACACTCTTACTACGTCATACTACTTTTGACCAATAAAACGGTACGAAAGGACGTATTTCAACCAATCATGGCTGCTTATCGCACAATTTTATAGCGTCCCTAGCATTTGTTTAATTTTATCGCGTCCCTAGCATTTGTTTCTTTGTTTGCCAACATTTGAAACTGCGCTGGTCTGGACGTCAAAAATATATATAAAATTACAAACCACTCCAGTCGATGCACAGCAGTTTCAAATATGACTCGCATTGGCATTCAAGAACAAGAATTAATAAAAATCACTGATCATACCTATGCATCTTCTGAAATCCGATTTACAAATAAATGAAGAGCACCATTCGGAAATCCTGAATAAGTTGAATACACCATGTAAGCCTAAATCAACGAGTTCCACTTCTATTATGCACACGTCCAATATAACATCAATTGAACCACCAACCACATTCAAATTAGAAAATTGTACATTCAATAATTATTCCTTTTAAAATTATTCATGTTTATTTCTTATGTCATCGTCGTTAATTAAAACTTTTCTAACACTTGTGTATATTAGTTAGGTTATGTTATAGCTTCTGCTCTGAGAGGATAAAAAGAACTTCTGCTATATGATATTATGGATAGTCACGTATCAGAGATTGTTTAATATTAAGATTTATTGAATAGTAATCATTACAGTGTCTGTATAAAGACACTACTACCATTTAGCATGCATCTAGCGTAATATTTGTAATGTTGAGATGGTACAATAATACATTTGAAGACAGTTGTATTTTCGTAAGTCAATTAATATTTTATTGTATTGGAGTACTTCGTTACTTCTAATCTTTATATACTTTCTTCTAATCGTGTAATAGTCAATTAAATCCCACTCGAGTTTTGATTTTCTCTAGATAAATCAAAACGTCTAGTGAGATTACTGTTGAAAATACAGTTTTTTTAGTGGGTTATTTACGACGCTGTATCAACATCCTAGGTTATTTAGCGTCTGTATGAAATGAAGGTGATAATGCCGGTGAAATGAGTCTGGGGTCCAGCACCGATAGTTACCCAGCATTTGCTCATATTGGGGTGAGGAAAACCTCGTAAAAACCTCAACCAGGTAACTTGCCCCGACAGGGATTTGAACCCGGGCCACCTGCTTTTGCAGTCAGACGCGCTAAGCGTTACTCCATAGATGTGGACGAAAATATAGAGTAAATTTATTGTTTAAGAACTTTGTGTAATATATAAGTTACTATATACAGTATAATTTATAGACTGGAAACCTTTCATCAAGTGTTCAGTATGACGTATGAACACCACCTGTGTTAAAATTATAATTATAATACAGACATTAGTCACCTGTGATATGGCTGAGAAATTATTTAAATTAAAAACTGAATTGCACGCGAGTTCAAGTCGTACGTAGTTCTGTTACCTGGAGCTACGCATGGGTGTGTGAATGAACGTCATTCATTTGTAGGCCACCTTGAACTACGTAAGAACCGGTTTATGCACTATTACACCACTAGGCCTAGGCTATACAATTTTATATACAAACATACTCAGTTTATGAATGATATGGATCTTGTTAGAAACTGAAGATGAGTTAAAATTCTGTCAGTACTTGCTGACTTCAATCGAACTCGGTAGTTCAACGCATATTGTGCTAGTCATTACAACCAAAGTTCGAGGGTTCAAACTCGGCCGAGATCAATGGATTTTAAAGGGTGATACAATTCTTTAGCTTGGTTTCCTCCGGGAGGAAATAAATCTGGGAAACACGTGTCTACATGTAAGATACTACGTAAAGGAGCCCTGTTCCTAGGTAAAATTTGTAGGCTATTCTCATGCACGTTGAATTTATGCTTTTAATAGTTCTGAATTGAAAGCATCACTGAATAAATGTTTCTTTGACTTACCATACCGAATCTGTGGTTCAAGTACTAGCGCACTGTCTCTCATCTAGGCGGCCCCACTTCGATCCCTAGCCAAGTCGTGATGGAATTTATCGTCGTTGTTCCTGCAGTAACTCCTATGTGACATATTTATCGATTTTAAGATTTTTGCTCTATTAAATAGCTTAAATAGCGATACAGTAAATAATAAAATCTGCTATATATTTCTTTCTTTCGAAAATGTAAGAATTCACAATCTCCTATGTACCACTGCCATAGAATGAATAAATGTGTTTTTTCTTCCTACTGAACAATTTTATATTTTACACATAGGAGTTATTAAGCAGATGTTGCAGAGGATTTTCTCGAGGTACTCCTGTTACCCTTTATTATTTCCCCAATTTACTCCCTCTCCCCCTCCCATTTGGGACATCACATGTGAAATTGGACAGCAAAAAATCTTACAACTATATAATTCCTCGAAAAAATATGTATGTATAGAGGGAGAGGAGATGCTTTATTGTGTGAAATCTGTTCTCGTTTAAGTCCATTAATTTTCTTGTCTTAATCCGTTAAATTTATCATATTTCCGTAAAAAATCTCCAGTTTCAAAGGGCATAAATTTGAAAGGACTTATGATATACAATTCAACAAAAGTCCACATTATAGCTGAGAATAAGATTTTCATAACTATGCGTGCACCATATTTTATATTAATATTTAGTGTAAGTAGATATATCGATATTTGATAGACTTTCCCACGGAAAAAAAGTTAATTAAAAATATCAACTGATTCCTCTCTCTCTGAAGAAATTGTATCAATATTAATTTCGATGTAGCATAAAGAAATTCTCCTGTAAAAAAATCGTTAAATTATATTAGCTACGCCCAAGTCCTCGGTCGGATAATGGTGCGCGTACGATACGTTTATGTACGCGTGACGTAAGCTAACATTTTCCTGCATTGCTAGCAGAACGGCAGAGTAGTTTGTCTACGCGCGCATCATCATCATCATCATCATAATCATAATCATAATCATAATCATCATCATCTCTTCGTATTCTTAAAAGACTGTCTTTCTCGGTTGTGTAACAATTACGGCTTTAGAATATGCCATTAGGAAAGTTCAGGATAACAGACAGGGTTTGGAATTGAACGGGTTACATCAGCTGCTTGTCTATACGGATGACGTGAATATGTTAGGCGAAAATCCACAAACGATTAGGGAAAACACGGAAATTTTACTTGAAGCAAGTAAAGCGATCGGTTTGGAAGTAAATCCCGAAAAGACAAAGTAAATGATTATGTCTCGTGACCAGAATATTGTACGAAATGAGAAGATAAAAATTGGAGATTTATCCTTCGAAGAGGTGGAAAAATTCAAATATCTTGGAGCTACAGTAACAAATATAAATGACACTCGGGAGGAAATTAAACGCAGAATAAATATGGGAAATGCGTGTTATTATTTCGATTGAGAAGCTTTTGTCATCTAGGCTGCTGTCAAAAAATCTGAAAGTTAGAATTTATAAAACAGTTATATTAACAGTTGTTTTGTATGATTGTGAAACTTGGACTCTCACTTTGAGAGAGGAACAGAGATTAAGGGTATTTGAGAATAAGGTTCTTAGGAAAATATTTGGGGCTAAAAGGGATGAAGTTACAGGAGAATGGAGAAAGTTACACAACGCGGAACTGCACGTATTGTTTCTTCACCTGACATAATTAGGAACATTAAATCCAGACATTTGAGATGGGCAGGGCATGTAGCACGTATGGGCGAATCCAGAAATGCATATAGAGTGTTAGTTGGGAGACCGGAGGAAAAAAGATCTTTGAGGAGGCCGCGACGTAGATGGAAGGATAATATTAAAATGGATATGAGAGAATTGGGATATGATGATAGAGAGTGGCTTAATCTTGCACAGGATAGGGACCGATGGCGGGCTTATGTGAGGGCGGCAATGAACCTCCGGGTTCCTTAAAAGCCATTTGTAAGTAAGTAAGTACTAGGCTCAAACCCGGCTGTTGGCGTTATATTTCAACTGCTGGTAAAATCTTCTGTATATTCTCTCCGGGAGGGAAGAAAACGTAGATTTATGACACATAAACCAACTCTGTTTCTAATAGAGGGCTGCAATCAGAATCAGGATGCTGAATAATCTCTTCAGTTGAAAGCGTCGTTGAATAAAATACTGCTACTGCTACTACTACTACTTATTTATTAGCAACTGCCTTTCAGTGAAGGTAACTCGAAAGGACTCAACATGACTTATAAATTTACAATGAAAATAACAATTAACAGAAGAAAACAACTGAAAGAATACAAGTAGAAATATAATCAATAAAGATTGAAACACAAATATTGCTGATGACTAAAATGATTATTTAAAATCTGGCAAGAATTTCGTCGATAATAAAATATCATGAAGACAAATGTAAAGGTTGAAATGTCGTGTAAAATTTTCGAAGACAGATGTAATTACTTCCCCAGGTCCAAAAGGAAGACCCAAAACTTCCACTTAGTTGAGATTGTATTTGTCAGTAAAATATGGAACTGTGGGGTTATAAACCTTTTTTTCCACATTCACTTTTGTTTAGTGCCCACCATCCTTCTCAAAATGAATGATTGGATCCATTGTATAACCAGTTTCAGAATAATAATAATAATAATAATAATAATAATAATAATAATAATAATAATAATAGTAATAATTCTGGGCGCAACAGCCTATAGATGGCCAAGGTCGACTGCTGGACTCACATCTGCAAGCTTCAGCAGAGATGAACGATCATCCAACCAGTACGAAAATATCGTGTGGTTTGCACGATGATCTTCCCAGCCGTTAATCCGGTTCACAGAACCGGATTTCGCTACCTATTGTAGTTCCTTAAATTCATCATGATGCTGTGTGGACACTGGTCCCATACAGTGACCGAAATTTTGTAACAAAATTCCTTCGAACCTGCTCTCATTTCGTAATGCGAGTCCAGGTATGACACCTTAGTCCACGACGCTACGGCACGAAACAAAATACTACTACTACTACTTGAAGAAATTTATTTTTACCTCTTTGTGACCACGTAATTGATAAATTATGCACTAGCCCATATGAGAAGATGATACTAAGGGATATGCTACTAGAGCAAAATAACCGCTGTGAGCAGTATGGAATGAAGTTAAGTAGAAACAAGACGAACACCATGGTTATTGGAAGAAAAATATGGAAGGTAAACATGCAAATTAGAAATGAGGAAGTACTCGTAAAACACTTGGACAGTTTCAAATACTTGGCATGTACTACAAGTAGTAACATGAACTGTTGCCAGGGAGTCAAAAGGAGGATAGCAATGGCCAAGGAAGCTTTTAATAGAAAAAGAATCATTTTGTGCGGACCTCTGGAAAAAGAACTAAGGAAGAGACTAAGGAAGTGTTTCGTGTGGATTGTGGCATTGTATGGGGCAGAAACATGAACATTACGACGAAGTGAATAAAACGACTAGAAGTATTTGAAATGTGGATATGGAGAAGAATGGAGCGTGTGAAATGGACAGACAGAATAAGAAATGAAGCTGTGCTAGAAAGAGTGTGTGAATAAAGAATGATGATGAAACTGATCAGGAAGAGAAAAAGATATTAGTGGGTCTCTAAGTGCGGTGAACAGGAGAAAAGTTTCGAGCAGATGATATGTAATAATAGACAACATTGAGATAATATTGGTCGTAAGGAGATACTAAGTGGATGGCAGAAAATAGGAAATGTTGAGGAGTGCCGGTTTTGTAGTGAAAGACCTGCCCTTGGATAGAGACCTATGTATGAATGAATGAATGAATGAATGAATGAATGAATGAATGAATGAATGAAATACTTTACAGATTACAAAATTTCGTCATGTGTCCAGTACACATCACTTTTTTTTTTTAAGTATGGCTGTGACGATGATGATTTTTTTATTTTAGTAGGTTATTTTACGACGCTTTATCAACAACTTAGGTTATTTAGCTTCTGAATGAGATCAAGGTTGCCGGTGGCCGGTGAAATGAGTCCGGGTCCAGCACCAAAGGTTACCCAGCATTTGCTGATATTGGCTTGAGGGAAAACCCCGGAAAAACCTCAACCAGGTAACTTGCCCTCATCGGGAATCGAACCCGGACCACCTGGTTTCGCGGCTAGACGCGCTAATCGTTACTCCACAGGTGTGGACAATAATGATTATGATGATGATTATGAATGTTAAGTTTTATGTTTTATTTAACGACGGTCGCAACTGCAGAGGTTATATCAGCGTCGCCGGATGTGCCGGAATTTTGTCCCGCAGGAGTTCTTTTACATGCCAGTAAATCTACTGTCATGAGCCTGTCGCATTTAAGCACACTTAAATGCCATCGACCTGGCCCGGGATCGAACCCGCAACCTTGGGCATAGAAGGCCAGCGCTATACCAACTCGCCAACCAGGTCGACATGGTGATGATGATGATGATGATGGTGATGACGACGATTATATTGATAATGATAAAGATTGGTTGAACACTAACTTTATGTTATAATAATCAGCTATTGTATTTCGTCTTTAGAATACATGCGTTTTCTTCCATTTCTTAAGAATCTCCAGGAAATGGTTTACACTGATGACGGCACGCGCCACATTAGAATTCTCTGTTCGTGTGGTATTGCATATTGCATAATTTCAGTAAACTATGTGCAATTGTGTGGAACTGGATGTGCATTATTTCTCTTCTGATTGTCCTATATCGTCTGAAGCGATAACCTTACTGCATGCTTATCACGTGAACAGGAAGTCCCGCCACTTGGGGATGTGTAATATAGAGCGAGCTTACAAAGTCTTCATACACAAAAATATTTTAACTAAATAGATTTTTAATTACATAGTAAAAACAATTATTTTTTCTATACACCTAATAACATAACTAACAGATTTTTATGCACATGATTAAAAAAATTAGGACCCTGATTGTTGTCTTATACAGTGTAAATGTCCGATTATTAAGGAGTCCTCTGAAGTTAAGTATTTAGGCACAATTTTCGACAATCATTTAAAATGGAACCAACATATTAATTACCTTTGTAATAAATTACGTAAAATAATATATTATTTTGTTTTATTGAGGAATTACTTGTCAATAAGTTTATTACGCACAGTATATTTAACTTTATTTCAATCGGTAATTATGTATGGAATTATAGGATGAGGTTGCTTATTTAAATCTAATTTTAATCCACTTTATTTATTACAAAAGAAAATAATTAAAATATGTCTTCATAAACCTATTGATTTTCTATCTCAAAAATTGTTTTTAGACTTTAATGTTCTTAATATAAGACAAATTTATTATACTGTATTGTATTAAAAAATTCATATATAAAAATCGAAATAATTTTGAATTGTATTCTCATAGTTATGAAACAAAAGGTATGAATTCTTTAAGATTGTTTGAACCAAAATGCAACACTGCTACAGTATTTAATCATATTGTAATTTAGGGCCAAGAATATATATAACACATTTATATTTAAATATCCTAATCTTGTCAATTCTAATAGTTCTAGTATTACATAAAAAAGTTATGTATGGATTTTATGAAAATTGTAAATTTAAATTTATATAGCCTATTCTTATTGCGTAGTAGACATAAGACAAATTGTATTATATACTTCTTAATTTCAATTCAGGAATCCGCCCCTGAGCACAAGTTCAACTCTTTCAGGGGTGAGCTAAAGTTTTTCTGTATATATTATATTTTATGTTACAATTATTAGCAAAATAAATAAATAAATAAATAAATAAATAAATAAATAAATAAATAAATAAATAAATAAATAAATAAATAAATAAATAAATAAATAAATAAATAAATAAATAAATAAATAAATAAATAAGTAAGTAAGTAAGTAAGTAAGTAAGTAAGTAAGTAAATAAGTAAATAAATAAATAAGTAAATAAATAAATAAGTAAATAAATAAATAATTAAATAAATAAGTAAGTAAATAAATATGTAAGTAAATAAATAAGTAAATAAATAAATATGTAAGTAAATAAATAAGTAAATAAATGAATAAGTAAATAAATAAATAAATAAATAAATAAATAAGTAAATAAATAAATAAGTAAATAAATAAATAAATAAATTCTGTTAATACAAACTAATTGTTTTCTCTAAAAACAAACCAAAAACAAAAAACAAAAAGTGTTCATACAGTTACAAATTAATAAGCCATTGTTCATCAAATTAACAGAACTTAATACTTGGTGGGATTTCTTTTTGCTTCCACAACTCTTGTGATACGTCTTGACATTGTTGCCACCAAATTTCTAGTCTCGGAGGATGGAATTTTATTCCATTCTTCTAAGAGGACATCCTCCAGATCCTGTTTGTTCTTCAGTTGCCTTTCTCTGAATTTGGTGTCGAGATAGTCCCATAGATGCTCTATGGGATTTATGTCTGGTTACCATCAATAATATGCAAGGATACAACACCAGCAGCGCTCATACACCCCCAAACAAGAACAGTGGGTTTAAGATTCCTTTTCTGTAGCTCTGTGTCTTTTCCCTCCATACCATTGTCCTGCCATCCGACGAAAATACATTAAACTTGCTTTCGTCAGTAAATATGACTCTATCCCAAAATGTCTGTGTCATTTTTACATGCATTTTAGCAAACAAGATCCTATTTTTCTATTTCTTTCATTGACATAACATTTTATACGTGATACTCTACCGTGAAAATTGTTGTTTCTTAGGCAGTTTCTTAGTGTTGAAGGACTGACATTTAAGTGAATTTCATGATTTAACTTACTAGCTATTTTCGGAGCACTGATATGTTGATATTTGTACTTTTCTGAGTATCAGTGATTCAGTTCGTTTACTCACTTTTGTTGGACGGCCTGATCTTCGATCTCCTGAAGAAATAAATATAACGAACAAATGCGTAAAATAGGCGAAGATGCAAATATAACGAAGAATGAATAAATAAGTAAACAAGTAAGTTAATAAATAGATAATTGAAGAAATTATTATAATCGAAGAAGTGAATAAGTAAATATTTAAACAAACAAGTTTATGAAGAAATATAACGAAGTGAGTAAGTTCGTAAATAAGTGAAGAACGGAGAAATCAAATACATATTATATTAAGTAAACAAGTGTGTAAATAAATATATAAATACAGAAATAATCATGAAATTAGTAAAAATAAATAGGAAGAAATGAGTACCGCACAGTAGCAGACTGTTACAGCTTACCTGCGGCAATCTTTCAGGGTGGTCCTCTCAAAATCAATACATTTAAGGAAAGGTTGAGAAGATTAGACTGAAAATGTAATTGTAGGTGCAGTGTAATTATCTAAGCTGTGTCATGTAATTAATTAAGTTGATATGTAATTAATTAAGATATGTAATTAAGTTGATATGTAAATAAATTAAAGTGATATGTAATTAATTAAGATGATAAGTAATTAAGGTGATATGTAATTAAGCTGATATGTAATTAATTAAGGTGATATGTTATTACTTAAATTAGCAATAGTTGGGTGAAATAGAAGTACTTATAAGCTCGGTTTACTTTTGCTTATTGTAGGCGTTATTATAGCATAGTTTTTATTAATTTATACTCCAAAGTTTATTGCATCTATTTATTTATAGTTAGAAATAAATTTACGTTTATTTTATTGTTTTTTGCTGTAATTATTGTATTATTGTGATGGTATTATTGTGTATTATATATCACTGCCACCGGGTGTATACGCAATTGTAGTGTTAATAAATACATACATACACATACATTATCAACCACAGGTAGAAATATTAGTCGTGATTTGATAGAAAGTTACTGTATGCAAGTATGCGTATTTGTGCGTTCTTAATATCTCTTGCCGCTTTGAACTGAGTGAATACGATGCTAGTATTGGGGTGTAGTACAGTACCAACGAATCAGGGCAGTTTCGTGACTGTCCAGTCGGGGTAGTGATGTGGAGTCGAGTGTGCTGTTATAAGGGATGCAGCTGGTAGAAGAGTTCTCTTCAAAGACGTTGGTATGTAGCAATTACAAGAACTATCTATTTATTAATAAAAGTATTACTTAGCGAAGGTCGTAAACTCATACGGCATCACATTCACATTTCTTCTTCTGCTGACTTTCCTGGTTAGATTGTTAGTTCCAAGCCTCGGTAGCTTGACATTCGAAAAGTAGAATAATACTCATTTAGTCGGTCAAGGCTAGGCATTTTCGCTAATGAGACTGAATATTATTCAGGCATTTCAATATCGAGGCCATCATGCCAGAAGGTAGTTTCAACAAATATGTAAGCTTACATATAGAATAATTTTTCCTATCCTTGTTTACTTAACAGGGTAGTTTCTTTGATTCTTTCTTATAGGCCTACCCATTGTAATTCTCAAACGATTGTTTTCAGACATAAATAGGTTCCATTAAAGTATTTAAACGACGCTGCATTTGTTGATACACCCTTCTGGTATGATGTCCTCGATGTGCTGACAAATTTATTTTTCACTTCCGATGACTTGAGCCTCCAATAGTTACATTTTAAGCTAATTCTGTTGTATCAACATTTTAAATTCCTTTTTATTGAGAAAATTGTGACAATCACACTTTTACTACGTCATACTACTTTTGATCAATAAAACGGTACTAAAGGACGTGTTTCAACCAATCATGGTTGTTTATTCCTACACTTTCCTGGCATTTGTTTATTTTTATCACTTTCCTAGCATTTGTTTGTTTTTATCACTTCCCTAGTATTTGTTTCTTTGTTTGCCAACATTTTAAACTGAAAATTCTTTACGGGACTGCTGTTGTTGTTTATTGACATTTCTGGCTTTGAGCCAGAGGCCGATTTAGGGTCTTATACGCGCAGGATGCCCTCTCCAGCCATTGTACATAAATAATAATAATTATATATTTACACATATGAAACTATTTCTGGCATAAGTGCCAGTAGGTGTGTGAGTGCAGTGACTGCTTCCTTTTATTTTGTGTAGGCCTAATTTGTTGATTTGCTATATTTGTAGGGGACTAATATGGTACATACGGTAGGAATGGTGAACGGGAGAAGAGTTCGGGGTAAAAGATATCACCTGATAGACAACGTTAATGTATTATTATGGGGAGATTAAGAGGAAAGAAAGAATTTGGGAAGAATGAAAAAAGCTGGGTTTGCAGTTAAAGACCTGCTCTTGGGCAGAACACTATGTATGCATGCATGCATACATATTTACGTACATACATTTTTTTTTGTTGAGATTTTAAAGTTTCCCCTTCCGGTGGCAGAAGCGTCTGAATGGTTATGGAGACTTTTATGGGGTAGGGCTATTTTATTGATATAAAACATGCTTTGCGATCGTCATTTGTTTTCTGCATAGATAGTCGACTGAAAATGGCGGTTCCATTCAAATGTTTTGGTGAAGCTAAAATTAGTGAAATAGAATTTTAATAAGTCAATTAATATCTATTTTATTTTATTAGACTACTTTATTTCTTCTAATCTTTATATATTTTCTTCTTTCTTATCACCTCCCTATCATTTGTTTCTTTTTTTGCCAACATTCGAAACTGCAAATTCTTTACGGTACTACATAACATGCTTTGTGATAATCATTTGTTTGCCGTATAAATAGTCAACTGAAAATGGCGGCTCCGTTCAAACGTTTTGTTGAAGCTAAAATTGTACAGTAGAATTTTAGTAAGTTAATTAATATTTTACTAACTTATATTAGATACTTTATTTCTTCTAATATGTATATACTTTCTTCTGATCGTTTAATAGTCAATTAAATCCCACTGAAGTTTTGATTTTCTCTGAATAAATCAAAATCTCTGATGAGATTACTGTTGATAATAAATATATTTTTCACATTTAAATGAAAATGCAGACATTCAGACCTGAAAACGTTTCGCCATTTCCTTATCGGTGTGCTAGCTTGCGCGGATGTGGTGAGAGTGAAAGAGAGAGGGGCCTATTTATCTTGTGGTCATGATGGACAGTCAATTAACATACATACAGCTTTGTATTCAAGGCTTGCCTTTAATTATTTTTTTCTGTTTATTTTTTGGAAACATGTTTTTTATTGGTTATTTTACGACGCTTTTTCAACTGCTATGATTGTCTAGCGTCTGAATGAGATGAAGATGATAATGGCAGCGAAATGAGTCCAGAATCCAGCGCCGAAAGTTACCCAACATTTGCTCTAAATGTGGTGAGGAAAAACCCCTGATAAAATCTCAACCAAGTAACTTGTCCCAACCAGAATTTGAACCCGGGCCCGCTCGTTTCGCGGCCATATATGCTAACCACTATCCCATAGCGATGGACTAGGAAACCTGTTTCAATTCTATGAGTGTGTACTTAAGTAATTTAAGGGAACGGTCATTTTAATTCTAATAATGCACTAATAATAATAATATTAATAATATTTGAATATTGAGAACTTACAATTTTGTCACTCGGCTTCTGCGAGTAATATTATTTGCTCTGTTGTGGAATTAACTTAGCGTAGATCAGCTATGAAAACTTTATTATCGTTATGATTTAAGTAGACCAATGAGACATCACTTATGAGGCAACTAAGCCAGAAGATAATGGAGTAGGGTTTATGTAAATATGATAATTTAATTATTAATTGATCTACATTTACTTAAACCTTTCAATTTTTAATGAAGCGCATATTTTACATTTCGGTGTTGTAAAGAATAATCCTGAATATGTTTCTTATTTGAGTTCAAATATGTCTTCTAAAAGATAATTAAAATTAATTAGTTATAAACGAAGATAAATGCTTGTATAGCCTATTCGTTATCTCATGAAACGAAATGCTTGCGTGTGCCATAAGTCATAGTAAGAACCTTATGATGGGGGTAAATGAGCTAGCTAGCTACAAGTGGAAGCGTAGCGAGGAAGATAAGCTTCCGAGTCCACTTTCTTTTTCTCATCACGCGTTAGTAGTTTTCACGAGATAAGGAATGGGCTGAGAAAACTTTTTTTTTATTACGAAACGCGCAGAACCTATGACAAAAGCGTGCATTACCTTCGTTAACAATCCTTTCCTTCTGTGATACGTTAACAAACAGTTTTATTACATGATTGAAGGTCACACGTTTTGACATTCCTTTCTTAATACTCATGTTTATAAATAAATACATAAGTACACAAGCAAAATTTACATTTCGTGATGATGATGGTGATGGTAAGACCATCACTACCACCACCACCACCATAATGAAAATCAAAGTTTAGTCTGATATTTGTTCTGCCTTTGAATTGAATTCTTTTAAGGGTATATGTACGTGAAAGACCGCAAATATTATCAGAAAATGCAGAGTCTAAATTTTTAAAATTTTATAAGGAAATGAAGTCACAATTGGACAAAAATTACAAGGTACCACAACAAGACATGTTAGAATTAAATATCTGATAAAAGTATAAAAAGGTTACTAATAATATTTTTAAGAAATTCACTTCTTACTTTAAATTAAATTTTACAAAAGTAGAAAATTTTCACACATTTCATAACTCTACAACCATTAGAGATAGAATTATGAAATTTTGTACACTGATTTAACATCCATTTATGCAAAACGTAGACTACAATAATTCCCATTTCTTTGAAAATAGAAACATTAGGTTACAAAATATTATGTGAATTTTAATATATTTTGTATAGGACAAATAAAAAATTAATTGTATTAAAATTAACAACTCTATATTTGTGACAATTGAGAGTAGTCTACTTTTAAGAAATAAGTGTTTATTACATGTAGATGTAGAAAAAATATTAAAAATGTCAGCGGGACCGTTACAACGTTATGGTTACCAAATGATGTAACTGCAGAATTCTTTCTTTTTTTTTTACTACTCTGATAAAACTGGTTTGAAAAATATTATTAGTAACCTTTTTTTATACTTTTATCAGATATTAAGTTCTAATAAGTCTTGTTGTGGTACCTTGTAATTTTTGTCCAATTGTAAGTTCATTTTCTTATAAAATTTTAGAAATTTAGAGCCTGCATTTTCTGATAATACTTGTGGTCTTTCACGTACATAAGCCTAACCCTTAATGGCAAAATCAGACGACGATAATCTCTTCAGTCCGGAATTTATATTAAAAAAATTGAAAAAAAAAATCGGTCACATAATCAGTCTTCAAAAAACCCCAAATCAAGTCTTCACAGAAAATTAAATTTTGAGGCAATTTTGACTCTTAGGGCCCCAAAATTTTTTAAATTTTAATTTATAATTCTGGTATAGAAATGTTGAAAAAGTGATACTCTTCATTTCTATCAAATTTAATTTTTCAAAATTTTCAAAAGTGTCCAAGACATTGCAAAATAATCAAAAGAAAAGTATGTATAGTATACTCTACAACAGGATTGAAGAGGATAAAGAGACGAAGGGACAGGAATTCACGTACTAAAGGACTAGAAAACCTGACTGAAGCTACGACGATAGTTATTACAGGAATTCCTAATAATAATTTGATGCTAGAAATTTCGTGAAATAATGGGGAAGGAAACGTTTCTAATCAACGTCTTCGTACACCAGAAATCACAACTTGGACTTTCCAACTGGCACTAAGTCAGTTGATATCTCTTCACCAGTAATCCAGTCTCGGACAGATTACGTAAGACTTGTGGTGGAGACAGCGACTTTAGTGTAGGTTTTCTTCCAGTAATTCTGTTACGCCTCCTATTTTAATATTACAATTAGGACTCATTTTATATCAGATCGCCAGCTCGGTGTTTGCGAATAGCCTTTATAGTTGATAAATATATGTTAAACGGCCACCGGCGTGGCTCAGTCGGTTAAGGCGCTTGCCTGCCGGTCTGAAGTTGCGCTCGGGCGCGGGTTCGATCCCCGCTTGGGCTGATTACCTGGATGGATTTTTTCCGAGGTTTTCCCCACCGTAATGTGAATGCAAGGTAATCTATGGCGCATCCTCGGCCTCATCTCGCCAAATATCATCTCGCTATCACCAATCTCATCGACGCTAAATAACCTAGTAGTTGATACAGCGTCGTTAAATAACAAACTAAAATTAAAAAAAAAATATGTTAAACGCATTTATTGTACTCATGTTTTCTAAGTATAGTCCTGCGTTTGATTATTTTGAATACAAGTTAGGCACTGCTGTAGTTCGAAAATAGTACATTATGCAACGAGCCTATAATGGTAGTAATTAAGACGAAAGTATGATTGTTTATGAAACGAGAGCAAGCGAGTTTCATAATTTTCATACGAGCGTCTTAATTACCATTATAGGCAAGTTTCATACGACTTTTTATGCTCGACCATATTTCTAACTTGAAAGTACTGAAAATTAGGTCTTTTTATGGTTATGTGCGAACTGACCTGAATTGTGAGATGTGCGCAGACGCGAAAGTATTGATTTTTTCCGAGGCCGAATGTCATTGACTTGGCACAGAATAAGAATGAACATTAGTCTGATATAACCTGGAAATTGATTTAGAACTGAAAAACGAGATGACAAATTGAATTTATTTGAATATTATTTAAAATTAACGCTAATTATTATAGTAACAGAACATAACCTTCTGCGACAGTATTGGATTTCCAGCCTCCGTGACTTTTCGCTAATTGTCTGTCGATTGCATATCCGAGAATAATCGATATAACGGTACAAAGCTGACTTGTGATTGGCTGAAGACCTGTACTTTAATGAGTGGGTGTACTTTAATGACATGCATTAAAGGACTGCTACCAGGTGTATAATTAGTACATTTCGGCATGGTCGAGTATAAAAAAAATTAAGGGTTACTATTGAAATCTTCTTGATCAGACTAGACTCCATACGGACTCATACTGCACTTATTTTTCAAGGCTACTTCTTCGCCAGCAGTCTCCTCTGCAGATCACAGACGATATCGTACATAAGGCAAGGAATTAAACGCTGACAATGATGGCCCAACACTTTTTAGAAATAAAAGCCTACCAATTTTTTTTACAAAAAATAATTTATTTTCTTAGTGCAGATATCGTTCATTACACTAATGCTCCTTCGCATTCTGAAGTTGAAATTTGAATAGAATCTACAATGTGTAACAAACTCTGAATCTTTGGTGGTTTCACGTTGCTGTCAGTATATTCCCTGTTGCCTGAATGTACTTTCGCTTGTCTTCAAGATGAAAATGTTCACACAAGTTTGAGATGCTTGTATCACTACAGGTTAGGCCTATATCTGTTTATATTTACAACACTCAAATCTTTCAACAGTCTCTTTTTTCTGCCCTCCATTTTGTATCACTAATCTTAGATTCTGAATGTAAGTATGATGTTTGTGTGGGATTGATAAACCTTTGCTTAAGGGAAGACTCCACTGAAAATCATGAAAATTTTTCCAAATTTTTTGAGTTATTTCACTTATTCAGAATTTATATTTTCATACCCCAAATGGATTCAGCTCAATTCTGATTACAAATACTCGTATGTTTACACTTTTTAAATTAAGGCTGGAAGGGGGCGTGGAATTTAAAGAGCTGTCAAAATTGTTTTTCATCGAAGAATTCTTTTTTAAAATTTCTGATTACAAATCTAGTAACTTTTTGTTGGCTCCCTGAAGTTACTAGATGAATGTAGCGGAGGAGAATATTAATTTACATAAATATTCATTTTATTTTCAAATCTATTTTTCTGTGTTCATTTTTGTTGATTCAACACCAACTTTCTTATGCCAAATATTAATCAATCTGGATGAAATTTTTACTAAGAATGTGACGTCACACCGTAGCCTGTCTTTCTCGTCAGCCACGCTATTAGTCAAAGTGACTTTTTTCCTGCATACCATTTGAATATCAAAGTCAATATACAAATGGTATGCAGAAAAAGAGGTTAACATGTTGTAATTTGTAAAACAACAAACGTATTTGATGATGTCGCAATCAAGAACGATGAAAACGTACGAACATTTAATTATGTAATATAAAGGAATTGTACCTTCTATATGGCATGCTAAGTCACTGACTGAAAAATAATAAATCCACTTAATTGAATTTCAAAGACTTATCTGAAAATTCCGTCAATATGAATTGCAAAATTCTCGGGTTCGATACCTGGCACCGGAACAATTTTTCCCTCGAAATTATTCAAATCAACTTTACAGGGAGTTATACCTGAAAGCTTGATTTGCATCATACACGTCACTGTTCGTTAACAGAAAACCACAATTTAAGTCACACAAAGTTGGTGTGCACTCAACGTTGGTTGCTTGACGGTTGTCAGCCCACTTTGAGGTATAGAGGTAAAAATTGGATCGGTGTCTGGTAGAGTTCCCGGGTAGCTCAGTTGGTAGAGCGTTGGTGCGTTAAACCAAAGGTCCCGGGTTCGATACCTGGCTCCGGAACAATTTTTTCCTCGAAATTATTCAAATCAACTTTACAGGGAGTTATACCTGAAAGCTTAATTTGCAAAATTTATGTACTTTGTTCTAATCGTGTAATCGTCAATTAAATCCCACTCGAGTTTTGATTATCTCTAGATAAATCAAAACCTCCAGTGAGATTACTGTAGATAAATTCACAGTGATACTTGTGAAGGGCAAGGTCGCAGTTGGGGATTTTGTCAGGGTTCTCCAGTTTTTCCGGCATCTACATCATTCCGTCCACATTTCTCAGTTCTGTCATCATTCCATAGCGTTCCCAGAACTCCGGTTGTCGATGCACGGAGGATGTTGACCTAGGAACATGTGGTTACGCTGTGAATAATAGTGTAGTCAACCGGTGTGGGTTTGGGAAAACATCTAACTTGAGGGTTAGATCTTGAAAGATCGCAGTGCTTGGTCGTAGTGCCCCTGTCTCTAAACTCGAATCAAATTCACGTACTTAATGGCAGACCAATCAAAGTGATGGGTTGGTAAAAGGAGAGTAAGTTAGCTACATAGCTTTATCATGCTACCATCGTTGGCAATACAAAATTTCCAGGGGACAAGAACTCGACAGAAAATACCTCCACGTAAATACAGAATGTTGACGGTATAAAAATTTGAGTCATAATGTATGTATACCGGATGTTTCAAAAGTAACATATGATAGCAATTCAAGTTGAAAGAGGGGATTTTGGACAAAAAGCTAAAACACGTCGAATCTTATATTTAGAAAGGGGACATTTTTATGGCAACAAAATATTTTTTAAACTATTGTTGTGTGAGTTATGACATCATCGAAAACATTTTAAATGGTAGGCCTAAATTATAACGCAGAATAAATATGGGAAATGCCTATTATTAATTGGTTGAGAAGCTTTTGTCATACAGTCTGCCCTAAAAAAGCTGAAAGTTAGAATTTGTAAAACAGTTATATTACAGATACCGGTTGTTCTGTACGGTTGTGAAACTTGGACTCTCACTTTGAGAGAGGAATAGAGGTTAAGGGTGTTTGAGAATAAGGTGTTTAGGAAAATATTTGGGGCTAAGAGGAATGAAGTTACAGGAGAATGGAGAAAGTTACACAACACAGAACTGCACGCATTGTATTCTTCACCTGACATATTTAGGAACATTAAATCCAGATTACTTACTTTTCGCAGACGACCAGTTGGTGTTGGCTGATTCTGAAGACAATCTACAGAGAGCAGTCCATCTGTTGAGAATTGTTGCTAATAACTACAATCTAAAAATATCACACAGGAAAACTAAAGTATTTGGCTTCTGCGGAAATAATACAATAAGAACTAAAGTTGTAATAGAGGATAACATGATTGAACAAGTAAATTCTTTTACTTACCTTGGATGCGATCTCTCTTACATATCCTCCACAGACGTAGAAAACAAGTTAAATAAATTTTTAAGACTTATTGGTACAATTAAACGTAGACTCATAAATAAAGTCGACAGACAAACTGTACTCAAATTTTACAAGACACTGGCAATTCCAACATTGTTATATGGTTCAGAAACGTGGATTCTGACTAGAGCCCAACAGAGAAGAATTGAGGCTGCCGAGATGAGACTCTTAAGGCCACTAGCAGGATTTAGACTACAGGAACATAAGAGAAACGAAGATATACGTCGAGAACTGAATATCGAGAGTATAATAACTATAATTGAAAAATATAGAAATAATTGGTACGACCATATAACAAGAATGCCCAACGACAGGATACCTTTTAGAACATGGTGTTACAGACCTACACGAAGAAGACGAGTGGGAAGACCAAAGAGACGTTGGAGAGACCAGTTTGACGGATAAAATTCTGGAGGCGGAACAGGCCATCGGCCTAAACCTTGAAGTTATTGATGATGATGAAATCCAGATGTTTGAGATGAGCAGGGCATGTAGCACTTATGGGCAAATCCAGAAATGCATATAGAATGTTAGTTGGGAGGCTGGAGGGAAAAAGACCTTTTGGGAAAATGGATTTGAGGGAGGTGGTATATGATACTAGGGACTGGATTAATGTTGCTCAGGATAGGGACCGATGGCGGGCTTATGTCACCCCCGGATTCTCTAAAAGCCGTAAGTAAGGCCTAAATGATACTTTTTAAATATAATCTAAAATATCACATTATTTCTTTATACATTTGTTTTGTACATATTGTAAGCACAATGATTATGGTTAGGCCTACAATGGTAACTATACGTTTTATTGTTGATATGTTTTGTTAGTCCTTGTATTATGGAAGAAGTTTTATTGATAAAATCACCATAAAACAAGATATTCTTGACAGAAAATGAGACAACCTAATTGAGATTCTGAGTAAGATAGGATTTGGTAACAGAAGCTGTACACAACTTTTCAACGATACTCATTCAAATCGGCCTACTATTCCTGTGTCAACTGTGTGTAGAATAAAGGTGAACTTAGGAGAGTATGGACATGTATGAGACTCAAAAAGATCATTTTCTTTTAAAACATCTTGTTTCAGACTTAAGAAGGATGAATTTTCTCAGAAGGTAAACGTGAGAATTAGAAATTAGGCAGTAGAACAAGTGAATAGCTTCAAATACTTGGGATGTAGGCTACTATAAGCAGTAACATGAGCTGCTTCCAGAAGTCAAAAGGAGGATAGTACTGTGCTCCAACCACGAGAAAGTCTCTGCCGGATGAGAGGAAGGGGGACAATGCTGTGAACGAATGTTGATGTCATAAGGTCGCACACGTGGGTACTCTTATCTCTATTGGCTAGCTCTCACAGTACAAACCATAACATTGATACAGACATATTGATACTACCCTAGTTACAAAATTAGATCACAGTTAATCTCCTGGTCTTTTAATCTCTTCATACAGGAAATAACATATGCAGGAGAGCGCATGGTTTTTAAACTGGCGTTATAACGGTAATATTATTTATCTACTTCGTTCCAATAGACGACAATAGTAAGCACATTCCTTTCACGGTTGATCTCCTGGTTGGAGAACAGTAATGGGAAAGGAAGCTTTTAATAGAAAAAGAAACATCTTCTGCCGATCTCTGGAAAAAAAAAAACTGAGGAAGAGTGCTTTGTGTGGAGTGTGGCATCTTATGGTGCAAACACATGGACATTGCGACGAAGTGAATAGGAACGACTAGAAGCATTTAAAATGTTGATATGGAGAAGGATGGATCGTGCGAAATTAACAGACAGAATAAGAAATATGGCTGTGATAGAAAGAGTTAGTGGAGGAAGAATAATGCTAAATCTCAACAGGAAATCAGGCAGAGAAAGAAAACTTAAGTGATATTGCTTGACGTTCATTTTATTTCTTAGTTTAGTACCTAAAGGCACGTCTTTCATTACAAACCCAGCATTGTCTGATTTAGTCCACACCTGTGGAGTAGCGGTCAGCGCGTCTAACCGCGAAACCAGGTAGCCCGGGTTCGAATCCCGGTCTGGGCAAGTTACCTGGTTGAGGTTTTTTCCGGGGTTTTCCCTCAACCCAATACGAGCAAATGCTGGGTAACTTTCGGTGCTGGACCCCGGACTCATTTCACCGGCATTATCACCTTCATTTCATTCAGACGCTAAATAACCTAGACGTTGATACAGCGTCGTAAAATAACCCAATAAAATAAAATTATCTGATTTTTCCTATTTACTGCTTTTCTCTTGGTCTCCGCATACGAACATACACCTTAATATTATGTCATCTGATATCATCATCTGTTCCCAATTTTTTCCTTCCAGTGCTTCCTTCAGTAGGCAGTTTCTTCTTAGCCAGTGACTCAACCAATTTTTCTTTTTCTTCCTGATGAGTTCAGCATTATCCTTCCTGTGCGCTGGAGCAGTATGATGTTGCTCAACTTCCCTCGCCTCTTGAGCTTCAGTTCTTTGTGCAGTCATCTTACAAGGTTAGAATAATTTTCAGCAATAATAGTAATACCATGTACGAGGAAATCAACAATAATTTCTTCTCTATTGCGCTAACTTTCGTGTTTTATTTATGAGTTATAAAGATTATTTTTTGTTTCCAAGTCGAAGTGATGGATCCACGTTTGTACACGGTAACACACTTCCTCATAGACATCGTTTCATCTATAAGAAAATAGCGGAGAATTTCAAGATAACACCTCACTATTTCTCTTTTCTGACAATCATTCAATGAATAGAATAGTAGCCTATAGCTACAGGCTTGAAAATTTTTGTAAAAAATAGGAAGATTGAAGATGTTGTTTATCGTAAAATCTAGACCGTGGTGGGCTGAACACTCATCATTCCATCTTTTCCTGACAAACGGAACTTCATATTCAGGAATCCGCCCCTGAGCACGAGTTCTACTCTTTCAGGGGTGAGCTAAAATTTTATCTGTGTATGCTATATTTTATGTTACAATTATTAGATAGATAGATAGATAGATAGATAGATAGATAGATAGATAGATAGATAGATAGATAGATAGATAGATAGATAGATAGATAGATAGATAGATAGATAGATAGATAGATAGATAGATAGATAGATAGATAGATAGATAGATAGATAGATAGATAGATAGATAGATAGATAGATAGATAGATAGATAGATAGATAGATAGATAGATAGATAGATAGATAGATAGATAGATAGATAGATAGATAGATAGATAGATAGATAGATAGATAGATAGATAGATAGATAGATAGATAGATAGATAGATAGATAGATAGATAGATAGATAGATAGATAGATAGATAGATAGATAGATAGATAGATAGATAGATAGATAGATAGATAGATAGATAGATAGATAGATAGATAGATAGATAGATAGATAGATAGATAGATAGATAGATAGATAGATAGAATATAATGTGAACCTGTCCCTCGTCACGTCTTATTCAATACTTCAACATATTATTGTTTCAACACTTGTGAAGCCTTTGGAAAATGCCGCCGAAACTTGCATAAACACAACTTATATGAATCTTCAATATTTGCGTTTCAGCGAAAAAAAAAGCGTTGTGTTACTGTGTAGTTTACATGGTTGAAAATACTCGTACTTATTTATCAATACAGTTCAGACAACCCGCTAATTGTGATTGATAATGGGAAGTGCCAGAAAAATTGTGTCGGTGGCTTTGTGCAATCCATTAACAAGGAAAACTCTCACGTTGTCGGCTATATTGCCCTGGATTTAGAGGAAACAACTAACCGGGAAAATTCGACGCTCTGCCCATCAAAAAGCAATCTCATGGCTCGGAGAGACTCTCTCTCTCTCTCTCACTCTCTCTCTTCCTCTCCCTATCCCTATTTCTGAAACTATTTTGGATGAAGAACAGTATGGCTTTAGAAAAAAAAAAAGCTCTTGCATAGATGCTGCTTTTATCCTAAAATTATTGTTACAAAAGAGAAGAGGCTTCAATTTAGAAATACATATTCTTTTTTGTAGATTATGAAAAGACATTCGATCAAATCAAAAAGCAATTCAAGTGCTCCCTGCAAAAAGGGATGCAACACGCATCATTGTGAACTTCTTTCTCTCTGTGAACATCTGGAGATGTGTGTGAGTACAGCTGATAGCGACACAAAGTCTCGTGACATCATTGTCGGGGTTAGAGATAACGAACACCGGTACAACGTATCTACAGACCGATTATTTAGTCCTGACAGCTCAGCGACGCGAAAGAGAAGAAGTAATAGGAGTAGTGGGGGGAATTCCGGAGTAGAGATAAGAGCAAGAGGTGGGTAAAAGAATACAGTACAGCTTAACTGTACTGGAAACACAACGCTATGCCGCATGCGTGACATCCGATCGCTCTGACTGCAGGCGACAGACTAACCTGAACATCCCTTGGTGTATAACTTAATGGACTCGCTTGACCCAAGTGCACATTGTCGGCGACTGTCAGAACTAACTAATCATACTGTATCTAGTAGCATCCGAACAACGGAAGTTAGGGAATGCGGCGCGCGCAGTTCACACCCGGGCGACTTGATGTATTGCTGCAGAAGGTGGGGTCTATGAAAACCGAGTTTAATATAGATTTTTTTAGGTGAGTAATAATGTGAATGTTCTTTAATGAATTTATAATACACTCAGTAACATTCTCGTAAATAAATTAATTACCAAGTTTAAGTTTGACATTCAATAGAGTGTAACTCGCTCGATTTTTAAAATATGACATATGTTTATATTAATTTTTTTCATGGCAATGATGTCAGAAATGAGATCCTAGAATATGGCACAATTTTCGTGAATCATCCTTAGGCACAGTGACCATGGAACTGAATTGTTGCGAAATGCGTAAACGCACGAATAAAAATGTTATGTTTTATTTAACGACGCTCGCAACTGCAGAGGTTATATCAGAATTCGCCGGATGTGCCGGAATTTTGTCCCACAGGAGTTCTTTTACATGCCAGTAAATCTACTGACATGAGCCTGTCGCATTTAAGCACACTTAAATGCCATCGACCTGGCCCGGGATCGAACCCGCAACCTTGGGCATAGAAGGCCAGCGCTATACCAACTCGCCAACCAGGTCGACACGCACGAATATGTGTCATCTTCGCAACCCTCTTTTATTTGTAATTGAGTCACATATGTATTGAAAATATGGTAATTTTGCAACACATAAATTGTCAGTACATCTGGAAGGTAATTATTGTTGAGCGAAGTAATTAGCATAATTCGCAGAAAGAAGGTCAAGTATTCCTCATGAGTAACCAGGTTGTGTTTATTAGCCTACACTTGAAATCTGCCGAAGGCTTTACAAGTCGTGCGTAGTCTTTTCTAAATTTAAAATGGGGCTCAGGTGTCGACGGCCGTTAGCAGGAAAACTGACTCTGTAACGGTGGGAGGATCTCATTGTGTCGTGACGTCAATTGGAGAAACACCTTGAGCGGGGTTAGTCATGAGGTCGCAGTCTGCTCACTTTCTATGAACGGCCGCGGATCGTTGCTCCAGCGTTGACGTACGCCAACCGGTTCAGCTGGGAACTGTGTGGGGACTCCCAGAAGAAAGATCGCCGCTTCTGGCAATCGCCGTATTGTTTTAGCGGGAAGCTGCACAGCAGGCTGGCTACCCGTGTAAGATTGTGTAACACTTGCACGAACGTTTGGCAGAAATGTTACAAGATATTGTTGAATAAGAAACACGTTGGAAGAACTCTGATATACGCCGAGGAGGGCTAAGACATTATTTTGTGCCAGAATTGTTACACTGGGGACATCGTTAGTTTTTTTTTTTTTTTTTTTTTCGTTGTTGTTAAATCTATAGAATCTATTAGTGCTTTATAGTTGTGCTAATAGATGGAGTTACTTGCCAACAATGTGACGCCGAAACTTGTGTTCAGGTTACTGCGCAGCGACAGTCCTGATATATTGTATTTTGTATTCTTGATGTTTGGATAATTAATATTAACCCGGCACACTCACATTCATACAAATTTGTAGACTCTAGACACTCGGACAATTTTTCTTCTTCAATAAGAATTCACAGAGAGCCAAGCCCGGAAATCGAACTCGGGACCTCCAGATCTGGAAGCCAGCATGCTGGCCAACAGACCTGGGAGGCAGTCTATCTTTAGGTGAGAAAGGTTTTGGAAGATCCGTGGTATAGTGGAATCAAGTTATGGCTGTTTATAAGACAGTAGTGTAGTAAGACCAAATATGGCTCTTTACAGTAAATATTATATTCAGGACATTATTAGATAAGGAAAGTATTGGAAGAAACTCAGTATAGGGCCAAGATAGGCTCTAGTTGTTTGCAAGAAATATTACGCTTAGGAAATCGTTAGGTAAGAAATAGTGGGTGAAGAAAGAATGATGCTGAAACTGATCAAAAAGAGAAAAATTCGTTGGTCACTGGCTGGGAAGAAATTGGCTCCTGAAGGATGCACTGGAAGGAATGGTGAACAGGAAAAGAGTTCGGGGCAAAAGAAGATATCAGCTGATAGATGACATTAAGATATATGGATCATATGCGGAGACTAAGAAGAAGGCAGAAAATAGGAAAGATTGGAGAATTCTGAGTTTGCAATGAAAGACTTGTCCTTTAACAGAAAACTATGGAAATAAAAAATGAAATATAATACCCACGGTGTTTATGTTGGCGCTTTAGTTATGTCGTCATTGGCACTTATGATAGTTCTTATCATCAATAGTTGGTTGAAATGTAATACATCCACTCGCGGCTCGTGGGTATTGAATTAAGGGGGGCTGCATACAAAAATAAACCAAGCAACTTACTTTATTTAAAGATTAGTTCCATGCGCCTTATCTTGTAAGTTGTGTTTAAATGAGACAGGCTCATGTTAGTAGATTTACTGGCATTTAAAATAATCCCGCGGACAAAATTCCGGCACACCACCGGGGACGCTGATATAACCCCTGCTGTTGCGAATGTCGTTAAATAAAACCTAATTTAATTTTTTATATGCAGATTTGAACCTTAGAAATATCTAACTGGCGATGTTGTAGTTGGTTGTATAATATATATATACATGATACATCAGTAAATGAAAAAAATAACTGAGCCAGAAATTGAATTCAGGATCTTCAAGAGTACGCACCAGGGCGCTTGCCTCATTTATTGTGATGTCAGATGTTTCAGACTCCAATATGGTTTGAAAACATTTTAGCAATGGCTCATTCTTCTCATGAACAACATTTACTGTTCTTATTTTAAATCCATCTTGTTGCCCCAGCTGATGGAATTGTTTTTGAAACACATTAATCTAATACAGACTGCGTGGATATCGAGAGAAGAAAGGGATACTGGATAAATCAGCAAAAAATATGCGAACCTTTGTATTTTGTTCAGCGGCTTTTTCCATTATGATATTCAACTGATGGGCACTTAATTTCAAATTTCTCCTGAATTGTTAAGGTACTGAACTGAATAGACTGTAAATATTGTACAGAATTAAACATTGTTGCACTTGTTACTCACAACATTAAAGAAAATATATTTAAAACTGCGCGCTACTGAGAAACTGCTGCAAATTTTGCAGCGCCTGGAAAGTCTGGATTCACGGCAAGGGCATGGATAAATATATAATTATCCATGGCAAGGGGCAGCAGGGAGGAGGGGTAAAACTAACGCGCAAAGCATCCGAGACGAGACTGGCAGCTCCAGGGGAGGAAGTGGCTTCACCCTATAGTCCTTGTCTCTGGTTTCGCTCTGGCATCACCAGGGGAGGAAGTGATTTCACTAACGATTGCGTGCATGTCATTGAGAACGAAATTTAAAAAAAAATTCGAGCCGCTAAATAGAGACTGTATAATAAATGTATTTCACAACATAAAACGAGACAAGAGCCACAAATGTCTGGGGGTGCTGCAGCTCCGCAGCCCCTCTTCGAAAGCCGCCCCTGAATACATCAATATATAATAATCAAGCTACTCGTCCGCGAAATTGGACTTGACTCTCTCACGTGGCTGAGGCAGGATGGCACCGAGCCTTCGTAAAGTCAGTCAGTCTAGTAGGCTAGGCCTCTGTATATGTGAAGACTTCCTTTGCGTGTGAAAATGGACTAGTTCGCACTGATATATTTATCGCATATGAGATAAGAATTTCCAAAACGATAGGGTAATAAATCGTTTCACTAATTCTGTAATTTTTTCTATTAGGCCTAATTTCTCAGCATTTCAAATTAATATTCTGAAATTTTAACTTAGAATTCCATGAGGAGTAATGATTTTTAAAATAGTTTTGTGAATGTAAACAAGAGTAGAAATTGTTCACTTAGAATTATAAATCAATTTTTCTCCGTTCGATATTTTTAAACTTGGAGTACGCTCAGTGCTGAAAATATTAAAGATAGAAAAGTAATTTTTTTACTACTTATTGTCTGTCATGTGCTCTTTCTGTTAAACATGAAAATGTAATCTTTATCGTATGAGCACTTGAAATTAATATATATATGTATATATATATAATTTATTTATTTATTTAAAAAATATAAAATGTTTGACATTTGGAAAAAAATTAAGACAAAATAACGGAAATGAGTAACAGCAATTCTATTGTATTTAATAGATAGAGAGAGGTATAAACAATGTTGTCGTAGAATTTAAACTTTCTATCTTTAATAGTTTAAGATAGAAGATACCCGGGCCCCTTAAATAAGATACTACTAATGCTGCTGCTGTTCTTAAAGGGGAGAAAAGAATCGCCAAACAGCCACTAAGGGCCGATTTCACCAAGCTTTTTAATTAACTTTAATTGTCACTTAAAGTCTTTCTAATTGACATTTAAATGGGCAATGCATTTCACCAACACAAATTGGGCTTTAAGTTTTCATTAAACTACATGTAAGTTAATTGGTCAATATTTGGCCATATAATTTTTAATCTTACATTAACGACAATAATTTTCATCTGGCGAGGAGAATGATGGACTTGATATTAATAATAATTTCATAATGGCGAGGAGAATGATGGAATTGATATTTTAAAATAATGATTTCTTACCAAGATGGGCGAGGATAATAATTTCCGAAAGAGAAGATTATTTTAATACAAAGGACGAAAAAGATTTGCAAATGCAGTTTAGGCTAAGCAAAACATAATTACACATGATATATTTTGAATAGTAGAGAATGTGATTTGGAATTTCCAACTGAGAGTTAAATACTTCATAATATTATTTATATGATACATTTATTGAAGAAGTGTTTAATCAATCTTCGGTTGCCTAAAATATGGCAACTATAGTAATATAAATAACAAATTTATCATGTAAGCCTAACATTACATTTGAAGGTATTGTAATAGTACAAATACATGCAGTCTTTCTATTTGGCTTGTTGCATGATATTTCCCTGCATCTACTTTCATATTATCCCGTCTTGTCTTCAGTAGGAACGACTTTACAATGCCGCGTAACCAGTGCCGTTATTGCATTATTGAATTATTTATTTTAGGCGCAAGAAACTTTTTTTTAAGTGGTTATTAAATACTCTTGTACCGTTAATAAAAACAGGTTATGTGTTTTTTTATTATTGAGTGACAGTCTTCATATATAGCTAAGTACTTACGCCGTATTCTAAAGTATTGAATATTGTTGACATTGGGATGAGGTTTTCCTGCATTGAAATCTATATACATTTATTTCCACTCTTTCATCTTTTCTTCTAAATTCTGCCCATCCTCCTTTTTTGTTTTTTTTTTCTACGAATTTAATATGTTTTGTGCGGTCAGCGCGTCTGGCTGCGAAACCAGGTGGCCCGGGTTCGAATCCCGGTTGAGGCAAGTTACCTGGTTGAGGTTTATTCCGGGGTTTTCCCTCAACCCAATACGAGCAAATGCTGGGTAACTTTCGACTCATTTCACTGGCATTATCACCTTCATATCATTCAGATGCTAAATAACCTAGATGTTGATACAGCGTCGTAAAATAACCCAATAAAATATGTTTTGTGGTTACCTCTGTTTATGACGTCATTTTATTCTCGTAATATAACAAATGAACTCACTATAAAGGTCACTGCTTACATTAACAAGGCACACGACCTTCGAAATTGCGATTTTACCACAGTCTAGTATATACAGTTACGAAGCTCAATACGTACGGAATATGCATCCATAGATAGTTGCTAACTACTAGGATCGCTACTATCGCCTCATCACAGACAATGCGAAATAGTACTCTCATCACCTCAAACTTCGTGACTGTATATACTAGATTGTGATTTTACCATGATTCCGAAGGCCCTGATGACTTAATTGGGAATTAGATTAGTTGACTTTATTTTAAATGCGATTAGTTTGGTAAAATGCGAACGAATTAAATATGATTTAAATTACATTTAGTTAATTGTAGATTAGTAACATGTTGGTGAAATCGGTCCTTAGCAGGAAAAATAAATCTCCATTTTGAATCCTTAATTTGTTGTTGGCTACAGTGGGAAAGTTTACGTTTAATTGAATATAAATGGGGAAAAGCGACTTTTTGCTGAACATTTTGTTTACAGCATAGCGCACACATAAAATCTTTTATTATTTTCATTAGAAATTGATGGTACTGAACTTCCTTAAAGGAAATACGCTGTACATCGTATAATGGCAGCGCAGCATCACCTTACTGACAACAAACACTAATTAGGGAATCCTACAAGGAAAACAGTTAACCTGCGGCAATAACTTTCAACTAGCGTCGGACATCTCTCAATACCTTCAGCATCAGTCATATCTGAAGTCAGAAGTCCTTGAAGATAATTACAAAACATTTTTATATACCGGTACATATTTATTGTATTTCAGTAAAGTAGGCCTACACAGTAAAATTAAGACTTTAAAAAGTTGTTTTGGATTAGTCCACAGAGCTCTAGCTCACGATGAATGTGGACCCGAGTTTGAATCCTAGAGATAGTGGAGTCGTATTTGTAGTGGACACAGCCTATGGGGGATCGGGGTAATTTGGGTACAGTTATTACCATAATTCAATGGAAACATATAGCAAGTAATATAAATTATACACATTAAAACTAAATGATATGTCAATCTTAATTCAAGTATGGTATTCACTTAACTTTAACCCTTGCTTTCTCCGTTTTTAATAAATGGCGCTTGGCCCACTATGGCTCTGACCCCTTCAATTCTTTCTGCACATATTATTTGAAGGATACTGATCGGTCAAATAGTAAAGACTCATTAATCTGATGGTCCTGTATTACAAATAAATTCGACAGACTTTTCTATTTTTTCCCACTAAGGAAACTCTTCAAAACGTCATTCACTTAAAACAACTTGAATCTTCAAAATGTACCACCCATTTTTCCAAATATGCGAACATACTGTACATTATACAACTCTATGCTTTCTTTCTTGAAAGAATTTATTTCACAGTGTGATAAATTATTAAAAACACTTTTGACCTGAATATTTGTGTTTGTATCGACTATTTATAGTGAACTCTAAATTGAGGATTAACAAAACTTAAATTGACCTACTCAAGACTCACTAAATTATATCCGCTCCTCAACAAGAAATCATCTCTAAAGCTACAAAATTGCATGCTACTTTACACATCTCTATTACGATATGTACTACTTTACGTCTGTCCTGTCTGGGGAGGAGCTGCAATAAGTGAAATTAAACATATCCAGTCATTTCAAAATAAAGTCCTACGAATTTCACTGAATTCCCCTTGGTTTTTCCGTAACAGCCAACTACACAGAAATTGATATTGAAACAATCAAACATTTCATTCATTCACAAGCTAAGAAGTTCTGAAACAACCTAGAAAATGTTCCAGGCGCCATCCACTACTCTCTCGGAAGAAAGTCCACATTTCCCACTAGTATCAAGAGCCAACTTCCAATGGACCTCATATTATAATCAAAATTTATCATCACACCAACTTATGTATATAATTAATTATTTATTAACATTTTTTTGTTCATTAAGGAGCCCAATCTAGGCTACCCTCAATTCTGTGTCATGTATTGTATTTATATTTTATATAGAAACGATCTGTATAGCGCTAAATGCGCTGATTGATCAATAAATTATAAAAAAAATCGGGATTTTTAAATCATTTTTATAGATTTCTGGTGGGACATTATTCTCAACATACAAAATCAGAATACTCCCGATTTTTCGGGACGCATGGCAACCCTAACTGTATTGTCAGTTTTGAAATATGAAGCGCCGATGTTCATTGCATCCACACGCTGATCATTGACACTGCTGGACCGGTCGCTGGTCGCTGTTTTCCTCGTCATGCACGTTCGTTCGCCCATCTCGAACTTCCTTCTTCGTTATCTGACCTTCCCTTCACTCACAAAAACTGTTCGTACACCTTGCATAACTGACGATGAATTGCCCAGGCGGCCGGCGGTTAGATTTTTTTGCACGAAGAAAGTCAATCACAGCGCCGACTCCACAGCTGGAGGAAATTCTTGCTTGCATTCCTGATTATTTTCTATCAATATTTTAAAATGACAAATAAAACAGCTGACAATGACGTATGGCTTCATATGATTCATCTTAACGGACTGCGCATGCGCGAATTTATTTGGAACGTTTTATCTCGCGTAAACCAGGGTTCACACATTGCATGTACATAATCATTAAAAAATAGAAGAGAAATGAAAAGTAAACGCATTTTCATTATTACATTTCATAGCTGCGACTTCAAAATCTGCTATGTTTTTAAAAAGATTTTGCAGGACAAGGAAAAAAACATTGTCACTTATAATTCCCTCGATTTTAAAAGCTGCTTTCGGCATAATTTCAATCATAACGAAGAAAAAATATAGAAATTATGCAATGTCATTGTGCCGAAAGTCTGTCTTCTTGTTAAAAACATTCGTTGCGGCTGTTTAAAAAGTGACCCACACCCATCACTAGCTATATGTCTAGTTGAAAAATGGTGCCAATGTTTCCCGTGTTACTATTTTTCAGTGAATTACTTTTGTAAAATTTGTCTTTTAAATGTCTCCAGAGATAAAAGTCACAATGATTTTGATCGGGGACTTGGACTTAAATAAAAAACTAAAGATTATATACAATGAAAAAAAGTTAAACCCGTAGAAAAATAAAACAAAAAATCCAAAGATATTTACATATCTCAAAGATAAACCAAATTATTGATAAAGGAAATGTAAAAATCATTCATATATAAACCTGGAAATCATAAAACTTTATTAAATTAGAGGAGACCACACATTCTTACTGATAATTCTCTTGAAGAATAATGCATAGAGTTTGTCCATAGAATAGTCGGCTGTATGTGCTATTGCAGAATCGTATTGGTTAGGAAGCTTGATTTTGCATTTTCCCTTGACTTTTATCTTTGAGAATTCTTAAAATCAAAGTGCACGAAAAATAATCCACGTACGGTACTCTGGAAGAGCGAAAATGTAGCATCCCGAAAACCATCGCCTCCAATTCTGAATGGGAACTTAAGCGATACTCCTTAAGAAACTTCGAAAAATGTTTGAAACATGAAGATAGAAAATATCAGATACTTATTTCTTAATTTGGGTGAGAAAAAAAATATTTTAACTGCTTGGTAGTTGCATTTCACATCAATAGCTGGTGTGCCAAATTGCGGATACTGCGCGATTTATCACTGGTAGCAAGTTCTCTGTGAAAGCGGAGTCTACGAGCGGCTCTGCTGAGAGTTGGATCGCCGTAGTTTCTTTACAGTCTGTTCACTCAGTATCTTAGTTCAAGAAAATTAACGAATATTTTTGGCGACATTGTGAAAGAACTGAACTGTTAGAAACATTTTTAAAACAGTAGTGGTCTCAAACTCTCGGCTCTGGGGGTACAGTTTTGAGGCCCGCGATGCGTTTCTTCTGCATCATCATCATCATCATCATCATCATCATCATCAAAAGTAATATATAAAAAAGAAATAAGACCTTTTAAAAAATTATATGTTTTTTAAAAATAATATAAAACTTGGAATACTTTATTACATTGCATATGTTTTAAGTTATAAGAAACACTTTTTGATAAAACGATTAAGCCAATGTTAGGTCAGTCACTGGGTGGAAATAAACAATTTTATGAAATCAAAATCTTGAGTGAATTATCCTATTACAACTCAAAATACCGATATTATTTCTTTTATAATTTCAGTTACATTAAAGGTACGTTTTCCTCGGTACGACTTTCGCGATGATCGTTCAACGATGATCGTGCAACGATAATCGTTGAGCACTATTTCTTTGCATTTCCTATGGAGCTGTATTGCTTCGAGCGACTGCCGCTAGAGTCATTAACGACGATCGTACGTCTTGAATAGTCGTTCAGGAAAAGGTTGAATATAATCGTCAGTCGCTAACGTTTGTTGTGAGCAAGACGTGTATCATGGCTCCTTCGTTTTCTGACGCGGATGATGAAATTCTTCTCGAGGAAGTGGCGAATCATCCCTCACAGGGGAAGGTGTCACATGCGTCCTACAAGGATATTTAAATGATTGTATTTTCTTTTAATAATTACTTATATAATTTTAATGTAACATTTTTTACGAAAGCGCACCACAAAATGAACAAAATTTTAATATAGCCTAGCCTATTCAATAACTATATTATGCAACATTGTGTAATTCGTGTAAAAAGTACGCAAAAATAATTACCACAATGTTGAAATGCAAACGCTCCGAGCAAATTGTTAACCAACGATTATCGTTCAACGTTTAATCGTTCAACAATAATCGTTGAACGATCATCGCGACAGTCGCACCGAGGAAAACGTACCTTAAGTCTAGGTCTTCGTATTCTATTCTATATGTGCACAGCTTGACAGAAGGAAAAACTTTTTAACCTAATATTGTGGCCGTACATCGTCCTGAACAGTCATTTACAACTTTCATCTTTCTAAACTCTCCTTTTACATGAGGGAAACAACACTCCAGCATACTGAATACTTTACCTCATAAGTCCACAATATAAAGGCGCCTCCTCCTCTCAGTTAACTCTTGTAGAAAGGTAGGAGATGGCAATTGAATTATGGTGATTTTTCCGCGTTAGAACCAAGATTTTATACTCCAATGAAGATCGTTCAGGAGGAAAAGAGAAAGCACTGCAATAGCTGCAAATTCCTGATAAATTTCCTCTTGGAGAAGACTGACTTATTTCAGCATCTATTTCATGTTCCAGTGCCCAATGAAATAGCTGGCCGTGACCTGTACTTTGCCTAGCTATATAGTGACCTCTTTATCCCTCATTCGTTGTTGTAAACTCTCTTCATTCTGTCAAGAGTTTAGACCAGTGGTCGTCAGCACTCGCTGAAATGGGTAGAGTGCAAGGAGGGTAAGGAACTCTGCTCCGTCGTGCACAAGGGATAGAGAGACAGCATACCCGCCAGCAGCCACGAATGCACGCTAGGGCTGTGTCTTGTCCGCGGGTAAGAGACGCTAGCCCGATAGTGCAGTGTTCTGATGATCCCTGATTTAGACCATAGGGGTGCTATTCATAGATATTTCGCTAGCCCGCGCTACGAGCGTGCTAAACCAGCCCCGACTGTCGACTGGTTACTTGTACACGATTCATATCATGTCATATCGCTAACACTGGTTTATAAATAAGAAACACGTTAGTTACCTGATCATCCACCGAAAGTTCGCGCTAAGAATGTCTATGAATACGGCCCTAGATGTCCAACTTGTAACTCGTACGAGGTAACCCCTGCCGTACGCAACCCGCAGCGCATATTCTTTAAGGTCGTTTTTCCTATTTTATATGGAAAGTTATTGACCTCAGCAGAGCATGCTTGACGTGCAATATCTCCTGATTCTATAGGCGTTTGGGCATCCATGGTTTAGACGGATCTCAATTTCTATTTCCTGTTCTTTCCGACGAAAAGCCTCGTACCTTTTTTGTCGTCATTTCCGTTTACGTTCACGTATTGTCGGACTTAAGCTTCCTCTGTAATCTCTTTTAGGTGGGCTACCTGCCATAATTATTTATTCAATACACTAAGCACCTATTTCTGTCCCAGGAATCTGTGGAGTAACTTCGCGCATATGGGGGCGGAGTCTATCTGTGCCGGAGTGTTTCGGGCAGCATCAGCTCGAGTCCGCTAAGGTAGAAGGTAGAGTTCAGATAGAAATTATCCCCTCCTGCAAACGATTGCTCGCTTCGTTCAAGCAATGCCTCCCCCCAGAGCAATCATTGTCCCTAGCCCTCCCACATACTACTTGCGCAGAGGTCTTGTTTCGTCTTTCTACTTAACAGAATTCTGGGACGGACCATAGTATAGTCGGCCTTGGTAGCCTAGTTGGTATAGCGCTGGTCTTTTATACTCGAGGGTGCGGGTTCGTTGCCGGTCCAGGTCGATGGCATTTAAGTGTGTTTAAACGCGACAGGCTCATGTCAGATTTACTGGCATGTAAAAGAATTCCTGCGGGACAAAATTCCGGCACATCGGCGACGCTGATATAACCTCTGCAGTTGCAAGCGTCGTTAAATAAACCACAATTAAAAAAAATACCATAATATAAGTTTCTGGAAGGGTGGAGTTACACTTCAGTAAATATAATTACAGACCAATTAGCTTGGTGTTAGAAGTATACGAAATTTTCTCTAAAATCATCACGAAGTGCATAAATCGCAACCTGGAAGAGAACCAAGCAGAGGAACAAGCTTGTTTCCGAGCAGGATACTTCACTACCGACCACCTACAAGTGATAACACAGTTGGTATCAAAAACGCAAGAGTTCAATAAAGTCATATATTTAGCATTCATCGATTTCACAAAGGCATTTGATATTGGGGTGAACACGTCCCATTAATAACAGCACTACAGAATCAAGGAACAGAAGATAAATATATCAGGATATTAGCAAAATTATACTCAAACGCCACAGCGAGAATAAAACTAGACGAAGTAAGACAAGGAGACCCAATATCCCCCAAACTCTTCATATGTCTACTAGAAGACATATTTCGGAAGATCATAGAAGACTACGGCATATGTATAGACGGGGCAAAATTGTCTCACTTGAGGTTTGCAGACGACGTATTTGGTCTTCGCACGATTTCTGTTTGATACACCGTTTTCGAAGAGCAAGATGGGATAGACAGATGATTGTTGTTTATATATACAATATATTTTGAACAGAAAAGTTTCTATTTTGGGTTAATTGCAGTTTTGAAATAGTTTTTTTATGGTGTCTAATATTTATTAACATTAATTTATACATCTTCATTACAAAACTTTTAACACTATATCACTTCGGAAAACGTATTAGGCCTATGTGTCTTTCATGTGTTAAATTTTATATTACCTTCTTAACATGTTTCGGCCTGCTATTGGCCATCTTCAGAGCAGTTCTGAAGATGGCCAATAGCAGGCCGAAACATGTTAACAAGGTAATATAAAATTTAACACGTGAAAGACACATAATACGTTTTCCCTTTAATTTATATTAAGTTTAGTAGCTTTGTTAGTGAAAATTTAATATATCTTTTAAATTTTTATTGAATCCGGTACTTCTTAATTAAAGAAACAAGTACGATGTTCATTGAAGATTTTACGAAAGTTGGTGGTGTACGAGATAGTGGATAATGTCAAAGCATCTTTTTTATAATTTATTGATCGATCAGCGCATTTAGCGCTATACAGACCAATTATAAATTAAGTAAACAAATGACAAATACAATGTGTGATATTGAATTGAGAGAAGCCTAGATTGGGCTTCTTAGTGAACAAAACAAAATTGTTAATAGTATATACCTACAAGGTTGACGTGATAACAAATTTTGATTATAATGTTAGGTCTATGGGAAGTCTCTTAATTCCGATTGGAAATTGGCTTATTTCCGAGAGAGTAATGGACGGAATCTGGAACGTAAATCCGCTCTCAGTGCAGTGGCTTGAAATTTTTTTTTTAATTAAATTTACAAGAAAACCATCCACGGTATTGAAATACGCCAGAGGGATAAATGATTCTTTATTATTTATTTATTTATTTATTTATTTATTTATTTATTTATTTATTTAACCTGGTAGGGATAAGGCCATCAGGCCTTCTCTTCCCCTCTACCAGAGGATTACAACTACAATATTAAGAATACAATTACAATAATTATAATTACGATTAATATTAAATTTACAAATACAATAAAAATCAAAGTACTAAAAGATTAATTGATTAATAAAAGCTAGACAGTTTATTGTAAGAGTTAAGAAGAGAGAAGCATTTCTTTTATTGATTAAGTAAAAATTAAACCTACTCTACGCAGTAAGAAAATGCTTAATAAGCTTGCTTTTGAACGCTACTAAATTCCGACAGTCTCTGATGTCACTAGGTAGGGTATTCCGCAAGCGCGAGAGCGAAATTGTGTATGATGATGAATACGATGATGTCTTATGTGTTGATATGGCTAGTATGCGGCTATTTATTACATTGTCTATCGATATGGACAAAAATCACGATCCTACTCGCAATAGTTACCGAATAAGGTGTTAAAAATTTGGGGAAAAAAACTTTCTTTTTTTCTGAGAGAACTATTAACTTTCCACCAATATGATATTACAATTTTTTTGTTACATAAAACATGAGCCATTCGCTCTGAAAATCTGCAGGGTTATTTCACTTCCAGCCTGTATATTGCGATTTATTTCGTATGTTATATGACAAGTGTGAAGGTCGCCTCTGCTTAAGCCCACTGGATAACCATATCGTCGTTGTTCCTGCAATAACTCCTATGTGCAAAATATAAAATTTTTCAGTAGGAAGAAAAAAACATTTATTCATTCTATGATAGTGGTATATAGGAGATTGTGAATTCTTACATTTTCCAAAGAAAGAAATATAATTACATATAGGAGATTTTATTATTTGCTGTATCACTATTTAAGCTATTTAATAGAGCAAAAATCTGAAAATCGATAAATATGTCACATAGGAGTTACTGCACGAACAACGACGTTATGTTTCTTTTAGATTCGATAACTATGTCATTAGCTCTTGCTGATGATGCAGAAATATCCAATATTTATTTCTGACATCTCGAGTGTATCCCTTGTCAGGTAACATTACTTTTAATCTGACATGTCACTTGTGCCATTGAAACGTATGTAGAAAATTGTTGAAGTTCTGCACCTAATTTCGCATTTTGGAGAAAAGTCTTATTTCGCATAACTACGTCATCCTTTTTCTGTTCAATAGTGCTTGCTCTGCGGGCGAGAACTAAACCTTTGGCGGGCCACCTACGATCCGCGGGCCGCCTATTAACAATCCCTACACTAGAAGTTGTAGTGCTAGACTTCGAGTCTGTAATTTATCCCTCTTTCGCCACACACAGACACTTATAATTGGATGCGATATCTGTCACTTGGAAAACATTATGCACTTTCGCCTTCTAGATGACATAATAACGAAGAGAGTACTACGGAAATTATGATCATCATGTTAACAGATACGAGTAATACTAGAAAGATTGATGATGTTTTTATTCGGGGAGCTGCCGGGAATATCCAGGCATGAGGAAGGAACTCGAGACCTTGAATTCAGTCAACCATCCGCCGCCGGTGGGCAAAACCCATAAAATCTCACTACTCAATATTTAAAAAATTATAAACCTCGACTTGATAATTTTTGTCACTTCTTTTCCACTTGCAATATCTTTGAAGTATACCGCAAGTACGAGGAAATCATCTACATCGAGGACTTATGCATTCGTCAGTGATTCAGGCTGGGTTTGACTTAATTTACATTTTGTGTGGGCTTTTGAGTCACCGCAGCATCTTCGTAATCATTACATAAGGCGGTATGACGCGGAAGTATATATCGGAATAGCTATTACCGTGGAAATAAATTTCAAAATTCCCCATTACGCTCGTAAGCCCTAATTTGTGAGAAATTTTCCGAAATTAGTAAAAGAGTAGGTATTTTCTACAAAGCGTCAGACTTGGCTTTCAAAAATAGAACTCGATTCTCTGGGATTTCCGTAGAAAATTGAATTTGCATTAGAAAATCAGTTTCAGATCCGTTTTCACCATATTAACAAGTTTCTGAAATTTATGTAGGCTATATGTCTGAACTCTACAATAGTAGAATATAAAATTGACTTTAGTATGCTCAAGGAACTGTTTTATACTTAAGTAAAATTTTAATAATTCAATTTAAATACTATTAAAATAGATTTAAAATAATTTTTATGCTACCTTAATGCAAAATAGGTCTTTACTTGCTAGGTTATAGTGTGTAGAGTCTCCATTTGTAACTAGTGAAATGAAGTATTTCAAAGAACTGATTTCTAGTAAAATAAACCGCTATTTCGCTACTTCCAATAGTTAAATATAAAATAAAAACTAAACCTATTTTATTTATTTATTATTTACTTATTTATTTGATTATATTCTTATTTATTTACTTTTTATTTATTTACTCATTTACTTAATTATTTACTTATTTGTTTATTTATTGACTTTTTTATTAAGCTATTTATTTAATTCTATAATTGCTAATTTATTTCTTTATTTATTTATTTACTTACTTAATTATTTATTTACTTACTTATTTCCTTGTTTATTTGTTTACCTGTTTTTTATTATTTCTTTTTGTTCATTTATTCATTCATGCATTTATTTATTTATTCATTTACTTATTTATTTATTTGTTTCTCTCTTTATTTGCTCATTAATTAATTAATTCACTTATTCATTTATTTATTCATTCATTATCACTTAATAGGAAAGTACATAGGTTAAATGTCCATCAAAACACCTTCTGTATAGAAATATAAATAAGTATTTATATTTATAGTTAAAGATTGGGCATAAAAATGACTGCAGCTGCCAAAAAGAAAAAAAAAAAACTAGAAAACAGGCTTTCTTGTGCAACCAGTAATGTAATAAGTTATATACATTTTGCACAACTTTGGGAGAAGCTAGGTTCTGTATGCAGTAACATTAAATTGGGTCTTATCCTCTTTTCTTAGACAGGAATATACTCTTTTTAATTAAAAATTGTTAGCACTTACAGCACTTTCTATATTCAGTCTTCAATTGATAGTGACTTAACGTGAGCGGAAGTTATAAAATAAAAAATATGAAACTCATTAACACGGAAATAAAAGAAATTGAAAACATAAAAGAGAGATGTGGCTTATTATGAAATCAGTATTGACAAAAAGTCAGGAATGTAATAAATCGATAAAAAATTGTAGGACTAAAATAAGGAAAACATTGAGTTAATCCCAGGAAAATAATAAAACTTAAAGCATGGATGAGATAGATATATTTTTTTTATAAATTTGGCTTCTGAATAACTTTTCTGTGCAGGAAAATAAATCAAGCTTTTTAAAAAGCTGTACTTTCGGAAAAAAATAGCACAGTGAAAAGTAGACAGGAATAATGCAAAACTGTCTTATCTTCATAGCTTAATTTTGTGCTTTGTTAGTAAAAATAATAATGTAATTTAACCAAATAATAATAATAATAATAATAATAATAATAATAATAATAATAATAATAATAATAATAATAATAATAATTAGACCTCGGAACTTTACGCACTAAAAAAACCTGAAAATATGCATGCAAGTATGCGCTAAAAACTATTGAAATATGCGCTACAAATTGAAGTATATATAATAAAAAATACGCTTTACAGGTTTATTTGGTTTAATAATATGATATGAATGAACATAATTTAAAGTAATAATTGCCATTAAGCCATCATAAATTTTATTAAGTTGATTGTTTCTATAAATGTATTAATAATTACTCATTTTACGCATAATACTCGTATATTAAATATGAATTGGTACATTTTTCTAATTTTCCAGCTTTTTTTTTATATACTTTCCTTGCCATTCAAGTAATTCTTACGGCAGTAAACAACCAACGATTTCTCCAGGTTCTGTACTGTGAAATTTCTTCCTTTACCTGTCAAAATTAATTTAAATATGTTCAGTTATATGAAATCAGAGCGCACTAGCATCATTTTCGTCGCAGCAATTTCATGACCTCAAAAATACGTGACTTCACTGTTGCAGGTATCTGAATCTTACCATCCAACTTATATACTAGGGACAAGTATCTATTGTCGTTGCAACAATTTAATCCCTCAAGAGTAATTAACTAACAAAGAGTTCCCCCCAGCAAACAGCTGGATAAGAAATCACAAAGGTCTAACCCTCTCGGAATGGATAGACGCCCTTAAAATGGTAGGCTATGTCGCTCCGGTCCGGGCTGTACCGGGTAGAAGTCGCGATGGTACCCGCTGTAGGCGCTGTCTCAGCGAGATTGAAACTCTTCCCCATATCCTTGGCTTCTGCCCCTATAGTGAGGCTCTTCGCAACATCCGTCACCATGCTGTCCGTTCTATGCTGGCCGAGGCGCTGAAGGAAGTAGGGTTTACAGTCCATCAAGAGGTGCAGGGCCTAGCCACACAAGGAAGTGTTCGGCGAATTGATATCATTGCCATTAAGAACAACTCGGCATATATTCTCGATCCCACCATCAGATTTGAGACACATGCAGATCAACCGCATGAGGTGGACAGTGAAAAGAATCGGATCTATGAACCAACAATCCCGTTCTATAAAGATAAATATAGCCTGTCCCACATTGATGTAATAGGTCTGATGGTGGGAACACGAGGTACCATACCCTACTTCTTTGCCAACAAATGTAAAAACCTGGGGCTAACACACAGCATTGAGAAGGAAATAGCCATTAGTGCCCTCAAAGGATCGGTTCAGATATTGAGAAATCATTTGTATGGGAGTGATAATGGAAATTTCAAGTTATCTTAACCGATGGCTGTTGATTGGTTCAGATATCAATGCCAATACGTAAATCCGTACTATTATTTTTCTCGCGGTATATGGCATTCATATCATTCTAACCTATCTGATGATTTTTTCCCCCTTTCTTAACTGTAAATGAGCACAAACGCTACTTAGGTGTAAATTTTTCTGACATTTTGTGTATTCGATTCCCTCATCGTTTCAAATGCATATCATTTTACCTTTCAGGTCTGTTTCCAAATTATATGTAATACGCTTTGTCAAATCTGGCAACCTTTTCATAAGGGAAGCTAACTTTCTTCTTCTTCTTCTTCTTGGTTTTATTTCTCATATACTTTTTTATTTCTCGGAAATAATTCTTGTTTATTTTCAGAGAGAAATTTTGAAATTAGGTAATAAATCGCGATAAACATGGAAAGATGTTAATATATGCATTTAAGTATGCAAATAAAAATATATATGCATTTAAAAGGAAAAACCCTCGAAATATGCATTTGTGCAAAATAAAATTGGCTTCATTCGAACGTAAAAATCATGATCGACAAAGATCCACTTTACTTTTCCAACTTGCCAAATCAATAAAACATGCAATTGTATTAATTTACGGGTATAATAATAATAATAATAATAATAATAATAATAATAATAATAATAATAATAATAATAATAATAATGGAGGTAGAATTGCAATTTATTATGATTGTAAAAGAACAGAAGATCTAAATATCCAAGAGAGTATGAATTGAAAACCCAATAGATTAAGAAGAAAAACTAAACTGAACATTATAGTCGTATAAACTAACCTAAATTAGTAATCAATTAAACTGGATCTAACCTAGTGTAAATTATTAATAATAAATTAGGAAAAAGAAATAACCTTGATATCATTCACAAAAGATTGCCGACTGCATTATGGAAAATAAGATCCCTTTTTCTAATAATGCCACTGCTCTTATCGAAACTCTTTCTCTAAAATTTGTTGCTTGGATTATGAATTAATAAATACTTCTAGTTGTTCAGAAAGAATGTAGATAACGTTCGCTGTCAAAAACAGAAAATATGAAAATGGCATCCTCCCAACACACAGTGGGCCAGATGCTCAATCTAGCAGGAAAAATTTCAATTTACCGACCCTCACAAAATCGACCATGTTTATAATTTGGATAAACATCTGTATGTCAACATCCTTCAAGGAAATTAAGATTGCGATAGGATACAGCAGCGTGGAGAGATCTAAAGTGGGCTAACAGATACGAGCGCACCAGACGTGATTTAGCGTGTGAAGAGTGGATACGTTGTGAAAGCTATTTAAGTGCTATATTGTGTTACTTTGAAATGGATATTTTTACCCACAGGTATATACTTTAGATTCCTACAATTTTTGTCAAATTTAAGGAGGCATAAAATAGTTAAATCCGGTCACATAGACCTATAGACTAGTTAATAATATAAACGAAATCGAATGTACCATTTTGAAATAGAGTTTTAACAATGACAGGTCCCAGCACTGTTCACTGTTCAGGTCAAAATGTAGGGAACTCTTGGTATTTACAGTGCTTATTTTTAGATTTGTCGATCTTTGCGCCTTTGAAGAGAATATTATTTTATTTGAGGGAAGGAACGACGGTTCCTGCCGACAGTGACCAGAATGGATTCATATGACCTAATTTGCCAGGGGGAAAAAGTCACCAAGATTTATGTGATTATGTACAAAATAAATTTAGTATAGGCCTAGTATTGTATTAAAATTGTCAACGAAGAAGGAGAGCGCCTTTGTCCTTTGTCCACTGAGCAGAGAAAATGACTCCAGGACATATATTTTATTGAAGTGTGTCGTATTGGAACATATCCGGAAAAAATATCTACCACCCTCAATGCTAAGTCAGAATAGGAGTTCGCTTGCATATCTTGACCTCATGGGGAATAGAGAATGGGAACAAAAGACTGGATTGTTCCTCTTGAAGGCGAGATAGATTAGAACTTCAGCTGTTGAAGTTTGTGATGCGAACTGACGAAGGGATACTCAATTATACACTTTCATGCCAGTTTAGGTTAGGATATAATTATTATATAATGTGTTTTGTTTGTGCCATTTTCATTTTAATCTGTGTGTTCTTTTGGAGAGTGGTTGGAACTAATCATTGGTGAGGGGGGTGAAACCTAAAACTAGGACTTGTTTTGCACAGCACGTAGCCTACGGTCAGAAGACCCGTGCATGGGATTTAAAAGAAAATTCTGATAATATAGTACATCTGTATGTGTAATATTGCTCAATAAATCCATCTATTACTATTACATTTGTCTATTGACGAGAGGTTGTATTTGGACGTGGATTAAAATCCAATTCGGACTGATTACATGGTTTGGTTTTTTTCTCGAAGTTTTTCCGAACTGTAAGGATAACTTCAGGTTAAGTGATGGGGAATTCTCAGGTTCATCTTATCAAGTAAACTTTGGCTATCACGAAATTCCATCGACACTAGATAACCTCATAGTTGATATAGCGTTGTTAAGTAATCGATGAGGGTAGAAAAAAACTTTTAGGCCATTGATATGGACTTATTGTCCAAATATCGACATGAGAACTGGCAGATTTATTCTGTCCGGAGTTCTTTCTCAGGAACACAGTTCTTTTACATGCCGCAAACCTATGGCACGAGGCACTTTTCTCTCCTGGAGGAAGCCATGGTAGACACTTCATCTTCCTTTAAAATCCATCAACTCAAACCGGATTTGAACCCGCCAACTTCGGATAGTATGTTGAACACAACATTACCGAGGTTGATCATTTAGGTATGTTTTTAAAATAATAAGGGTGATCCGTTTGGGATGACATAAAATCTGTAACATGAGAACGGGTAGGCCTACTTGTTTTTCAGTAATATGTAAATACATTTAGAAATGGTAGTTTCGACTGCATTAGTCTTCAACGTGCCCACCATTACATATACAGTACAATTCGCACCTGAGGCTAATCCCTCCCAGGTGTGATCTTACATCTCAGGGTATTTTTTTTAACCCAACATAATTTTCGTTTCAGGCTGTTTCGGTCCATTTTTTTGGGTCACTTTTCATTTTTGGTACTAGGTAAATAAGACATTTCGGTCCCACGAGATTTTTGGTACAGCATTTTCGGTAATAGACCATTTGAGGGAGGTGGGATATGATGATAGAGACTGGATTAATCTTGCACAGAATAGGGACCGATGGCGAGCTTATGTGAGGGCGGCAATGAACCTTCGGGTTCCTTAAAAACCATTTGTAAGTAAGTAAGACCATTTCCGTACCACGATTTTTTGGTACAGCACTTCGGTCACTTGGATCACTTCATGTTTTTTGTCATTGCTTTGTTTCAGTCATGTAACTTGGTCATTGCTTATGAAATAAATTTAATTTAAATTACATATCGTAGCAACGGAAAAACAATTTGCAAAATGCAATAAAATATCTGAGTAGAAGTAAAATCATTTTCTAGCAACGGAAAGAACTATTTGCAAATTGCATCAAGATTTCTGAGAAGAAGTAAAATAAAGTATATTTAATATGACGAGTGAAATAATTTACTCCAGTAAATATAAGCCTATGCTGGTCCTGAATGTATATTCCTTTCATTTTCACAAGTACAAGCACAGAACCCGTCGATACTGGAGATGTGAGGACAGAGAAGCTTGTACAGCGAGATGCACAACTGGAAGTGATCTTATGAACTTAGACATTTAAAAAGTGGTACTGACGAACACAGTCATCTTGATGGTGTGAAAGCCGATTTTCGTAGAGTACGCAATGCTATAAAACAACGTGCCGAAGACCAAGTAAATGAATCTCTAAGTCAAATTGTTCTTCATGCTGTATCAAAAGTTACGGAGGAAGTTATCATGATATTACCTGACAAAAATACCTTAAAACGTCAAGTAAACAGAATCCAAACGTTTCCTCGACAGTTTGAAGATATACAGGTAATTAGACATTATAGACTTATGGTGACAATTCCTTCCATTTCATTTTATTTTGAGGATATAATGACCGAAGTAGGTACCAATATGCCATAATTACCCAAAAAATAATTACCAATATGCTTCTAATCGTAAACATTTACTTATTACATTATTGAGTTTAGAATTTATTGTTTTAGTTTTATTTTTAATGGCCCAAAGATACTAATGACCGAAAAAGCGTGGCCGAAGTGTCAGGTACCCATATGTCTGTTACCTATCTGTCTGTTTACCGAAAACGTGGGACCGAAACAGCTGCTAATCATAATTTTTGTTTGAGATCATCAATATCTATGGGTTGCTATACATACATTTTCCTTTACAAAACCGTAAAGAAAACTGGTGTTATCAGTTCTGAAGGTCACGTAATTGGTCCACCACAACCGCGCTAGTTGATGTCTAATCTTATTCAGAAAATCACTAACTTCTTTTCCCCAATGATGTAAGGCATCATCCTGTTAGAACACCATGCCCATGTGGTTTTCCTGTCGCATCTGTGGTACACAAAGCAAATATGATTCATTTCTACAGATCACGTAATACTTAAACATGTTTCATGCGTAAGGAGTAAAGTTTAAGGGCCGTATTCATAAACGAGACTTTGGTTGAAGACTTCCCAAAGTTGACTTTCGTAGTAAAGTTTAACTTTGTTAAAAGTCCTATTCATAGACAATACTTCTGAGACTTTGACTTTGACTTCGGTAAGTCGAGATTTGACGATCTTGTTCTAATTTGACAATCACAATCACTGCCTTCTAAACGAATTAAATTAATAGATAGTTGAAATAGAGTAGGCATTGCCACAATCAAAGCCATCTTTTGTGTCACAAATCAATTAAACAATTGAACATTGGTACGTGTTAAACGATTGTTAACCGTTCTTGCACCTTTACATAAGAATAACGTAAGTAGCCTACAAAAATTGATATTTTTAGATGTTTACACCATCGATAATAATTTGTTCTTCTACTTGGTCACAAAAAATCGTAACTCAGTTCCGAATAGTCTTATATATAATACAATTCGTAACTACAAAACATGATAATATAGTTCATCTGAAATAGTATTGCCTGTTAAGAATTTTGTTGTGAATAAAACATCGATTATTATAGTTACGTTAGTTTCACATTAAACCCTCAAATTGTTTCATTATAAAATTTTGTTCTGAAGATATGGAAGATAAGAAGATGCCACGAATGACAGACTATAAAAGACACATATTATCCTGCTGACAGTTGGGAGAATTACTCCCCGCATGTCTGCAGAAACTACTTGAAAATTATCTGAAATCAATATGTAGAAAACATTATTATGATGACCGCAGAATTGTAAATTAACTGCATATATCCAGCTGTATAACCTATCCTCTATAGAATTAAATAGTCAAAATCAATAGTAAGCCATCAATCCTTAACTGTAGCGTAAAATCGCGATGAAATAAGAAGTTTCATAAATATTTTATTTGATACTTAAATATACATGATATAACAACACACTTTCGTCATCATTTCAGTCGCATACAATGCACACGCATTGTCCACCGGTCTTCGTGTACAGTCAACAGCATCAATCTCCTCTACCAACGTCACAAGAAATAATAAATCCCACTCTCACTTCTCCGATCTTCACTTGTCATCGCACGTTTCCAGGATGTCAGCCAAGTGCTCGCGGCTTCTTGAGCTGCTTCTTGCACTGGTTCGGTTTCTTACGCCTGTGGAGTGTCGCCTTCTTGGGTCTATGATCTCCCATGGAGCGGAATCCCTGTTTCTCCAGAAATTCCTCTATCTTCAGGTTATCCGTGCTCTCAACTGCCACAGAACGCCAGAGTTTCTGGAACTCATCGTCCACAGGCAGAGCTGCTGTTTTGTTTGTGAAGAACACGATCTTCTTCTTGTCAATCGGTCGCGAGATGTATAATGATCTCATTCTGCAAAGCCTTGAGGGTTTTATTACAATGTGACAAAGATTCCTGAACGTCTTCCAACAGAATTCCTTCGAATAAGAAGTTGTATTGTTGGTGGAACAGGTAATCCTCTTTGATTGTTATTCATCAATGAATGTTTAAACATGCCGAGGATATCTAATACCGTCTGTTTATCAAATCTGTACTTTGATTTGTATTTATTATCTATATCTAATAATACGCTAAGGAACATAAGCAGCTTTAATACTTTCCTGGATGTTCTCAATATTCTCGGCAAATTCAACAATTTTCCAAATATCAAACATTTTCCTTATGTTCACGAACGAAAGTCAAAGTCAAAGTCTAGATTTTCGGCGACTTCGAAGTAAAGTCACGATTGAAGTTTACTTCCGTCAAAGTGTCGACTATGAATAGAAAAATGGTGACTTTGTACTTTCCAAAGTCAACTTTGGTTAAAAGTCTCGTCTATGAATATGAATCTTAGATAATGTTGATAAGTTGTGTATGAGATAGCCATCTCTGTGGACAGTCGTCTGAGACTCTTTTTGAGACTTGCTGTCATAGCAGCACTAACAATAACTTCGGGATCGAGAACACGCCTACGTCCACCAATGCGTGCCATATTAAATGTGCGATATCTTAACATGATCGACTTGTAATTCGGAGCTCTCTCAGCACCATGCTCACGACGAAACGACGTTTAAATTCTGTAAAAAACAACACCGCGTGTTTAAGTCGTTGCCTACCAGTAAACAGCTCTATGTTTATTCAGTGGTTACTAGGAGATAAATTTATTTATGTTATTCGCAAGGTTCCGGTGTTTCAGTTACATCAGACATGCCCACAGAATTGCACGCGGAACTCACTAGCCCGCGGAAGGTTGTAAACAAATGCTACGTAAGACGTCGAACTTCTAGTCAGTGACACTGCAAGGGTTGTACAAATAAATAATAAATTTGAATTACCTTTACCATTCATAACTACCAGGTAGACGAGGAGGTCCATAGTTCGTCCACAAATGGGTTTACAAGGCGTATTGACATCATCGCTGTCCCGACAAGATCAACAAGCGGATTCATAATTGATCCAACTGTAAGGATGGAAACATACGAAAATCAACCTACTGAGGTACATCAAGAAAAATGCGATATATACAACCCCACTATACCATACTACAGCCGTGGCGAGAACGTGACTCGCCAGACATTGTGGCTCGCATTGATAGCTGTGCATTCGCTTGCTTCTAACCTCCGTCAACCCCCACCCTCTCACTCACTGGAGTCAAACTCCGTTCCATTTGTATTTGTCTCTGACCTACGAGTGGCATATGTCTCTCTCGAAACTATGTACGAAAATTCCAAGTAGGATGGGAGGACGTATTTTTTTTTTTGCTGCCAATATGATGAGAATGTTAAATGTATGATTTGTTCACAAGTATTATGAGGAAAACGGTTGTATAACATAAATCGGCATTATACTACATGTTACTGATTAAACATTAAAAGGTTAAGTGTTATTGTTATCATCATCATCATCATCATCATCTCTGTACGTCGATCCTTTTTCAGCAGATGTACGAATAATGCGGTTAGCTCTTCAATTTGAACACACTGATTTACTATGTGATGTCAAATGAAAGCTAGATGTAAGGATTTGACAAATGTTGAACTTTAAAATCTTTGCCAAAATATAAATATCCGAAGCTTCGTTCTTTCCCTTGCTCTGTTGAAGCCATGTTCGCTACAACTTACGTTTGTGAAAAATTGTTTTCAACAATTAAAATAGTAAAAACCAAATTTAGATGACGACTGACAGACAAATACCTTCGTGATCAACTACGACTTGCAGTAAGTGACATAATTCCTGATTTTGAAACTTTGTCGCAGAGACATTCTGAAGACAGTTAATTTTAGTTTGTGATATTGTTCATTTATTGTTCATTTCTTTCTTCGTTATACGTACTAAACATAGTTTGTAGCCTTGTACTGTATAAATTATATTTAAGTGCTTGACGTAAGGAAAATGAAAATCCGTTAATAAGTCAGACAGTTGCTTCACTTCCCTTTCGGGTGTCCGCCTCCCTCCATAGGTGCTATGCACGTTGCAGGTTACACAGTGGCTCGGCGCACGATTACATTTTCGCCACCGCTGCATACTATATTCGACGAGTATCAGTCAGGTTTCAGAGCTGGACACAACACAAGCACTGCTCTACTTAAAGTGACCAAAGACATTCGTGAAGCAATCGACTCTAATAAAGTAACAATACTAACACTTCTTGACCTTAGCAAAGCTTTCAACTCTGTAAATTTTGACCTGCTCACCCATAAATTGAGAAATATGTATTTGTCAGAGACTGCTGTGAGTTGGTTCGAATCCTACTTACGGGAAAGACAACAATGTGTTGTATCCGGGAATCGAAGATCCTCCTGGCTTGACATAACATCAGGTATACCACAGGGGTCGGTACTCGGACCATTGTTGTTCACAATATATGTCAATGATATTACATCTCTTGTAAGGCATTGTAACTATCACTTGTATGCTGACGACCTTCAATGCTACATCTCTTCCCGCTTAGACCGAGTAAATGACGCTATAGATAAATTGAACGAAGACATTGACTCGATTGTGACATGGACAAAGAAACTCCGTCTTAAAATCAATCCTGGAAAGACACAAGCAATTATATTAGGACACAAACGGCAAACCGACGCTGTAAAACACCTCGACATTTCCCCTGTTAAAGTAAGTACAGTGCATATCCCTTTCAGTTCTTCAGTAAAAAATCTTGGCATTCACATGGATAATAATCTCAACTGGGACATGCAAATCACAGAAACCTGCAGAAAAGTGTATTCTATTATCCATGTGCTAAAAAGGATAAATGTTCATCTCCCCTCTTGCTTAAAAAAGTCCCTTGTGCAGACACTTGCATTTCCCTATTTCGACTATGCGGACATTTTACTGACTGACCTCTCCAGCGACAACAAAATGAAACTTCAACGTGCTCATAATTTGTGTGTACGTTTTGTAAGCAATGTTCGTAAATATGATCATATTACCCCATCCCTGGAAGCAATAGGTTGGCTTAAACTAGATAAGAAAAGAAATTTACATTCACTTCTCTTTCTCTTCGAAATCTTGAACTCTTCTATTCCTTCGTACCTGTCGTCTCGCTTCACTTACCTTTCTTCCCACCATAATCTGAACACACGCTCTCGTCATGAAACAATACTAACAATACCATCCCATCGCACCTCCTCATACTCATCTTCTTTCACAATAGCCCTGCCAAGACTCTGGAATTCGCTACCTGCTAGCATCAGGGACTGTCGAAATAAAATTGAATTCAAACGAAAACTTACTAGGCACTTGGTCAGTAATTGATTACTTGTAAATAGTTTCTTTAATCTATCACAAAATATTTTAATATTCAGTAATTTCATCACTATACAATTTTGTTATTCTAGATTTAATTTGTAATTCAGTAAATATAAAATATTCTTTGTTTCTCTGTGATAAATTATCTAGTTTTAATTATTCAGGTAATCTTTTCGTACTTTGATTTTATTGTAATTGTAAATTTAATACTAACTGTAATATTATTTGTAATTGTAAATGTAAATTTAATACTAATTGTAATTTTATTGTTGATATTGTAGTTGGAATCTCCTGGTAGAGGGGCAGAGAAGGCCTGACGGCCTTATCTCTACCAGGTTAAATAAATAAATACTACTACTACTAAAATACTACTATAAGGAAAAATATCATCTAACGTCGACCGAAGTTATTGGATTACTCACTGGGGCTAGAGCGACCATCACAAAAAGATTCGCGCATTTTTTCAAGCAGTTTGGTCTAGGACAAACTCTTGTCACTGAAGTATCTATGTCTGCAGTGAAGGGATGTATAAAAATTCTAAGAAATCATCTCTACGCCTAAATAGACTGATCTCTTTCTTATGGTGATCTGCCCACTTAAGTTGGGTCCTGCAACTAATGCCGAATAGATGACTGCGATAACCTAACAAATAGATACTAGGAAGATTTTATGTTTCTTCTGGAAGTAATGATGATTTGTTTAATAGTTTTCAAATATTTATAATTCTGTTATTTCTTTTTCTTTTTTTCAATACAATTGTTTACCTACAATTTATTTATTAAAATAATTTTGTGGTAAGCTTTGTCTTGTAGGCAGCCTCCACTTGGAGAAAGCTGAATAGGCTAAATAAAAGTTTATTCAGAACAAATAAATATTGTTCCTATTAATATTAATTATTACAATATTACTATGCATAGGCCTACTATTTCTCCGAGGTTTCGCTAACCGTAAGGCGAATATCAGATAATCTATGGTGAATCTGCCTCTCATTGAGGTTTTGGCTTATATGTACAGGGACATCATTTTATTTTTACTAACATTTTTAATATTAACCTGTCTATACCTTTAGAGAACCGGAAACACCGCTTGCTCCCCCCTCCAAGACTGGAGTTCGATGATACTGGCGTAAAACACAAATCACTCTACTAGGTATAGGATGGAAGAAAAGTAGTTCATTTACGTAAACTGGGAAATATCGCGATTTTGAGTTTGATAATTTTCATTAGGTTTTTCTTTAATCAAAGTACAGTACTGTATTAAGAATAAGTGTTTTTACTCACGAAGTGAGTTATCCATGCGAACGTATTCATTATGCAGTGTATATTATACTGTCTACAGCACATTAGCGTACAATATAGAGAAAGAAGTTAAATTGAAAAATAATCATAATATGAATATTTAAACACAATTTTGAAAATGGTGGCCGTTCATTTCGATACAGGCTTCAGTTCTTTTGTGTATATTATCGCACTATAGACTATTGCATCTAATTCCAATTGCCAGTTTCGTCATTCGTACTAGTAACTCATGTTGAAATAATTCTGTACCTACTCTACGTACTGTGAATTCAATCTTCACTTCTGCCCGACCCGAAAATATAAAATTACTCAGACATGCTATCTACTGTCCGTCCAAGTGGTTATGCCGCAGGATTATAGAAAGGGAGGAAGCCACGTGACAGTTAATTACTTAACGAGACCCTTTTATTTAAGTTAAATTAAACAGCTGTACAATATTACGTAAACGTCCAATTTCTAAGAGAAATTAATGTTTTCAGAAAAGAGCTAAGACAGCCCAGCTTTTACAGAGGGGCGAGCAGAAGCAGGTGGGGGAAATCGGGATGCGACGTAGGCAAACGGACAGTACCTGTGCGAAAATATGATTCAATATTGAAAGCTCTTTCGTCACTGGAAAACGCGAACATATTTCTGGAACGTACTATACTCAGTAACTCAGTATTGCTTACTATCTGCGGTCTTGGTTCTGTGTGGAGTTGGAACATCCTTAGTAGAAGGGGTGGGAGTGAAGTACATTCAAAAACTCAGGTACAATAAAAATTGAAGTAAAAATAAAATGATGTCCCTGTACATCTATTATCAGGCTATACATCTCACTTGACGACATGTGTCAGAGGAAGAACAATTATTGTTTGTATGAATCTGAAGTCTGATTACTGTAATATGTAGCTAATCGGCGATGTATGCAATGGAGAAGGAAAAGAACTTGTCTCTCTACCCCGTTATCTCCTGGTCTAGTTGCCTCATAAGCGGTGCCTTGTTGATATCACTTGTGAGGTTCAGACATGTCTTCAGACAATTGACTAAACAATACCTATGGTGAATCTTCGACCTCAGTTCGCTAAATACCGTCTCGCTATCACCAATTCCATCGGCGTTAGAAACCCAGTAGTTGATACAGCGTTGTTAAATAACGAAGGAAAAAAACATCATATTCAAACTGAAAGTCGGCCTCGGTAGCGTAGTTGGTATAGCGCTGGCCTTCTATGCTCGAGGTTGCGGGTTCGACCCCGGCCCAGGTCGATGGCATTTAAGTATGTTTAATGCGACAGGCTCATGTCGGTAGATTTACTGGCATGTAAAAGAACTCCTGCGGGACAAAATTCACTGCACACTGGCGACGCTGATATAGTACAGCAGCCGTGGCGAAAATGTAGTTGTGCGCCGAGCCACTGTGTAACTTGCAACGTGCATAGCACCTATGGAGAGAGGCGGACACCCGAAGGGGAAGTGAAGCAACTGTCTGACTTGTTAACGGATTTTCATTTTCCTTACGTCAAGCTCTTAAATATAATTTTATACAGTGCAAGGCTACAAACTAATGTTTAGTACGTGTAACAAAGAAAGAAATGAACAATAAATGAACAATATCACAAACTAAATTTAACTGTCTTCAGAATGTCTCTGCGACAAAGTTTCAAAATCAGGAATTATGTCACTTACTGCAAGTCGTAGTTGATCACGAAGGTATTGTCTGTCAGTTAGGTTTTTACTATTTTAATTGTTGAAAATAATTTTTCACAAACGTAAGTTGTAGCGAACATGGCTTCAACAGAGCAAGCGAAAGAATGAAGCATCGAATATTTATATTTTGGCAAAGATTTTAAAGTTCAATATTTGTCAAATCGTTACATCTAGCTTTCATTTGACATCACATAGTAAATCAGTGAGTTCAAATTGAAGAGCTAACCGCATTATTCATACATCTGCTGAAAAAGGTTCGACGTACAGAGATGATGATGATGATGATGATATTATTATTATTATTATTATTATTACTATTTTATTAACATCTAACTTTCAATGTTTCATGAGTAACATGTAGTATAACGCCGTTTTATGTTATACAACCGTTTTTTCTGGTAATACTTGTGAACAAATCATACATTTAATATTCTCATCATATTGGCAGAAAAAAAATGCGTCTTCCCATCCTATTTGAAACTTTCGTTTTTGTAGAGGTACATGGTTTCGAGAGAGACATATACCACTCGCAGGTCAGAGACAAATACAAATGGAACGGAGTTTGACTCCAGTCAGTGAGAGGGTGGGGGTTGGGGGAGGTTAGAAGCAAGAGAAATGCATAGCTCTCACTGCGAGCCACAATGTCTCGCGAGTCACATTCTCGCCACGGCTGCAGTACAGCATCGATTATCCGAAACAATTGGGGACGGGGAGTGTTAGGATAACTGATCATTTACGAAAACAAATTGTACCGGTGTCATAGGAGCAGTATGAGACAAAGAAACACTGATATTAAACACAAGACTGTATATACAGTATATATTTTGTATCACACGTCTTATAAAGGACATAGAGAACTGGCTGGCCTAGTTTGACAAGTTAAAAATGGTCATTAAAGTAGGCCTACAGGTTAGCAAAAGATGTCCAATTTTTTTTTTTTTTTTTTTTCCGAGACTCGTTTTTTTGCCTCTAAATCTCGCAAACATCGCTAGCGAAACTTGTACATGGCGCGCGCGCAAGTTTGAATTTGCCGACTGGAACAATTTCGGTTAACCGATGGTTTTTGGTTGATCGGTATTCGGATAACCGATGCTCTACTGTATAACGTCTGCAGTTGCGAGCGTCGTTAAATAAACCATAATTTTTTTTTTCAAACTGAAATAACTTTTGTATCACCACTGATATAATTTTTATTTTATCTCTTTCAAGATGGTTCAGACTTTAGCTGAAAAAATAAGATTCAACCATAAACGGTATTATCATTCTAAGCATGATAAACGAAGATAATTATTTCGAAATAGTTCGCGTTGGATTGTTTTGTTTCCGGAAGTGTACAGGCTTAAGCATGTTGCACAGTATTTCATCTCGCTTGTTCTGCATGCAAGATCAAGGTCACTTCCTAGGAAAGGAAGGAGAGATTACCACGTGAATGATATCATATTGCCTGATATTACAACACTGCAGCAGTAATATGGTATTAAGGACATATAATTCCTGTATACAAACGTCACCTACGTAGAAACGTATTAATAATATTAATTCAAGTGGTTTTTCTAAACCGTAATTTTATCTTTCAATGTTATATGAACTTGTTTCCCTTTCTCATATTACAAATCCGAGCTTTTGACTTGACATATTACCAAGATGCAGTCAAATGATGATTATGAATGCTGTTAAAAATAAGATGTCCGTGGTTTTGAACCAGACTCATGGCGTTGAATCTTTAAAACGATAGAAATCTTTATGAGAGCTTCTTTCGGAAGGGAAGTAAATACGAGTGTGTCGAACTTAAGATCTCTGGCATATAAAATTCAGTAGAACCCCGCTAGTCCGAACTAATTGCGACCGGGACCATTTCGGATTATCGAAATTTCGAGTTAAGCAGAGGACAGGAGAGCAAACAGGAAAATCAAGCATTATTCCCTCCTTTACCCTTCACTGTCCATTGCTTCGTCAAGATTATCTGCTCCTCGTCAGAAGAACCTGACAGATTATCATAATAGTATAGAAAACAAGGACTAATTCATTCACTGGTGATAAAGTAAGTTGTACAGTATAGCAATAATAATAATAATAATAATAATAATAATAATAATAATAATAATAATAATAATGTATTTATTTAATATGGCAAAGCTAAGGCCAATAGGCCTTCTTTTCCGCCCAGTCAGACTCTAATTCTAATTGAATACAGTTGGCTTACAATAGTTATTACTAGGGGACGGATGTTGATGACCTAAAAATCTACTTAAAATGATCATTAAAATGCCCTTAAATTAATGGAAAAGTGACATGAAATTAAAAGAAAATGACGTTTAAATATTATTCACCGTACTCGCACCACAACTTCTTAAAAATTAGTCATTTTTTTTCAATGACTGCCCTGCAAATCTCGGAGAGAGGAGGCAACTTCCTGGAATTTGGCTAAGATAAAGGAAAAAAAAAAACATGCAACAAAATGAAGGTTTTAAGGGAAAACTATAGATTTTAATGAAGATTTACAATATGTATCAATCAGGGGTGGTCCATATCCGTGCCTTCATTCTCCGTCTTCGTCTCCTTCCTTGCTTCACTTTTGTTACCAGATCTTCAGATGAGGGAGTGTGAATGACGAAACAAATTGTGGACGCAGCGTGCATTCTTGCAATCCTTGTGTTAAAAATACTGTCTATTACGGTAGACATCCCTTCCCGGAGACCAACCATTCTGCCCCGTTCGAACTCACTCACGTGCTGATGTTGCACCCTTCCATGTCGACGAGGCATACCTCCACTAGCTTTCACGTTTCCACTTCGTTTGGAAGCTCTGCACTGACGAGGAAGGCATAACACTGACCTTGCTGGTGACGCAAGAGATGTCACTGTTGGACCTGGAAACGTAATAAATTACTGGTGGTACACTGTTCTACATATCTCCGGAGTTTGGAGTCGTTCGGGCCATTCTTTCTGGGTGTTCACAAACAGTAGTGCATATACGAGGAGAGAGGATGTCCCGATCGCGATAAATCATTAACCGATCCCGTTGTCTTGAACTTCTCCAGCAATCGAGAGACCTTTCTTTGCCGTACACTTCTGCCCGGATGACGTCTGTTAAATTCGTCAACCACCGTTCTCTAAGGCTAACCTTCACGTCTACACAGTAAAATGATCTCGATAAGTTTGTCCTTCGTCAGCACGATTCACCGCATATAAATAAATAGATGGACGGAAGGATGAATGAATGGATGGATAACAGGAATCGTCATATCGACTATGATGCGGAACTGGTCGGACATCCTGTACTATTTATAACGTTGAAGATCGTCGGAATACAATAAATTGCATCCTGAATTTGAAATACATGAAATGTGACTTTATAACTAGTCTTCGAATCTGAGGCACATTTACTCTGAAGTTAAATACGCACAGAATAATACAGTGTTCACAAAGCAGCTGGCAAGGTAATCCTCTTCCCTCATATACATACATAGTCTATCATATCAGTTGAATGGGGCTGTTAAAAAATTTAAACATTCGCCTGAAGGACAAACGTAAACATTATTTCATCAGAATGCATTGCAATATCGTCTCTCTGGTGTAGAAAAGTAATATTTTTCGTAGGCCTATAAAAAGTTATAGTTTCAGAGCAATACTACAAAGGTACATACATACATACATACATACATACATACATACATACGTCCACACTTGTGGAGTAACGGTCAGCGCGTCTGGCTGCGAAACCAGGTGGCCCGGGTTCGATTCCCGGTCGGGGCAAGTTACCTGGTTGAGGTTTTTTCCGGGGTTTTCCCTCAACCCAATGCGAGCAAATGCTGGGTAACTTTAGGTGCTGGACCCCGGACTCATTTTCACCGGCATTATCACCTTCATCTCATTCAGACGCTAAATAACCAAGATGTTGATACAGCGTCGTAAAATAACCCAATAAAATAAATACATACATACATACATGTTCTGCCCAAGGGCAGGCCTTTCACTGCAAACCCAGCAGTCTCCAATCTTTCCTATTTTCTGCCTTCTCCTTAGTCTCCGCATATAACCCATATATCTTAATGTCGTCTATCATCTGATATCTTCTTCTCTCGTTCACCATTCCTTCCAGTGCATCCTTAAATAGGCAGTTTGTTCTGAGCTAGTGACCCAACCAATTCCTTTTGCTCTTTCTGATCAGTTTCACCATCAATATTTTTTTCACTCACACTTTTCAACACAGCTTGGTTTTTTTATTCTTCCTGTCCATTTCACACACTCCATTCATTTCCATATCCACATTTCAAATGCTTCTAGTCACTTCGCTTCACTTCGTCTTAATGCCCATGTTTCTGCCCCATACAATGATACACTCCGCACAAATTAAAATTAAATTGAAGTCCCGGTAGCGTATCACAAATTCACCAGATATTTATGTAAAATATACAATATGTTAAATATAATATAATTAATACTAACGCATTACAAATATCTTCTTTTCTAATTTGGATTCATACGTTACAATTTTTAGTATACTTACCGTACTTCAAAATAATATTAGGCTATTATACATGTTTTAGTCCATAATTAGGTCTGCAGTTGTGATGCATTTTGCCTTTTCAATTAAAATATAGTTATTTCTACTTGTAAGGTTTCTTTGTAGAAGAAATTTAATAATGTATTCTATATTTAAAAATTTATTCTAATTAAATTTCGTTTTCGACATCGCAATGACTTCGCTTTGTCCCAGTTTCAGTGCTAGTACGTACGAACCAGATCCAGACAACGCGATGGATAGATCCGATAGGTGCAAAAAGTAAACAAGCACTAGCCTGTTCCCCTCACCTCCGCCCAATACTCCGCTATCAGTTAACCTGTATCTCCTAGCCCGGGATCTGAACTTCGAAGTCTATTTATAACATTATAATTTTGTTGACAAAGGTTGAACAAAATTATTGTTCAGTATTTTTAAAATGTAGTTTCTACTCATTGTTTCCGTGTGTGAAGTTTGTTGTGTGATGCTCTCTAGGTAGAATAAAGTTAATATTAGAGGAGAAAAATTCGCTCTGGCGCCAGAGATCGAACCCGGATCCTTGGTTCTACATACCAAGCGCTCTCACCATTGAGCTACGCCGAAGTCCAATCCACAGCACAGGATCAAACTCCCCTCCTCCAGGGTTTTCCCCTTTGTAGCCTGACCATGACAGATATATTCTGTAGGACAAAAAAAATAATCTTTAGTAAATTCTTCTAGCAAAAGTGCATATTTCTGTACAGATTACTGTGCATATTACTGTGGAATCCCGGCCACCAAGTCACTCAATTGAGTGCGCTCCTTGTATAATGGCAGTTCACTTAATAAAATGTCAACATATATGCCCACATTGGAGTCAAGGAGTGGAGTTCGGTCCGGTGCTGTGGATTGGACTTCGGCGTAGCTCAATGGCTAGAGCGCTTGGTACGTAGAACCAAGGACCCGGGTTCGATCCCCGGCGCCTGAGCGAATTTTTCTCCTCTAATATTAATTGTTACCATAACACATATATTCTGTAGGACCAAAAAAATAATAATCTTTAGTAAAGAATAAAGTTAGCTGAAAGTGAAATGTGAGCAGGGACAATAAGGGAAATGTGGCCAACTCTTTTTCAACATGGCTAGTGTGAGTAACACTTCCTTATAAGCTTTTAATCTAATTTGACACAGTTCTGGTATGAAATATATTGATTAACGTATAGAATAACATTTATATGACAGAGATAATATGAATTATATTTCACAAATTTCAAATGAATAATACAGAATAGAGCTGGGGACGGAGCGAGTAGATCCGTTGAGTTACTCGGTTCTACCGAGTAATGACGTCACAGTAACTGCTCCGATCCGAACCGCTCCGTCCCCAGTCCTAATACAGAAGTAAAAAATCCTATTCGTCATCGGAAGTGGTCGGTACAGTTCATAGAAAGACTTGTTGCAGCTGTGAGAACAGGGAGTTATTCTGAAAACTAAACAGCAATGTGTACAAAGTTCAACGCTAAACTTTTCAAAGGTATCTATCTCCTAATAATGAAGACAATAAGGAATTCGCACCCAAAGAAACTTGATCGCCAGCCGGAATTAGGGGAAAGAACTGAACAGATCCTTACTGAACATAAAAAATATTTATCAAAACTTGGACTTTCCCTTAACCCTTCATTGCTAGCGCCATTATTTGTGACACCAACACTCGCGCGGATTATACATTGTAATCCATCTTTTTTTTTTTTTAATCAGTTCTTTTGCAGAACTACTGTACAGTTTTTATTTGGTTATTTAATAACGCTGGATCAACTACTGGGTTATTTAGCGTCGATGAGATTGGTGATAGCGAGATGGTATTTGGCAAGATGAAACCGAGGATTCGCCATAGATTACCTGACATTCGCCTTATGGTTCGGGAAAACCTCGGCAAAAAGCCAACCAGGTAATCAGCCCAAGCGGGAATCGAACCCGCGCAATCACTGCTCTATTATGTAATACAAGATTTCAATGGTCACCGGTAGGAGCACTGATTTACAGTATTGTTGCCATTACTTGTCGAATTCCTTAGTAGAAGAGATTTACTCTGTTACAAATGACATCCACAACAACTTTGAATAATAATTAGGTCTCAAGGCATAACCTCAATTTATACATTATGACGTAGACTGTATACATCTTTGGACGGTGAAAAGGCGTGCAGTAATGAGAAAACAAGAACATGGGCACAAATAAATCAGCTAGTATAGATCAAAGACTGTAATGCATCTCTTCACATCATAGATTTTATTTTTATTATTTTACCAGTGAAGACCTGCAATTTTATATATGTACATGTATTGTAATCACACGTGTACTTTTTAATCAATTGACAGTAGGGTGTAGTCACACAAGAAAAGAGATAAATTGATGTCTAAAATTATGTTGTTTTATCATGTTGTATGCTCATTAATATATATATATATATATATATATATATATATATATATATATATATATATATATATATTGTATTTTGGTTGTAGAGACATATGTACTTATTAGAGACTCCGCTCCGCTGCACCCGTTAGAAATAAATATAGAGTAATTACATAATTAAAATAGGGCATTTGATCCGGGGAACATTCATGTTTGATAGAAGGATAAATCGTTTATTATATTACTTAATTCAAAATTGTATTAAAAAATTAAAATGCGATCATTTTGATCCAGACACCACTCATTTGGTCATAAAAATTATTTTAGGAAATACAGGAAACGAATGCCTATCAAGTTTTCTGTGCATAAGAAGCTATTTTAATCTTACCTGTCCTCGATTCACTCAGAAGTTACTGTAATAACATTATAGCATTATGTCCATCTAGAGAAACTACACTTTCCAATGGTGAATTAATAATTAATTATACAAATTGGTTAATTTAGCTTCCGATATTACTTCATACAAATACAGAAACATTCTCTGTAAGTTACCGTATGTTTCATAGCTTTCGATTGTTGTTGTCCAAGGCCCCTTATAGACGAAGTCATTTGTTTTTTATTTCATTACACCGCCATAGATGGCGTTGTTATTGTAATAGTTGAATTATTTTTCCTACCCCTTTATTAATTTGTCTACCTTTTTATTGAAGGACTTTAGTATTGTTGGTTAGATTTTTAGGTGGTTGATTTGGGTATGAAATTTCTAAAATTGATATTGGTAATAGGTTGTTATCTATTAAGTTTTATTTATATTCAAGATTTATATATTGAAACTCATTTATCTCATTATCCTATCAAGCTTTTGCATGGAATAAAACTTATCGGAAATTATTTGTAAAGAAACTTTTGTTATGTAATATTTTTCATGAAAATTAATAATAAGAGAGATATTTCGATTTATTTAATTCAAGCCCCCTTATAATCCTCCTTTTAAATAAAATATTTTGAATGCCATATAGCCTAAATTCTAAGTTACAATAAACTTAATTTATATTCCAATTTTCATATAAATCGGTTCAGCCATTATCGCGTGAAAAGGTAACAAACATCCAGACAGACAGACATACAAACAAAAATTTCAAAAAAACGATTTTCGGTTTCAGGGCGGTTAATTATATATGTTAGGACCAATTATTTTTGGAAAATCGAAAATTACCAGAAAAATTTCGGCTACAGATTTATTAGGCCTATTAGTATAGATGATATTGCTGTATAAAATGTTGTATCTGATGATGTTGGTATGAAACCGACGAAAACGTTCATACAAATATTACAATTATGTAATGTAAGGACTCGCACCTCACATGTATAGAAAGTAAAGTCAGTGACTGAAAATAAATATTTCGTATTACTCCAAGAAGCTATTGTCTGAAATATACTTTTAATCCACTTTATTGCTTCTATTTATATGATATACTGTTAAACTGTCACTTAAATAGAAAAGGCAAGGATTTTAAACGTTGCGAAATCGGAATTTGTCCACACATTATTTAAAATTGATCATTTTACTATTGTGTACTTTGAGACTGATTCTCTTAAAGATTTTTTTATTGAAAATAAAAACGGCTTTGGCCATATTTTAAAAGTTGCTAACTTATGAAAGGTATATCAGTACAAGTTATGTTTGGCAAAAAAGAAAATATAATTATGGTTAAGATGGAGTTCACTGAGCTGGTCTGTGAACTGGTAAGCAATATTATGAAAGTCGAGCGAGTTTGAAATATTCTACATACCTGTTCGTTTCTTTTGCACGTGAGGAAACAGACACTGGAAATACCCAACGATCTATTGAGATCGTCTCAGTTTTCCTCAACACTTAATTCATCATGCGATACACGTGTGAAGGAAGCTGTTATGCGTGGGATCGAACACAAAGGAGCCAAAATTTCAATAGAGCACATTCTTTTATTCATCATGAATAGGACCTCTGCTATTATATAACCTAAGTTGGAAAGTTGCCAACTTTTCATGCTAAACATTATTTAAAATTATTTTTAACTTCTAAATTTCTGCCTGTTAAAATGAAGACTTTGAGAATGACAGGAAAGGTTAAAAATATCCTTGTTGATTGTGTGGTCGTTCACACAGTTGAACAATGCATATATTAGCTATATTGTTAACTCAGTTGGCAGAGTGTTGGCTTACGACTACAGCGGATCCGTTTTCAGCCTCAGTGTATTGTGATAGACAAAGCTAAGGTTGATAGTATTTTTCTAGGGGTTCTTGCGTTTTTCGCTCGTCATTCCACCAAAAATCTTCATAATTCCTCTTTCATTATTATTTCCGTCTTGAAAAATGGGACATCCTTTGTTTGCGAGACGTAGAATAGGCCGTCCACCATGAAAAGTGTTTGTACAGAGATTAATTTTTTTATTGGGTTATTTTACGACGCTGTATCACAGTCTACTATATACAGTCACGAAGCTTGAGTTTTGAGGGTGCTAGAAACAATAGACTGTGACGGTACTATTTCGCATTGTCTATAATCAGGCGATATTAGCGATCCTAGTGGTGAGCAACTATCTAATGTTTGTATATTTACTACGTATTGAGCTTCGCGACTGTATATACTAGACTGTGGCTGTATCAACATCTAGGTTATTTAGCGTCTGAATGAAATGAAGGTGATAATGCCGGTGAAATGAGTCCGGGGTCCAGCACCGAAAGTTACCCAGCATTTGCTCATATTGGGTTGAGGGAAAACCCCGGAAAAAACCTCAACCAGGTAACTTACCCCGACCGGGATTCGAACCCGGGCCACCTGGTTTCGCGGCCAGACGCGCTGACCGTTACTCCACAGGTGTGGACTACAGAGATTAATATATGACAGTGGTGATGGATTTTAGACGACTCAAGATCTGCATCAGAGCCATTGGATTATCCCCAGGATCTTACCTTCCTCCTAACGGAGATATGACTATTCGTATAGATCTGTGAGGTACTGTAGACACCACCGTGGAACCGACTTAGACTAGCAGCACACGCAACTCATTCCATCATGGATGCACAGAAATCCTCTTTGGTTTGAAGTGATTAGAGATGCTCCATGTTCCGCCAGATAAGCACCTCTATACCTGTATCAGGTAAAAGTAATGACAAGAGGTAGGAAGTTGGTACCAAAACTGTTAAGTTGTGAGAGCATGGATTATATCTCTACAGAATGAAAAGTAATAACTCATCTCTCAATTTCAGTAAAGCAGAACGACAAACATGTACAGCCGGGTGGTAACCAAACATGTGCTCCAATCGTCCATAGTCTTAGAGCAAGAAAATAATAGCTAAACAAATAATATAAAAAAACAATAATTTTTAATTGTAAACTTCCTAACTCCAAAACTAATAGTAATATGCGTTACAAGAGCGATATGTTGATGTTTTCATGTTTGAGGAAAAGATTGAAAAAGCGAAACGTAGTTGAGCTTTTTAATTTCCGAGAACATGAAAACAAATATACCGCTCGTGTATCGTACATTATTTTGTGAGAAGATCGTTTATTACATACCTGCCTGAAAGAGGAATTTCTAATTAGTTGCAATGAAATCTCCATTTTGGTTTCTGTTCAATGACGGCAACTTTTAAAAACAAAAATATCTATCTTCAACATTGTTGCTATAAAATGTTTTCTGTGTTTACTATATTCCTGAAGGCCGTGATATACATCTGTCTTTTTTTCCCCCAGTCTATAAATGCGAATTTAAAACAAACGGTAAGGTTATGTAATGATTTATTTTTCATTTTAATATTTTAACAATATTATTTATATAACATATTGCAGTAATAACATCGGCATCTGGAATCTTGTTGATTTTTTCACGGCTTCCTTAATGTTACTTGCATTACAAATGCAGTAACTTTTGTGGTGTTGTAGTGTTTACTTAATTTTTGCAAATATTTAAAAACAATAATTAACAGCGCAATTTAGGTGAAATTGCAGTGGTAAGTTTCCAATTTATAATCATTACTATGTTAAACGTCTCTAAAAATAATATGTTAAAAGCCTAAAGCAGTAAAATGAATATGGCGCTTAAGCGGTAAGAAGAGGGAAATTGTTATGTGTGTTACATTGGGAATACTGAATGTGGTATTTCACACTTACCGAGTATTGGTTTTGTGCGGAAAGTAAGCAAATACGCACGATCTCGCATAAAATAATTTACCTAATACGTATAAAATAGCATACAAAATATACAATTATGTTTATAGCCTCATTATAACAAATAACAATGAACATATTTCATTTTATCAAAAGAAATACTCATTTTATATTCAGAAAAAAAAATTTGTATTCTGAAAATATTTGTTTTACGTCACGAGACGTTACTGGAGCAAATCTGAAATCTGATTCAGTATATCTTACTATCATCAGGTGATCAACTACTTTGTGAATTTAATAGTGTATCTCGTATGTGGGACATGATATTAAACCCATAATTGTTTTCAAGAAAATTTTTCATATCTATTGTAATGACAGCTAGGAAGTTCGTATCGTAATTCCGATGTTGAACTTGGACTGTAATGCAACCGAATGCATAGCAGCACGAGACGTCAACATTTAACGAAGAATAATTCGAAAAAATAAACTTGTTACACACTGCTGTTTGCATAATTATTTAATAACAGATGAGTTTACTTTCTTTGGAATCATGCATAATATCAACATTAGTAAATGATAAAATAATAACAGAATAGCTCGCTTTGTTCAGGATATAAACTATTAATATAAATGAACAATATTCTTCAAACTATTCACGACTCTACACAGCTCCATAGAATGATATTAAGCGTTGTTTATGTGAACATACTGTGTACCGTCTGTGGCGAGCGGCAGCGGAACGGGGCGTGGATGACATCTACTGTATTTTCCTCGCTGCACTTAACTGAAATCTGCTGTTTTGGTAGGAACTTCCTACCTATAGTAATGACTAATGTAATATACGTGGAAATTCTGTTAGTAAGTAAATTTCTTGCTGGTTAGTGGCGAGGAGAAGTTTATACCAATAGAAAATAACCAGTTTAATAATAATAATAATAATAATAATAATAATAATAATAATAATAATAATAATAATAATAATAATAATAATAATAATAATAATATCTTTGATTTTAATGTGTTCGCACATTTTCTCTAATAGAACAGAAACATTACTTTTGATTTTGTCAATATTCGAGCCAGTCAAAGTAGTTTTGCTAGGTATTTTCCTTATCAATTTTTGTCCATTTTGTTTTTGTTGATTATGGCTCTTTTTACTTTTTTAGAACCTTATAGGGAGTTTCTTGCAAAGAATTTGTCACAATACTTTGAAGTTCACCAGCAGGTATTCCGCATTGCAGCAAATGGTAGTACACGAAGTGTCGATATAATTGCTGTTGACAGAGACAGGATAATGCCGTAATAATTGATCCAACGGTTCGATTTGAGACTAATGTTGATTAATCTAAACAAGCAAACACAGGAAAGAAAAAAAAATTATGAGCTAGTTCGTGACTACTTTAAGCAGAAGTATGAAATTAATGGTGATATTGAAGTGATAGATTTGTTTTTATGTTTTCATGGTATCATCTGAAACTTCTTTTTACTTATTAATGGAGAAAAAAGACGTTCTGACACCGGCAATCGAACCCAGTACTCTCAGCTTGGCGCGCTGAGTGCTCTTACCATCTGAACTATGCCGAGACCTGATCCACAGTGCCGGCCGAACTTTCTTCCTTTATATCGTCCGGCACTGTGTATCAGGTCTCGGCATAGCTCAGTTGGTAAGAGCATTCAGCGCTCTAACCTAAGGGTATTGGGTTCGATTCTCGGTGTCAGAGCGACTTTTTCTCCATTAATGAGTATCTACGTGATGACTGTACAATGTCAATGAATACACAATATTCAATAGAGGACGGCGAGGTTTGTAAGAGATTTATTGTTCCAACCCGTACATTAAAACTTATGGCTGGACCGCGGTTAAATTTTCAGTATAAATTCTCAGAAACCATTTGTATGGACAATGAACTCTTAAAAAAATGTGTGAACAGTGAAGTGATGAGAAATTTTAATATTATGCAAAATTTGTTTGGTTTGCCTATATTGGATACTTTTATATTACACTGTGTATTGAAATTGTTTTTGTATTCATAGTATGCTGTGTCGTCTAGACAAGGCTTTTCTTAAGAGCATTTACCTTATGGCTAATATATTAATTTAATAGTCTTTCGTCTATATCTGCATTATTTCGTAATAGATCAAGACTATAGAGTAAAGTTGTCTATTTCCGTGATACCCCTAATTCCATGATTTTTTAAAAAATTGAATGTCAGTCAAAGCTTTGCCGTTCAATCATATCTTTCTTGAAAGATTGCATCTTTCGTCTACTTTTGAGACATCGGTGAACATCCTAGCAAGATACCCAATCCCGTGACATTCAGTGAAAAAAACGTGTCACGGAATTAGGCAACTTTACTGTATACATAGCCTATAGAGCAGGATATGACGTTGCATATTATTCTGGAATTCATTCTCAGATGTATGTGTTGGTATAGGATTTTGTATTCCAAATCAGATAACTTATTTTGCACTAAATTCCAATCTTGTTAATCGGGTGCAGTTCAACACATTGTCGACCATTTATCGACAAAGTGATTTTAATATTGTAGTAGTGGCACAGTCTAGTATATACAGTCATGAAGCTCAATACGTAGTAAATATGCATCCATAGATAGTTGCTAACTACTAGGATCGCTACTATCGCCTCATTACAGACAATGCGAAATAGTACCTGCACAGTCTATTGTTCCTAGTACCCTCATAAACTCAAGCTTCGTGACTATATACAAGCTGTGGTAGTAGTGAAAACATTGATCTCCTTCACACTGTGATTATTTAAAAAGAAAATATATTCTGGAAGGACAACGGGCGCCATCATAAAAGATGATCTTTGACCCCTTTCATCGTTGAAATAATGTGGGGTTCATGGTAACTCCGCGTAAGACCAATAATGTCAGGTGTTCAACAAGAGAATACGTAAGCACCGATTACACAATAGTGACCTTTATTTCCTTCTTTCCTGTTGTTTCGCGAATTTGCCTCAGGAGGCACTGTTAGCTGTAGTATGCGCTTCTGTAGTAGGTGCGAGAGTGTTGCCCTCTAACCGCTTGATTTCTTCGACGGGAATCCCATGTCGTGCACGTGTATAAAGTCGTTGCCTTCGGGATGTGCATGGCCGGAAAATATGTGCTACTTCGAACTAAAAATCTATTCCTATCGAGTTCGTGGTATCAGAGTCGATTGGATCGATTTATCCCAATCGATTCCCGCATCTAAGAGAGCCCCGCACCTAGAGATACTAAAGAAAATTATAGTAGACCAGGAAGTGACAGACGTCAAGCAAGAACAGGGAAAAGAATAAGTGAATACCATAAAAATGACTTACAGATGGCTAAACGCTTCCCGAAGAATTTGAGACCCTGAATCCAATTTTGCCAGCAGAGATTAGGCCTATAAATCCCATAAAATTGTGCTTGAGTTTTTTGCTTTTAGCAATAGATCTATTGCATTTCCAAATTTATTTATTGTAATTCGAATTTTCCTGACACTGCCATTGACTGTGGCATCAGGAGGAAAGATTTTTCCAAGCTTAAACTGATCATTGCAGCAAGAACGTTTAAACAGTTAGGTAATTAATTTATGTCAATTGAATGTGAAATTATCATGGATTTAAACTTGGACAAAATCCTAAAAAGCTTTGCAGACAAAAAGAAATAAGGATAACGCTTTCACATTAAAGGTAGTAATAGCGATATGCCTTTTTATTATCATCTATTCATATTAAACGATATTTAAAATTAATATAAACAAAAAATATAAATAATTTCCTAATATTTGTGTTCTTTTTTGTATTTTGTTTCAAATAAATAAATGTAATATTGTCATTAAATCATTTCCCACTCAATAAAACAGGAAATATGGTAACTGCATGTTATTTTATTTATTTACTTACACACTTGCTTACCTTTAACCCACATGCACTTTCTAGATACATATTTTGACTTATTGTAACATAAAATATAGTAGGCCCTATATACAAATAAAATTTTAGTTTACCCCTGAAAGAGTAGAACTCGTGCTCAGGGTTGGATTCCTGAATTTAAATTAAGAAGTATGTAATACAATTTGTCTTATGTCTACTACGCAATAAGAATATATAAATTTAAATTTATAGTTTTTCAATTTTTATAAAATCAGTACATAACTTTTTAAATTTAATACTATAACTATTCATAGGTTAAGGGTGTTTGAGAATAAGGTGCTTAGGAAAATATTTGGGGCTAAGCGGGATGAAGTTACAGGAGAATGGAGAAAGTTACACAACGTAGAACTGCACTCATTGTATTCTTCACCTGACATAATTAGGAACATTAAATCCAGACGTTTGAGAAGGGCAGCAGGACATGTAGCACGTATGGGCGAATCCAGAAATGCATATAGAGTATTAGTTGGGAGACCGGAGGGAAAAAGACCTTTGGGGAAGCCGAAACGTAGATGGGAGGATAATATTAAAATGGATTTGAGGGAGGTGGGATATGATGATAGAGACTGGATTAATCTTGCACAGGATAGGGACCGATGGCGGGCTTATGTGATGGCGGCAATGTACCTCCGGGTTCCTTAAAAGCCATTTGTAAGTAATTAAGTAATACTAAGTAATACTATAACTATTAGAATTGACAAGATTAGGATATTTAAATATAAATTTGATATATATTCTTGAACCTAAATTACTACTATGATTAAATACTATAGCAGTGTTTCATTTTGGTTCAAACAATCTTAAAGAATTCATACCTTTTGTTTCATAACTAGGCCTACGAGTATACAATTCAAAATTATTTCGATTTTTATGTATGAATTTTATTAATACAATAATAGAAAACATTTGGCTTATTTTAAGAAAATTAGTGTCTAAAAACAGTTTTTGAGATGGAAAATCAATAGATTTATGAAGACATATGACGTATGACCCGTCAGTGAAAAAAGATATTGCCTACATAATACCGTTCATACCTGCAAGCATTGAACAATTAGAACGTACAAATTCCACAATTTGGGACATCTGGCAGACAATTACGGCTGACCACTAGGATCCAGAATACAAAGCAGGGGTTAAATTAAAAATACAATATGCCTCCATTTTTCCATAAATAAATACAGATACTCTTTCACTGATTTTGCACACGCTGCAGTATCGGATTCAGGTAATTTTTCAATAACAAAAATCTCAATGATCCGTAAATACTTTAACTATAGAAATTTATTGCTCTTTGTAGCCAAGTAGCAATAGTAAAGGATGCCTAGGTGAACATATATTGTGCCTTGGGTGAAACTGGAAAAAAAGTTAAAAGTGGGACAGTGTACTAAATAAGAATGCAGGATTTTCATTGATGGAAAAAGTATCAAGAGTGGTAATGGGGGCGGGGAAGTATAAATTTTCCAGTAGGTATTGATGTTTCTACTGTAGCTAAATTAAAATTTGCTCCTCTAACATCTGTTTCAGCAGAAAGAAGTTTTTCTGCTTTCAAAATGATTCTCATTGACAAAAGGCAAAGATTAACTGTGGAGAATTTAGAAAAAAAATCTGATAATGTACTGTACAGATAATTATGAAAAAGAATGAGCATGCAATTTAATCTCAATAACTTATGAAGTGTAATAATTATTAAATTTCTTCAATAGGCTATATTAAATTTGTGCAGCCATGTTTATACAGGAACATCATTTTATTTTTACTTCAATTTTTATTGTACCTGAGTTTTTGAATGTACTTCACTCCCATCCCCTCTACTAGTGAACTTCCAACTGTTCACCACACAGAACCAAGCGTATACAGTCAAAGTCGCAAGGTCGTAGTAAACACAAACAGTATTGAGTTAGTGAGTATAGTATGTTCCAGAAATATGTTCGCGTTTTCCAGTGACGAAAGAGCTTTCAATATTGAATCATATTTTCGCACTGGTACTGTCGTCCGTTTGCCTACGTCGCATCCCGATTTCCCTCACCCGCAACTGTTTAAAATAAATAAAATAATTAACTGTCACGTGATTTTCCTCCTTTCTACGATCCTGCGACATAACCACCTGGACGGACAGTAGATAGCATGTTTGAGTAATGTTATTTGTGCGATTGAATTTACAGTACATAAGGTACTCTTTTATATAATAGGTATAGAATTATTTCAACATGAGTTACTAGTACGAAGGACGAAACTGGTAATTGGAATTAGTCTATAGTGCGATAATATGCACAAAAGAACTGAACCCTGTATCTAAATGAACGGCCACCATTTTAAAAATGTGTTTAAATATCCATATCATGATTATTTTTAAATTTAACTTCATTCTCTTATATTGTACGCTAATGTGCTGTAGACAGTATAATATACACTGCATAATGAATACGTTCGCATGGATAACTTTACTCAGTTCGTGAGTAAAAACACTTATTGTTAATACTGTCCTGTATTTTGATTAAACAAAAACCTAATGAAAATTATCAAATTCAAAATTACGATATCTCCTAGTTTAGGTAAATGGATGAACTACTTTCCTTCCCTCCTATACTTAATACAGTGATGTGTTTGTATTTTACGCCAGAATCATCGAACTTCAATCGTGGAAGGGGTTAGCAAACTGTGTTTCCGGCTCTGACACATTAATCCAAAGGTATAGCCAGGTTAATATTAAAAATGTTAGTAAAAATAAAATGATGTCCCTGTATAATATACAGCTGTCTGCCTCCATTTCTTAAATATACTTCTTTGTGCCATGTTTTGTGTATGTTAGTGTAAAATTTCAGTGAAATAAATAGGTTTTAAGTCTTGATCATATGTGCCTAAAATGCCTAGTTTTACTAAAATAGAGCCTAATTTATTAAACTGTGTACTTATTGTAGGTGCCTAAAACTGTAATTTTTAGTGCCTAAAATCCGATGTGTGGTAATAACATGGTGAACTCGCCATGCAAACATGTCCGATGTGCTTGTTGAAACGCAGTGCAGATGTGCTAGTAGAGCAAAAGTTGTTCTGCAGTGAATAAGTTAATTACCTTTCTGCTGTTCTTTGAATGAACGTGTTGAAATTTAATCAGGGTATCATAAGGTCTAAAGGCGCTGGATTAAACACTAACTGAAAGCATTTGAATTAATTTTGTGCCTAACCATGTTATTCTAATCCTGTAGCTTATCTTAGAAATGGGAACTTATAAGTGAAAAGATTGTTCCGAAGTCAGTAAGTGTGTCGGTATTTCAAGGTTCACAGATTTCATTTGTTTTACTTAAAGTTATGTTTTGAATATCATAATTAGGAACATTAAATCCAGACGTTTGAGATGGGCAGGGCATGTAGCACGTATGGGCGAATCCAGAAATGCATATAGAGTGTTAGTTGGGAGGCCGGAGGGAAAAAGACCTTTAGGGAGGCCGAGACGTAGATGGGAAGATAATATTAAAATGGATTTGAGGGAGGTGAGATATGATGATAGAGACTGGATTAATCTTGCTCAGGATAGGGACCAGTGGCAGGCTTATGTGAGGGCGGCAATGAACCTCCGGGTTCCTTAAAAGCCAGTAAGTAAGTATGTTTTGAATATAAGAAGAAAAGCATTGTTATGACTTAACATCTGTAAAATATTATAAAAAAATGTTTATTTATATTTTATTTTTAATTGACACACTTCAATATACAAATAAATAAATAGATAAATAGGTAAATAGATAAATAGATAAATAAGTAAAGAAGTAAATAAGTAAATAAATAAGTAAACAAGTAAGTAAGCAAGTAAATAAAATGTCTTTGACTTATTGAATGGCTTCTAAATAGTTCGAACATCTCCAAAGTCTAGACCTAAGTTTCTTATCAGCTATATCTAAAATTAAATCTCTGCTCAATGCTGTGCTGGCTATGATGTCTTAAGTCAAGAGAAAGTTATTAACAATTTGGATTTAACTTTAAGCTTTCTGATGAACTTCAAGACTAGATTTTATGTTTTAATTAATTTTATGTTTTGAATATAGGAAGAAGCGCATGGTTATGACTTTATTTTTATAACATTTTACAAAAATTATGTTTATTTATATTTTATTTTCTATTGACACTCTTCAATTTAAAAATAAATAAATAAATAAATAATAAATAAATAAATAAATAAATAAATAAATAAATAAATAAATAAATAAATGAATGAATGAATGAATGAATGAATGAATGAATGATGAATGAATAGTCTTTGACTTCTTGAATGGCTTCTAAATAGTTCGAACATCTGCAAAGTCTAGACCTAAATCTCTTATCAGCTATATATAAATTTAAATCTGTGCTTAGTGCTTTGTTGGCTATGATGTCTTAGGTCAAGAGAAACTTATTAACAATTCTTATTTAACTTTAAGTTTTCTGGCGAACTTCAAGACCAAGTTTCTCCAGTTAGGAAGCTTAACGTTTCCAGGCTTGTAGATGTAGTCCTCAGTTTTGGTTACAAACAAATGGCGAAGAAGTTACAATAATTATCTGTTATATCCTTTTTCAGATTCCTTAGTTCCTGACATTGGTGGAAGACAAATAAGAATCTGTTGACGTCATCAATGTAATGATGAATTTATTGGTCTGGATCTGAAGAAAGAAGAAATAGCTGCACTAACTAAACATCTCAAACCACCAAGTGACAAGATTGAGCTAACTTCAGATATAAGGCTCCTGAAAAGAGAACAGATAGTGCCAAAAGGGAGTTCTGTCACTCTATTGGAACTGTTTCAATGGCTAGTAAAACAGGACAGATACAAGATCTTCAGTGGACTCTATAGTGCTACTCAGAGGTTTTTCAACCATATCACTGACAAGTTGTACGAGTGAAAAATTGTTCTGCAAAAACTAGCATATGAACAATACTATGCGCAGTGAAAACAATTCAGACTAGAAGCCTTACTCATGTGTGTTTATTGACTACAGTGAAGCTGTTGAACTTGAGAATATCGTCGCTTTCCGAAGAAAATAACTGTTGTAAAAGGTACGACTACATCTAATGATAAAATATATTTATACGTATAACTGTGCTGTGAGATGAAATATTTTAATTATTTTGTATTTTTTCTGAGTGTGCCGTATTTGAGGTTTACGATCAATGCAGTTGAATGACGTATAATTTTACTGTTACTTAATACTAGCAATGTAAAAATTGTTCGTTGTTCTCAGCCATCTTACGTCGATACTGGAAAACCTAATAGTCCGGCGCCTGTACAACAGTCGGTATTGCAGTTCTGTAGCGTTATCTTACCACATATAGTCATTAGTGCTATGAAGACTTAAATTATCTGTGTGGTAGTTGTAAAGGAAACACAATAGTTGCCTCCTCTTTCCCTCGTTCTCATTTTATTCGTTCTCTCCCCCTATTCCTCCAATCTCCTCTTCATCATCGTCCTCTCTTTCGCTCTCTTCTACTTCATGCTCCTCCTTTTCGTTCCTTATTCCTTCTCTTTCTCTTCCTTATCTTTACCTCGTTCTCTACTTTCTACTCTTCCCATCCTTCTTCTTCATCATCCTCTTTCTCTCTCTCTTTTCCTTGTTTGTGCTTCTTCCCTCTTTTTATTTCTACATTCCTTCCCTTCCTCTTCCTCATCTTTACCTCGTTCTCCTTCTCTTCCTCGTTCTTTCCCTTCTACTCTTCCGATCCTTCTTCTTCATCATCCTTTTTCACTCTCTTATCCTTGTTTTTGCTTTCCTCTTTTCCTTTCTACATTCCTTGTATTTCTCTTCCTCATCTTTACCTCGTTCTCCTTCTCTTACTTCTTCTCTTCCTCCTACTCTTCCGATCCTTCCTCTTCACCATCCTCTTTTTCGCTCTCTCTTTTCCTTGTTTGTGCTTCTCCTTTCTTTTCCTTTCTACATTCCTTCTCTTCCTCTTCCTCATCATTATCTCATTCTCTTTCTCTTACTCGTTCTCTCCTTCCTCCTTCCTACTCCTCCAATCGTTCCTCTTCATCATTCTCTTTTTCGCTCTCTTTTCCTTATTTGTGTTTCTCCTCTCTTTCCCTTTCTTCATTTCTTCTCTTCCTCTTCCTCATCTTTACCTCGTTCTCCTTCTCTTATTTCTTCTCTTCCTCCTACTCTTCCGATCCTTCCTCTTCACCATCCTCTTTTTCGCTCTCTCTTTTCCTTGTTTGTGCTTCTCCTTTCTTTTCCTTTCTACATTCTTTCTCTTCCTCTTCCTCATCATTATCTCATTCTCTTTCTCTTACTCGTTCTCTCCTTCCTTTTCCTACTCCTCCAATCGTTCCTCTTCATCATTCTCTTTTTCGCTCTCTTTTCCTTATTTGTGTTTCTCCTCTCTTTTCCTTTCTTCATTTCTTCTCTTCCTCTTCCTCATCTTTACTTCGTTCTCCTTCTCTTACTCGGTCTCTCCCTTTCGCTTCCTCTTCCTCATCTTCACCTCATTCTCGTTCCCTTTTTACTACTCTTCCGATCCTTCCCCTTCATCATCGTCTCTTTCGCCAACTTCCCCTTCGTTGTACTCATTTCTCTTTTCCTTTCTACCTCCCTTCTCTTCCTCTTTCTCATCTTTACCTCGTTCTCCTTCCCTTACTCGTTTCCTCCTTCCTACTCTTCCGATCTTTCCTCTTAATCATCGTTTCTTTTGCTATTTTCCCCTTCTTTGTGCTCCTCCTCTCTTTTCCTTTCTACGTTTCTCCTCTACCCTTCTTCCTCTCGTTCCCCCCATTTTTTCTCCTCCATTTCCTTCTTTCTCCTTCTCTTACTCTCGCTGCTTGTCTGTCTGTTCTTCATCTTCTCCATGCTTCTTCCCTCCATCCTTCCCCTACTCTTCCTACTTACCTTTTCCTTCTGGCCATTGATAGATAACGGGCAACGAGCATGACTCGTGCTTGGAAGCTGTGCGTGATCTGGGCTGATTATTTTGTTATGTTTTTCTGAAGTTTCCCCACTGAATGGTGAATCTCGCGAAATAGTAATATGCGTTACCAGAGCGGTATGTTGAAGTTTTCATGTTCGAGGAAAAGTTTGAAAAAGCGAAACGTAGTTGAGCTTTTTTAATTTCCGAGAATTGAAAGAAAACATACCGCTCGTGTATCGTACATTATTTTGGGCGAAGATCGTTTATTACATACCTGAAAGAGGAATTTCTAATTAGTTGCAATGAAATCTCCATCTTGGTTTCTGTTCAATGACAGCAAATTTGCAAAACAAAAATATCTATCTTCAACATTGTTGCTTTGAAATGTTTTCTGTGTTTACTATACTCCAGCAGGCCGTGATATACGTCTGTCTTTTTTCCCCCCAGTCCATAAATGTGAACTTAAAACAAACAGTAAGGTTATGTAATGATTTACTTTTCATTTTAATATTTTAACAATATTATTTTTATAACATATTGCAGTAATAACATCGGCAAGTTTAATTTTGCCGGTCAAGGAGTCTGGAATCTTGTTGATTTTTTCACGACTTCCTTAATGCTACTTGCGTCACGAATGCAGTAACTTTAGTGGAGTTGTAGAGTTTACTTAATTTTTTGCAAATATTTAAAAACAATAATTAATTAATTTAGGTGAAATTGCAGTAGTAAGTTTCCAATTTATATTTATTACTATATTGAACGTCTCTAAAAGCCTAAAGCAGTAAAATCAATATATCACTTAAGCGGTAAGAAGAGGGAAATTGTTATGTGTGTTAGGTTGAGAATACTGAATGTGGAATTTTAGACTTTCCGCGGATTGGTTTTGTGCGGAAGCCAAGCAAATAAGCACGATCTCGCACAAATACCATTTCGCTGTCATACATTTCATCGACGCTAGATAACTCGTACCGGTAGGTGATGTAATGTCGATAGAACAACCAATTAAAAAATCCTTTTCGTGTCTCTCTTCTCAGTCTTTTTCCTTATGGCTATACGACTTACCTGTCTGCTGAATCCTGTGGTAAAATAAATTAGATCGTACAGGAAGCAATAGTGAAAAGGAAATGAACATATTTTGAGAAACCGTGCTTCACGTCTTCTTTGTGCAGCATAAATTATATTCGTAGGAATCTATGGTTAAAAGGAAAGCAGTATACTGTATTCGGGGAAATCTTATTTTAAGTCTTCAATGCGCAAGTCTAGCTGGGTTTTGAACCCGGATTTCCTCGTTGGAAATTCAGTGCACTATAATAGTTCTTCGTCTAACGGTGCAGCAGCTGTGAAGGTGTTTCGGCGAATTATCCTCCTCTTTCTTCATAAGGAAAGTAGGTTGAGGCACTGTGCACGGTGAGATTGCTGTACCTGTATTGTCCGTTCTTCGGTTTGCACGTTGAACGTGCAAGCAATTAAGAACGTACGGAGGGTAATATCATCTTCTACGGATGGGCGGGATTGTTTTCTTGTTAGTCCCTTTAATGGCTCTTTTGTTTACCCGTTTTATTAAGCGAGATGCGAGATGAAAAATGTAACATGCAGCTATGGTGTATGCTTCGACACTACATAGAGATCACGGTTAGTTGAATTTATTTTCCTACCCCTTTAATAATTTGCTTAAATTTTTTGTGTAAAAATAAATCATATTCTTTCATTTGTTATTTTTTGTAGATTGATTTATATATTAGAGCTGTAATTGTTGTATTTTTATATTAAACCCTTGTTATTTTATTATAAATTTCAAGTTGTTTATATGTCTTTATCCATGCGGAAGCCCCTAATACGGGAAATTTAGTAAATTAAATTTAATATTTTGTCGGTCTGAGTACAGTAAAGGGCATATGTTGTCAATGTGTTGTCCTGCATAATCTATTTTCAAGGTTTGATATCGTGTTAATTACATGTCACAAGAATATCGCAAAATATAAAGATGAAAGTGCTTGAAAAAGCAAAAGAACTGAACACCGAAGAAGAAGACGAAGCATGTATTTATTTTCCTGTACCGAAGAGGAAAGTTATCTATAGGCCTAAGTATGGGGAATTTTGCTAACATTGGGATACTGACGAAGACGCAGACAATAAACCTATTTATTTCTCTCTGCTATTGTCTTGTGACCCTGTGCCACTCATTTTGTAATGTATTAAGAATTCTTGCTTGGGGTTTTTGTGATTTCTCCAGGAAAATGCTGGGTTATTAAAATTGTAAAGGCTGCGACCCGCTTTCTTTCCAATATTACACTCCTACTTTCGTGTTTCATCTTCACACCCTCTGAAACAGACGGGCCATCTATTCGACAATATGAAACATTGTTTTAAATATCTTCTGCATGCTTAAGAAATTCATCCTGAATTGGAAATTTCTTTACAAATTCGTCTAGCCTTTTTCGAAATTAAATAAATAAATAAATAAATATATAAATAAATAAATAAATAAATAAATAAATAAATAAATAAATAAATAAATAAATAAATAAATAAATAAGTAAATAAATAAATAAATAAGTAAATAAGTAAATAAATAAAATAAATAAATAAATGAAGGAATGAACGACTGAATGAATGGATGGACGAGTGAATAGATCGATGGATAGATAGAAGGATGGATGGATGGATGGATGGATGGATGGATGGATGGATACACACACAGATATATATATATATATATATATATATATATATATATATATATGTATATATGTGTGTATATATATACCGGTATACATACATATGTACAAGATGATTCACGAGGATTTACCGTCTCTTATTTCTAAAGACTTTCTGAGTAAAAAATATCATATAATTTTGTAATATTCTTTACCCGTAAAACTCAAGAAAAAAGATATTTTACTAACAACTTCAAATTATATTTTAGTAACAGAAGGCAAATGATCAAAATTGAAGATCAATTTAATGAATACAAATATATTGATATAGGTGTACCGCAAGGAACAATTTTGGAACCTATTTTATTTCTAATATATGTTAATGATGTGCTAAATATAAATTTAGAAAAATTTAATGGATCTATATATTCATATGCGGATGATACAGTAGTTATTTTCAGTGGTTTTTCTTGGCAAGAAGCATATAGAAATGCTAATATAGGTGCTAATATTGTTAAAAATGGCTTAATTCCAACTTCCTTTCTTTAAATATATCTAAATCAACTTTAGTTCCTTTTTCGTTAACAGCTGCCAGTGTTCAAAATTTAAAATTTAGCGATGAATATAGACTAATAATACACAGTGAAAATTGTTTAGATCCCAAAAGTTGTAAATGTCCACCATTGAAAGAAGCCACGTATGTCAAATATCTGGGTATCATTATTGATCAGAATTTATAATGGCCTCATCACATTACTTATCTTTGTAAGAGGCTTCGTAAAACAATTTATAAATTCGTTAATCTTCGATGCTACTTACCCATTAGAGTTCTACGAAATATTTATTTGGACAATATTCAGTCTATCATTCAATATGGTATAATTGTTTGGGGTGGAAGTACAAAAATTAATCTTAGTCCGTTAAATTTACTACAAAAACGAATAATTAAAAACGTGTTTGAAGAAACGTTTCGATTATCCAACGAAATTAATTTATTCTGAATTTAATATATTTAATAATGAACAAATTTATAAGTATACGCTGTTAAAATTTTATCATAAAAATCGTAATAAGTTTATATTACAGGCACATAATTATGACACAAGACGAAATATTAATTCAACATTAGTAGAACCTAAATGTCTCACATCTGCTGGTCTAAAGCATAGCATTAATTTTGGCCCTCGGTTGTACAATGCTTCAACTAAATTACACCCAGAACTTCTAACATGTAACCCACTAACATATAACAAGAAAATTAGAAACGTGTTAATATCTTCAATTTGATTAAATAAATTTATAGCATATGTGTATGAATAAATCAACCTATATTATATTTGTATTCTATAATTTTGAAATATATATATTAGTCCTACTTTTCACGTGCGATATTATTCTTCCCTAGTGTTAATATTATATTATATTATATAATTCCATTGCAGCTGTAATTTAAATTTTAGTTTCCATTTTATTTTACTTATTTATTTTTATTATTTTTTTTTATTTTATATATTTCTCTTATATTAATATTGTACTATATAATTTCTGTAACTGTAATTTTAATTCTATTTCCTATTTTATTTCATTTTATATTCTCTTATAGGCCTATTGATATTATATCTGAACTGCGACCGAACACGAGCGCTGCTCATTCGGTCTCAAATTTTGTTAATACTACTGTATCTCCTTTTTTATATTGTTTGTATTATTTTATTTCTATTTCTCTTGTTTGTTTGTAATTATATTCTTTATTCTGTATATTTAAATTAAATTTAAAAAAAATTAAAATAAATGTAACTTTGAAAATATTGTGATTAGGACAAATGTTTATATGACTTTTTTTGCTCAGAATGTCTTTGGAAATAAGCTCCGTAAGCGACGGTAAATCCTCGTGAATCACCCTGTAGATACACAGATAGATACATACAGTATATACATAGATACACAAATAGATACATATAGACATAGATACAGATACAAGTAGATACAGACATACATAGATGGAAAGGTAGATACATATATACATAGATGGAAAGGTGATACATACATACATACATAAATGGAAAGGTAGATACATAAATGCATAAAGGAATGAGTGAATAAATAAATAAAAGACTAAATGAGTAAATTAAAGAATAAATAAATAAGTAAATAAATAAATAAACAAATCACTAAGTGAATGAATAAATAAATAAACAAACAAATCAATAAGTCTATAAATAAATAAATACGTTCCTAAATAAATAAATAAGTAAATAAATAAATAAATAAATAAATAAATAAATAAATAAATAAATAAATAAATAAATAAATAAATAAATAAATAAATAAATAAATAAATAAATAAATAAATAAATAAATAAATAAATAAATAAATAACACAGTGCCTGAGTAAGTATGCGACTAATATGAGTGAGTGAGCGAATGAGTGGGTAAGTGTGAATAAATGAATAATGTAAGGATGTTCTTTTCTTGCCGTGGTTACAGGACCGATTTAACCGGGGAGAGCGCCCGTCTGGCCGAGGCAGTGCGCGTTCGTTAGTCTCTGCGCTACCTTAGCCCTCCCTTCAAGTATTAATCAAGGAATGGGATACACAATATTAAAAGCACAAAAACTTGACGCTCAAATGAAATTAAATGCTCATAGCTATGTTGGCAACAATGTTGCGCCGGTGTAAATGCTCTTAATATTATGAAAGTATTTCCCAGCATTTTTTTTTTTTTTGTATTTACCGCTCACTGACGAAAAATTATTTTTTGTTTTCAGTATATACCCAGCATTTTTACAACTTGCTTTTTCGCGTTTTTGTTGAAGCCTGATGTCAGCACGTGTTGTAAACGTTGTTACACAGTGTAAATGTGCCTTAACATGTATTCTACATGTAAATCAGGCTCTGATCGTCATTGTCACCATCACTACCGCTATTAATTCGCGGGTTAGCTTAGGATGTAAACCTCTTACAACATACTTCGGCTTACCATTTCTGATTTTCTGATGTGCAAGCGTATAATTTGCAACCTTACTACCAGACTTACTCGTACCTTTCACAGTCTCCTCATGTTGCAAAGAAAATAATACACTTCTTCAAAGGAATTAAACAAATACTGATCTATTTTATTTCAATATATTCAAGATAATACATTTCAGTAGAAAAATATCTATATCACAGAATTAAATTTTTTTCATACATTATATTTTAACATCTCACATAGGAGAGAGTAAAAATACCTGTTTAAATATTTCAGTTGCCTACTAAACTTAATCAGCAACACCACATGCGTTATGCAAATTTTTGTCGGTCTTATTAATAAAAACTCTTATACAAACGTTTAAATGTTTTTTACTTACACAATGAATAGCTCGTTTACAAATCCTTACTAACTAATAACCACTACATAACCTACGTCGTGTATTACAGTACAACTGTTACACAGCTACTTCATAGTTTCGTCATTACTTCATTACCAAAAGTAATAGAATAACTGAGGTTCTCTATTGCATCCGATAGTGAACGCTAGTGTGCCGCGCTAAGTATCGAAGTAAAACTGGGCCTGATCGATTTTCAAGCCTTATTTTGGTCAAAAAGTACAGCTACAGCAATATTATTCTAATTATTCTGTGCTCTTTGCTTTGTTCTTCTGTGGTTACAAGGCAACTATCATCATCAAATGACAATCGATACGAACAGCTGTTAGAGGGGCGGCCATTTTTTTCTTTACATACAACGCTTAAACAAGGGATTTCGTGTATGGACTACTGCAAAATAATTTTCATGTACAGTTACAGGCTGTTTAAACATCCATCGCTTTTGCATGGTTTATTAGTAACTTTTCTGACCCAACTCTGTTTAAGTCTATATAAAAACTATGCGTGGTTGATTAGTAAGACCGTATAAGTAGAGTTTTGAATCGAAAAATATTGTAAGTTCGGTTTAAATATCTGTAAAATTGATAAAGGATCCGTCATGGGTAAATTAGTAATCGAATCCTCCTCCAGGTACACATGAGTTAGCGGTTAATAAGATTTAAAGTTCTTGCAGTGAGTGTGTGCACACTATGGAAGAACGAATTATTTATGCACAAGTGGATAAGGAATATGGGGCTGTAGCAATGCATCGTTGCTATCAGTTGGGAGATCGTTACAAGAAAATGTTAGCCACATACGAAAATGCAGCTTAATTTTAATGAGATTTCTTTATTCTAAAGTTAATTTTCATATCTGATTTTAATTAAATTTTGTTTCAATTGAAAGTAATTTGTTATGCATTTCGAATGTAGTATATTGTTCGTGTAAATACTGTAAATAAATATTTCTGTCCAAGCTCTTTGGTAGAAAAGTTTTCAGCTGTAATGTAGCATTTCTGGTACTTGTTGAAAGTGTATTAATGTTACCAAATTTTGAAAATTACATTTTATTATTATAACGTAAGACAAGAAAGTTAATAGACCAGACAAAGAACATTAGCTTCCTGTAGGCTACACTAAGAAGTTGTAATACTGCAAATGTGTATTTGGTAAATGAAATTTAAATCTGATGTTATCAAATGATTTTTTGGGTAGCAAAAACTTCATTTGCAGGAAGTGAGATGCTATCAAAATATTTTGAGTTAGTGCAAAAAACATTCAAGTTTCATTTGCTTGTAAAATTCTTCATAATTGTTAAATTTCTCACTTTTGTTTCCGTGTAATTGTATTAATTGCAGTATATAATAAATTTTTTTTTAGAGAATATTTCTTATGTACATAAAATACATAGAAAAAATTAATAGTTGAATTCCAACAGATGGAGTTTACAACACTGCAATAATGGAAAAATTGTGATCGAAGAAACTTGACGAGCTACATTTTTCGCTATAAATCATCCGACAACTGACTCCGTAGAGATTTTCCTGAACTTGTATTGGCAACACTGCTAATTATCGTCATCATTTTGTAATTTACTCGATACGATACGTATCTAATGTCTGTAGAACTAGCAGAAAAGCCACTAATTTGGCAGCGTTGGGACTGACGGGTGTGTCGTTCTAGTGTAGGCCATCAGCCTCAACGGTGTATTCTACATTCAAAATTCAAGCACGTTAGATTGAAAACTACTTATTTCCAACAACTTTCCCCTCTTTCCAGTTTTCGCTATCTGCACTAATAATGGAGATCGTCTATGTCGCCGGACTTCTGAATCACTCTGTATATAGTCAAAATGAAATGTACATAAATTATTAATGAATGCAGATGTATTTAATTACATATTGAGTAAATGGATATATTAAAAAAAGTCGGAGAACCATACCCGTGAAGTGCATGAAGGGTGCAATAAGTTCACTTTTCTTATAATTCCTTCAGTATCTACTTCAAGAAATTGGTCTCTTCAACAGATTACTTTCTTTTGTGAGGATTATAAATCAACAGAACTTGAAAGTAACGCTTTGTCATGTAATCAGAACGATGTAAGACCACCACCTAAGGTAACAGAAAACCAAGTATAGAGTCTTTCAATAAGAGTGTCCTACTTTTAACATTATAATAGCTGCCGTGTTTATGAAGCTATAGCAGTCATATCTCTCCCATGGTTACAGTTGTTCTTGGCAAATAATCATGAAACGTTACACCATTCCACAACGCGTAGAAATTATTAAAATTTATTATTAAAAACGTCATCCATTCGTCATGCATTCCGCTCATTACGTGAAGTTTACGATGTGTATAAGACAAGTGTTCTATGATAAGGGATTATTTTTCGCCTCAGTTGGAAGGTATGGATCTCAGAAACGTCTCGTTTCCGCAAGATGGTGCCACGTGTCATACTGCTCACGAAACAGTCGACCTTTTAAGGGAGAAGTTCAGAGACTTCGTCATTTCGCGTGGTGGTGATGTTAACTGGCACCCGAGATCATGTGATTATTATTAACGCCGCTGGATTACTTTTTATGGGGTTATGTTAAATAATAGGTTTATGCCAACAAGCCAGAAACAGTTAATGACCTAAGAGACAATATCACGTGCGTTATTCGTGAAATTGAGCCTGGTTTACGTTTGTTTGTTATTTAAAATTGGAAAACCCGATACGCGCAACCCAACGAAGCCGCGGCGGCCATTTAACTGACGTTCTCTTCTATACGTAATGTCATTAAGTGTGCTTCAAAATAATAGTAGTTAAATAAATAAACCTCTTTCGTTTATACCATTTATTTCATTTTAAAAGTGTGACACACTTGTTGGAAGACCCTTTACAAGACTCAGCATTTGTGGAAGGAAGAAATATCTTCAGTTGACTGCCCGGAACCCAAGGAATGCGGAATTTGTAGTTGGAAGCAGTATCGTTAAAACAGCGAAAATTATAATTTCGTCGTAGGATAAACTTAAAATGGAATTGAGTTTCTCCTTCAGTCGTTGGGTACACCTTAAAATGTATAAGAACAGCTACAGTAGACTCGACGTTTCACTGTACTTCTGACAGCTCGCTAGCCGCTTAGGTCACAAACCACGTGGTTTACGAGATGTCATGGCAACCAAGGTTAACCTTGGAAATAGCCAATCATCGTTTGACGTCCCCTGCTCTCTTCGCCCAAGTTCGCGAGCAATGCTGCTACATTATCATACATATTGCGCGTGATTGATTGACCAACTCCTATATTTTTTAGCAGTAGCAGCAAGTTGTCAACGTTACCATGGCAGCAGACCCGTAAACCATGAGACTAGAGAGCTGTCAGAAGTCGAAGTTAATTTTACTATAATTTGTTTTAAGTATGTTTATAATGAAAGTTAAGCATTGTATTTTGTTGTTTATATTTATAACCGCGCAGGACAGAAGATGGACAAAATTTGCGAAATGTGACTTTAGTCGAAGCGTGAGTGTAGCTTTCATATGCACCAACTTTAATTTCATTGCATTCTGCAGTTTTATATGTATAAACTATAGTATGTGACTGACGTATTCAACATTATTACCATGAGTTTGTAAGAAAGCTACACAATTATGTGTACGGCGTTTAATAGCCTATTAAATCCGACTTGTATGAAAGCCAATCGTGATGACACAAGGTTAATGAGCAGCCTTGATGCTGCGCAGAAGCAAGAAGCTGTAATTTTATTCTGCCTCAGTAATGGATAGGTGTTCGCTGCCAGTATGATGTCTTGTACTTGCTAGAAATAGGCCAGGTATTATCTTCACCACTGGTGTTGGGATGTGGGAATAAATTTGTTTGGGAATATTCCTGGGTGATTATTGGAAGTATTCCTAGACTGGAATTTTTTTACTATTCTTAATTTTTGACAAAACATAAAATATATAAAATATTATTAATAATCACATTATTATTTCCGCATTGTAACATGAGATTTTTCAACTGTTCATTATTATTATTATTATTATTATTATTATTATTATTATAAGAGTACTTTTTTGTCGCTTTCAACGCCCCTTCGTTTACTATAAATGATCAATTGCATATCGAATTAGCCCTAGGAGTTGAGCCTGGTTTTGAATACATATCTGTTTAGTGAAACAATAAATGGATCTCTTCATAAACGTACTGGTTCTCAACATTACAAACTTGGTAAAAAATTTGATATAATTTCATAATTTGTACTTGTAGTGAACATGTTTATATTATTGTTGAGAAGTTTTTTGAATTACCTCTATATTATTTTTATCTATTACTCTACGCAGAGGAAATCAGCCTAAAATGACATTATTCAGGTAAAATGACATGGTAAAGGTTTTGACTAAACGACTTTGACAGTGCCACTTGTAATATACTATTTAGAAAGGTGAATTGTCTACCCTGTTCCTACATTAATGGCACCAATCAGTCGGCTTTCTTCTTCCTACTAAGAGCCGAAAACTGAAAGGTAAGCACTCAATATATTTTTTCCTTTCGCGAATATTTATTCGATTGCATTGTTGGAGTTATTATTTCGTGTAAAATTATTATTGATCTTGTAATGCACTCTTTGAACTTTATATAAGGAGAATTAAAGCTTTACTAGTGCACGCAATGTTCACAGCATTTTCGAATGAATCACCGATGTCACACCATATGTTCGGTTAAAATGACACAGGTGCCAATAGCAACAATCAACCCTGTTCCTCCCACTTCAAACCGTGATAGACTCCAGAGGAAACGAAAAGTCAAGAAGACTACTATGTTTACTAGCAGTATATATATATATGAAAGAACTTACGCAAAAAAACCAAGAGAAACATGCAAAAGAAAAACTATTGCAGGAAAAAGAAACTTAATTTCTGAAAAGAGACATTCCATGCAGAAGACATTTTTGATGACCAAAGTGTTGTTGCTGCAGATTCTCCCTGTTTTCACTGCAATGAACTATATTCACAATCAAGACCTGGTGAACGTTGGTAAAAATGTCAACAGTGCCAGTTTTGTGCACACATAGAATGTGATGGACTGAGCAAAAGAGCAAAAAATGCCTATTAAACTCATACCATTTACGCCAAATCTTCATTTCTGAACAGTCCCTATGTCATTTTACCCTGAAATTTGTCTAAAAACACATATTATATACATTTTCAAATTTGTTTAAATATCATGATTTATATTAACGTAAAACATTAACGTGAGAACAGGAGTTAAATAACTGGATGAGGCAAATGTTTCACATAAAATAATCTAAGAACTATCTTGAAAACCATATTGGGTCCGATAAGCTGTGCAATAATATTCAAATTTTATTGTTAAAACCGTCAAAGTTATCTATATACAAATGCGGTTGAATACACAGAATATGTGTAAATAGCATCTGTATATTCAACCACATTTGTATGTTGATAAATTTGGCGGTTGTAATAATGAAATTTGAATACCTAAGAATCATCATTCAGACCATGATTCATTCATTCATTCATTCATTCATAGTGTTCTGCCCAAGGGCAGGTCTTTCACTGCAAACCCATCATTATCCAGTCTTTCCTATTTTCTGCCTTAATTTTTGTCTCCGCATATGATCCATATATCTTAATGTCGTCTATCGTCTGATATCTTCTTCTGTCCCGAACTCTTCTTCCGTTCACCATTCCTTCCAGTGCATCCTTCAGTAGGCAATATCTTCTCAGCCAGTGACCCAACCAATTCTTTTCTCTCTTCCTGATCAGTTTCAACATCATTCTTCCTTCACACACACTTTCCGATATAGCTTCATTTTATTGTGTCTGTCCATTTCACACGTTCCATCCTTCTCCATATCCACATTTCAGTTGCTTCTATTCGCTTCTCTTCACTTCGTCGTAATGTCCATGTTTCTGCCCCCCATACAATGCTACACTCCACACAAAGCACTTCACTAATCTCTTCCTTAGTTCTTTCTCCAGAGGTCCATAGAGCAAAAACAAAATGTTACCGATATGTCATTTTAGACTGATTTCCCCTACTCTGAAATAGCAATAAAATTGCTGATCAATTGAAAAAAAAACTTTTTCTTTTGTATAGTTGCTAAACAGTTAATACATAAGCTTTCAAAGAAAGATAAGAGTCTGCGTTTATATTTAATGGTTTCCTGTGTTTTACAAATGAAATATGTGTCTAGTTAACAGAATTTTCAGTGTGATTTCAATAATACCACTTAATTTTAACAATCTTTCCGTTTGGTTTCTGGAAGTTTTTGAGGGAATATTCCGGATAGCAATGTTCACAGATGCATACCCATCACTATTCATCGTCTGTTACAAAAGTCTCTTTTATGTGACTATAGTTTTGGGTCAAAAGTGTAAAAAAAAATTGAGTTTGTTGTTTAAAAGCTACTGTTGGTATAAAACTTTGCATAATATCTACCTCCAGGTATGGTCAATGAAGACCTTCCCGGACTTCACTAATCTGAAGAATTCCGTTTATGAACTGAAATCAATAAAAAATGGAATGTGAAGAATCGATTTAGTGTTCCGTTATCTACAGCGAAACCTCCTCATACTCATTGTACCATATCGATTCCTAAGTATGGGATTGCTGATAATAAGTTTGTAATTACTGTTGCCCCTCAAAATGATACTCGTATTTGACCTCATGGGAGAACATAACCTATAAAAGCTGTTGCTATTGTTAGGAATATGCAGATAAAAAAATATGGACGGCTTCTGTTAGAGTGGATTACATCGAATTTAAACCTTATTTTGAATTTTTACTGTGACGAGACACAAATTGAATAACATTTAGATTGTTACGCAACACAAAATAAATTAGTGCACTCTAGTATGAACGATTTAACGGTATGTTTACCAAAATCACTTCTTCTCGTACATGCTGCGGGATCGGATCGTAAGAAATATGTTTTCCTAGCAATTTATACTGTTACGACAAATGTATTTAAGTTGTTAGGACTTAACTCTCTTATTAACTGGAAATGTTACATATTTATTTTGGCCTAGAGGCGGCAGGAATACTCTGAGAAACCAAGGACATCGTAAGCCGACAAAGTTTGGGTATCACTAGGCTAGTTATTAACCCAACAGAACGCAGTCTCAATTCTTTCGAAGGGTTACTTCGGAAACTTGTTTTCAAATGAAGCACTGTCATCTCGTTGCTCCGATAGGTAATTGCAGTTTATATTAGTTTAGGAGTGGGAGAAAGCAACGGGCCTCCCCTATTTCACTTTCGAAACTTTCTTTGCTGAAATCTTTCTGAGAATCGAGGAAATTGTCCTCTCTTAAAACTAAGGAAATTGATAGACTCCAAACATGCTGAGTGTCTTGACAATCTTCTCAATAATTATCTTCTGCTGCACATACGTTTAAGACCTCAGATATGATAACTCAGACCATTCCGGTGGTGATAACAATTCTACTCATGATTTGGGAACATATAAGGCGTTAGGTCGAATACCTGTTTCTTGGAATGGTAACTACCAGCGCTGAATATTGTCATGGACGAGGAAAGGTTTGCATATTTTTAGTTGAATTTCTTTTCCATGCCTTAATCAACAACATTTAGATCCTGGACTTCTATTTTCCTTTGGGAAAAACCATGATAAAGATGTTTTAATCGTTCTTGAGATTAGGCCGCTATGAGCTAGATTTGAACCCGATAACTTCGAGCCTAATATTGGGCATGGTGACAACTTAATCACAGACTGATATCAGGGACATGAGATTGTTTTTGTTTCTTCAACATCGGACTTGCATTTCGTAGGTCTCTGGTACAAATCCTCTTCGTCGTAGAACTCGATTCCTTCCAACCCACAGAACATTCGGTTGACGGAAGTAGTTCTCAATTTCTGTGAGAGATTTCCCGCTGCTCTCTGGCAAGAAGAGGTACATGAAGAAACTTCCGACAAACGCGATGGCACCAAAGGCTGTAAAGACTCCATGAACTCCTAGCACGTTACAGAGCCATGGGAAGATCTTGGTGGTTACGAAGAAACCAAGGTATGTTCCTGCGAGAATATACCCACCTACAGAGCCGCGGATCTTCGCAGGCAAAAGCTCTCCCATGGCAATGCCGGGCATGGAGAAGTATCCGCAAGTATTGAAGGCCACGTACGCCAGCATGCTCCCGATGATGAGATACTTGCAGGCCGGAAACTCGTAATCTGTGATGGAAATGCCGTTCTTGAGGTACAGGAACGCTCCCAGAGAGATGGCGGACAAAGCCTGCAGGAACCCTGCGACGAGTGCGAGGGGTCTGCGTCCCGTCCAGAGCAACAGGAAGCACATGATGATGGTGAACACCAGGCGGACGACTGCCGTCAGCACGGCGGCGAAGAACCTGTCGAGTCCCAGGCCCTCTCGGCTGCCGGCCTGAGTGATGATGTCCACGGCGTAGAATATCACGAGGTACGTCCCGGAGGTGACTTGGATCAGGTAGAACATGCTCACGATGACGAATGGTTTAAGTATGTGAGGCTTTGAAAGATTATTGCAGCAGTTGTTGCCTGCATCTTCTGTGCTCCTCTTCAGTGCCTCTTCTTTTTCTGACTGGTATCTCAAGACAAGCTGCTCCAACTCTCGCTTCGCCTACCAATAGAAAGAATACTTTATTATGGAGAGAAACGCAATAGGCCATGTGAATAAAATCTAAGTAATTTCTAGTAGGGTAGACAAGGATAATATTGTAAACACTTTTCACTGATTTCAAATATATTTCAACATTACATAACCTTCAGTAACGTTAAGCATGACAAAGAAACATTGTATTATTTTTAGATCTTTCTTTTCTCTGAAAATGAGTTTAAAATAATACGGTTGAATTTTTTCATCTTTTAATTGCTAGTTTACATTTACCCCACCTGTTTACATTTACCCCTTTGAGAGAAGGGTAATTGTAAACACCAATTTTCGCACGGGTTGTAAGACAACTGAACATTTTTTGTTCTGTTTCAGAAGAAAGAGCTGTACTCCTTTCAACTCCAATTTTGGTCACTAGTACATTTCGTTCCTCTAACCTATGTTATATGACGGATATAGGAACTTCTGAGCTTCACGATAACTGTAGTTACCATTTTTCACATCTGTGACAAGACTCTCTAAACCCTCTACAGTGTACTTGGGTGGGGGTCTCTTTGATTACTGAAAAGTACGAAATGTAACCATAGTAAAACATGTTTACAATTACCCCAAGCAATTAAAATTATGGGGCAAATGTAAACACGTCATAATTTAATGAACTGAGTTTATGGGAGATCTCAAAACCATTGTAATAAATGTTAACTACTATACATTACTCATAAAAACAATATTATTCTTAAAAAATAGCTCTGTACTTTTACTTACAATGCCTAAAAATGAAGGTGAAGCAAAATTCTTTCTCAACTTTTTTTTGTAGACTCTTACAAAACATTCGCTCACAACTAAGCAGTTACTCCTATTTGGCGTCAAACTGCTTTGTAGGTTAGCCAACATGTTAATTAAATATTATCCTAATTAAATTTTTATATTGACAGTTTTGCATTTTTCACATCATTTGTTTACAATTATCCCCTGTTTACAATTACCCTGGTCTACCCTATACCAATATTAAGTTATAACAAGGTGTCGCATTCTGTCCCAGAGCATACGGAGTTAAGTTCAGTTGTTTATAGACTATATTAATGTGACGTCATGTTGGCGCGTGACACAGGTACTATAAGAGAACATTTACATCTTGTTTGTTCTGCAGTTGACGTTCTACGAGTATTAATGGTTCAAATCTTGATCTTGGAGACTGTTGGAAATGTATTCTAATGATAAAGACTGGTATACTACGATGATCGTTACAACAATTTAAAAAAATTGTTCATTTGTTTATTTGATTTATTTTTACTGATACTAACAGTTAAGGCCATAAGGCCTTCTCTTCCACTTAACCAGTATATATCAAATATAAGATAAACACAGATAATAATAATAATAATAATAATAATAATAATAATAATAATAAGCAAAAATGTAGATGTGTTTAGTTACATGTAAGTTTGAAGAGTTAAACAAGTACAATTTAGTGTTAAATAAGACAATTTGGATCGAAGGAATGATTAACATAATGGAGGAAAATTTTATTGATATATTAAAAATAATACAGAAGTAATATTTGAAGAAAGATCATATTCTAGAGACGAAAAACAGTCTTTATTACAAAGTGCTTTCGAAAGTAGTCAATGTTTGACAGTTGTTTACACTATGCAAACCAAAATACGCTATTTTCACTGTTACACTATGATAGAGAATGGAGGCTTACAGAATCAAATATTATTTACATCATTGTGCAAAATTTACAAAATAAATAAACTACAGTATTATGAAATAAAATACCTTGCACTACAATATATAAGCTTAAAATAGTGTAAATGACGTTCGATCAATTTTGGCCTACATTGTTTATTACAGTGTAAATACTAAAAACAACGTATTCTAGTGTAAATAGTTAAAATTATTTAAATTCTAAATATTAGTGCAATTGTTAAAGCAGTCCCGGTTTTGTTATGCCCTATCTTACGTAACAATAGTTTCATGAGCCGTCATTCAAGTAGCTTGATATATGTACGCACGCACGTCCTTCACTTAAAAAACTCCAATAATACTTAATCTTGTAGCCTCCTGGGACAGAGTACTTTTTCTAGCTATAACAATAGCATCTGTGTTTTAGCAACCAGGATTCTTGAAGTGAATAAAGTTTTGCTAATGCTTACAAGCCGAATCTGAAACATTTCTAGCATCTGCCTGTTTATATACCTACTCTATAAAATCTCTTAAAATAAACAACATTAAAATTGATGCCAAGCCAGTTTTATGATCCTCTTTTGTTTTCCCTCTCAACCTCTATTTGGTCATTGTCTTGAGAAAGTGAACATGTAGATGATAATTTTTCAAACAAAGACAGTCATCAAGTACAATTCATTTCTCTGCTGGATTAATATAAAAAACTAGTACTTACTAAATCTTAGTTGCCAAATATAGAACCTAATAAGAAAAAGCCTTGTCAGACGTTAGGAGACTATCAGACAACGTTTGGCAAAGCCATAGACACTAACATCGAAGTAACTTAAAAATAATAATATCAAAACATATAGAAATGCAATAGACGATAAGATAAATGATAACTCGATCTCTCTTATTTTTGTAAGCTCTAATTTTCATAAAAACAGCCACTTTCAGCATATACAGTACACTACCGTGAAAATAAAATTATTGCATGGATAATAACAAACTTGAAAATATCCAGTTTCTAGAAGAACTTAGCAGAACATTGTTTTTATTACCTCTTTCTTTGGGTAAATGCTGGACAATTTGCTATTAATTTATGACGAAACAAGATGTTCGCGGGCAGCTCAAACGCTTTACGCAGATTGATATCCGCAGAGGAAAGTGTAAAATCCAAACACATTTATCGCGGTCTGTCAACGTGTCCGTGATACCCGCAGTAGCCTATATACAAGGCTGTCGTAATCGTGGGCTACAGAGGTTAGCGGCTGTGTTGCCAGACGTCTGAAACTTGCAACTTAATTTTCTGATTAACCGTGCATTTAATCACAAAACTTATTTTATATTTTTTATTCGTTTCAATGTATTCTGTCTTTCTCTTCAATGTGCGCGATTATTTTACTTTTATTCTGTATACTAGATACTTATTTCGATTTTTGTCATAAAATTATAACATTGTATATTTATAAATTTGTTCAACTTTAAACACTTTAAATTCATAATAAGTTAAATATAGCTTTTATAGACTCTTTTGTTTACACATTTAAGTTTTGCTGATCCGGAGCTGAACTCGGACTGATTATCTGGTTGGATTTTTCAGAGGTTTTCCTCAACTGTAAAGCGAATGTTAGGCAATCCTAAAGCGGATCCTCGGCCTAGTCGCGAAAAATACCATCTCGATATCACCAATTTCACCGATGTTAAATAATCTAGTAGATCAGGCCTGCACAAACAGCGCTCAACGAGCGCGCGCGCTCCTTCGGAGCGGGAGAGCGATGTTTAGGCCTACCACTCGCCGAAACGGAGAGGAAGACAAGTCAGAATGACATAGACTTGCTATAGGTAGAGGAGAGGGAAACGACCACTCAGCTATCTAGTGGAGTGCAGTGAGTAGGCCTGTTCTCAGTAACTGTTTCATGTTGCTTACCTACTGCTACAGTACAGTATGGAGGAATCTAAAAGACGGAACATAACATTAAACATTTAACGATATACAGCTCGAACTTATTGATCTTCAATGTGACCTAAGGGCTAAAGATCGTTTGAATAATACTACTAGCCTGGTTGAGTTTTACAAGACTAAACATTAGCAATAATATCCACGACTACACAGGCTGGCTGTCAAAATGATTGCTATGTTTGGCTCAACATTTATGTTTGTGAGCAACTGTTTTCTATAATCAAATTTAATAAAGGCAGACATCGAACATCTGTAACTGATGTTTCATTACGATCAGTAGGCTACTGTTCCTTTCAGTTGCCAACAGCATAAAATCTCGTTTTGATATACTGATAAATAAAAATATAACAAAATGATATTGTACATTTAAGTAGCTATAGAATTTCTATTATTTCTGTAAAATAAATATTTCTTTATTAATTAATAACAGTCCAAGATAGTTTTGCAAACACTAAAGGGGAATTCATTTCATAAACACTCGTAATAGTACTTCGTTTTGTGTATATTTTGTACGAGATCACCCCTTCTTCCAGTCCACCCTTTACAGAGTGCAGCTAATATCTGCATTCCGCTCATGAGCTGTGAGCCGGCTCGGAGAGCGCAAACCTTGTGCAGGTCTGTAGTAGATGATACGACTTCGTTACATAACATATTGAGATGACATTCGAGAGAATAACTTACTTGCTAGAAGTTGTGGTAGAAACACATGCGTGACAGGTCTTAATGAAGATCTCTTTGTGTTTTTCAAATATTTTCAATGCGTCAACACGCAAGAATCATTAAATGTCATTAAGATATTATCAAAATAGCTATGTTTAAGGAACATGCACGTGACACTCGCGGGTCGAAGGCGCTGAGCTCTTGTAGCAGAATATAATACGCATTCATTTAGGGATTTCTCCTTCAAGGTCTTTGTTTTTAGCAATGTGAATTTGTCTAAGAACTGCTTTCATTGCATTGAAATTCTTCAGCTACCGACAACAGACTCTGATTACTGTACTTGGTCTCTGTTTAATTTAGTTGGTTATTTAACGACGCTGTATCAACTACTAGGTTATTTAGCGTCGATGAGATTGGTGATAGCTAGATGATATTTGGCGAGATGAGGCCGAGGATTCGCCATAGATTACCTTGCATTCACATTATGGTTGGGGAAAACCTCGGAAAAAACCCAACCAGGTAATCAGCCCAAGCGGGGATCGAACCCGCGCCCGAACGCAACTTCAGACCGGCAGGCAAGCGCCTTAACCGACTGAGCCACGCCGATGGTGTCTCTGTTTAAGAGAAAAGAATGTTTGCAGATAATTATTTGTTGAATGTTAATGCTTATAGGTATACCCTGGAGCAATTGTAATTGCGCTGAAGATAGTCCTCTGAAACAGTCTGCGTAAAACGTGGCAATTAAAACAAATAGCTGAAATCTAAACTCACATGCTTGTTTCCCAGCAATGACAAATTGAAATAATTATATCTAAGCTTCAATTACCGGTTTTAGTGATCTTAGCAATTTATTTTCTTAGAAAAAATAAAGTTGCAAATGAAATTCATAGACTTGTAGACAATCTCTCTCTATTATTCGAAGATGTCAGAGTATTCGTGAACCAGGCCTAAAAATCCTCCAACTGACCATATATTTACTCTAATATACTTGGTGTCAGTCATAATTTTCATAATTTTGGTAGTGACAAGCCTTGATATGTGCAGTTAGTGTAGACAGCTAGCAAGGCCAACTTTCGGCAGTCAATATAGACAGCTAAAAAGGCCAACTTTCGGCAGTCAATATAGACAGCCAGCAAGGCCAACTTTCGGCAGTCAGTGTAGACAGCCAGCAAGGCCAACTTTCGGCAGTCAGTGTAGACAGCCAGCAAGGCCAAATTTCGGCAGTCAGTGTAGACAGCCAGCAAGGCCAACTTTCGGCAGTCAGTGTAGACAGCCAGCAAGGCCAACTTTCGGCAGTCAGTGTAGACAGCCAGCAAGGCCAACTTTCGGCAGTCAGTGTAAACAGCCAGCAAGGCCAACTTTCGGCAGTCAGTGTAGACAGCCAGCAAGGCCAACTTTCGGCAGTCAGTGTGGACAGCCAGCAAGGCCAACTTTCGGCAGTCAGTGTGGACAGCCAGCAAGGCCAACTTTCGGCAGTCAGTGTAGACAGCCAGCAAGGCCAACTTTCTGAATTTCGTTACAGACTCTCTGTTCTTGCAAATGTTGGTGATTTCTTACAAACATTACATGGACTAGTTGACATCGAAATGATATTCCGACTGATAAAATCTTGCAGAGTTTCTTCCATTTATATTTTCTCTTCCGCTAGCTAACTTCGAATAGTTGACTAAACAACAACAGAATGAAATGCATACCAGCTAGATGTCTGAATACGAGTTTTCTGTGATAACCAGAAACTACAGGGTGATCTGTTTGGGTATGGCTAAAATAAAAACACCGTAAAACATTTACTATTGAACTTCATTTGTTGAAACTTTGTGCATAAAACACTGAAAGATGGGAGATTCCTCAGAGCTCAACATGACCCCCATTGCTCACCCTGCACAACTCATAACGGTGATGCAATTCAGTCCATGTCCGTTGTAACATAAGAGGGGTGATTTGTTGAAAAGCTTGAGTAATTTTTACTCTCAGATCATCAATGTTCCAGGGTTTCTGTGAATAGACAATGTCTTTAACAAAACCCTACACGAAGAAGTCAGGAGGGGTTAGATCTGGAGAGTTTGGGGGCCAAGCCAAGAGATAGCTGCTTCTCGTACCGGGTTTCGCCTGCGACCTCGTGCATGTTTTTTTAACACAGAACTTTTTTCTACAAATGTTCGATACCACAACATTATATAACCTTATTTAGGTACATTACGCACACCATACTCACATCGAAATTCCCATTGAACTTTTTTAACACTCTCAAATTTAGCACACCAAAGAACACATTGTGTCCGCTGTTGATTTGTAGTAGCCATTTTAATCATCTACGATTTTCATTTGTCTTTTCAGATTATGCATTGTTGATTGCCATATATGGAAACTTCCATCTTTTAATCATAATATAACCAGTAAGAAAATTTTTCCTACTATCATAATACCTTTATAATAATAAATTAATATTATTCATACCCAAACGGATCAGACTGTAAGTGAACCAAAATTGTCTTACGCAATGTTTAGTCCAAATAAGTCTAACGTCATCAAGGACAGCTACGTATAAACTGAGCTGAGGTTTCAGTGTCAGATAGCTATTTTAATGTAAGCTATAAGTTAGGTTTGTACTAATTATTCTCATGAATTTTGTAATGTTAACAGAATTCATCTGGGCAACATCATGACATGTACATTAAACAATACCAAATTATTTAAATTTATCATGGCCCTTGAATGTTATTAACACACATATAAAAATTTCTAACTACCAAATGGAACGTTTCCGAATATGGATTGCTATACGAAAATTGTTCATATTTGTCACATCTATCATCGCTAAAAGTTTGAAACAAAGTTACAGAAGCATCGTGTAGATGTCTTTGTTCGATTTTTTTTGGTGGGGGGAATTTTCGATTGAAGATAAATTATGCAAAATAATTTATTACCATGTCTCACAAAAACACTTTTAGAGATATCACTTTTTTATAATTTCATTTTATAGGCCATTAGATATTTCGTGAAACCTACTTGCGTGTGAGGGGAAAGGAAAAAATGGACTGAGAAGCTTCCCTCCCTCGTTGTGCTTCGACTTGCAGCTGGAACTAGCCCACTTACCCTCTCTTTATGGATATTACTATGATCTACGGCGCACGAATTTAGTTTCACGAGATAACGAATGACCTATACACTTACCTTATATAAGAAAGAATAACAAGTGGATCCATTACTTTTTTAGAAAGATGATTATTTCACTGACATCATTCCTCATCGATTATGCTCGTGATTATAGGTCATTTGTTATCTCGTAAAACCAAATGGATGCGTGCACCGTTGCACAGAGTAAGAACTTTATGGTAAGGGTAAGTTAGCTAGCTAACTTCCAGTGGAAGCATAGTGAGGGAGGGAAGCTTCCCAGTCCACTTTATTCTTCTCCTCACGCGCAAGTAGTTTTCACGAGATAACGAATGGCCTATAACAGTAACAGTAGTATACAGAATCCATGTGGTGGTCTGGGAGAGGTCACTGTTCACATAGAGTCATGTCAAAAACCACTTTTCGATATCAGAAATGTTGGAAACTTTATCTCTTAAATTTCAAAGTTAACTGTTTGCAGCAAATTATAATAATAATAATAATAATAATAATAATAATAATAATAATAATTACTTACTGGCTTTTAAGGAACCCGGAGGTTCATTGCCGCCCTCACATAAGCCCGCCATTGGTCCCTATCCTGAGCAAGATTAATCCATTCTCTATCATCATATCTCACCTCCCTCAAATCCATTTTAATATTATCTTCCCATCTACGTCTCGGCCTCCCTAAAGGTCTTTTTCCATGTAGCCTCCCAACTAACACTCTGGATTCGCCCATACGTGCTACATGCCCTGTCCATCTCAAACGTCTGGATTTAATGTTCCTAATTATGTCAGGTGAAGAATGCAATGCGTGCAGTTCGGTGTTGTGTAACTTTCTCAATAATAATAATAATAATAATAATAATAATAATAATAATAATAATATAATAATAATAATAATAATAATAATCAGACTTGTTGTCTAATATTGGGGACCTATTACAAATGTTGACTGCAGCATGGTACATAGACCGGGGACGTGAGCTAGTACGAGGACATCGACTTTGTTCTGCGATCGATTGCGGGAATAACATGAACATAAATCTTGGACAGCTCTAAAAGCAAATATGAGCTACATAGCATTACAAAGATATATTTTTACGTACCTTTCGATATATGCAGAGGAATAATATCATAGAATTATTCGTGGGTTTGAGTTTCCTCCTTTTTCCCTTGCTACAATGTCTCTGTATATAATATGGCTTGTCATCTCGTATGTTTGTATTACATAATTTACATATAATGTTCCCGTCATTCACTTCAAAACGCTCACCAAATTCCGCTGCAAAAATATGCGCCTGAGAACCTTTAACCTTCGGCATTATTATTCAGCAGGTACACTGTTTACGCATGCTAGAGTAATGACTGGCGAACGGAATATTCAGCAGGTACACTGTTTATGCATGGTTACTTGTGAATGGATAGTCAACTTGAAGCTACTGTAATGCACCCTATCGGTCCCTAACATTACAAGCTTAATAATGTATGTATGTGTATGTATGTATTTATTCACACTGCAAATGGATAAATACCCAGTGGCAGTGGTAACTAATTACACTCAATAATGACAATTAATAATAATAATAATAATAATAATAATAATAATAATAATAATAATAATAATAATAATAATAATAATAATGTAAAGATAAGTTTCCACAATTGCTTAACAAAACGCCATTTTTAAATGGACTGTTACACACAGCCCTGTGTTCTGACTGACCTGAATGCCCACGCCACCCCCTCGTAACCACCTGAGCGCCTTCTCCGCCTCGGCGATCTTGTTGTGTCTCACCAGCCACACAGGGCTCTCTGGCAGCAGAATGAAGGCCACTAGACTAAGCAGGGGAAATATCGTGCTGACCCCCGACACCACGTCCCAGTCCATGACGGAGCCCATGACGTACACGAGCAGGATGCCGATCGAGTGGCTGAGGAAGTTGGTGCCCGTGAGGATGCCCCTGATGCGAGGCTCCGAGATCTCACCCACCAACACCTGAAATAGAAAAATTACGCGTTAACTATTTATACTCAAATGTGTAATTTTGAACTTGATGAGGTGTATATGCAGAAATTAATAATTTTTACTTTCCCATTATACGCGGGAAAATGTCGTAATGCTGTAAAAGAAAAGAAGAATATGTTGGAAACGTTCCACTTTCTCTACTTGACACTCCATTTTACAGCGTCCACGGCTCCACTATCTGCAAAAATGAAAAACTGAATATGTAAACCATGGCCGACTCGATGCTCGCTTCGTTTCTCCTTTACCGGCCTTGACAATTCATCTTGATCCCTGTGTTCGAGAATATATGAAATTCCCGCCAGATGGCACTGACTGCCAAGTATCGCTGAGGGATGTGTGTATGGTTTCTTGTACGATTTTAAAATAATAATCCGTGGCGCTACAGCCCGTGAAGGGCCTAGACCGACCAGCCGGCTGCTGGTCTCACGCCCACATGCCGAAGCAGAGGTGGACGATCATCCAACCAGAATGGAGGTATCGTGCGGTTAGCACGATGATCCCCCCAGCCGTTATAGCTGGTATTCGCAACCGGATTTCGCTACCTATCGTAGCTCCCCAAGTGTATCACGATGCTGGGTGGGCACCGTCCCATACACTGGCCGAAATTTCATGAGAAAATTTCTTCCTCCATGAGGAATCGAACCAGCGCACATTCCTTGTACGATTTTACTTAGTAATATTGTGCTTCTTTCTACTGGTATGTGAGTTCATTGTGATATGATTCAAAATAACGTATTGTTGTGTACCATTGTATACTTCGAATAGAAAAAAGAGTGGAGGAACAATATCATTCTATGAATTTCCGAGTGGTAAAGAAAGATGATTATGTCTCGTAACCAGAATATTGTACGAAATGGAAATATAAAAACTGGAGATTTATTCTTCGAAGAGGTGGAAAAATTCAAATATCTTGGAGCAACAGTAACAATAATATAAATGATACTCGGGAGGAAATTAAACGCAGAATATATATGGGAAATGCCTCTCATTATTCTATGGAAAGCTTTTGTCATCTAGTCTGCTGTCAAAAAATCTGAACGTTAGAATCAATAAAATAGTTATATTACTGGTTGTACTGTATGGTTGTGAAACATGGACTCTCACTTTCAGAGAGGAACACAGATTAAGAATGTTTGAGAATAAGGTTCTTAGGAAAATATTTGGGGCTAAGAGAGATGAAGTTACAGGAGAATGAAGTTACATAACGCAGAACTGCACGCATTTTATTTTTCATCTGACATAATTAGGAACATTAAATCGAGACGTTTGAGATGGGCAGGGCATGTAGCATGTATGGGCGAATCCAGAAATGCATATAGAGTGTTAGTTGGGTGGCCGGAGGGAATAAGACCTTTGGGGAGCCCGAGACGTAGATAGGAGGATAATATTAAAATGGATTTGAGGGAGGTGGAAAATGATGGTAGGGACTGGATTAATCTTGTTCAGGATAGGGACCGATGGCGGGCTTATGTGAGGGCGGCAATGAACCTCCGGGTTCTTTAAAAGCCATAAGTAAGTAAGTGAAAGATGCGAAAAATGGCTTAAAGTGATTTCACGCCAAGACTTTGTTCCAAAAGCAACTCCCTATCTTCAGTCGTTTGTAGTTTACATTTCAGGGAAGATGATTATTCTAATTATGGAAAATTTAGACAATTAAAACCAAGTGGTGTGCCAACAATATTCCCTCATTATCCTCGGTATAAAGTGACGGATATCAAAAGACCACGACGAACAATTTTTTTTACTAAACTCCCTCCACCCAAGAAACGCAAATCTCTGTCATCATGTTACTTAAACTGAAGAGGTTACTATGCGTTATCTTCCCTGTTTTTAAACTCACGCTTTTACCATAATTAACAGAACTAAACTTAATGACACTTATTATTTTCTTATTTATTATTTATAAATGTTATTATTACTCTTCAATCATTTATTTTAATTCATATTGAGTATTTCTTCTGTGGACACCAATCCTTGGCAGACAGCGCCTCGTGGTGGAATTGAGAAATTAACCAATTTCAGAATAAGATTAGGGGAGAGTAGGGTAGTATCGGACATCGGGTAATATCGGACAGTGAGTTTCTTTCATCTACCACACGATGATAATACCTGATTGACATGGTTACGTTTCTGTGATGTCGCATACAGAAACGTAACCATGCAATTCAGGTACTATCATATGGTGGTAGATGAAAGAAATGCACTGTCCGATACTACCCGATGTCCGATACTACCCGACTCTCCCCTACTATTGTCAAAGCCGTATACAGAGAAGCGAAGGGAGCATCAAGTCGGCCGTGTGTGAACTCAAGCACAAGAATTGATCTTCAAATAAAAAATGACAATCGATAAATACACCCATAGCAACCGGAGTACCAACACGCGAAACAAACACGCTACGAACTTATGCACCAACATAATAGTACCAATATTATTACTGCTAGTACTACTACTACTATTACTGCTACCATTACTGGTAGGCCTACCACCACCACTACTACTACTGCTAATACCGCTTCTAGTACCAATACTACCGGTACTACTGCTAATACTCCTACTGCTAGTACTGCCACTACTACTACTACTACTACTAACATTACTGCTACTACTACTGTCACTAATGCAAACACTACCACTTCTGCCATTACTACTACTACAACAACTGCTACTACTACTACTACTACTACTACTACTACTACTACTACTACTACTACTACTACTACTACTGCTACTACTACTACTACTACTACTATCAGCACTACTACCAGGGATGCCAGATTCTCTCGTCAGAAATCCAGGACAGATGATGATACTGCGTACATTAACGTGACTACACATTTGAATTAATTCAATTTGCAATACAACTGATTTTATTCGTTTTTATGTATTTCAACTAATTATGTAGGTCCTAAACTTTCAATTTTGTTACATTTTTGCTAGATTATGAAATTTTCTTTTAATTATTGATAGTCTGAGACAATAATGTCATATTACAGTCTGATCTATATAGAAGAAAAATGCATGGTACAGTATTTAAATCCTACCAATAATAAATCACTTTCAGAGAGAGTAATGAATAGAAACACTGTATAATACCTAATACATACTACAGTATTATCGTTTTTATTTCAATACAACGTGATAGGAATCACCAGGCGGCATTTATGGTAGGTTGGACAGGGTCTTGAAAAAATGAATAATGAATTTTAACAATAATTTTATAGAAATGAGCAAAAAATTGCATTTTCCAATGTTTTTGACATTCCAGGACAAACATAACTCAATCCAGGACACAGGACACACCTTTAAAATCCGGAACAATCCTTGAAAATCCATAACGTCTGGCAACCCTGACTACTGCTACTACTACTACTGCTGTTACTATTACTACTACTACTACTACTAACTTACTGCTGCTACTATTACTACTACTATACTACTACTACTAACTTACTACTACTAATAACTTACTACTACTACTACTAACTTACTACTACTACTACCACTATTACTACCACTACTAACTTACTACTACTACTACTACTATTACTATACTACTACTACTGCTATTACTATACTACTACTAACTTACTACTGCTGCTACTACTACTACTACTAACTTACTACTACTGCTGCTACTACTATTACTACTACTAATAACTTACTACTACTACTCCTACTATTACTACTACTAACTTACTACTACTGCTGCTACTACTAATAACTTACTACTACTACTACTAACTTACTATTACTACTACTACTATTACTACTATTACTACTACTACTACTACTACTAACTTACTACTACTACTACTACTACTACTACTACTGCTGCTACTACTATTACTACTACTACTAACTTACTACTACTATTACTACTACTATTACTACTACTACTAACTTACTACTACTACTACTACTACTACTACAACTGCTGCTGCTACTACTACTACTACTACTACTACTACAACTGCTGCTGCTACTACTACTACTGCTGCTGCTACTACTACTAGTACTACTACTACTACTACAACTGTTACTACTACTGCTGCTGCTACTACTGCTACCACCACTACCAAGACTCCCACTACTAGTATTACTACTGCTACCATCACTGCCACTACTACTGATACAATACCACTGCTACTACCATCACCATCACTACTGTTACTGCTGCTATTACTATATATATGAACGATTTAGTCTTCCAATTATTTTCCTCTTTCTAAGTTATATCCTGCGTAATTGTGTGCTGGGATTTTGGATCGAATTTCTGGTATAGAAAGCCGACTCCTTAGCTCCAGCGAGAGTTCCTGAATTAAGAACTTTCCTAAGTTGTCAAGCTGAATACGCCCTGCTTTCGTTCTGGAATTATTTTTTTGCTATATGCAGTAGATGACAGTGCAAATATTAAATTTCGATTTCTCTTCTTAATTAACCTAAACTCTGGAAAGAATCCGTTATTCTAAACTTGAAATGCTTATTTTAATGAATGGAAACACGGAGTGAGTAATTGCCAACAAGTGGAATTACATGTCTTTGTTTTGTTTCGTTTCGTTTCGTTTCTCACTGCAAGCAAGCTTTACTACTTAGACAGTGCTTTCTTGTGTGACTTCATTCTCACCCTGAAATACGAGTTTCCAGACAACTTGAGCACAACAATGTGTAGGCCTGCCCAGACTCTTTGATTTATGTTATACCACATAGTATGCAATCGTATTCTCATGTTTAAATAGTACAACCACCAATATGGGGGACCACTGCAGACCCGAATACACGGCAAGCCAACAAGCATACTGTAGCTCTACACATCGGTGATTGACACAGATTATAAGCAGGCGTGCTGACCTAAAGGCTTGAAGACTTGTAGTAATTACTGTAAAAATTCCCTTCTAGTAAATTAATTCCCTGCCGACTTATAATGTTCTCAGAGATAAATCTTGTGAAGTAAACTTGATTCTACCGTATAAGACCTGTATGTAATACTAAAAACTAAGAATCTTTATTAAATCAACATGAAAATGTGAGCTGGTAATACATATTAGTCGTCAATTATACAAAATCGTAAAGCATTGCAGCAGAAATAATATAATCCCGAGAAAAATCACCTCAATTCCACATTGTTTAAAATTATTACACAACTTAAACACGGGCATCCAGCTGACAAAAAAATGCTGAACTGTGTCACATAATACGTTGTTATACCTGTATTTACTTACTTACTCCAAAGGATTTCATAAATACCCTGTAGTTTTTTAATGACACCGATAAGGCATCACTCATGAGGCAAATAAGCCAGGAGATAATGGGGAAGGTGGCCGGTTCCTTTTTCTCCTCCATTGTATACTTCGCCTACTAGCTACATATTACACTAATCCAGAGGCGGCTCCTCAGGGCAGGCAGGGTAGGCTAAGCCTACCCCAACACATTTGGAAAAACCTAAAAGTGGGTACAGTATTTATTAATTACCCCAACACATTTGGAAAACCTTATATAATTATAATTATATACTCTTGTCTAGCTTCTTAGAAATTCTTCAATTAACTATGAATGGGATTTTTTTAGGGTTTGTTGGACGTTGCTTACTACTAGCAGTTCGATTTATCCGACAAGAATACACAGGACAGATCACAATGCGTCTGAAGGTCGGCAGTAGCGAAGTTAGCCGACCTTCCACGTAACTTTAAATCTGGCCCTGGAGTAAGCATTAAAATAGATCGCTATTCTAAATGCTTTCTTAGCGCATGCGTTCAATGCTTAAGCCAGCGCGCTTGAATTCTGCCTGCCCTAAGGAGAACCCACGAGCATTATCGAACACCTACGATTTGCGAAATTTCTGTTTGACAGTTTCACGGGTTGGAACGTAGCCTGTTACGAGTACAATAACAGTTTTTAAACAGCGTGTTTTAAAAGATGTTTTTTTTAAACAGTATATTTTAGAAAATTTGATTTTTGCAAGTACGTACTGTATATTAATGTTCTGTATATTTGGTGATTTATAGTTAATGTAAGTGATAACAATAATATTATATTATGACTGATATAATAAGTGAACTGTTACGTTGTCCGTTTTCGCGTCGTAATGACATTGAACAGAGAAGTATTTTGGACAATGGACGACCCACTCCTGCATTAAGCACTACTGTTCATAAAGTCAGTGCTAAAGGTGCAAGAAAATTTAATCCTTCATGGTATGAAACACTCTATGAAATGGAAATATAAAAATTGGAGATTTATCCTTCGAAGAGGTGGAAAAATTAAAATATCTTGGAGCAACAGTAACAAATATAAATGATACTCGGGAGGAAATTATACAGAGAATAAATATCGGAAATGCCTCTTATTATTCGGTTGAGAAGCTTTTATCATCCAGTCTGTTGTCAAAAGATCTGAAAGTTAGAATTTATAAAACAGTTATAGCCTATTATCGGTTGTTCTGTGTGGTTGTGAAACTTGGACTCTCACTTTGAGAGAGGAACATAGGTTAAGGGTGTTTGAGAATAAGGTTCTTAGAAAAATATTTGGGGCGAGAATGGAGAAAGTTTCATAACGCAGAACTGAACGCATTGTATTCTTCACATGACATAATTAAGAACATTACATCTAGACGTTTGAAATAGACAGGGCATGTAGCACGAATGCGCGAATCCAGAAATGCATGTAGTGTGTTAGTTGGGAGGCCGGAGGAAAAAAGACCTTTGGGGAGGTCGAGACGTAGATGGAAGGATAATATTAAAATGGATTTGAGGGAGATGGTATATGATGATAAAGACTGGATTAATCTTGCACAGTGTAGGGACCGATGGCGGGCTTATGTGAGGGTGGCAATGAACTTGCGGGTTCCTTAAAAGCCATTTGTAAGTAAGTAAGTATGGTATGAAACATATAAATGGCTCGCAGGAAGTGAAGTTAAAGCTAAGCTGTACTGTTGGCTATGTTTGTTATTGTCATCTAAAGAAGGTACTTGGAATCAGATAATCAGATCATATTTGTAACTCTGTAAATCTAAAGAGACTTGAAAAGAATTTGAATCCAATTTCAGAAATGTCTGAACAACAAGGGTTGCAAGACAACAGTATAACAATAAACCAGAAAAAAAACCGATAAATTATGAGACGGCTAATTGATGTAACAGTACTGTTATGTAAGCAAGAGTTAAGTTTTCGGGGGGCATGATGAAAGCGAGCTCTAAGCGAATCGCGGGAAATACAAAGAAATGTTCTGCAAATTTTGTCTACCCTGGACATTTGACTACGAGCCGCCACTGCACTAATCAGACTTCAGATGTATGCAAACAATTATTGTTCTTCCTCTGATACATATCGTCAAGTGAGACAACAAATGTAGCCTACATATCACACAGAACCTCAATCAGAGATTAGAACGTCAATCAGAGATATTATTATTATTAATTTATTATTATATTTAAGTTATCTTCTTAGTGAATTCTGATTTTCGACAAGAGGGTGGGCTAGCCCATCTACTTTTCGTGTTAGAAAACGGAGTGAGTTACGTATGTATTCATACCTTGACGTTAGCCACTACTATACCTGGTAAGGTTTATCTTGTCTCAGTAGCAATAAAACCAAGTCCCTTCAAATGAGGATGGAGATTATAGGAGGGTTGTAAATTTTCAGGATTCCTTTGAAAACCTTGTTATTGTACAGGCTACCGGAACTCAATTTCTTGAAAGACAAGCTCAGTGACGGAACTACACAGTACGAAGAGAGATATTGTGTAATTTTATTTTGCGCTACAGAATGTATCAACTAGTCCCTTCCGACACTGGATGGATGGACGGCATCACTCCACTCTCCCATCGCTATAACAATACAGACGAAGTAAGACATATCTCCTTTCTCTCTCTTTTCACAGTGAGACAAGATACATCACACAGACTTTACCAGCTCGACGACCGGTCTCATTAATAATTAATATATTTAATATGTGGTTTATTTAACGACGATCGCAACTGCCGAGGTTATATCAGCGTCGCCGGTGTGCCGGAATTTTGTCCCGCAGGAGTTCTTTTACATACCATACCGGTAAATCTATTGACATGAGCGTGTCACATTTAAGCACACTTAAATACCATCGACTGGGCCGGGATCAAACCCGCAATCTCAAGCACAGAAGGCCAGCTCTATACCGACTACTCTACCCAGGCCGACCTCACTAATAATGAACTGTTCATTTAAACCAATGAATTTCATGTTGCCGGACAAAATACATTTTAATATTAGATCTATAATAATAATAATAATAATAATAATAATAATAATAATAATAATAATAATAATAATACTCGTAATAGTAAATATAATAATAATAATAATAATAATAATAATGATAAATAGCCTCTACCCACTAACTAAAGGAGTTCATAATAAAAAAATCTTTGTTCTTTATAGCAAAGATAAGTCATTATTGTACAGTTATCCGCCCAGAGGCCTTGTATGCAGCAGAATGTCTCACAATGAATAAAAAGGGCGTAATTGAAAACTAGAAATCAAAAGAAAGGAAAATCCTGAGAAAGATATTGAGCCTGATTAAAGAAAACAGACAATATAGAAGACGACATAACCATGAACTGTACACACATATGGAAAAAAAATATCTGACACAATCAAAAAAAGAAGGATTACTTTCTATGGCTCAAATGAGTACAGGAAACTTAAACAACAGAATATTTGTTTACTTTTCGAGTAAGAAAACTAAAGAAGCTTGCGTAAAAAAATGGGAAGAGATATATAAGTAGTGGGAATTACTCAGGAAGACATTCAAGAATGCGAACCCCTTAACAAGGAACTTAGAGCATTTCGGAGCTTCCAGGAAAAAAACTAAAACGAAAACAGGCATCATTTGGACTGAAGAAAGAAAAGAAACAGAAAGAGGAAAAAGGCGAGAATACTGCAAAAGGATTAAAGCAAATCAGTTGAAATAACGTGGTCCAAGCAGGTCGGATCGATGATGATGATGATGATGATGATGATGATACATACATACTGTATATCGTACATACATACTTATGGCCGTTAAGGAATCTGGAGGTTCATTGCCTCCCTTACATAAGCCCGCCATCGGTCCCTATCCTGAGCAAGATTAATCCAGTCCCTACCATCATATCCCACCTCCCTCAAATACATTTTAATATTATCCTCCCATCTACGTCTCCGCCTCCACAAAGGTCTTTTTCCCTCCGGTCTCCCAACTAACACTCTATATGCATTTCTGGATTCGCCCATACGTGCTACATGCCCTGCCCATCTCAAACGTCTGGATTTAATGTTCCTAATTATGTCATGTGAAGAATACAATGCGTGCAGTTCTGCGTTGTGTAACTTTCTCCATTCTCCTGTAACTTCATTTCTCTTAGCCCCAAATATTTTCCTAAGAACTTTATTCTTAAACATACCGTATTGGTCCGAATATAAGCCGCACTTTTTATTCAAATTTCAAACTCGAAAAGTTGGGGTGCGGCTTATTTGCGCGACCGATAAATTTAAACTTGAAATGTGGCGCATGTTGCTACCGGTAATTTTATCATTTTGAAATGGAGCAACAATGCCACGCGCTCGTGTTTGAAATTGTCAGCAGTCGTATGGTATATGACGCAACAATGTACCAGTCTTCATAGTACAGTGATCGTACTCTTTTGTATGATAGGACAGATTAAAACAGTTTGTACGTAGCTACGGGTTCAGCCATGAGCGGAAACGTAGAAAGAAAAGCTTCAACAAGCTTGGGAATTCGGCGCAGTTATGACGCTAGTTTCAAACTTGCAGTTATTCGTCATGCTAGGAGTACGTCTAATAGAGAAGCCGGCAAAAAGTTTAGTGTGGATGAGTATAATGTGCGGCGCTGGATCGCCTCGGAGGATAAACTGAAAAATGCCAATACAACCAGAAAATCTTTCAGAGGACCCAAGGCTGGGAAATACCCTGAACTAGAACGTAGGGTCCTTTCCTTTGTACAAGACAAAAGGAAAGAAGGGATGCCTATCTCTCGACAAGTAATCCAGGTAAAATCGTTGGAAATAGCGAAGACCCTAAACATTCTACAGACAGAATTCCATGGGAGTATAGGTTGGTGCCGCAGGTTTATATGTAGAAGTGGCCTTGTTCTCCGACGAAGCACTTCATTAGCACAGAGACTGCCAGAGGATTTTACTGAGAAACTCATCAACTTCCAGAGGCACGTCATTGAATTGCGTCAGCGCCACTCTTACCCATTACACCAGATCGGCAATGCCGACGAGACGCCCGTATTTTGGGACATGCCGAGCAATATGACAGTTGACAATAAAGGGGCGAAAAGCATATCATTGAGAACAACTGGAAATGAAAAACAAAGAATCACTGTGATGCTGGCGGTTACGGCAGATGGAGGAAAACTGCCTCCGTACGTTATTCTGAAGCGTAAAACTATGCCCAAGGAGAATTTACCTAAGGGATTAGTGATTCGTTGCCAAGAGAAAGGATGGATGACAACCGAACTAATGGTGGACTGGCTAGCTACGGTTTGGAATCGCAGACCAGGTGCGCTGCTCTGTAAGAGGACTATGTTAGTATTGGATGCCTTTAAAGGTCACCTCACACCCGAAGTAAAAAAGAAAGTTACTGCATTGAAGACAGACCTAGTCGTCTTACCTGGAGGTATGACATCAAAATTGCAGGTGCTTGATGTCGTCGTGAACAAGCCTTTTAAAGACCATCTCCGAAAACAGTATTCGGATTGGATTCTAGAAGGGGGTCATGCATTCACTCCATCTGGGAAGATCAAGAAGCCATCTGTCAGCCTTATTTGTGAGTGGATTCTCTCTTCATGGCACACGATATCACCAGATTCAATCATCAAAGGCTTCAAGAAATGCTGCGTGTCTAATGCTCTGGATGGAGGACGACGTACTTTGGGCGGAGAGTGATGGACAAAGTGACAGTGATGAAACAAATACCGGTACCGGTAGTAGTGAAGTCAGCAGTGACATTGGAGAAGACGGTGATTAGTTGTACCGGTATTTTTGGTCATTTACCCACGTAATACCGTAATTGAAGAAAAAGTGTTTAAATAGTGTAAACAGTTTTGTAACTGGATAATGTGACAGGTAAATTTCACTGCACTCAATTTTCCTTTTTTTCTCATTCTGCACTCAATTTTTCTTTTTTTTTTTTCTCCTTTCCCCCTAAAATTAAGGGTGCGGCTTATACTCGGGTGCGGCTTACACTCGGGCTAATACGGTACTTAATCTTTGTTCCTCTCTCAAAGTGAGAGTCCAAGTTTCACAACCATACAGAACAAACGGTAATATAACTGTTTTATAAATTCTAAGTTTCAGATTTTTTGATAGCAGACTAGATGACAAAAGCTTCTCAACCGAATAATAACGGGTATTTCCCATATTTATTCTGTCTCATTTTGCAAAAATACCATATAGGTACTATTAATTTTACTGAACAAGCATAACACGAAGTTGGTACAGCGTATTATTATTACTATTGTTATTATTATATTTTTATTTTTATTTCCGTACATTACATTGTGATTTTACCTGCCTTTGTGATATCTGGTAACAATAACTAGCGACATTGAAAAGACGATCTTTTTTTTTTTTTTTTTTTTTTTTTTTTTAAGTAATTAATCTTTCGTGAACCCGACTATAAATGGTATCGTTTCTTGTTAGTAGCATATTTACCAGAGTCAGTACTTAGTACACACCTGTGTGGGGCCCACGGTGAGCCCAGAAGCGAACCCCGCCATCGCTCTCGCTGCAAGTATGACGGCATGTTTGGTGGCGAAAGCTAGGAGCAGCCAGCTCGCCGTGAAGGGCAGTGTGCACAGAATGAGTGTGGTGCGTCGTCCCCAGCGGTCCATCAGCAGCCCGCTCAGGAATGCACCGAATGGACTGGCGATCGATTGCACGCTCGCTGTGAACAAACGCGATTTGAATTAAGTATGGCTGTTTAGACATAATGTTTAGCTGTCTATACGAGCCACAATTTAAGGAGACATTACTATTCTATCAACGTTGTTCGTTTGAGAGTGCGCTGTTATCACCCTTTCTGTAAGAGAGCCACAGAAATTATTTATTTATGTACGTATTTATGTATTTAGTTACTTATTTTATTTATTTAAACGATTATTTAATTATTAATCTACTAATTAATTAATTATTTTATTTTAGATTTAGATTTAGATTAATTTAATAATAACATATACATAAAAAGCGCTACATGAAAGTACCCCGAAAGAGCAAAGCCTCGTGTTCGGGGACAGTTCCGTTTTGATGGAAAGACTTGAAAATGCCATACAATTTTACATTGTTCACTAAACATACCTATTTTTTCTGAATTAAAATGTAAGATTCTGATTACACAGATTATACATACCGGTAATTCACAAAATTAGAAATCTCTACTGTTTCTAAAATAAAATTTTAAATTCTTGCACTAACAAGCAAAAGTTCTGATGGGGGCAGATAAAGTTAAATTTTTTTCTTCCATCATATTAATAATGTCAAAAGAAGTGCCCATACAAATTTTGGCCACTCGACCGCAATTACGTGGCCGTCCAGAAAGATATTTTCCCTGGAACCGTTTATAGAAAACAGCACAATTGCATGGAAATACTTATTGAAACAGATACAGCAATTGTTGCGCTATTTGTCAACATATCCCCCACTGGAATTGAGACATTTGTCATACATACCATGGGATCAATTTTTGTGTCGTAGAAGTCAGCCGCCTCAGATCGGAACCAGCGTTTGACTGCGTCTGCACCTCTCCCTGTCGATCCCATGATATGAGAAATATATCAATTCCGATGGAAAATACGTTAAAAAATAGCGCAACAATTGCTGTGTCCGTTCCAATAAATTTGTCCAATGAAATTGTGTTTTTTTTTTCTGTTAGCGGCCCCTGGCGAACTTATTTTTTTTACGGTCCTCGTAATTGCGGTCGAGTGGCCAAAACTTGTATAAGCACTTCTTTTGACATTATTAACATGGTGAAAGAAAAAAAAAATTTTTTATCTGCCTCCATCAGAACGTTTGCTTGTAAGATCACATCCTTAACAAGAGTAGTAGAAACATACATAAATTTACATAATTTGTAGACAAAATACTTAAGAAAAAGGTCACATAAAGATAATAATAATGAAGTTAGTAATAATAATACTAGTAATAACTGAGTGAAAAAAGAGAATATGTTAGATTGGTGATTCATTAATATTAACTTATTATTAGTAGTATAATTAGTACAGATCATGTTGATATAGTAACAAAGATAAGATAGAGAAAATATACTTAGGATAGAAATAAACTTGTTTTATAATATATGGTAAATATAAAACAGGGAAGTCTCTCGTATAAATTGTTTACGAGTAAATCTGAATCTTAAAATTTCACTGCTTAAAGTAGTCGATTCTGGGTGAAATTTTATTATCGAATTATATAGATGTGGACCATAATTTGTACTGTGTAGTAAAGCAGCAGATGTGAAGCATTTAGGTTCAATTAAATTAAGAAATTCATTTCGTCTTGTATTATGATCATGTGGCTGAGCTACAAATTTCATTCTATTTTTATGATAGAATTTCATTTTAATTCATTCAAATCATTCAGTCCGTTCAAATTTAATCGAATTTCGTTTAAGAATTTGCGCAATATTAAAATTTTTGTATTCCTACAAATTTTAACATACTTACTTGAAATTCCATTTAATTATCTATTTACTTAATTACATGTTTTATTTAATTACGTGTTTTTAATTATGTGTTTATTTAATTGTGTGAATTTACTTGTATGTTTATTTAATTGTCTATTTATTTATTTGTTCAGTTATTTAATTAATTTTTCACATATATAAATGAACAATTTAATTTGTAATTACTCTGTTTTATCACACAATTCTCTTCGCGTAATCCACCCCTCAAAATATGAAAGTATCGAAATTAAATTAAGGGTACATCAAGATGAAATTTCAATTTTATAATCAAATAAATGTAGAAGTCTGGAATTTTTTAGAAGTTATTGTACTCCTTGTAAGTAGTGTGTATGTACTAAATTTAATCAAATTTGGTTTAAGAATGTGCGCATTATTAAAATTGTTATATTCCTACAAATTTTAACATACTTACTTACTTACTTACAAATGACTTTTAAGGAACCCAAAGGTTCATTGCCGCCCTCACATAAGCCCGCCATTGGTCCCTATCATCATATCCCACCTCCCTCAAATCCATTTTAATATTATCCTCCCATCTACGTCTCGGGCTCCCCAAAGGTCTTTTTCCCTCCGGTCTCCCAACTAACACTCTATATGCATTCCTGGATTCGCCCATACGTGCTACATGCCCTGCCCATCGCAAACGTCTGGATTTAATGTTCCTAATTATGTCAGATGAAGAATACAATGCCTGCAGTTCTGCGTTGTGTAACTTTCTCCATTCTCCTGTAACTTCATCCCTCTTAGCCCCAAATATTTTCCTAAGCACCTTAGTCTGAAACACCCTTAACCTATGTTCCTCTCTCAGAGTGAAAATCCAAGTTTCACAACCATACAGAACAACCGGTAATATAACTGTTTTATAAATTCTAACTTCCAGATTTTTTGACAGCAGACTAGATAATAAAAGCTTCTCAACCGAATAATAACACGCATTTTTATTTTCAAATGCCCCAGTACAAAACTTACTATTGAGTGTTTTCATATTTTTTACCAAAGAAGAAAACAATATTTCACATTGCCAACACAAAAAATAAACATTAGCAACTTCTGTAAAAAATAAATACATAAAAATAAAATAAAAAATAAAAAAAATCGAGTATTAAAGAAAATTCTAATAGTTTTGTTATACCCATATTCATATTAATTATTCTTTAAATCTCAGTCTTGCTGGAAATTATCCCCATAATGGACTCTTTCTGAGAATCTGTCAAACGTAGTCTTCGCCCAGTTTTGTTGATGAGATTCAGTTGTGAAAAAACTGTTCGAAACTATAAGTGCTCCAAAATATTGACATTAATAAGACTTCTGCAAACTTACGAACGAGATGGAATTTAAAGAAATAAATAATAACCACAGAAAAACTCTTAAAATTATTAAAAACAACATTATAACTTATAGGCCTAGTTGGATTTTAAATATTTAAGTAAATTTTTGAACTATTTATAGTTTCAAATGTTTTTTTTATAATCATCATTTTCATCCTATCATCTTCCGCGATGTCCTTGTATTCGTGGGAATTATAAACATCGTAATGTTCCTGTACATCAAATTTCTTACACATTATATGTTGTGGCTCTCCATCGTGATTAGGGCTTGAAAGCTTGAATAAACAAAATTCATGCTGAGACTGAATAACAGCTATTGCTGATTTTAGAACTAGAAATTAAATTTGAGTGTCAATTAGTAGTCTTTACAATTACACTAATATCCCTAAAGTTATTTAATATTATAATGAACAAAAACGTATCAACTTCCTATAAATAAACGTTTAAATATAAAAAGAGTTAATTAATTCTTATATCACGGCAACAAAATAAAGTATACATTTTAAAATAAAATAATCAAACAAACATAATACATAAATATATAAAACTCTATAGGATCTCACTATCCTGTTTTTTTTTTTCTATAGGTATTGTAAAACAAGCAATCGTATGTTTCTTATTACAAGTGTACTTATTCACCCCTGCCTTGCGGCGAAAGAGGGGAAGAATACAGACGTCCGCGAGCTCGGCTGTTTACACTGCGGGCGAAGTACACAAGGCTAGCTGATGCTAACATGATTTAAGTAAAGGGAAACTACTGACCTATCCATGATCCTAGCTCCTCGTCGGTAGGGAGCGTGCTGTTGGATGCTTTCAGCTGAGGTAGCAGGATCGCAGAGTAGCCCACGTGGATGCCGCAGCACGTCGTGAGCAGGAACACGGCACCGGCCACAAGTGACTGTGGACACAAATTTGCATGTTACAAAAAATCATTATGCGATGTCTTTAAAAGGGCGTGATTTTTAATTTTAACATTTATTTCCAAATATTCTCACTCAACTTGTAGCGCTGCTTCTTTTGTTAAAGTCGTTAGTTGGAGAATAATTAAGTGAATTAGAAGTGAATTAAATCGGTTAAAATAAACAATCAGCTGTCTGTCTCTAAAAAAAAGTAAAGTGAAGTGAAGTGAAGTGAAGTCAAGTGAAGTGATACATAGGTAGCTATAGGGGGCAATAGAATACATTAAAATAAAGAAAAACCTATTATGCGTTTTGTAATTAAGTGCGTGGTTAATTGGAAAATTAGGCTGAAAATCTGCGTAGTTTGGCAACAGAGCATCGCCAGCTACATACGAATGCACACACGAACTCGGTCTGAATAGCAGTATTGTCTCTTAGTCACTGCGGTAGGGTTGCTAGACTTGCTAATGGCAGGAAGTAAGGGTACGAGTTAATCGTTTTATTTAATTTTAAAGAAGACCGTCCATTTTATTTAAAAACTGCAAAGGGATAAATCATTCCTTATCAGTTTCTTTAAGGATAAGAGTAAAAATCAAAATCGTACGGATAGTACTTATCGAGTAAAACAATATTAAAATTTAGAATTTTTTTCTGAGGAAAGAATTCATTTGGAACTAATTTGGTATTACTCGTAGAAATTTTGTTGTACTTTATCCAAGGAATAAGATGTTGAAATCTGCATTGTTATATCTACGGCGTTTGATCAAAACATAACTCCAAAAAACATGTTTTGAGATGCAAGAATTTTTATTTTCACGTTTCCTACGCAAATCATAATTCTAGTTACATACAAATGTGAATGAATTAATAACTTAAGATTAGATCAGCGGTCATCAGCACAGAGCACCCTGGGGCTAGCGTCTCTTACCCGCGGAGAACACACTGCACTATGGTGCATCGTAGCTGCTACCGGGTATACTTTCTAGCTCTTCCTGCTGCACGACGGGACACACGGGACGGCTCCGCTTAAGCCTTGGTTTTTTCTGAACCGACGCATGCGACGTGAGAGGTGCGAGGCCCGCCTCGCACAAATCCGGACTAAACGAGAGATAGTGAGTGGTTTCTACAACTGCGAGATGCGAAGTTTGCGCACCTCGCAGCCATAGAAACCACTCACTATCTCTCGTGTATTCCGGATTTGTGCGAGGCGGCCTCGCACCTCGCACGTCGCATGTGCCGGTTCAGGAAAACCGAGGCTTAACCCTTTACCCACTTCAGCGAGTGGTGACGACCACTAGATTAGATGGAGATATCAAGGCTATACCAAACGAAAGAGAACTGTTTTTATATAGGGCTGCGCTTTCAGCTAAAAAAAGGGCCATTTTTGGAGTTATCATGTTTTGACCAAACACAACAGATATTGCTTCTACTCTGTATAGTACCTTATCATTATGTACTACTGCAACTAGTATAATCCATTTCAAAATTACACTGACATAGCGCTTACGCCACTTATGAGGTTAAAAGTAATCTGGCGGAAATAATCGCCACAAGTACTGCTGTTTATTTTGAGTGAAAGTTCAGTCAGCGTGGATAAGGAAAATATAGGCTATATAATTGGTTGATGTAGGAAATATACAGGCTGATCCACAATTATGTCCCTATTTTCTTTACACCATAGATCTGTCATTAATGAAGTTACACGGTTGCTTTCAATTGTATTGTGTCTATGGACCTTGCCATTTCGTATTTCAATGAAGGCACCACCATTAGTAACACATCTTTGCAGCCGGGGTCTAATGTCCCTGACAGTCGTTGCAACATATCTCTTGGCACGCACGCATACTCCTTCATAAACACTGCTTCCAAAGTGTCCAAATCATGCGGTTTTCTGACATACACGTTCTCTTTCAAATACCCCCAGAGAAAGAAATTCAAGGGAGTCAAGTCTGGGCTTCTTGGTGGCCAATCAACATTTCCACGACATCCGATGGTGCAAAATAGGGAAACAATGAAATCGGTGAAGTATGTAGGCTACACATGCTATAAAATTTTGTTCATCCCATTGTCACAACCTGGGATGATGGGAACAGTGTACGCTTTATTCAAGATGGCGCGCCTCCTCATTTTACATTGATTTCACGAGAATGTCTTGGCAATGCTTTTCCAGTCCCCGCCTTCAATTGTGTTTGAATCTACTCTTAAGCCTTAGAATTGAAGAGATCCCTGCAAAAACAAGATACCTCCACTTTTACAAAGATGTGGAAAACTACAAGGAATATTATAAACAATTCAAATTTTAACTGAGCTTCTTTCTATTTTCAGCGTATGGTCTAGGTACCTAAGAATTTCATTTTATCACTCAATCATTCATTATAATCAGAAATTTGAGGGCGGTAAAATATAAACTAATAATGGAGCTACTCCCGTTTTACAATAGAATTGGATATAATTAGCCACGGTCTGTACTGAACACTAAAGTACTGTATCAGTATCATAAACTACAACACAAGACATAGCATATACACACACACGCACGCACGCGCACACACACACACACACACACACACACAGTGAACCATAAGTAATGCCATTAATTTCAGGGGTTATTCCTTAGGCCTAAGATATTTCTAACAAAAAATTTCAATATAGGCCTAAGTTTGCTCGTTTTTAATTCCTTTCAGATATAAAAATTGTTTTATTTATGAAACATTACATATCGTGTTTGATTGATTGAAAGAATTTTGTCCTATAAATACGCAGAAATCCCGTGTGGTGGCCGGGATTGAAGAATAGTCCCACTCTAGCCCATACATGTCGTAGAAGGCGACTAAAATGGGTACCCAGTGCCTGGGGGTATAGCCGGGTCACCCTGTCCCAGGAGTTATAAATATGGGATTTGGTCCTCCAGGTTGGGGTGGGCGTGGGGCTGACAACCCCACCCCGTCAAAACTTAAATGTTATGAAACCTCAACGAATGGAAGCCGGACGGATTAGGCTAATTATAGACGACCCTGCAAGGATAAATTCTTACGCCATTCTGGACATGGGACATTCTGTCGCTATACAGACCTCAGCACTAAGATCAAATTATATAAAACATTAATAAGACCAGCCTTGCTTTATTGATTTGAAACCAGGACAGTTGGGAGTGCCGACAATTGTAGGTTGAGTATATTTTAGAGAAAGGTTCTGAGGACGATATGCGGACTAGTAAATATGAGGGCAGTTGGAGGAAAAAGTATAACCATGAATTATATCAACATTTTAAAGAACCAGATATTTGCAGACAAATTAAAGCTAGGAGAGTCAGGTGGCTGGGCCATATTTGTAGGAAGGATGAAAATGATCCTTGCAAGAAACTGACTCTCACTATACCTTTTGGCACCAGAAAAGTAGGGAGACCTCAGCTAAGATGGCTGGATGAAGTGGAGGATGATTTAATAGCAGCAGGTGTTAGAGGGTGGAAAACAAAGATGTTAGACCGAAGAACATGGAGAAGCATCGTTGGGGCGGTCAAGGTTGGAACCCGGCTGTAGAACCAGAGAAAAAGAAGAATAAATATGCAGAAATTTCATCCGAAGAAATGCAACATCGTAAAATTGTTTTGCAGAACGAAAACTTTACACTTGTTCGGTTCAAATTTATGCACATTTAAAGGACAAAATAAAATTCTTTCAATAATCTATTATCGTAATACATTGCTCTCTTAAAATGAATGAGCCTATTGGGAATTAAAAACATGACTTTCCCAAAGTAAGCTATGATTTGTTTAATATAAAACAAAAACAAGCAAAAACGAGGAAAATTGTATTAAACATTTTTGTTTGAAATATCTCAAAGAATAACCTCCTGAAATTAATAATACTACTTACGGTTGATTTTGTATATAGCTCCAGGACTAACGAAACGATTGGGAGCTCAGCTCCAATTCCTCTGTAACTTATTGCCAACTGCTCGGGATCACACCGTTCTTGCACTAAAAGGTCGGGCAAATTTTTTAACGTATGAAACAATCAAAACAATAATTTCACCAAAAAGTGGAGGGAAACTGTAAATTCGTCCGATGGAAATAATTACCTATAATCTGACATGTAGACTCGTCCGCATTCCTACTAAATATCGGTATCATGGGAATGTAAACTCGTTCGCATACCTACTTAATGTCAGTATCACGGAAATGTAAACTCTTCCGAATGCTAAAGAGAAAATTTTCCTTCTCATTTTATCCAGGCTTAGGACTGGCAGGTGGCATGGTTAAAAATGTTTCTCATGAAAAGAAGTACTTTTAATAAAATCTACCATGTACAAATTCCCTGCTTTATAATTTTCTAGGGGTTTGCATATACGCAGTTGTTTATTCCTGGTAGCTCGTTTAATTATTCTCTGTGTATTTATACTTTGTAGCTTGATGTACGTTTCTGTCTGAGATTCTTTTAAAACGTTGATAAAATCGTAAATGTTTGGATGAGCAGTATTAAAATTTTCGTTTAAATTTGCACGAAAAGATTCACATACGTTAGCTATGTGGCACGTGCTATTGGAGTTAGCCCTTATGTAAGGAGGGAACATAGCATCTTCTGATACGTAATTATCAACCAAATATAACATTTTAATAGCCGTTCATCTTCTGGTCGTATTGATGACAACTCAATCCCAAAATCTTTGCCCACATCCTCGGATTTCAAGTAGACAAGGCCAAAGCAATATCTTAACTATTTTCCTATATATCAGTCTTATTATGGTATTCCACAGCTAATCGAAGATGTTGAATATTTTGCCACCAGGCTTGTGAAATGTGAAATCGACAACCTATGAGTTCGGTATGTGGCCATACGAACTTAATTGCAGAGTGTATTGCTATTTCAAAATCTGCTACAATAGTCTTTGGAGAGAATTTCAATCCTAGTTTATCACACTCAAGTTGAACGATCTGAAAAGTCTCTTTGTAAACAGTAGTAGTCTTATCAGGTAAGATACAAAACACGAGAGGTACATAGTGTCCATTGAAATGTGAATGAATTGTAAACAATTGGGTAAAAAACTTGGTACAGTATTTAAATGTATGTATTGTATGTATTTATTTACACTGCAAGTGGGCAAGCACCCGGTGGCAGTGGTATACACAATATAAGCAATAAATGTTCCATCTACAAGCACTGTTTCTGATTGACATAAATACTCGTTCTGAAAACCAATTCACACGTACTCGTACTTAGATGTTAGAAAATTAAATAAGTATTCAACACTATAACATCTATAGGCGATTGGAACACGTGAATGATGCACATCTACATCACATGAGAAATCTAGAAGAGGAGAAGAAAACATCTCTCACGCGCCTGAAGATTGCTCCAAACAGCGTCACTCCTTAAACTAAAGAAAAACATCTCAGAGAAGTTCTCAGAAAACAATTATTCCAGTCATGGTGTCAGCTCCCACATAAAGGCAAAGGTGTTTGTACATTTGAAGAATGCCCCAAAGCCAACTCCTGGATCTCCTCTAAAAAGTGTCTTTCGTCCTCGGAATACATCAATGCCATCAAGATGTCTTGCAACGTCACCGCAGTGGGATCTGTCCCTGGCAAAACCTTCAGTACTACCCGTTGTCGCCATCCCGGCTGCAGCGAGACTGAAACACTTGGCCACGTACTGGGGTTCTGTAAGAAGGGAGAGATACTGCGTAACAACAGACACCATCGTGCCCGTACAGCAATTGCCAACCTCCTATGGGACAGAGGATGGGAAGTAGATGAGGAAATTCATTGTGTGTCTGAAGATGATTCTCATAGAAGAGTTATATAATTGCCATCAATAGAAGAACCCAGAAAGCGATGGTCTTAGATTTGCTTTGAGCGAGACACGAATCAAGCACTGCAGATAAATGATGACAAGCGAGCTAAATATTATGTACCTTGTCTTACATACCTCAGAAAAAATATGGCATTTCGCTTTACAACTGGGATGTTACAGGTTTACTATTTGGAGCGAGGGGTTGTTTACCAAAATTTACCTGTAATATCCTTAAATCCTTTAAAATTCCCTTTTATGAGGTTCAGAAGATTGTAATGGAAATTCTGAAGGCCTCTCTTCAAATTCTACACTATCATCTATACGTTAACACGTAAATTTTCGTTTTAATGTACAAATCGAATCATTATTTTACTCGTTTCATTTCCCTTTATCTTTTATGTTTGTTTAATTCCGGATCCCAGTGGTCAACCTCACTTGAGGATGGATGATTTGAAATATATCTTAGTAGTTCATTTTCATCTAAATGACTGTAATTTCTGAAATGGCTCCTATGTTGCCAATGTTAATAAATAAACGCTTGGCGGACGATTTTACATGTTACCAATGTAAAGAAATAAACGCCAGACGGTCATGTTCGATTATAATATCACACCTTCCAAATGCGATGTGTTTGTCAGTTTCGGACGAATTTACATTTTCCCAAAATGGAGCCACCTCCTTTTTGCAGGTAGCCCTTCAATTTGTTTTCGTTTTCATAAAAGTATTTGCGTTTTCTGTTCGAGACCTTGTCGGGGACTTGACGTCATGATGGTCCTTCGTCAAGAAACTCCCACTGGAAATATCATCTGATGGATAAAGAGAGTGAAAGAAAAGTGGGGCAAGGTTACAGCGCCGATAGCGGTATAAAGAATCCTTGGTAGGTATATGATAAAGCCAGAATCCGTGAAGTATTAACAAGGAGGAACGGATTAAAACTGTACGCTTAGAATGTGTTAGGACGCCTTCGTTTTGAAGTTTTATTTCATTCTTGTATACCAGTTCTTAGAGCATATTTTGTTTTTTTATGCTTGCTGGAGCAGTTTCTTGTTTCACCTACCGGATTCATTGACGTCATGGAATGATTAAGATAATGATACGGAAAATTACAACGAAAGTTTTACGCATAACTAGAAGCCGGTTTATCTGGCTGATCAGCGACGCACATTTATAACATTCTGAATTGATTAATGATAGACTAACGACTGGTGTGTCGAAAATCATTGTCAGAGGAATTCCAATTTAAGTTTGTGGTGGAAATATTTTGAGAGGAAGATTTGCAATATTCTGTTTCTGCCGCTATTACATTACTCGTTTTGTAAAGATTACATTAAAATTAAATTTATCCGTGACTAATATCTAAACTACTCTTTATTTCACAGTCCTTAGCAACCTAAACAAGATTTTGTTCGTATCAGTGAATTAAAAGCTTTTAAATCACTCTCGCCATCACAATCAACACATTAGCAACAATAAAATCCATACATTCATTCATTTAAAAAACTTCTTCACAAACAACACATTACAAAGGAAAAGTGTACAATTTAAAATTAAATTTAGATACCAGTGATGAAATTTAGATGAAAGTAAAGTTAAAATAATGTATAGTACAGGAGAGTAAACAGATTTTATGCGCTCGTGAAAATTGTCACCCGAGGCGAAGCTAAACTTTCCACTCGTGAATAAAATCTAATTTTATTCTCTTATACCATAAACTAGCAATTTTAAAATGCTTTGAAAATACACTAAACTCAAAAGTTATAAATTGGTTGTAAGCGGATGTCTAACAATATTAATAATTTATTTCACTCAAGAATATCTACACTGAAATGATATTTGGAAATTTAAAAATATTGGATCTGCAGTCTTCATTTTTTTTCACACATACTGTATATTTTTGCATATAAATAGTATATACACAAATTTTCAGATCAATTAGTAAAAATTTTGTATATTAGCATAATAATGGATTCACGGGCCATCAGCAGAGTTAAGGTTGTGGAATACTCTAAGCTTTCGGCTAATGACTCTGTAGCCATCGTCCGATGTCGGAATTTCGTCTCATCTCTCTCTCTCTCTCTCTCTATATATATATATATATATATATATATATATATATATATATAATTGTTTCGGTCAGATTATGCGGAATTGGCTAACGGTGGGACCAATCCGCGGCCGGGAATTCAGTGTGTTCATAAGCTTTGCCCCTACCGGAGAAAGTCTGAAGTCATACGTTTTGTATATTGTTTAAGTGTTTAATGAAATATTAATTGTAATTATTTTGTAATCTCCTGATATAAAAGTAACTTTTTCAAACTGAAATTTTATTATTATGTTCAACATACTATCGTTAATATTAATTGGCATGGGAATTTTAAATGTTCTTATTAGAAGTCATACATTTTATATATTGTTTAAGTGTTTAATTAAATATTAATTGTAATTATTTTATAATCTCCTGATATAAAAATAGCTTTTCGAACAGAAATTTTATTATTATGTTCAGCATACTATCGTTAATATTAATTGGCATGGACATTTTAAGTGTTTTTATCAATTGGTTTTGTTTAAAATATTTATATTACCGTAGCTTAAATATCGAAAGAAATTGACAAGACTGTACACATTATAATTTTTTAAAATTCTTTTGAAATCTTACTGAGATATCCGTGCGAACTTTCACACATAGATTGAGGGAGGTTTGGGAAAATTTTCATTCAGGTAGCTCAAAATTTGTGGAAGGAGATAGATTTTGAATATGGGTAAAAATTAAAAAACTAAAAACCGAGAAAAATTAAGTTAAGTAACAGAAAGTGTATGGAATTCAAAGAGCGGGCACCTTTGAAAATGGCTGGCAAAAAAAGTCTTCTCAGGGGCGCAAGTTTCTGAAATTTTGCGAGGAGCTCCTATAAGCATCGAAATATTTTCTAAGAGTAAAAACAAAAAAACTTACAGTATGTTTGTTGTGAAAAAATAAGAAAAATGTCATTTTTTCACTTCAGTGTACCCTTAAAATATGTTGACAACAAGGTGTAACGTTTCCAATACATTGTAGAACACGTGGCCGCGAGAAAACCAATAGATTGGGATAAACTGACATCCGTCGATAGTGGACTTCACACAAAATAAGACAGTTTTTTAAATTTGTTATTTAAAGATGGAATTGGTGCTAACGAGATGGTATTTTGCGAGTTGAGGCTGAAGATTCGCCGTATATTACCTGATATTCGCCTTACGGTCGGGGAAAACCTCGGTAAAAACCAAATCAAGCGGGAATCGAACCCACGCTCGTGCGCAGTTCCGGATCAGCAGGCGAACGAAGAGTTATTTTGGTATTTACTTATTCTGAAAGCAAATTATATAAAAGGTCCGTTGAAAACTTCTCTAGACATTGTAAAACCTCTATCTACATACGATCTATAGGGGTTCGGTGTTCAGAAAATAACATTGGGTATATAGGAGTCTTTTTAACGGACGTACTTACAAATGGCTTTTAGAGAACCCGGAGGTCCATTGCCGCCCTCATATAAGCCCGCCATTGGTCCCTATCCTGAGCAAGATTAATCTATCCCTACCATCATATATCATCGCCCTCAAATCCATTGTAATATTATCCTCCCATCTACGTCTCGGTCTCCCAAAAGATCTTTTTCCCTCTGACCTCCCAACTAACACTCCATATGCATTTTTGGATTCGCTCATACGTGCTACATGCCCTGCTCATCTCAAACGTCTGGATTTAATGTTCCTAATTATGTCAGATGAAGAATACAATGCGTGCAGTTCTGCATTGTATAGGCTAAGTTTCTTCATTCTCCTATAACATCATCCCTCTTAGTCCCAAATATTTTCATAAGTACCGTATTCTCATACACCCTTAGCCTCTATTTCTTTCTCAACGTGAGAGTCCAAGTTTCACAGTCATACAGAACAACCGGTAATACAACTGTTCTAACTTTCAGTTTTTTTGAGACGAAAGCTTTTCAACCGAATAATAACAGGCATTTTCCTGCATATTCTGCGTTTAATTTCTTCCCGAGTTTCATTTATATTTGTTATTGTTGCTCCAAGATATTTGAATTTTTCCACTTTTTCAAACGATAACATTCCAATTTTTATGTTTCCATTTTGTACTATGTTCTGGTCACGAGACATAATTACATACCGGTACCTTTTTTATTGGACATCCACCCTTATTGTAATGTAACTAAAGTCGCGACGCTGTTATTCCCGGCGTGACTCCTCCTCTTTGCTTTCGTCTTAGGAAGTGAAGGCTCTATAAAGTCTATGTAGGTAGTATAGTTCGCCATTTTTGTTCTTTCGTTGCCGAGCTACCATACGAGAAATCTATTTGCCACATCGTTAAACATTTATCATGTCGTAGCTCCTAAGATAATAAATCAAACGCACTGTAATTGAGCAAATAATTGAGCGGCAAATAACGTCTTCGTGTGCTTCTCCGAACGCCAAAGAAAGAGCCGAAATGGCGGGCGATTATATTAGGTATTTATCGAGCCTTAAAAAATGAATAACGTCTTCATAAGCGAATCACAAGACGCACACATTTAAATGTAGCCGACCTGCAACGCGATTGGCTGCGGAAATTAGAGCGACGGGACTATAAAGTCAGTTATTTACGTATTTTCTAACGTGTATAAAATGGTAAATCTAAGTACTGTAACTAAGCATTGCTTCAAAAATATTTTATATTGCTTATAAATAGACATAATATTAATTTGTATTATTTCCAGTGACCGAATAAATGAAATAGAAATACTTCTGTTACATCCTACACAAATCCACCAAGAGCTACATCTACGCACATACAAATTCAGGTTTGTGTAAGCCCGTTTACCTTGAAAAGCGTGTAAGCTAGTGTAATTGATTCCAGACGACAAATAACATCTTCCATATACTCCTGAGTCACATCTATCGGCCTCCGGCTTCTTCTGTCTGCCTCGCTGCCTGAATAACGAAAACTTCTGTTTATACACATTATTTGATAGTCAAACTTTCAATGTCACAAGTTCTGAGCTTCGGTATACGTTTTTGATACTTCCCTTGTCACCGGAGATATTGTTTAAAATGTGAACCTCCATAACATAAATCTGTTTTGCGTTCTGCAGCTGCCTGTATAAACTAAAACGTCTGATTATACACGTCATTTGATAGTCAAACTTTCAATGTGTCAAGTTTCGGTAAACATTTTTCGTATTTCTCTTACTACCAGGGACATTATTGTAAAATGGCAGGTCCAGAAAATATATCTGTTTGCGTTCTATGGCTTGCAAAAACAAATTCAGTAGCAATGGTTGTTTCGTAGACATTTTATAATTTACCATATAACATAATTTGATTGGAAGTGCTACCACCATTGATCTGCTATCTCTTTTGGCCTTTTAGGTTACCAGACTTGACACCATATGACTTCTCTCTTTGAGGTATTGAAGGGCGTAGTTTATATGTCACTTCTACCTCAAGACCTTGAAGAAGTAAGGCATCGGGTCATTGCTCTGATTGCATCCATAATCATATTATGTCAAAGAGAGTGCGGCAAGTGTTTTTCGAGTAACAAGAGATTCTGACATTGAGTGTCTATAACATGCCAATACAATTTTTGAGACATTATTAAATTTTATGCTCCAAGATTTTGTATTATTAGTACTTAATAGTAAATCAATGCGAAATTGTTACTATAATTTTGAAACACGTGTATTTTTAACTGTAGACTTGGTTTCACTTACTAGTAGGAATAAATTTTTAGTCGGTTATTTAATGACGCTGTATTAACTGCTAGGCTATCTAGCGATGATGGAGTTTGTGATAGCGAGAAATTTGGCGAGATGAGTCCGAGGTTCGCCATCGGATTGGCTGTTATTCGTCTTGTTAGGGAAAACCTGTGACAGTCCACACCTATGGAGTAACAGTCAGCGCGTCTGGCTGTGAAACCAGGTGGCCCGGGTTTGAATCCCGGTCGGGGCAAGTTACCTGGTTGAGGTTTTTTCCGGGGTTTTCCCTCAACTCAATACGAACAAATGCTGGGTAACTTTCGGTGCTGGACCCCGGACTCATTTCACCGGCATTATCTCCTTCATATCATTCAGACGCTAAATAACCTAGATGTTGATAAAGCGTAGTAAAATAACCCAATAAAAAATAAAAAACCTGTGACAACCCCAATCAGACTAAATAGGAATCGATTACAATCTCTAATGCAGCCTCAGATCGGAAGGCAAATGCGCTACCACCTGACCGACCCCGGTGGCGTCAGGATGTCTTAATTCACGAAACAGTAATCGGAAAATCCTCACGAGCTACATCAAATTCCTCTTCACTCACAAAAGACTCCTATTTGGTGTGCAGTATTGAGAAAGAAAATAACGGGACCAATTTTTTAGGCTACCGTCATATCACTCGTAAGCGCTGATATCATTCAGCAGTTTGTAGTTTTTATCCATTGGGACGAACCGATTGTTGGTTGCAAAAAAGGTGCAATGTGTCACAAGTCCAATGAAACAATGATAATGTTTCGCGAATTCTTCGAAGGTCGCGTAATGTCAAAAAATCTATGGCCACCAAGCTCACCAGACTTAACTCTGTCAAATTTCTTCCTCTGGTAATAACTAAAGGAGAAAGTGTATGCCAATAATACCTGCACAGAAAGAGAATCTAAGAACAAGCAGAAACCAAAGTAAGCAAGACATCGGCGACAGTGTGCTCACGAAAGTATCCCTGATTATTTGTGGGATGATTTATGCTTCCATACATACTGTATAGTCCTATCTTAGGTCGTCTGATGCTACCCTACATAATTACTTTGTTTGATTCTACATTCAGTACATTTCTGAACAATTGTTTTCTGAATGAAAACTTGTAAAATCTAAACAAAAATCGTGACTAGCAGACGAAAATTTACGAGCTGTATTAAGAGTGGCAAATTGTGACGTATTTTCCTAGGTTGTTATGACACAGTAAAAATTAAGGTGAAATCAAATATAATCTGTTCATCTCTAAATAATTATTGTGTAGTCTACGTCAGATGCTCGTGTTGAGAGTCAGCCACTGGGATCCGAACGGTGTGCTCAATACACCTCGATTGATATTACCTCATATTATGTATTATGGCTTGCGTCCAGTGATGTCATCGTGAGTACATATTTGCCGATGGCTAATTTAAAACATACGCGATTGTCTACTCTACAAGTGACACGTATAATACATGATAAAGTGATCCTTTGCAAAAACATTAACATCTCGAATTTCGATGTCCATATTACAATACTAATGGTATAGGTATCCTTGAAGAATTAATGAGTGAACACTTCTTTTGTGTTATAGGAAATAGCTACTCGCTGAAACAGAGATTTAGTAAGTTCAAATCAATGGTGATGAATTTTAAAGAGTAGACTAATGATTAATAAAATACTTAGAATGTCTTCTTCCAGGAAGGTTAAGTTGGGAAGCCCGTATAGTAGAAAAAACCTGTTCCTAATAAAGCGCTCCAGGTAAAGTTTGTAGGAAATGTCTCGCCTAAGTTGAATTTCTACACTGGATAACCTCTACAGTTGAAAAGCGCCTTTAAATGAAATACTACTAATCCTAGTAAGAAGTGCAGACCAGTAAAATGATTTAAAAGCTATATTGGAAATACGATAGGATGCTTTATTAAGTTCAACACAAGGTCCGTCTATGCTTATATGTTTGGAACAATTAACTAGAAGTTATTTGTTATACTATTTAAACAAAATGTGTACAAAAAACTTCGAGTTAATTGTTCCGAACAGGTAAGAATAGACGGACCTTGTGTTTAACTTAACCTAGTAAATGATGTTTATTTGCTTACGCTTTACTATGCATAAGCTATACAATTACAGTCTTACTAATAAACAGTGTATAGTTTTTATACGAGACTTATGCAGAGTTGAGACAGAAAACGTTACTAATAAACCGTGAATAAGCTATGGACGTATAAACAGGCTGTAACTATACAATGGGAATTGTTTTGCAGTAGTTATATACATGAAACCCCTTGTTTAAGCGTTGTATATAGCGAAAAAATGGCCGCCCCTCTAACAGCTGTTCGTATCGACTGTCATTTAATGATGATGGTTACCTTGTAACCACAGAAGAACAAACCAAAGATCATAGAATTATTAGAATAATATTGCTGTAGCTTGTACTCTTTGACCAAAATGTAGTGTGGTAATCGATTAGAGCCAGTTGTACTATCGATATTTAACATGCCACACTAGAGCGCTCTACCGGATGAAATAGAGAACCTTAGATATTCTATTACCTTTCGTAACGAAGTAATGACGAAACTATGACGTAGCTGTGTAACAGTTATACTGTTATACACGACGTATGTAGTGATTATTAGTAAGGAATTTACACACGACTTATAAACGAGCTACTCATTGTATAAGTATAACACAGTTAAACGTCTGTATATAGGGTTTTTATTAGTAAGACCGTTAATTTCTAAAGTATGATATACCCAGTGGATTGTCCGAGAATTCCCGAATCCCTTTGTTATAGTTCGGATCAGCTTACTTCATACCCTGTGGGTGAAACCTAACCATTTTTCCCCCATTACTACATATGCTAATGAATTATGATGATTTTCTAGTTTGAAGGTTGAATTTTCTTTTGCCAACATCATTTCGGACTTCGGTACTGAGAAATACTACAAGTGGTAGTGATTTTCTAACTGTTATGTTGGCAGCAGTAACAGCCGTTGACAGTAGTGAAATTTTATAAAATTAAAATTGTTCTAAATTTCTGAGCCGATTAATAGAAGCTAGTGAAATTTGAACATACTAATAATTAATTAATATCAGTATTAATATTAATACATTACTGTTATTTTATGTGTTGCATTGTGGTTAAAATTCAAGATTATAGTCGAATAAGTGTAAATAAATACTCGTATAACATACGGTGTGATACATGCACTTGGGTGATTAATAGAAATGCTATTTCACATTTTAATTAAATTCCTTTCGTGTTTAGATTTTTATTACAATAATGCCAAAGAGATGAAATAGCATGGCAGTGACTCCTCTAATAAAGAAAGCGTGTGGCATTCAGAGTAGGCCTATCTTTCAGGAATCTATAGTTCATATTATGATGAACTGAAGAAAGACGATAATGAAGAAGGAATTATACGCATATATACAGCAATTATAACTAAGTAACAAAATTATTAGGAATAAGTATTCTTAAGCACCTACATTTCAAAGTGGCATTCGGTTTTCGGAGTTAGTACTAACCATTTCACCGGATCAAACAAAATACATTTTTAGGTTAGGTCTAGTGAATCGTAAATGATTTAGTCAAAGCAATGAATTTAATGTTGTTAGACAAAATATATTTTAATATTAGATCATATTAATCTACAAGTTATCAACATAATGTGCGAGAGGTTTAGGAGGAAAATATAGGCCTACTCTTTCACAAATTATTGAACCATTTTTAGAAAACACCTACCAATATAAAGGCGATATGTGGTAAATAAGTAAATAAGTAAGACATATTTATTGTTATGACGAAGTTCAATGTCTTTCTACGAAAGGATTTACACGGCGTGCTGACATCATAATAATTGACCGAAATAAAAAAAAAACTGGTGTCATTCTGACCCAACAGTAAGGTTCGAAATTAATGAAGATCAACCAAAGCAGATACATGAAGAGAAGCGCGCTATTTACCTTCCATGCTGTGATGATCTCACTCAAAAATATGATATTCAAGATTGGAATGTCATTGGACTTATGTTTGGTGCGCGAGGAGCAATTCCCAAATTTACATTGGAGATCCTCAGAAAATTAAATGTTTCTGAAAAGACTCTTCAGACAATTGCATCAACCATTTTAAAATCTTCATTGAACATCATCAATCACCATCCCTATTCATCTGTACTCGTATAAATCTGTACTCGTATAATATTCAGTGTATAGCTATTATTTATTTTAAATAAATTTTTATCGTTCTGATAGCTATCACATCTTGTCGCAGAATATTACTTTTTTTAAATTTCATTATGTATTTTTCTAACATTAATTTACATTTTCTTTTTTGTTCATTTGAATTGATTAGGATGCCGATATTTTAAATCCAAGATTTGGACGGCTATCATTTCGATATATTACTTATTATTATTATTATTATTATTATTATTATTATTATTATTATTATTATTGTTATTATTATTGTATTGGCCCCAGGCTGTTGTACAGCACAATAAATATTAGTAAATGAAATTATTATTATTATTGTTATTATTATTATTATTATTATTATTATTATTATTATTATTATTATTATTACTGTGCTGAACTGTAATTGGCCACTGGCTGTTGTACAGCACATTAAATAAATATAAATAAATAAATAAAAATAAATAAATTATTGTTATTATTATTATTATTATTATAATTATAATTATTATTATTATTATTATTATTATTATTATTATTATTATTATTATTATTGCATTGCGATTTTACCCTCTTTGGTGGTATCTGGTTTTAGTTGGCAACACTGAAGAGACGACCAAATTAGCCTTTTAGGAACAGCTCTTACGCGATCCTCACCATATATATTTGGTTCTTGTGTCGTTTCAGTTGTGTTATTGGTACGGGGATTTCTCGGAGAGTCTGTACAATTAACTGTGACTTAACGTGGGTTATGTAAACAAAAACAAATTATTATTACGGTATTATTAATATCCTGGTACAATTACTACTTCTGACATCGTTCTCAAGGTAATCGGCATCCTGTAATTCATGACAGAAATAAAATGAGTGCATCATGCAGAGATCTGTAGTATTTAAGTGTAGTTTAATATGCGTATATCAAGTATAATTTTCAGATGATGATAATTTCTATATAACTATTATTTAAGAGAACACTTTAAAATCACCTTGCTTTCAACAGGTGTTGTTAGTTTTTTAAAATAAATTTGTATTAGCTCGACTATTACAGTAATAATTTTTAAAAGAAGAAAGCCACTTGGCGTCGGTGTGAGGTAAAATCTTTTTCTTTTTTGTTAAACGCGAGAAGTCACCTGAGGATGAGGGAAGACTATATAGTGTGTTAACTAATATGTAGGAAAATTTTGAGAAATTAATAGTGGAGCTAAAAAAGAAGGAAAAAGTTAATGTAAATACAAGGTGCTATCAATATATATCTGAACTGCTCTTGTATTTACTGTACCGTTAAACATACATAGATCATTGCTGCCTTGCCTGTTGAGTCAGTGTATCAAACAGTGTTTTGTAATATACAGTAGTATGCAATTTTGTGTATAGGCCCTATTAATAGGGTAATAAAATTCTTCAAACTATAACTTTATGTACAGGGACATCATTTTATTTTTACTAACATTTTTAATATTAACCTGTCTATACCTTTAGAGAACCGGAAACACTGCTTGCTCCCCCCTCCAAGACTGGAGTTCGATGATACTGGTGTAAAACACAAATCACTCTACTAGGTATAGGAAGGAAGAAAAGTAGTTCATCCATTTACGTAAACTAGGAAATATCGCGGTTTTGAGTTTGATAATTTTCATTAGGTTTTTCTTTAATCAAAGTACAGTACTGTATTAAGAATAAGTGTTTTTACTCACGAAGTGAGTTATCCATGCGAACGTATTCATTATGCAGTGTATACTGTCTACAGCACATTAGCGTACAATATAGAGAAAGAAGTTAAATTGAAAAATAATCATAATATGAATATTTAAACACAATTTTGAAAATGGTGGCCGTTCATTTCGATACAGGCTTCAGTTCTTTTGTGCATATTATCGCACTATAGATTATTGCATCTAATTCCAATTGCCAGTTTCGTCCTTCATACTAGTAACTCATGTTGAAATAATTCTGTACCTACTCTACGTACTGTAAATTCAATCTTCACTTCTACCCGACCCGAAAATATAAAATTACTCAGACATGCTATCTACTGTCCGTCCAAGTGGTTATGCCGCAGGATTGTAGAAAGGGAGGAAATCACGTGACAGTTAATTACTTAACGAGGCCCTTTTATTTAAGTTAAATTAAACAGCTGTATAATATTACGTAAACTTCCAATTCCTAAGAGAAATTAATGTTTTCAGAAAAGAGCTAAGACAGCCCAGCTATTACAGAGGGGCGAGCAGAAGCAGGTGGGGGAAATCGGGATGCGACGTAGGCAAACGGACAGTACCTGTGCGAAAATATGATTCAATATTGAAAGCTGTTTCGTCACTGGAAAACGCGAACATATTTCTGGAACGTACTATACTCAGTAACTCAGTACTGCTTACTATCTGCGGTCTTGGTTCTGTGTGGAGTTGGAACTTCCTTAGTAGAAGGGGTGGGAATGAAGTACATTCAAAAACTCAGGTACAATAAAAATTGAAGTAAAAATAAAATGATGTCCCTGTATAATTCATTAGCGTAATCTAAGATATATATATATATATATATATATATATATATATATATATATATATATATATATATATATTTCAACTGGTAATGGAAATTAGGGGAAAACGGCTGAAAGGATTTTTGAAGCTTGGCATCTAATGATTTTCAGAAAAATAATAACTTTCAGTGAAGGGTTAGTTTCCCTGCATAATTTTCCTATTTTCCAAAATCCATCTTTCGTCAGTTTCGAAAACGAATTGCATTTTAGAATAAAACAAAACACACACTACAATAAAGAATAGGCCATACCTGCGCAAACAGCGCTCAACGAGCGCGCGCGCTCCTTGGGAGCGGGAGAGTCGTGTTTCCCGCTCGCCGAAACAGAGAGTAAGATACGTCAGAATGACAGATTTGCTATAGGTAGAGGAGAGGGAAACGACCATTCAGTTATCTAGTGGAATGCAGTGTGTAGGTCTATTCTCAGTAATTGTTTCACGTTGCTTACCTACTGCTACAGTACAGTATGGAGGAATCTGAAAGACAGAACATAACATTTAACGATTTACAACTCGAACTTATTGATCTTCAATGTGGCCTAAGGGCTAAAGATCGTTTGAATAATACTACTACTCTGGTTGAGTTTTACAAGACTAAATATTAGCAATAATATCCACGACTACACAGGCTGGCTGTGAAAATGATTGCTATGTTTGGCTCAACATCTATATTTGTGAGCAACTGTTTTCTATAATCAACTTTAATAAAGGCAGACATCGAACATCTGTAACTGATGTTTCATTACGATCAGTAGGCTACTGTTCCTTTCAGCTGCCAACAGCATAAAACCTCGTTTTGATGTACTGATAAATAAAAATATACAATAAAATGATATTGTACATTTAAGTAGCTATAGAATTTCTATTATTTCTTAAAATAAATATTTCTTTATTAATAAATAATAGTTTAAGATAGTTTTGCAAACACTGAAGGGGAATTCATTTCATAAACACTCGTACTAGTCTTTCCTTTCGTGTATATTTTGTACCAGATCACCTCTTCTTCCAGTCCATCCTGTTACAGAGCGCAGCTGATATCTGCATTCCGCTCATGAGCTGTGAACCGGCTCGGAGAGCGCAAACCTTGTGCAGGCCTGCAATAGGCTATTACACGAAGGCCATGATTTGCAAGATTGCTGGCATATTTAGAGCTCAAGTTCAATTGGTTATTAAAAACTTCAAGACTTACTAAAAATAATTTACAGGTCTGATTCTGCGGTGTTTAGGCCTAATTTTCTGAGTACAGCTGTGTATTGGATATTAAAATCTACAAAACTTGAGATGGTTTGTTGACATTATTACCATTAGAAGTGAAATATTATTATAGTTAATGCCATGATGTTACTATTTTTAATTAATTATAATGCTATATTGATGATATGAAAGTGAAACATTTTTGGATTATATATAAGTAGATGTAGAGAAAATCTTAAATTAGATCTTCATTTCTATAATTTACCGAGTGGCGGCTATATTATAGTATAACTACAAAATTTACGTAAGATAACATTGTTATTAAAATCAAATATTTTTGTAGTTATTAATGAAGTGGGGTTGGATCTTTTTCATATAATACTTAATGGTGGTGTGGTGTAGATATTATATGCACCATTCTCTTCAGTATTGGCTCGAGAGAGCGCAAAAATTACATTTCCTAAGGAAAAATCAAAAGGTATTACTTACTGACAAAATAAGAATCCTACAAAATTTTGTAGTCTTCCGATCATTTCAGCAAGATTTCTTAGCAGGATAAAATGATTTTACACTCCACATTTCAAGCTCTACATCCAGCAGCTATACCAAGATGCTATGTCTATTAATAAGGAAATATAATAAAACTGCAAATAATTTTTGCATATTAGTACTAATGATAAATAGCATAAACAAAATGAGTTCCTACACAGCATCCTTTCGTCTCTAATCCGCTATTTTCGCAGTTGACGTGCGTATTTTTCATAGAACAACCAACAATTACAATTATTCATAGATAGAACTTGATTGTGGCTGACAGCATAGCTCTATACCAGTGATGTCAACGAGAGCGCAAACGTTGAAACAATGTTCGAAAGCATAGCAAACCTGACTTTTTTTAACTTTCACTTACAATCCACAATGACCTGAAATAGCTATTGCTTTACTCCCACATGAAAAACCTGACTTGATCGTCTTGACATTGTTACTTGCGTTTTCGCGTTGAAACTCAAAAACTGAAGGTGGATAGATAGGTTCAAGAAAAAGTATTTGACATAAAAACCATTCAGAGGGAGCATGTTTTATTATTATGGAAGCAAATAAATTTCAAAATGTCTGGTATTCTTCACTGAAAATAAATCTGAAAAAAATTTATTTGAACGTCTAATGAACTTAGTTCGCAGCATTTGCTGCACAAGCCACTAATTTAAGTAGAATTGCAACTTACAGAAATAAAAATTGCGGACACTTCCAAAATCAACTAAATCCTTTGTCCAGCCGCAAAACCAGTCAAGAGTATTTTATTTTAATAAATATAAATTGTATTTCTAAATCCATATTATACAGGTTTTGTTAACTAAAAAAATATTTTTCTTTTTTTAATCGTTTTGATAGCTTGAATGACAAAAACGATACAAGTTTTTTTCGTTCTAGCCGAAAATATTTCAAGTGGATATAACGACTTTTGCCAGTGGTTTAGTACATTATGCAACGAGCCTATGATGATAGTAATTAAGACGCGAGTATGTTTGTTTATGAAACGAGCGCAAGAGAGTTTCATAATTTTCATACGAGCGTCTTAATTACCATTATAGGCAAGTTTCATACGACTTTTTATGCTCGACCATATTTCTAACTTGAAATTATTCAGAAGTATTCATTTTATTCGTATTTGACTGAAGATCGGAAGTGACCTTGTTCATAGCTCGTAAATTGTGAGATGTGCGCAGACGCGAAAGTATTGATTTTTTTTCCGAGGAACAATAATGTCAATGACCTTGATGTAATGTAGAGAGTAACATGAACTAATTTTGATATAACCTGGAAATTGATTTAGAATTGAAAAACGAGATGACAGATTGAATTTATTTGAATATTATTTACAATTAACGCTAATTATTATAGTAACAGAACATAACCTTCCGCGACAGTATTGGATTTCCAGCCTCCGTGACGTTTCCCTCGTCTTTCGATTGCATATCCGAGAATAATCGAAAACCTGAACTTTAATGAATAGGTGTATTAAAGTACTGCTACCAGGGGCCTGTTTCTCAAAACTTACGGACTAGTAATACTAGTCTGTACAGTAGTAATATTAGTTTATTTTACAAGTCTGTGTTTCTAGAAACTAGAAGGGTAAAGTAGTAGTTACCAGTTCACAGACTAGTAATATTGGTCGATTTCACCAGTTCCTAAGAGATTCTGTTTCTCAAAATGCTAATCTAGTTGATTATACTAGTATTCAACAGGAATATTCCTACAAGACTCTAAAGACTGGTGATTTCTATATTATCAGTTACCAGTGGCAATCTTTCTCAGATAATCAAAACAAAATATTGTAGTTATTTTTTTTTTAATATATGTGGTTTAGTGATTCCGATTGAAGTAGTGAAGAAGTTGTTATGAGAAGAGCTAAAACTATATCGAGAAAGAACAATTATTATTCCTTTACAGGAGCATTGTTTAAATATAATGAACGGTTTAAATAAAGTGCTGAAAAGCTTGGAGAGTTGTTAAATATAGTGGGACCTGCCATGACAAGATAAACAAATAGGTCATGCATTATCAGCAAAGCTTCAAATACAAATTGCTCTGCAAATCGGGATGTTGATTATTTTCCAATGCCATCTGGTTTTTCTGCCCTAGACCAGCAACACATGCAGAATTTTTTTCCTAATAATCTAATACCAATTCATCAACAGCAGTAATTTTTGCTGGCTTTCCTCCTCCACTGCCATTTCTTCTGACATTGTCAACTTTAGCCTACAAATTAAATACAAAACGACACTAATTTATGAATAGCTCAAACGTAAAACTGAAAAAAAAAATAGCGAATTTTTCAAGTCATAAGTGGCATCCATGTCGCCAGTAGACCCACTAGCTACATAATGTGTTCATATTATGATACTGTGAACTTGAATTGGTACTTGTCAAAGTTGCTTTCTTAATGTTGGGCCAGTAAGTGTCCCTAATGTATGCATAATCTTTGTTCTGAAATATCAGTTTCATAGCCTCACATATTACAAATTTTTTTGTCCAGTCGTTTACTTTATCATTTTTATTATTATACTTGAAAACGCACCGAATGATATATCCTTCGAGTCATTAATCATATTGAGTATAGTTAATTTGCTTTCAATTGATGGAATTTCAAGAGAAGAGAGAAGTAAGAACAAAAATACAAACAACTTAGCCTCCTAACATCAAATAATAATACTTACCAATGGGTATAAACAAATGAACTCAATCAGCTGACTAATGAAAGAGATCATGTGACTAGTGAAAAATTGTCACAAGTTCTAGACGGGTGAAATAGTTTGAGAAACAGAATCTACTAGAGCTGGTGAAATATACTCTGGTAACTAGTAACTGGTGAACTACTAAACTAGTATTTTTGAGAAACAGGCCCCAGGTGTATTATTACTACATTACGGCATGGTCGAGCATAAACTCATTTATAACACAAATTTACACTCACTTGTGCTATTACACCTTTTGGAGAAGAATGAACATTTTCTGATTGATAATCTTCTTTCCTAGTGTCACTGTTTTCCAAAGTCTGTCCATTGGCAGTTGTTGCTATCTTTGCAGCTGTAGAGCCATTTATCAGCATAGGAACACCTTCTTCTGGCCTGAAAAGAAAATACAATCTTTCATCCACTGAACTTGCAACACTTAACAAGCTTAATTTAGAAATTACATTCTTTATAAATTCCATTCACTTCACTATAGAATGTTTAATAACTTTTTAAATGTATACTGACATGTTTGAATGTAAGTTGTTAACTACACTTGAAAAACACTTGCGTTTCAAGAAGGTTTAGAGATACCATTATCTTGGATACGAGCTATCCACTTGGGAATTCGTACTTTTATGTTCACCAATAGGATGTCGTCATAAGAACAGTTGCTTGCTTAAAATCGACAAGCTTGTTACGTAATTTATTAAGCCAAGCCACATAACTAACTGCTTTGCTGTTTTCTTTTACTATTGTCATTGACAATAAGCGGAAATGAAAGTGTTTTTGTACTATTTAGAATCTCTGCTGAAGCTATAAACTCACATTATAATGCTTACAGACGACTCTTTCTAGGATATGTTACTTTTAGCAAATGACTTACTCGTTTTGAAACAAGCGAATGAATCAATAATGACAAAAACGTCTGAATGGATTCAGATTCGGAAGACAAAATTAAGAAATCTATACAGGTGCTTTCAATTCAAAACTTCCCAGTCTAAATAACTATTTAAATTGAATTTAGTTTAAGCAAAAAACACGTCAATTTAGATATTAAGGGGGAAGTATGAAACCAAGTTTAATTTCATTTTAGATTTCATCCCCACTCCCCATCTCCAGCCCCACTTTGAAGTTTCAAATGGCACCCCTATATTTTTATACTTAAATATGAAAGAGCATTCAATTATTTATACACCTGATTCATTTGTTTTCGCATCTTTATTTTCTATCGTCGCCTGGCAACCTATATTTTTGTTATTATCAGTTGATTGCAGGATGAAAACACAGCTTATTTTGTGTAATTTCCTAAATTTAATCAATAAGGATGATTTATGTTCTCTCTTGAAGGGTATGCACCATTTTAAAACAATTTAATACACAAACACAACTGTTACACGAAATGCTCAATAAGTTTTTGTAGCTTTATTCTCTTCAGCTCTAATCAACAATAACAACAATCCACGTTCCCAGGCGACGCGACGATAGAAAACAAATGAATGCTCTTTCATATTTAAATATAAAAATTTCAAAGTGGGGGACTGCCGGGTAATATTTTGGCGAATCCTCGGACCTCATCTCATCTCACTACATCTCGCCAAAAAAAAAAAAAAAAAAAAAAAGTAAAAAAATGTAAAAAAAATTGTAGAAAATTACTAAATTGTAAAACTATAAAAATTTGTAAAAATTGTAATTGTAATATTGTAAAATGTTGACATGTTCCACATCTTAAAGCTTCATTGCTCATGTAAGATCTATGGAATAAAATAAATGAATGAATGAATGAATGAATGTCTAAATTGACGTGTTTCCTGTTTAAATTGAATTCAATTTAAATAGTTAGATATTTAGACTGGGAAGTTTTGAAATGAAAGCCCTGTATAAATTACAGCGAATTAAGGATTAAAAATTTCCAGTAACAAAACTAAAACTATGGCCTCAAAGGAAGAGATTCAATCAGAAGAATAATAGTAATAAACAGGGAAAGGATTTATATGTAAATACATATTTACTTATAAAGCTAATATAATTTATATTTTGCATTATCTTTATGTTTCACAATGTGTAGGGTTGAAAAATCCTACTTTTATTTTCCATATTTTTCCATATTTTAGAGTTTAGTACATATTTTCGTTAATTTCCATATATTTTCCATATTTCATATAAAACAGTCCATATTATATTAGGTTTAACAATAAAACAAAACAAAATTCCATTAACTTTTAAAAATACATTTCAACAATAGAGATTTAAACACATGTTCAGTAATCCCTTTAACATCAGAGTTATTTGAAAATTAGCAGTCCTATCAACAATGGGAAAGTAAGTTACAAAACTGTATTAATTTAATTTAAAATTTTTAAACAGACTTCAGTTGTGCAACTCAACAGTTAAATTCCAGTCAGAGTACACATAGGTTCAGTTTTGTAAATCATACTATAAAGACGGTAAATATGCCAAAAGTACGTCATTCAGTCAATTTAAAATCAAAACTAACAAGTTACATTTCAGAATTTAAAGAAGATGGTTTATCAACTGACAATAAAATATTATTTTGTAATTTGTGTCAGTGTGCAGTATCATCTACACAAAAGTTCCTGGTGCAACAACACATTACAACTAGTAAACATCAGGCCAACAAACAACTAAATTCCAAGCAGAGACAATTGTTTTTAACACAACCAACAACATCGAATGTAAGATCTGAGTTTAACATCGACCTGTGCCGTTCTCTCATCTCTGCTGATATTCCTCTCTACAAACTAAAGAATAAGGTCTTCAGGGAATTCCTTGAAAAATATACTCAACATACAATCCCGGATGAGTCAACACTTAGGAAGACGTATGCTCCATCCATCTACGATGAGACAATACAGAAGATAAGAGATGAAATTAAAGATAGTTCAATTTGGGTTTCCATTGATGAGACTCCCGACAAAGAAGGTAGACTTGTTGGTAATGTAGTTATCGGTTTGTTAAGTGAACAATATTCTGAACGAATTCTTTTACATTGTGATGTTCTAGAAAAGTGCAATAACAAAACTATAGTTAAACTGTTCAACGAAGCTATGGGTATCCTGTGGCCAAAGGGTATTATGTACGATAATGTGTTATTCTTTATTAGCGATGCTGCCCCTTATATGGTCAAAGCTGGACAAGCATTATCTGTTGTATATCCTAAATTGACTCATTTTACTTGTGTGGCGCATGCATTTCATCGTGTGGCAGAAGTGGTCAGAGACAATTTCCCTAAAGTAGATTTGTTGATTTCATCAGTGAAAAAAGTATTTCTCAAAGCTCCCAGTAGAGTTAACGTGTTGAAAGAAATGTACCCTGAAATTCCATTGCCACCAAAGCCAATTTTAACTAGATGGGGTACATGGCTAGAAGCAGTTGAATATTATGCCGAACATATAGACTCTATTAACAATGTTCTCCTTGCATTGGACTCTGAAGATGCAGTCTCAATTGATACTGCGAAAACAGTTACCTGTGACATAAGTGTGAAGAATGACTTAGCTCACATTCAGCATACATTTTCATGCATCATAAAAACGCTCAAAAGTCTCCAAAATAGGCACCTTTCACTATCTGAAAGTTTTGAAATTATAAATAGTACTGTGGAACAACTGAATCGTGGTAGAGGTAAAGTTGCAGATGCAGTAAGAGCTAAGGTGGACACTGTACTTTCAAAAAACCCTGGATATGAAGAACTACAAAAGGTTGTTGCTGTGATGAGTGGTGAATCAACAGTGAAGATTAACTTGGACTTATCCCCAGCAGACATTGTGAAATTGAATTATGTACCAGTTACTTCTTGTGACGTCGAACGCTCTTTTAGTCAGTATAAATCTATCCTCAGAGACAATAGAAGAAGATTCACTTTTCAGCACTTGAAAGAAATGTTTGTAACCTATTGTTATGGTAACAGACAATAAAAATTGTGTTTTGTTGAAACTACATTGGAAGATAAGGTACGTCCATTATATTTTTTGTTTAGTTTGATTAAAATGTACCAATATTTAACGTACATAGTCATTTTTTTATAATTTTAAGTCCATATTTAATTCCATATTTTGGTAAAAATCCATATTTAATTCCATATTTTGGTAAAAATAACTACATATATATTTACATATTTCATATATTTTTAGTCCATATAAATCCGTTCCCTGGTAATAAATAACAATGTAATGGAGCAGATAAATACCTTTAATTGCCCGTGATGCTCAATATCTTATCAGAATGAAAAGGATATCGTTGTCAAGACCATGAAAGTTCTTAAAAAAAACAGGAGTAATAAATAAGTTCTTTAAACTTTCCCTAGTCAGAAACAACTTACTTACGGCTGTTAGAGAACACGGAGGTTAATTGCCGCGCTCACATAAGCCCGCCATCGATACCTATCCTGAGGAAGATTAATCCAGTCTCTATCATCATATCCCACCTCAGTCAAATCCAATTTAATATTATCCTCTCATCTATGACGCGTTCCTTCTCAAGGATCTTTTTTCCTCCGACCTTTCAACTAACACTCTATGGCCCAATTGTATAAAACTCCCTGACTAAAGATCAACTTTGATCGAAGATCGAAAAGTGAACCGAGTTCAGACACTTCTTCTATTGTGTACAACGTTTCTGCAATCAAATTACCTTGGTTCAAATGCAATCTAAGTTCACGTGAAAAGGATTTGGCAACATCGCATAAACAGGTGAAATACGTGATGCGCGGATCGTGTTATACAGGTTTGTTCAGTGTTGCCAGTCTAGCGACTTTAACTCTTTTTCAACAACAATTTCTTTTAACTTTTATATTGCTTAAATAGGGATTTAGTGACCTTTTTAGCACCCCATAGTGACAAAATTTAATCTTTCTTTGTTGATAATGAGAAATCTAGCGACTTTACAACTACTTTTTGGCGACTTTCCGTATTACACTCTGTTGGAGACACTGGTTTCTTTTTGTGCAATGTAAATAATGGCGGACAATAAGAAGAAGATTGACTGTTCTCAAAGTTGTTATCATGTTATGGTGTTTGATACTGCTAAACATAATAAAGCTTTAAAAACGACAATTTTCGTTTAGTAATACAGTTAATTGAACATTTATGAATGTACCTATCATATCCATTAATAATTAATGGTTGTTATAAACATAATATAATTATAGGTTATGTTATTTGATACTGCTGAACACGATAGAGCCTTATAAAATATAAAAATGTTTGTGTATTAAGGCAAGAAATTGAAATATATATATATAAGTACCTAACATATATTTTAATATTAATAATAATGGATATTTTATTTGCACAATCTTTCACTCGTATATTTCAAACAGAAAAGATATAACTGAACTTGGATCATTTAACTTAATCGGAGAAATTTCTTCAGTCAAAGTTGACTTTAGTTTGAGACAAATTAATCTCAGATTAGACTTTATACAACACAAAATTCCAAGTTCAGCTGAAACAAGGATCAATTTAACCTCTGATCTAAGATTAAATGGTTTATACAATCGGGCCTACATGCATTTCTGGACAGAATTTCTACCATTTAGTCTAAAAAGAATCTTATTCAGACGCTTGTAATGTCCCATTCTGATTATTGCGATTCCTTACTAACTAATGTAAGTTCACTCTTAGCTGAGAGACTACAACGTGTTCATAATGTGTGCATACGATTCATCTGCAGTACTCGTAAATTTGACCATATAACTCCTTCCCTCCAGTTACTTTCATGGGTACGTCTGAAGGAACAAAGAACAATACATTCACTGTCTCTTCTATTTAGAATCATGCATACTTCTACTCCGAATTATCTCTTATCGCGCTTTCAATTTCTTACAACTCTTCGAAACCGGCATCAAGCACTTCTTTCTATCCCTCATCATAGAACGTCTCTATACTCATCCTCCTACACTGTAGAAATGCCACGTCTCTGGAATTCGTTACCTAATGATGTCGGGGACTGCCGGACTTTATCACAATTCAAAATTAAATTGGAAAATTTTGTCTTCTTTAATGCTTTTTAGGTATTGCTAGAAGTGTTGATTTGTGTTTTTCTCTAGATTAATATCGCAAGTTTCTTGTTTATGTTAGTTAATTAGGATATAATTAATTATACTTAATCACTCATTTAAAGTTTGTGTGACTGCTACCTGTGTATATTTTTGTGTGACTTTACTTTGTTTATAGTGTTTTTTTTCCTTTTTATTTCTGTTATTGTATTTGTATTTATGGTCGTGTGGAAGAGAAGGCCTGATGGCCTTAACTACACCAGAATAAATAAATAAATAAATAAATAAATAAATAAATAAATAAATACGTGCTACATGCCCTGCCCATCTCAAACATCTGGATTTAATGTTCCCAATTATGTTAGGTGAAGAATACAATGCGTGTAGTCTGAATTGTGTAACTTTCTCCATTCTCCTGTAACTTCAACCCTCTTAGCCCCAAATATTTTCCTAAGCACCTTAATCTCAAACACCCTTAATCTCTGTTCCTCTTTGCATCTTCTTTCATATTATCCCATTTTGTATTCAATATTGATGAAGACATTGGGATGAGGTTTTTTTGCATTGAAATCTCTTTCTACTTATTTTTCACCTTCTTTTCTTTTAAAGTCTACTCACCCGATTTTTGTTTTCGATGATTTTAATATGTTTTGAGGTTACCTCTGTTCATGACGACATTTTACTGCCATAATATAACAAATGAACTCACGGGATAGGTCACTGCTTACATTAACAAGGTACATGGCCTTCGAAATTAATGTTTTACTATGATTCCGAAAGTCGTGATGAGTTAATTGGGAATAATTAAATTCACTTTATTTTAAATGCGTATTAATTTGGTGAAATGAAAAAGAATTAAATATGATTTAACTTCCATATTTATATTATCATTAATCTTTAAGTAGCTCTTCCTTATTTAAGTTAAATTACAATTAGTTAAGCAAAAACGTTCCAGGAAACGTCGGTCCGCAAATTAAGCGTTTACGAGATAATGCCTTTTTTTGCTGGTTGGGGCCGCCAGTGAACCGAGCGCCTGGATGAGGTAAAGCGGCAACATTCATGCTTCGTACGTATGCTCACTCTCCACATCTCTTTTCCTTCTAAGCGTAAAACGATATCTAAACAGACAATATGGTGAACGGTGGATAGGTAGAGGTGGACCTGTATCTAGATCACTGGGGTTACGCAACAGACATCATCCCACCTGAAGAATTGCAGCATCGGGTTGTAAATGCCCTTCAACAAATCAAGAATGACCCAGGATTGCTCGAGCGCATTCTTGGGTCTTTGCGGAGAAGGCTAGACAGATGCATTCAAGTGCATGGTCAGCATTTTGAACACCTGCTGTAAAATTCTTCAATTAACATGTTCATATTGTACTGTACCTTGTTTATCCACAAACTTTACTGTCGTTCAAACAAAGATATGTTTCTTTTGTGTGTGTTCATTCACAGTTCTGTCACGTTGAAGCCAAAATGATGAGTTTTACTCTCTTGTGACTGATAGATTAAGTAAAATTTTGACTGCTTTTGTTGGAATTAGTGCTTAATATTCAGAGAGTCCCAACCAGCACAAAATGACAATTTTTCGTAAACGGTTGATTTCTGGACCTATGTTTACTGGAACTTTTTTGCTTCTCTTCGTCTTTACTTCTAATCCCTACATTTTTTACTATAACTTTTGAAACATCCTGTATTCATCATCATCATCATCATCATCATCATCATCATCACTGATACGACAGCTCTCTTGGGCCTTGGCTTTCTGAAGAAGTTTCTCCATTCTTCCCTATTTAGTGCCGACCTCCTCCAGTTCTTAATTCCAGTTATCTTCACATCTTCTCTCACACCTTCTTCTCATCTTAACTTAGATCTTCCAACTTTCCTGGTCCCTTCTGGCACTACATTAAATATCCTATTTATCATTCTGTCATTTGCACGAATTACATGTCCTACCCACTCCAGCCTTCTGATCTTTATACATCTAACAATGTCTTGTTCATTATATAAGTTATATAATTCATGGTTATATCTCCTTTTCCAGACCCCATTTTCTGCCACTGCCCCAAAAATATGCCTCAGGATCCTTCTTTAAAATATGCCAAGTTGCCTCTCATCAGATTTCGATGATGTCAAAGTCTCAGAGCCATATGTTAATACTGGTCTTATTAATAATCTATACATCATGACCAGGCTTCGGCCTAGGGACACAGAGTAACCAGTATGAGGTTTAGAGTACACGGAATATAAATGACGTCATGACCCGTGTGGAGAAGTGACTGCAAAAGTACAAGTGGGCCCGTAATGTGCATTACCGTTGTGTGTAGGCCTATTGCTACTTGGCTGCGGTACGTGTAACAGGCTTCGGCGTAGGGACACCTGATTGAAGGTTACAACTCACGTTAATACTTTAATGGTAGACATTTATTGTCTACACTAGGAATGTACTGTATATACTGCATCTGTACAGGGTGAAATATATTTTGTGCCGTACTGTGACGGACTGTTTACATGTTGAGACACGAGGTAACGGCGCGCTCCATCTCCCACTTCACTCGACCAACACAACACTATCGGTCGTGCGTTCTGAACTTCATGCTTTTCTATGCCCAGGACCGAAGCCTGATCATGACTAGTTTTCCTGAACAGCAATTTGGACTTTGTTTTCTGAGGTCATGATGACACTTGTTATATTATCCTCTTTTGGATTTGGGATCTAACATTATTCTTGGTATTAACTTCTGACACTCTGTATTAGCGTCATTTAATCCTAACAATCCTGTCATTAAAATTAAATATAATATTATAACTTTAATGCAATGCTAACCCATGAATAATTAAATAATAACCTACAAAAATAAAGACATAATCACGCAATAGATACGATTTATATTCCTGTTACTAATTTCAAAATTAATTTCTTATAAGTTAATCGCTTTATTTTTTCTAACCTCGTAGACACGACGTAGCATGGCGTGTATCCAAACGTGTTACGCAATAGATCTAGGTCTACGTCTAGACCACCAACAGACTGCAACACGCATCGTTCGCCTAAAGGAGTCCTTACAATCACAGATAAATACACCGGTTTGTCTCCGTAGATATTGTTTGTCCATATACACCGGAGGGTAGTCTTGTGTGTAAATAAAACGTGACGAACAAATTGGCCTATTTTCGGTCTCTACGAAGTATGGCGGCGATTGAATTAACGAAGACATACACATGTATGAACATGTAAAGAAATATATAACACTCCTGAGATCGTATGTAGGGTCATTATGCTTCTGGAAAAAAAAAATTGAGTATCCCCTCCTCCAAATAAGAGATACACAGATTAATTTTGACTTCTTGCACTTGCCTAAAAATAAATGCAATTTTGCATAACTGAAATTATAAATCGGAGATATGCCGGGGATCGAACTCGAGCCCACAGGATTATAAGTCCAGTGCTCTAGCCAATAAACCACCGTGGCGGATATTCCATATTCTATTCTTCATTACAATTTCAAACAACTCATCATTTTCAGCATACATTTGATATAAGGGAAGATCAACATAACATAACTTCATAGGCCTAAATCACCGCCATTCACCGTCGATTCGTTTTCCTCCCGAGAGGGTGACCTCTCGGATCTGCCCACTATACGCTACGACCGGTTATATTGCTGGTAAGTTGTATATTAGAGTCCTGCATAACCGGTTGCGAAAGATAGAAAAGACAGATTGCTACTGAACACCTGGCGCTATAGACAGTATGCGAAGCTTTTCCGTCTCGCGGAGTAGTTCAATGTTCGGTTTAACGAATATCCGAGTCTCACTCGGTTGGACGGCTCTGGATCATGAAAGACAGATAATAATGAGCCATCCAGGAGTTCCAAGAATCGTTGCAAGGACGCGATTATCAACGTGTACTTTTCAAATTATTTCCTCCTCTCTTCTCATTGACTGAAGCACGCATCTTGAAACTACAATAATTAGAATTGATAGTGCTTTTATTTTTGTTAATAACTTGTTATCTCCCTAAAACGATTTATTAGAGAAATAATAATACATCCACTTAGAATAATTAAAAGGCATAGGCTGTATTAACAACTACTCTTTCAGAGGTAGCCCATGTATTTTGAGTTTAAAGTATGAACGTTACAATAGTAAGTGTGTACATATTTACTTTTCTCTTTTGTGAGTAATTTATTGTAATTTATTTTATTTGTATTTGTTTACATATCAGATTTCATCTACGCATTACGCTTATTTTCTTTGTTGTTACCGGTGTCCATTAGTTGATTTATATATTAGTTATGAAGATAAATGTACCAAAGTGTCCAATCAATTATAACCTATTTCAAGCTTACTTACTTACTTATGGCTTTTAAGGAACCCGCGGGTTCATTGCTACCCTCACATAAGCCCGCCATCGGTCCCTATACTGTGTAATTAATCCAGTCTCTATCATCATATCACACTTCTCTCAAATCCATTTTAATATTATCCTCTCATATATATCTCGGCCTTCTCAAAGATCTTTTTCCCTCCGGCCTCCCAACTAACAATCTATATGCATTTCTGGATTCCCACATACGTGCTACATGCTCCGCCCATCTCAAACGTCTGGATTTAATGTTCCTAATTATGTCAGGTGAAGAATGCAATGCGTGAATCTGCGTTGTGTAACTATCTCCATTCTCCTGTAACTTCATCCCACTTAGCCCCAAATATTTTCCTAAGAATTTCAAACTAACCCTTTTTTTAATTAGGAAAAGTAAATTTCCTTCAATTACTCCATTTGTGTAGTTACAAAATGTCATCACAGTTCCTGTATTATGAAATGCGCTTGGTATTCTGTCCTCTATATCTGTGGTTCTGTCTAGCCAGGCGCAACAGCTTCAAGACCGGATATTCGAACGAATGTCCAACCTCACCGGTTGATCTCCAACCGGTCGAATATAAACCAGTTGTAAGCGCTGTTCTGCAGCACTCTGTTGTATATGCCGCGCACTGTACAGGTGAAGAGGCGAGACCTGTCATGTGAGCTGTACGAGAGGGGAAAGAATAAGCTATCAGAAAGGGAATTTATTTCATGATGGTTAATGTTACATGAATCTACCGACACGGAAGTTCATCTCAGATTAAAACTATCTCCCCTCCGCCATACCCATTGGTAATATAGCACATGATAAGGTCACAGGATAGATTTTGCCTCATCTGCTATACTACTGCCTTCACATGCTTACGATGCCGAGAAAGGGTCGATACATTTTCTCTGGAGGCCTTTCATTCACCTTTACAAATCAAGCGTCCTCTGCCAGGTTTAATCTCGGATTTGCTAATCACTAGACCGTCGAATACAACGACGACCATACAAGACGTATATGACGTAACAAGTCCCAGTCAAGAATAATAATAGAAATTTTACAGCCGTGACAAGTCGTCATTAGAAGGTGGAGCCATGTAGCATTAAGGAGGTACGGAAGTGCTTGTAAGTAGACCGGTAATTACAGACTGTGTAAGGTGGGGTCGATAATTCAATGGGCGTGGTGTAACTATTTTCCTGATATAGTTGCCGTGTTGACATCTACAATTGTGACTACATGCCGGAAGACATCGCTAGGGACGGTTGGGTACAGTTTGGCGATTAGCTGATGAGTTAATGAGAGGCGTTTCTATTATTTCTCACTGATTAAGTCACAAATGTCCAGAAATCGGATATCGATTGAAGAGGAGTGATCCCAAAATGCGTTAAGTCCATTTTTATGAAAGCACTGGACTAGTTTTTTTTTTTTTTTCCATTGGTGTACGGACTGAGCGAGTTTTCGAGTGACATGCACAATAACACAAACTTTTAGACAAGGATTGGCGTTGTTTTGGAAGAAAACAAGCTTAAAAACTGAGGTCTCAAACAGAAGCTTATATGTATAAATCATGAAAATTTGCCAAACGAATTGAGCGAGTTTTGGGATTACACTCCTCAATTATTTCGCTGTCAAACATTACTATTCTGAAATAAATTGTGTATGACATAAATTTTACTTCTAAAGGAAGGTTAGTCTTCTTAATTCTCAGGAACGAAAATACATTGTTGTTGTTTAGTCAACTGTGCGAAGACAGATCTCAATCTCACAAGTGATACCAACATTTACTATTTATTTATTTATTTATTTATTTATTTATTTATTTATTTAATCTGGCAGAGCTAAGGCCAGTAGGCCTTCTCTTCCGCCCAGCCAAACTCTAATTCTAATAGAATACAATTGCTTACATAGTTATATATATATATAATATATATAACCATTAAACATTGAGAAACCTGAAACAGCTATTATTATTAACAAGAATTGTTAGAAAAATATTTCCTTAGTCTATTCTTAAATTGGTTTGATGTTTGACAGTCCCTGACATTACTCGGTAGGGAATTCCAAAGCTGAGGAACAGCCACGGTGAAAGAAGATGAATATGAGGATGTTCGGTGGGAGGGAATGGATAATATTGAGGAGTGTTGTGATCGTGTGTCTAGGTTATGATGGGTGGATACATTTTGAAAACGAGACGCAAGATAGACAGGAGTGGAGAAATGCAATATGTGTAAGAGAAGGGAAGGGCAGTGGATTTTCCTACGATCTTCTAGACGGAGCCATGACAACATTTCGAGGAATGATGTTACGTGATCAGCCCGGCGAATATTGCAGACGAAACGGACGCACATATTATGAACACGTTGTAGTCTCTGCGCCGAAGTAACGCTTAGGTCAGTAAGCAGAATATCACAGTAATCGAAGTGGAGCACCACGAGTGCTTGCACTAACATTTTTTTCATGGAAAAGGGTAGAAAATTCTTCAATCGCCTAAACGAGTGGATTAATGAGAATACTTTTTTGCAGGTTTCTGCAACTTGAATGTTCCAATTTAAACTTTTATCTATATAAATACCTACATTCTTTACTGATTCAGTGAACGGAATTTCGGTGCCGTATATTTTAATCGGGGACATGGCACCACTTATGAGGGAACTAGGCCAGGAGGTAATGGGATAGGATGGCCAGTTCCTTTCCCCCTCCATTGCATACAAATGAAATTAAAAACAGGTGATATTCACAACTATGAGTCTCAGTGAAACATACAGCAGAGTCTCTATAGGCCAGTTTTTGTCTCACGCTTTTCCAATTGACTGCGGGCTAATGAAAGGAGAAGCACTATCACATTTACTTTTTAACTTTGCTCTAGAACAGCGATCAACAAAACACTGCACTCACGGGCTAGCGTCTCTTACCCGCGGACAAGACACAGCCCTAGCGTGCATTCGTTGCTGCTGGCGGGTATGCTGTCTCTCTATCCCTTGTGCACGACGGAGCGAGTTCCTTATCCTTCATGCACTCTACCCATTTCAGCGTGTGCTGACGACCACTGCTCTAGAATATGCCATTAGAAAAGTCCAAGAAAACAGAGTGTTTGGAATTACGGGTTACATTAGCTGCTTGTTTATGCCAATGACGTGAATATGTTAGGAGAAAATCCACAAACGATTGGGAAAACACGAGAATTTTACATGAAACAAGCAAGGAGATAGGTTTGGAAGTGGAAGTACATGATCATGTCTCGTGACCAGAATATTCTACGAAATGGAAATATAAAAATTGGAAATTTATTTTTTAAAGAGGTGGAAAAATTCAAATACCTTGGAGCAACAGTAACAAATATAAATTACAATGGAGAGGATATTAAACGCAGAATAAATATTGGGAGATGTCTGTTATTATTCGGGTGAGAAGCTTTTGTCATCTAGTCTGCTTTAAAAAATACTGGAAGTTAGAATTTATAAAACAGTTATATTACCGGTTGTTCTGTAAGATGGCTGCGAAACTTGGAGTCTCACTTTGAGAGAGGAACAGAGGTTAAGGGTGTTCGAGAATAAGATGCTTATCAACAGAGATGTGCAGACGGCTATCACACACTGATTCTGATCTCAGGCGGGAGATTTTTACGACACAGGGATGCAAATGTTGACCCAACGGTATGACAAATGTCTCAATTCCGTTGGGGAATATGTTAAAAATAGCTCAACAATTGCTGTATTTGTTCCAATAAATCTTTCCATGAAATTGTGTTTTCTTTCTGTAAACGGCCCAAGGAAACTTATTTTTTACGGTCCTCGTAATTACGCTTGAGTGGCCAAAATTTGTATAAGTATTTGTTTTGCTATTATTAATATGGTGGAAGAAAAAAAAATAACTTTTTTGCCTGCCCCCCATGAGAATGTTTGTTTGTTAGATATTGAATTAGATGTGAGAAAATATACGACGTAATAAAATACGAATCCTAGTAATAGACTAAGTATGACTGTATGACTTATGGAGAAACAGTTGAATAAAGGCAGAGTAAACAGAAATACCCAGAGTGAATTTTAAGTTCATTTTTGAAAATTCCAATAAATCAAGTAATAAATTAAAAAAGAATGGTATTCAATCATATGATTTATCTTTAATGTAAATTATGTCATTATAAATTTATATTGTATTTTAAAATTGTTAACGTTTTCGCCATTCAGTGTGTTATCTTCAGACATTGATAATGTAATTGGAGATATTTTGTGAAAAAAAAGTCATTTCATTAAAATTGTAGAGAAAATTTTTACATAATATCAAAGTATAGATTGTTGACGTAAATATTAAAAAAACATAAAAAAACGGCAAAACACTTAAGTGTACCAATTTAAATTATATGTCAAATATGCATATTTAATCGGAATTAAGTTAAGTAACCATATTATATTACGTTAAAATAAATGTACATAGATATTGTTAATCAAATGCGTATATCATTTGTATTGCCATATTGAATTATTTAGAAAGAATACAAATATTGTGTTTGAATGTATTACGTACATGAAAAAATGGTTATCGACTACTAAATATGCATATTTTTCCAAAAACAAAATAAGATTAAATTATAACCAATCATATGAACGTCTTTTTATTGAACTACTATGTGATGGCCAAGAAGTTATTCAAGTGTGTTGATTGTGTTATTATATATTACGACTCAATTTAATGAATCATAATTTTTGTATTTAATGTGAACCTAGTTTAGCCTAGCCTAGTCTTGCCCTAGGCCTACCATAAGCTAAGCTAATCTAATTGAACCTAACATGACACAATCTACTTGGAGTTGTTGAGTCTCTAGGGTGGAAAGAAGATTTTTATTAAAGTTGCAGATATTCTTTAACATAATAAAACTAAAAATTACTGAAGAAACTTACTCCATTAATAACGTTTAATTTTAGTTGGATTATTTGACTGTTACAGAAATGAAGGTGCAGTAAAAACTTCGGAGATGGAAAAATGACTGCAACTGCTTCATTGTAAAGGAAATTGACGTCTACCTGCAGAATTTCAAGGTCTACTGCTCCAGAGGTTAGCAAATTTTTATTATGCATTTTATAATCCAGCAGTTAGCAATAAAATGTACATAACAGACTGAAAAAAATTTACCGCCCATAGAAATGGCTGACATTGAAATTATTTTCATTGGCAAACTTTTCCAGTCAACTTTTACAACAACGATATCGCTATAAACAAGGCGAATGTTTCAGTATTAAGATATTATTCTGTTTATGTTTTCGTATGTATGAAAATAGTTTTGGTACTAATGAATTAACATTCGGTAAATATTTCAAAATACAGGTATTGTATAAGACAGTGATTCATTTCAGTCCTACGCTTATAGGCATATTGTGATTTTCTTTAAGTTTGGATCAGCGGCGGATTTTCAGGGGAAGCAAGGGAGGCCGTGCCTCTCCTAATATTTTACCAGAATACAATATGGCAGTATTAATTCCAGCTGAATTAAGATCACAGACAAGTTATAGTAAATAACAGACATTTTCCCTTTTGTATTAATTTTACTATTCACTACGACTAAGATGTAAGTTACGTGAAGTCGACCACATCCAGTTGGTGATCCCGCTCGCTATACTGTAGAATTGTAGATAATACGAATAATTCGGACCGAAAAATAACAGATAGCGCTGTAACCTCTATAGTCGACATCTAGCAGCCTGCAGTGTCCATGCAAGAGCGGGAGAGAGGAGACAGCTACATCACTGTGCTCCCCGGTAACCATGACAACAGCAGTTCAACCAATAAGATAGCTGGTTAGCGGAGCGTTTAAACTTAACTAGAACGCGCGAGGGGAGCCGAATTTGGAGACGTCCTCCCCACCGCTGACAATATTGTACTGCTTATAGTCACGGCTGCTTTCGGCTGTATTGGAAAGATCTCTCTCTCTCTCTATCTCTTTTTCTCTCTTCTTGGTTTTAGAAAATTGAGTCAGGTGTTGTTAGTTTTCTCTCCCTGCGTAAAAGTTTTCTTTTATGTTGGTAGATTTTTCTCTTGTTTGCGGGTGTTTCTGTTATTTTTTTCTTTTGTATTACGAGATATATTTATTTATACAGTATATTAAACATATTGAGAGTTTAGAAACAAATGCAGATTTGTCTATAGCTTCTTCTAGTAGCAGTTGTTCAGTATGTTGTGACCTAATTTTTCGGTTTGCGAAAAAAGAGGATCGAAATTATTTGTGGTTTTTGTAATGAAATTCTTAAGTAGGCCCTACTACGCTAAATCCTATTTCATTTTGAAGTTAATTTTTCTAAATTATTGTTGATTCTCATGAAATCATCGCCAACACAGGCTTCCTACATTGGTGAATCAACGAAAGAAGAGAGTGGGGAAAGGGGAAGCGAAACAAGTGCGAGGAGTAGAAGGGGAAGTTTAGAGAGGTTCAATGGAGTTAGAAGGTGGCAGTAGGGAAGGAAAAACAGAATATAATCTGAGGGAATGATGTATTAGTGGGTAAATAATAGCAGGTTTAGTTATATAATGTAAAAATGGATTTGAACGGATGCACTTTGTCAAGGTTTTGGAATTGTTCTGTTTAAGATCAAGTTATAAATCAAGTCAAACCAATGTTCTAGGGTACTAGCGTTAATGCGATTGTGATAAAACTGTTTCGAAGGTGAATTTAATAATAGGTTATGTTTTTCCTGAAATAGTTAACATGGATGAGGTATTCTATAGATAATAAGTTTAAAGGTATTTATGTTATGTACAGGGAAATTATTTAGTTAACTACGAGAAAGGTGGGAGTGAAGTGGAATGAGAAAATTAGTACGCTATGAATAGCTATAAGTATAGTTGAGAATAAGAGAAGTGAAGTACGTTAATAAAGTGTGATAAATTAGGAGGAGGGTAAGTGAAATTGAAAGGAATGAAATACATTATGAAGAGTAGGTATTACGGTCACGATTCATTTGTGTTTTAAGCTGTAAATAGTGTAAGTAAAAGAATGCTGAACCGAATACAGAAATGTGAAGGGTTAACAGGAGAGAAATATATAGCACTTCCTGCATTAATCAAATTAGTTGCATACCGTTACCCTCTTTAAAGCAATTTTAAGCACTGCCTGTTAATCATCAATGGTATTGACTCAAATCTTAACTAGAGAAAGGCCACACAGCTGCCCGATGAAAGGCCGATTTTGCTCTCGGAGAAATAAAAAATCTAACCGTCAAAAGAAACTCTCCCGTCTTTCAATTTCAAAATTAGGAATATGGGCTAGGTCAAACTTTTGTAGATGAAATATATCTTAAAGGTATAAATAGAATTTTGAGTCACAAAATCAATTCTTTAGATTATTCTGGTGCTAGACGCCTCTAGTATTTTTCATTGTAATGGATCAGTGGCTAGACCTCGTTACAATAAATTTTAAACTGTAGGCTACTTCCTGCAGAGTGCTTTCAAGTGTGCAACGAAGAGAGTCGTTAAGAGTTAGTGACTTGGAGCATTGCACGCTTTGTCTTGCTGGCGGATCTAATGTCTAGCGCAGTGGTTTCCAAACTTTTTCTTGCGCCCCCCCTCCACTACTGTACAGGTACTTAACCCCATTCGAAAAATACAAATCTCTGTAAAATCGAAAATAACGATAATTTTACTCGAAACCAGTGAATACCAGCCAAAGAACGATCGAAATAGAAGTATATGGTACAATAGTGACACGAAATATTACGTAAATATCATTTCTAGTATTTCAAACTTTTACCGCCGTGACGCTGTGTTAATAGTTTAATACAAGTGGAAAATGATGTTTGCACTGTCTGTTACCCAACGTATTTGTAAAGAAGCTTGATTTCTAGTTGACATCAACTGACAAAAATAAATTTGATTAATTCCAGTGTATTAAACAACTGGAAAATTTAATTACGTCTACAACAAAAATTTACGCTTCGCAGATGACATTGTACTTTTCGCCAAGTCAAGACAGGAACTACAACAAATGCTGACTGAACTCTGCGAGAAAAGCTCAGAAGTTGGGCTCCAAATGAACCCGGAGAAAACTAAAGTAATGACCAATGCAGACAACATTCCTATAACGATTAACAACATGACGCTGTAATACGTCGCCGAGTACAGACCGATTATTTAGTCCTGACAGCTCAGCGACGCGAAAGAGGAGAAGTAGGCCTAATAGTAGTAGTCGGGAGAGCTCCGGAGTAGAGATAAGAGCGAGCGGTCGGTAAAGAAATGCAGTGCAGCTTAACTGTACTAGAAACATACCGCTCTACGGCACGCATGACATCCGATCGCTCCGAAGGCAAGTGAGTGACTAACCCAAAAACCTCTTGGCGTAACTAAATGGACTCACCTGACCCAGGCGCATATCTCCGGCGACTGTCAGGACTAAATAATCGTACTGTAAGTATACCTGATACAAAATGTGTCAATCTCTAGTATGTATGAGAGAAAAAGAGAAAGATATGAAGAAGAATATGTTTGGCATGGAAAAAAATTTGGAGCTTGAAATTCATCCTACAAAACCAAAACATCAGCACCAAACTGAAATTTGAAGTTTTGGAAACCTGCGTAATCCCAATAATGTCGTACGTATGTCAAGTTTGGTCCCTGACAGAGCTACAGAAAAACCTGCTTCTTGGGTGCCAGAGAAAAATGGAAAGGAAGTCCTACAGCTGAGACTGCAAGACAGGATAAGAAACACCGACATCCGAATAAGAAACTGTATGCAGGGTGCAGTATTGCTGACGCAACGTCTCAAATGGAAATGGGGCAAACACTAGAGTAGGATGGAATGCAGCAGGTGAACCTATGTCTCGACGATGTGGGACCCTTATACGACTCCCCAGAGGGTCGCGATTCACACTTTGGGAACTACTGATCTAGCAAATTGTTTTTCCTTCTTCGTGCCACCTGCAATTCAGACACTTCTGTTGGTTATCAGTTGTAACCTTCTATATAGCGACAAGATAAAGACAATGGATCACATAACAATATATTACATAAGCGAGAACATTGTATCTGCAGCTGTTGAAACTAGATATCGCTAGATTGTGTTAAGCTTCCAGTGACATTCGTGCTCTGTGTGCCTGAAAAAAAACCGTCCGGGAAGTTCAGTTGAAAAAGTCTGTAAAAATACGATCATTAGAATGCCACTTTCCGTGTTATGATAGGTTTGTTCCAGCACGGTTCAAAATCGATTCTGAACTGCCTACTCATGCGCAGTAGCTCAATGTGCTTTCCAACAAGACTAAGACTGATTCCGAACCGATACTGAAATCCCAGTTACCTGTTCCAACGTGCTTTACAATTCGTTCGAAACGAGTGAAATTGGTTCTCGATTAAAAGCAGGAACTGGGGATTCTGAACTGTTGACGCATGTACAGATGGTTTAATCTGAAGTTATTGTTAAAATGCTTCGAGACTAGGCAGGTTAAAATAAAAATATAGTCCTTCATGAATGATTTGAAAGATAATAGTAATATATTTTATGACAAATTAAATTCGGAAGATGAATATAATTTTAACATGAGATGAAACTCCGAAGGCCGTGAAAGAACAGTTCAAGAAACGCTCCAACAACGTAAAATCCCGAACTAGTTCTGACACTGTACACAATCGGCGCATGCGTCGAAAGAAGTTCGGTATTAGTTCGGAACGCGTTCTCAATTGCTTGCAGCAACAAACCTATTGTCGATCAGTTTCATCTACATGATTTGTTGCTTTCTGAAACATTAGGTCAGTAGTCGTCAGCACTTGCTGAAATGTGCAAAGGGTAAGCGGTGCCGTCCCGTGTGCACCGTCGTGCAGCAGGAAGAGATAGAGAGCATACCTGCTAGCAGCTACGAGTGAACCATGGTGCACTGCCTTTTCCGCGGGTAAGAGACGCTAGCCCCAGGGTGCTCTGTGCTGACGACCCCTGCATTAGGTGGTAAAGAAGATAGATTGGAGAATGCTGTGTTTACAGTGAAAGATCTTCTCTTGGGCAGAAAACTGTGGATGAATGTATAATAATGATATCTCCTTGTAAGTGAATAATACTGGAGGACTTCAGGCTAATAAAACAAAATATCAACAATCCCTTTAAAAGCTTTAATTTATTCGGTTTTATAATAAGCCTGTCATAAATACAATACCCATTACGGTTGTACTATGCCTTGATGGTTATTGTATTTATGGTACAAGATAAATAATCACCTTTTGCGAAAGCATTTTCATATTTTTGATCGAGGGGAAATTATCTTTCTTCACGAATGCACTTTTGTGTTTTTATTTGGTCGGAAACTTTTCTTTTACCATAGCACTTTCGCTTCTTCAGTCTTTCAGTTATTGCCACTACTAGTACGAGTATTTGGTTCGCCAGCGATCTTAGTGCATTATTTTGCAACTCATCTGAAGAAGACAATGCGATGCAAACTTAACATTTGTGTTTAATATTCGATATTTATTTATTTTGTAAGTGACAAAGTTAATGAAGATAAAGAAGAGAAGTGTGTTCTTTAATGATATAAGAGATGTTATAAGCAGGCAACGCATTTTCATTCCCAAACGTACAGCGGATCGAGTAGTTTCTTCTGGTAGCTACATATATTGCGTCACGTGGATGCGCAAGCAAGATCGAATTGCAAGCAGGTGCGCATGAGGTCATTAAATAACATTGATGTAATGTATTATAAATATGCCCCTATAACGTCATATGACGTAGAAACAACATTCTCTTAGTTTAAAAAAAATTGTGTGATCGTAAAAGATTTGCATTTCATAACCTCAGAATATATGTTTTCGTTCACTCCAACGGAATAGCTTTTGATAAACGAATTATTTGTATATATTGTGTAAAATATAACTATTGATAATTTGTATATTGATTTTTGTTATTATTATTTTGTCCCTGTAACGTCACGTGACGTAGGAAGAACATTTTCTTAGCAGTTATAGTAAAAGATATGAATTTCATAATCTCAGAATACATATGTTTTTGTTCACCGTAACGGAGTTGATTTCGTTACATGAATTAATTGAATATATTATATATAGGGTATTTACAGTTAATCTGTATTCTGAGGAAGAAAGAAGGGACTTGTGCTGAAATAATGAGAAAGATACGAGTAACAGCTGGAGAGTGATGATAAGTAAGTAGTGATCCAAATATAGTGCGATCGAGAAGTCTCTCCGCAGTGCTTGTGTAGCCGAGAATCCAATAGGCAGATAATTCAAGTGTATTTGGTAGAGAATTCAAGTGGCAGCACTGGCCGCTAAGCATATGATGGATTGGGGCTGTGAGGTTGTCAAACCGGAATGAATGGTGGAGTGCAAACTTTCTACAGGGTTGTATTCTAGGGTTACTAGAACTAATAGAGCTGCGGAGGGACTTTTCGATCGCACTGTATAATAAAGAAGGTAGGAGTGGAAATGTAATGAAAGTGTAGAAACTAGTTCGCCGGAAAATATACAGATTAGATTAGTTGGAATAAGTGATCAGTGAATGTTAGTGATTCAAGTGAATAAATAGGAAGACAACTATGGAAGAGTTCAACCTAATGTAAACAATGTTGGGAACAATTAATAAGGAATTGAGAAAAGTGAGTGTTTAGTTAAATGAGATTAGTGAGAAAAAGATGGATAAATGGGAAAGGGAGGGAGTAAGTAGAAAAAGAAGGTGAAACAGACGTGAGAGAAGTGGTATAAAAATGATCAGGGTCATTTTCATTTACATATAACAGCCGGATGATAAAAAAAAACTTAAGCGAAATATGTATCCAATGATGGCACTGTATGCAGAAATGTGAAGGGTCATCACGACCGATGTAAGCTGGTGGAATAAATATCATATCATATATCAAATATATCATATCATATCATATCATATCATATCATATCATATCATATCATATCATATCATATCATATCATATCATATCATATCATATCATATCTCATATCATATCTCATATCATATCATATCATATCATATCATATCATATCATATCATATCATATCATATCATATCATATCATATCATATCATATCATATCATATCAATCAATCATATCAAATCATGTCATATTACGTTATACTATACATTAATATAATCAAAGGTTGAATATCCATCTGTAGTTTAGAACTCTATTACAACAACTACTAATCCGACAAAATTGGAAAATATTCAAAGGAAATTTATGTCGTTACGTACATTCAGATTTCTTTCAAACATCTCCGGGTATAAGTATGAACTAAAATGTGAGTACTTTAAATGTCGAAGCTTGTACGCTAGATGTCAGGAACTTGATTACCTATTCCTATGTAAGGTTTTTAAAGGTGACAATTGTGAATCAGTGCAATGTCAGCTTTCGTATTCCGATGAGGAATCACAAACTTTTCTATATTATAAATTCTAAATTTCCCTGTCCAGTCCAGATGCATTAAATATGCTAACTTGCAAGAAAGTAATTTCTATCCATTCTATGTATAGACTTATTTGTTCATGGCAATGTCTTATTCTTTTATATTAATTAGAAACAATTTTTACTTATACAGTAATCGTAATATTTTCTATAACTTATTATTTCATTCCATACTATATCACTCATAAGAATTTATTAGTTTTTTCTTTCTTGTATAAATTAACCATTGCAAACTTTGTTTTTATATTTGTTGTTTATTATTTCACTGTTATATAGTTAATTTGTAACATTATTCTTCAACTTATTATGGTATTAATTTGTATCACTGTGCTAGAATTTAATTGGCAAACAAATGTTGTCCAGCACTTATCACATAAATTATTATAAAAACTTCTTAAGTTTAGTAGAGTCTTCTCTGCTGAACGAACTTTGTTGCGCCATCGGGCTCTGTCTTCACAGATGGTTTACCAAGCGTTGTATTCTAGTGTCTGTATATCTCGTCCATGTATCTCAGCCGTGGTTCCCCACAAGATTGCTTTCCACTTGGGAATTCTTCTGTGACTTGCTTAATGTTTCGATTCGAGCGAGGGAGGTCACATGATATGACCGACGCATTTTAACTCCTGCTGTTATTTTTTCCATAATATTTCATTCACTGAATAATGTACACATTTCCCTTTTTTTAAATTCTTCATTCAACATTTACTGGATCCTGTACTGCGCTAAGTTTTTTTCTTTAAATTTTCTGTTTTAAAATTCTCAAATTGTTTTCATCCTCTTTTTGTAACTGACCACCCTCACATCCATAGCTTAAGACTGGCATTATCAATAATTTAGAAATGTGTAATTTAGATTTACGAGAGACTGATTTTCTCTTGAAAAAGTTTGTAAGGTAGTAGTAACAATTATTGACATTTTGGAATCTGGTGACAATATCACATATTTATGTCATTGTTTGTGGTCATTAGTGTACCAAGACAGTTAAACTTATTAACTTTATTAACCCTCACAACTTAATTGCTCTAGAATTTCAAGATCCTTATCTGATCTTTTATGACCTCAAGAATATTTATTGTTAATAATTTGGCTATTTTATAGCTAAATGCATTTGAAGACATTATTACAAAAACGACCCTTGTCAAAATTGCTATTTTTCAGGAGAACAATAAAAAATAAAAGAATAACACATATCAGCTATTTCCGTTCAACTGGTGTTTTATCCTTCTGTCTATTGCACTTGACATGGGCAAATGTGTCCTTAACTCAATTTCATTAAAAATGACTAGGGCTGTTTTTGTAATAATGTCTTCATTTTTATGTACAGTATTAGAAAATTCAAAGTTTTTATTTCATTTTTTTTACTTGGTTATTTAACGACGCTGTATTAACTACGAGGTTATTTAGCATCGATGGAATTGGTGATAGCGAGTTAATATTTGACGACATGAGACGACATGATTCGCCATGGATTACCTGACATTTTCCTTACGGTTGGGGAAAACCTCGGAAAAAAGCCAACCAGGTAATCAGCCCAAGCGGGAATCGAACACGTTTCCGAGCGCAACTCCGGATCGGAAGAAAGCGCCTCAGTCGGCTGAGCTACGTCGGTGGCGAAAGTTTTTATTGTACCTAAAATGATTCATTATGTTTAAACAATTAACTAATTAAATTAATTTAAGGGCAGACTATTTAGGCCTATTCTGCATCTGTGTTTTCATTTTTTTTAATTATCAGAGAACACATTCACTTTCCTTGAAATAGGGTAGTTCACCCTATTGTCAGCCACCTCCCAGTAGTCAGGCATCTTGGCATAATTATGAAAAAAATAAGTACATAAAAAAATATCTACATATTCTGTTGGCTCACCAGTATTCTGCCATTCTTTGTGCTGCCCTCGAACCTCTAGTAACCTCTGATGTGAGAAATATAAAGCAATAGTTAGCCCCTAAACATGTTGTGGAGAGCACCATGTTGTTGTTGTTGTTGTGCGATATCCTTGTGCGTTGAACAACGTGCAGTGTCATTTTTACAAGGTCAGTATTTCGTTATTATAAGTCATAGCCACTTAAAACAGTGATTGAATGACTTGAAATATTCTAGAATAGTTAAATGGGCACTGAATTTGTGTTTTAAAAGTGTTAAATTAAGTATTTCAATGGAGCTGACTATAGGAGACTTCAGTAAGATAGAGAAGCCAGTAGTCAGCCTAGTAAGATACATAGGCTGACTATTGGTATCTTGATTAACCTATAGTCAGCCATCATCTCAAATATTAAAATCTAAATAAAATAATGTAATAATAATAGTGTAGAACTCATGAGAAGTTACCTACAATTTGCTCCCTAAATATACATTTTTACAGATAGGCCTATAAATAGAAATGTTTTCGACTAAAAGGGTGAAACGACCGATTCACCAATATGAAGAGAGGGCGTTAGTGGAAGCTTTGCTTGAGATTCGGCAAAATAATTTAAACATTGGTAAGGGACATTGCAAGAGGGACAAAATTTTGTAGAGCATCTGTTCTGGCCAGGTCCCTTATCAAATACAAAAAAGGAACGACATGTTAAAGAGAGAGTTCCATGTACTATTTCATCAGCAGCATGACGTGAGTTCTTCCATTAAAAGAACTTGACCAAAATCGAGGAAACAAAATTAAAACAACAGAGAAAAGAGGAGAGGGAGAATCGAAAATCTCTTATGAAAAATAGCAAAGACAAAGAAAGGAAATCTACACTCATCTCAGATGCAAATGTTGATCCAGATGATGAATCTCAGGAAGAGGACACTTATTTAAGACAACTGTGTACTGCTTGTAATGATGAACTTATTAGTGACGTTGAAGATGAAGATTTGAAAAATATTGGGTGTGATAATTGTTCAAACTGGTTTCATTTCAAATGTACTGAGCTTAATGCATTGCCATATGATATTGCAGAGAGTAAAGAATTTCACTGTTAACTGGGCCTAACGCACAGCATTGTGAAGGAAATAGCCATTAGTGCCCTCAAAGGATCGGTTCAGATATTGAGAAATCATTTGTATGGGAGTGATAATGGAAATTTCAAGTTATCTTAACAGATGGCTGTTCATTGGTTTAGATATCAATGTCAATAAATCCGTACTATTATTTTTCTCGCGGTATATGGCAATCCAATCATTCTAACCTATCTGATGATATTTCCCCCCCTCCCTTTTTTAACTGTAAATGAGCACAAACGCTACTTAGGTGTAAATTTTTCTGACATTTTGTATATTCGATTCCCTAAGCGTTTCAAATGTATATCATTTTACCTTTTAGGTGTGTTTCCAAATTATATGTAATACGCTTTGTCAAATCTGGCAACCTTTTCTTAAGGGAAGCTAAATTTATATTATATTTTTCTGATTTTTTTTTTAAAGGAATATTGTTTCAATAGTGTCTACCTCAGAAATGCCTTCTGTCATTCCTTCTAATTTTTTTTTGTAATACTGTATAATGAAAGTACATGTGTAATGTTTATTTTATCATATTCTAACAGTAAAATTGAATTTAACCTAAATTTGGTTTAGAGGCTGAGTACTGGTTTCAAACTGGCTGGACACTGGATTTTTGTGGCCGAATACTGGAAAATTTGTTACTACTAGGAAAATGTATTATTTTTAGTCCAAAAAAGTGTAGTTATAATGTTATGTTATGTGAAATTTCAAAACTAGACTATTTGTTTGTTATAGTGATTAATAAAGGAAATAATGTTAAATGGTTTTCTGATCAGAAACTACTCTAATGTATTACAGTACTGTTAACAGGCTGACTAATGGTGCAGTCACCCTATAACACAAGAAGGAAATTGTTATTCCATCAAGAGTTTATTATTATGTTTATACAATTAATTAGTTAATTAATCAACTCTCATCAGCTGCTGCAGTAGAAAGAACAAGGAGCTAATTTTTACAAATACAAATAATTACTCTTGAACCTACAGCATTTTACTCATACCCTACATGGTAGTTTATGCTGTATTTGTTTCACTTGTTCACTCTTCAAAGTACATGTTCACTTTGCTTACAACAAAATACTATTACTGCAAAATAATTCTAACTAGGAAATAAAGACTTGTTCTATAGCTGGAGTCATCCACGAACCCAAGCAATATATATGAAAATATTATCAACATGTAATCAAGAAATAATAATTTCAATTGTAAAGGAAACTAAAATAACCAAGGATAGCATATCTAGGTTACTGGAACGTTTCGGATTACATGAATGTATTCGTATTTCTTTTCTTTTTTATTATTGTTTTATTACATTCCATTTTGTTATATTCTACCTTACGTTTTCCCATATTAACCATTTGTACTAAATTAGTTGCTTTTACTATATTCCAATGTATTTTACTTTCTTTTTTCTATTATTGTATTATTTTCATGTTGTTTAGTGTCGATTTTATTATGCTATTATTATTATTATTATTATTATTATTATTATTATTATTATTATTATTATTATTTAGTATTTATTTATTTAACCTGGTAGAGATAAGGCCGTCAGGCCTTCTCTACCCCTCTACCAGGGGAATACAACTATAACATGAACAATAAAATTACAATTAACATTAAATTTACAATTACAATTACAATAAAAATTAAAGTACGACAAGAATACCTGATTAATGAAAGCTAGACATTTTATCATAGAAGTTAAGAACAAAGAATATTTTTGTATTTACTGAATTACAAATTAAATCTACAATAACAAAATTCTATAGTGATGAAATTACCGGATATTGAAATATTTTGTGATAGATTAAGAGAACTATTTTCAAGAAACCATGTCTGAACGAGTCTTAATTACTGACCAAGTGCCTAGTAAGTTTGCGTTTGAATTTAATTTTATTTCGACAGTCCCTGATGCTAGCAGGTAACGAATTCCAGAGTCTTGGCAGGGCTATTGTGAAAGAGGATGAGTATGAGGAGGTGCGATGGGATGTTATTGTTAGTATTGTTTCATGGCGAGAGCGTGTGTTCAGATTGTGGTGGGAAGAAAGGTAAGTGACGCGAGACGACAGGTACGAAAGAATAGAAGTGTTCAAGATTTCGAAGAGAAGGAGAAGTGAATGTAAATTTCTTTTCTTATCTAGTTTAAGCCAACCTATTGCTTCCAGGGATGGGGTAATGTGATCATATTTACGAACATTGCTTACAAAACGTACACACAAATTATGAGCACGTTGAAGTTTCGTTTTGTTGTCGCTCGAAAGGTCAGTCAGTAAAATGTCAGCATAGTCAAAATAGGGAAATACAAGGGTCTGCACAAGGGACTTTTTTTAAGCAAGAGGGAATATGAACATTTATCCTTTTTAGCACATGGATAATAGAATATACTTTTCTGCAGGTTTCTGTGATTTGCATGTCCCAGTTGAGATTATTATCCATGTGAATGCCAATATTTTTTACCGAAGAATATTATTATTATAATATTTTTTTTGTAATACGTTAGTATTCTGTTCTTTAACTTTTTGTTAAATTTTAACTCCTTGTATACTTTGTGATCTGGTAGAGTGTAAGAGAAGGCCCTATGGCCTTAACTCTGCCAGTATAAATAATAATAATAATAATAATAATAATAATAATAATAATAATAATAATTATTATTATTATTGTTATTATTATTATTATTAATATAGATACTAATAATAAAATATGGTGCCACCGGCGTAGCTCAGTCGGCTAAGGCGCTTGCCTGCCGATCCGGAGTTGCGTTCGGGTGCGGGTTCGTTTCCTGCTTGGGCTGATTACCTGGTTGGGTTTTTCCGAGGTTTTCCCCAACCATAAGGCAAATGTCAGGTAATCTATGGCGAGTCCTCGGCCTCATCTCGCCAAATCTCACCTCGCTATCACCAATTCGATCGACACTAAATAACTTCGTAGTTGATACAGCGTCGTTAAGTAACAAAGTAAAATAAAAAAAATATATATGGTGTGGGGTCGGAAAAGAACCCAGCAAATATCGAGGGTTAAACTGAAATGTTTAAATTTGGATATTGTTATTAAATACAGGATGGCATGTTATAACAAGATTTTTTTTGTGTGTGTTACATAAAAGAGACTGACGGATGAGTTGGATCACTTGGTTTCAATGAAAAGTGTTATATTTTTTAAATCGATGTAAAGACGTGATTTCAAGCATTTAGAGTTAATTTCTCATTCTCACTCGTGAGCAGAACGGGGGACACACATTGAGAACTCGTTTTTATGTAGTAGCAGTAAAAAAAACAAACAAACCAATGGAAACCGAAGATTGCCGTAACAGTGTACGTACACCCTGCGTAATAAATAAATGGAATATTTTCCTCTGTGTTATGACTCGTGTTAATGCTTCCTGTGGTTATTATGAAACGAACTCGGTCTTATTACGCAATATAATGGCGTAGTGCGTGGCGAAAAAGTTTGCGGACATAACTACTTGGTTTGTTATTTATCTACAATCTAAATATTTCTGACGCACGAAGTTGGAAGACAAAAAAAAAAAAAAAAGAGCAACAGGTGCCGTGTGACGTGTGATCGCAACACACCGCTACTCGACTTAAGTTCATTATTGCGCAGCAGAATTCAGAAATTTAAGGTGACACATACTTTCTTGTACTTTTACACGTTCTTTGTCATGTTCCAAATGATATTAATTCTGTTGCTAGTTTAATTTCTTGAATCACTATGTAGCATAGACGAGAAATGAAAAGAAACGGAGAAACCCCCGCCATGTCCTTTTCGGTTACACCGCCTTAGAAACGAGCACACAGTGAGACACTGTGCATCAGTGGTGGATTATAGACGACCAGAGAGAACCGAAAGTTCGTAAAAGCCATGATGCTTGCCTTATATAGGGACATCATTTTATTTTTACTACCATTTCTAATATTAACCTGGCTATATCATTGGATTAGCCTAACGGTTAATAGCCGGAAACGCCGTTTGCTACCCCTTTCCAAGACAGGAGTTCGATGATAGACTACTGGCGTAAAATACAAACAAATCACTTTACTAGGTATAAGAGGGAAGAAAAGTAGTTCATTTACGTAAAGTAGGAAATATGGCGATTTTGAGTTTGATAATTTTCATTAGGTTTTTCTTTAAACAAAATAAAGTACTGTATAACAGCCCACGAACTGAGCTGTCCATGCGGACGTATTCATTATGCAGTGTATATTATACTGTCTATAGCACATTAGCGTATACTATAGAGAATGAAGTTAAATTGAAAAATAATCAAATATGGATATTTAAACACATTTTTGAAAATGGTGGCCGTTCATTTCGATACAGGCTTCAGTTATTTTTTGCATATTATCGCACTATAAACTATTGTACTTAATTTAAATTACCAGTTTCGTTCTTCGTACTAGTAACTCATGTTGAAATAATTCTGTACCTACTCTATAAAAGAGTACCTTACGTACTGTAAATTCAATTTTCACTTCTGCCCGATCCGAAAAGATAAAATTACTTAGACATGCTATCTACTGTCCGTCCAAGTGCTTATGTCGCAGGGTCGTAGAAAGGGGGAAAATCACGTGACAGTTAATTACTTAACGAGGCCCTTTTATTTAAGTTATTTTAAACAGTTGTATAATATTACGTAGACGTATAATTCCTAACAGAAATTAATGTTTTCAGAAAAGAGCTAAGACAGCCTAGCCACTAGCCTTTAGAGAGAGGCGAATAGAAGCGGGTGGGGGAAATCGGAATGCGACGTAGGCAAATGGACGACAGTACCTGTGCGAAAATGATTCAATATTGAAAGTTCTTTAGTCACTGGAAAACGCGAACATATTTTTGGAACGTACTGTTTACTGTGACCGTAAGACTACTATGACTGTATATGCGGCCTTGGTTCTGTGTTGAGTACGGTTTAACTTCATTAGTAGAAGGGGTGGGAGTAAAGTACATTCAAAAACTCAGGTATAATAAAAATTGAAGTAAAAATAAAATGATGTCTCTGTACAATCAGTCACTGAGCAATGCTTACCTTCTTGTCTACTCGAAACATTATTGTGTCAGCCGGGGATTGTGGAGTGGGAAGATAAGGGGTAGTCTGCAGTGACTCGATTGAGGCATTAGCGCCTAAGTCTAATTTAAGAGGATACATAACTAAATAATACTGAGTGTCCATAAAGTTCCTATCTATTTTATAGAGTGTAATAGACAAAAAATTAGTAGGCTAAACTTCGAACATATAGGACGGAAGGGCACTAAATAGGGTATTTTGAGACATGAATCAGGGCAGCGAGTTAAACATAAAAGTCTAACATCATTGTGGTCTTTTATGGACAGGTTTTGAGAAAAGTAGTATTTTTAGTTGAAATTTTGGAATGCGTATTCCAGAAAAAACAGTGACGGTAACCGGGCAGCTATATTTTCTAATGTTGCAAGACTTTGCAGTATCAGCATTGTAGAATCATGAAATCGAAGACATTGTTTTCATGCAAGACGGCGCTCCACTTCGCATACACAATAAAGTAAAATCACTATTGCGCAACACATTTGGTGATCGAGTAATTAGTTGGCCTTCTAGGTCACCAGACATAAATCCAGCTGATTACTGGTTACGGAATTATCTAAAAGAAAAATATTTCTTAGTAGATCTACTACACGTGAGGAACTGAAACAGTCAAGATCGGATGTCAATAAAAACATCCCGAGGAATGTGCTTATTAATGCCGTTTATAGCATTTCTTATTGAACAACACGGTGGTGGTCATATTTAATTTTTTCGTGTTTTAATAAAATCCCATTTCTTTACCAACAACTTGGTATTTTTATTTTTATGGAATCTAAAAATTTAACAAACGTATTACCATTTCAAAATGGGAACTTACTTTAGAATAACCTTATACTTCAAACTATTACTATGGCGCTGCGGAAATAGTTCAATACAAAGTGGTGAATTTCTTCGAAGAAACCACCGGCGTGGCTCAGTCGGTTAAGGCGCTTGCCTTCCGGTCTGAAGTTGCGCTCGGGCGCGGGTTCGATCCCCGTTTGGGCTGATTACCTGTTTTGGTTTTTTCCGAGGTTTTCCCCATCCGTAAGGTGAATGCCAGGCAATCTATGGCGAATCCTCGGCCTCATCTCGCCAAATACCATCTCACTATCACCAATCTCATCGACGCTAAATAACCTAGTAGTTGATACAGCGTCGTTAAATAACCAACTTAAAAAAATCTTCGAAGAAAGTATTTTTCAGCAAAATTTGTGAAGACATGACTTCGTTATATGAAAATATTCTTTAACATAAAAAAGTAAGACGGCTTTCGTGGAGTAACGTGTTGAAAAGTGTTTTACAGTTAAGAGCGAAACTTTTATTGTACCGGTACATGCATCATTTTGCTATACACTTATTTTAATGGCATATTACTCAGACTGCCTTTCATACCAGTTTTTAATTTTTAACGATTGTGTTTAACTGGAATATCTTAAGTGTTCATTTTATGTTAATATGTTTTTAATGTGACCTGAAGATGCCAAATTTATTGGTGAAAACGTTTGTCATAATTTGTAAATACTACCTCATATAATAACATATAGGTTCAATGCATGTAATATTGTTAAGTAATAATTGACTGTAAGAACTTACACTGTTTGATTGATACTATACTTATCGGACCCAACATGCCTTTAAAATTGCTAATGAATGTAGTTCTCAGTACCATAAATAAACATTATCAGTGAATTTATTTGCATAATATTTTGCTAAGAATGTGTAACGGTAGTTATTATGATACCGTACTTTTGTTCTTTGATATACACTCACCTGCAAAAAAAACCGGGGCAACTACATTCTCTTTAAAATTATTGAAAATTATAGGATTTTTAAAATAATTTTAGGTGTGCTGAGGTTCATTTAGTTATTCATTTATTTTGTGATACGTAACACTGTAATACTGAATAAGTAATAGCCAACAATGATCTGAAAAGAAGATTCGTTCTTCTTGTAATATTGTGTGTAAACTTCTCGGACTCATTTCGAGCTAAGCTGAAGATGTCTACAGACTGGTAAGCTCTTTTGAGGCAGTATTGGAGTACTTCATTGTATACAAATGTCACCAAGTCCTACCGATTCAGCAAAAGTGGTTGCATTAATAGAAGGTGCGAATAGTCAGCGTTATGTGGCTACAGTTCTTGGGATTCCTCGATCGACCGTACAACGAGTGTACCGTCGCTTTGGAGAGACAAGAGGTTATTCCAGGAGACCCGGTTCAGGGAGAAAACGAGTAACATCGGCTCGTGACGACCATTTTATTGTCCTAAACACATTAAGAAATCGCCATTCCACAGCTATTGAGACCAGAAGAGCCTTCCAGAAAATAAGACAAGTTAACGTGAGTGAGAGAACTGTAAGAGGACGTCTGGATGAATGCGGGCCGATTCCAGAAGACCAGCTAAAGGTCCAGAATTGCTCCAGCAACATCATGTTGAACGATTACGTTTTTCTCACAATCATGCTAATTGGAACCTGGGGAAGTGGCGACGAGTGCTCTTCACAGATGAATCGAGATTTAGTTTACAGATGACGTGAAAGAGTGTGGAGAAGAGAAGGAGAACGTTTTTATTTATGTTCCTTCAGTTCACGTGTCAGTTTCCAAGATGGATCAGTAATGGTATGGGGTGGCATTTTGTATGAAGCTCACACAGAACTTGTTTTCATTAATGGAGGTGCTTTGACTGCTCCAAGATACATAGAAGAAGGTGTAATTTAACATACGGTACCATATGCCCCACTTATTGGTGAAACGTTTCTGTTAGTGCATCACAATGCACGCCCTCATGCTACAAGAATAGTGGATGAATTCCTTCACGATGTTGGATTGAATAGGATGGCATGGCCAGCAAGAAGTCCTGATATAAACCCTATTGAACATGTGTGGGGACTGCTAGGGATGCAAGTTAGAAGTCGCCTAACTCCTCACAGAAACTTACAGCAGCTCTGAAATGTTCTAAGTAAAGAATGGAATAGAATCGACCAGACTGACATCCAAAAACTGATCGAAGGGTTGAATCGGCGAATGGTAACAGTCATACATTCACGGGGAGGTAATACCCGCTATTACCAACATCTGGGTGACCACAAAATCAGTTGAACATTTGGAAGAAAATTGATATAATTTGTAAGTTTTTACACCTTTTAATTATATCCATTGTTCGGCGTTGAAAATAATAGCGCAAATGATAATGAATAAGTTTTTTTTTTCTGGGAAGCAATGTTTTCTTCATTTCTAATAAAGGATTTTCTGATTCTCACCTCATAAAAATTGAGAAACTTTAGGTGGCCCGGTTTTTTTTGCCGGTGAGTGTAGTTGTTCATTATTGCAGAAAAATTACTTTCAGATTTCACTTGTTTATTGAGTGTTTATGTAATGAGTACTAATAAAAAGAATCAATGTACTTTTCATTTATTTTTAATATTTCTCTGCTAGATTATGTTTCTACCCTTAAATTAGAAACTCACTGTATTGATTTACGAATAATTACAGCTCCAGCTGTAGTCCATTCATGCTTTCAAGCATGAATATATGAGTGGACCATAGTTGGGCAACTCAGAATACAACTATGTACCAATGCTTATTACTTTTTTTTTACATTTGTAATTAAATAATTTCAAACACATATGTCAACATTTATTTAATATAAACTTACAAGAGTCCGAAGCCAAAATTTCACTTAATCTGGATGAATAGTACTGAATATACAAAGAAAAATGTGACAAATGTGGACCATAGTTAGGGGAAACTGCGGTACTTGATTTATCGTCGATATCACCTGACAAAGAGAAATTTGATATATTCCAGTGTATTAAAGACTCATGCAAAATTTAGCTACGTATGATAGATAAATACTGAGTTCGTTTTTGCCAACAAGCAATTAAGTTTTCATAATTGTAAACAACAGCTTTTTGAGTATTTTCCGAAAAAAAAACTTAAAACAATTACGACATTGACAGATGGATAGTGAATACATTTTCATTCAACTGGCTGAAATTCCAGAAAATATGAAGGAAAAACTCATCGAAATTATATCCTACTGTTGGAAAGTTTAAATTAGATTTTTTTTTCGAAAAGCGTAGACCAGTTTTGGATTAAAAGAATGCAAGAATACTTCGAGCTTACAAAAGTACGTAGTTTTTAAATTTGTTGTAATACAGTCAACTCTGGATATAGTGAACTCGGTTATAGTGAACATTCGGCTATAGTGAATCTAAATCGTTGGTCTCGACCCGCATACATTAAAAAGTACATTAATATTTCGTTTATAGTGAACCCTCGCTTCGGTTATAGTGAACCTTGTATCCTGACAAATTCTTATTTGAAGTCAGACCTTCTTGTATAAAATTGAAAGATTGTGTTGAGAACAACATTCTAAGTTTCTTACTCTGTTAGCCAAAGAACAAAGGTAGAATTAGTGATTCCTAGATAATGAGCTGTACTGTAAATCCAGTCAACACGTGACGACCTTGCCTCACTCCACCGTCGAAGGGTTACCATTCTGTTCTCAGACACACTACGCCACTGTTATTTCTAATCCTCCGTCGTCAAAAGGTTGGTTTTTGTTCTTAGGAACATTTCCATTGTGACAGAAAGCATCAAAACAACGGAAAATGAAATTTCCTTCTTTTATTAAAAGGGGACGGACATTATGTCCAAAGCATAAATGAAGATAAGATTATGATGGCTTTCAAACTCCTTCAACCCTCTCCCAGTTTCCATTAAGTGATCCGGGAAATTCCAAGGCTGGGTACACAGTCACACCATAACAGCGTTTGTCATTTCTACCCCTGGTCAGTCTGTTTCTAGTGTTCGAACAGTGAATGTACTCTATAAAAATGTCGAAGCGTTAAGTGTCTTCTTTGGAAAATAAGGCGAATATTATAAGTGACATTGAACGTGGTCTTTCGCAAGTGGACGTGGGTCGACAGCATAGTTTAAATACAGTTTACAGTGTAATCCATTCTACCAAAATGAAATATTTTAATTACTGTATAGTATTTTATTTTCTTGTTCACAATTTCATTCATTCCTCTCATTTAATAATAATAATAATAATAATAATAATAATAATAATAATAATAATAATTTATTTAACCTGGCAGAGTTAAGGCCATACGGCCTTCTCTAACACTCAACCAGGAGTAAAAACTGCATTACAAAAACACTACAAATTTACAAAGTACACTATAATTTTACACACAAAACTGAATAAGATAATAATAATAAAATGTAAACAACAAGTAAGAAGAAACCAGACATAATATATAACATAGAGAAAGAAAGAAAAAAGCATAATAAAATGTGAACAGTTGGTCAAAAATAAATGAGGCATACAAAGTATAAAAAATAAGACAATTATTGATAATAATAATAATAATAATAATAATAATAATAATAAATAAGAATAGTAATAATAATGATAATAATAATAATAATAATAACAGGCCTAATAGTAATAATAATACTAATAGTAGTAATAAAATAGTGCAGTACAAAGCATACAATGAATACAATATTTTTAAGTACACACAGTAAGGAAAATTATGATTATATATAGCTCAACTTATCACATTAGAGATATACCATTATCGGAAAATATGAAAACAAAAATATAAAATAAGTTAAATATCACTAGAACATTAAAAAAAATGTGAATACGTGGAAACATGCAATACAGCACTTGTCATAATAGTAAGTTAGTTTGGCAACTCGTCATAAGATAATTTTCTAACTTGGTTAGGGGAGAGACACTTCGGATTTAGTGAACCTCGGATATAGTGAACGAAATATGCAAGTCCGCAGAGGTTCACTATATACGGAGTTGACTGTGTTTGCAACCTCTATTTAAGCAAAATAAATTTCTTGTCTATGATTATAATCAAAACAAAAGCAAGAAATTTTCTTGAATTTGAAAATGATATCATTGTGTGTATGCAATGTGGAGTCCACATTTGAGAAGCTGTTTTCAGAAAAACGGACACATTTATTACATTAATTAATAATTACATCAAATTAATAACTACTAAAACATTTTTATTCCTATGTTCGGCGTTGTTTATATTACGTTTCTAAGTACAAAATAAATGTATGTTAATAAAACTTTTCGTATTATTGTAAATCATCTCGTGATTCCCCAAATCACTTTACACGACCCCCACTTTTGGAACCACTGGTCTGAAAGAGGATACTGTGAGCTAGAGAATCAGTTATGTGTAACGCAGGAAGCGTAATCTGGCAATACAGAAAGCCGTATTGAGTAGCCTGTAATGTATGAGATTGCATGAATGTTTTCTCTTGATACGTTGAAACATGGTGGACAGAAATTGTCGGGTGACAATGACAGTTTATTAGTTACATAAACATATTGCTGAATTTATCTGCAAACCACATCGGAATGGCTATGTAGAAGTATGAAGGTCAGTGTGAGTTGTTACAATAACAGAAGTTATATCTGTTGTGCACGAATACGTGTAAAGAAAGCAGATAGGCAAAGTGAATGAATCAGTTCAAGCGTTCAGCCGTATCGTTAACTAAAGTCTCATGTAATTCCTGACAATACCATTACGTATGTAACATCAAGCCTTCCAACCTACAAGAGATGAAATGCGAGAGATGGGAATTAATAGGAAATATGTTTTAATAATAATAATAATAATAATAATAATAATAATAATAATAATAATAATAGTAATGGCAATATTAATAGTAATAATAATAATAATAGTAATAATAATAATAATAATAATAATAATAATAATTATTATTATTATTATTATTATTATTATTAGAGACAGGATTTTAAAGGGAATCCCTTTTTTTATTTCAACATGAAAAATGAAATAATTAATTACGATGTTCTAAACTATCTTCCTTTTTTAGTCCATATTCCCCTTTTCCCCTTTTTTAAAAACATCTCTTATTTTGGTCCTTTTTTTGACAATATCGCAAACATTTAGATAATTTTCCTATATTTTTTTCCGATAGGCCTATAACTTCCTGAGCAAGCGAAAATAAATATTGTTCTTTTTCTGATTCCAGACACTGAAAAACTAATAAAGTGTGCTGATTTAGAGTTCAGGATAAAAGGAAAATTTTCACCTCTGGTTTCAGGTGATGTTGAGCGGTCATTTTCTGTTTATAATGACATTCTGCATTCAAAGAGGCAGAATCATATTTAGACATATTGAAATGTTGAATGAGATCAAATACAACACTTTCCTTATGCTGTGAAGCGATAAAAATAAGCTTGTGTGTGCTATGTATATCCATGAATGTGCTGAAGTGTGTTTTCAATTAAAATAGAGGGAGTAATATTATCCTTTTTGAAGTCCCTTTTTGACTGTATCAAATACAACACTTCCCTTATGTTGTGAAGAGATAAATGTAAGATTGTGTGTGCCATGTATATCCATGGATGTGCTGAAGTGTGTTTTGGGGTACCTAATATAGTCCTTTTTCAAGTCCTTTTTTTTTTGGCTATATCTTTCCCTTTTTGTCCTTTTTTGATGATAAATTTTCCCTTTAAAATCCAGTCTCTAATAATAATAATAATAATAATAATAATAATAATAATAAGAATAGTGATAGTAATAGTGATAGTGATAGTGATAATGATAGTAATAATAACAGTGGGACGAAATCATAACATTAAACGGAAAAGTTAAATAATCACCTCTAAATTTCGGAGATTACCATGTCAGTAAGGGGGAGCGGAAATCGTGTGCTACAGTAACTGCGGGTGACTCTCTCGTTATTCATGAAAGTTGGTAGCTCTGTGATTAAATCACAAACTGATGACAACAAATCTACAGCAGCAACCTGCTTGTGAGACTACTCGTCCCTTCGTAGCACAGTAAATGAGTATGTAAATAAATACATTGATGAACGAATAAATGACACCTACTGTATAGTTGCAAAACCTGCCTTCTCCTAAAAAATCAGAAAATGAGTTAGCAATGCCAGTGCATTCTATATTATAAAATCTAGCTATTTTAATGTCGTTTCTGTTACAAAAAATCTGTTCCTATTTAAAACTATGATTAACAATTTAGTTTTACTCCACAAACTACCTTATCCTCAATGGGATTGTTCCAAAACTTGCCTCCTGCAGGCCCATTTCAAAAGCTGCCTTATCCGCATAAATGGAGTCGGTTATCTGTCCTGTTTATCACAAAGCATGCCTTATTCACAGATCACTATGCTACATATACAGGCTGTATCTATACATGTGTCCATAAGTGTGGGGGCGTATTCCTGATACCAAAACATAACAAAAAGTTCATATGAACATGGGTCCGCAAACCCTTCGTTAGGGAATTATGAAAGGAATTTCCTGTAGTGAGTCCTGATTATGTAATTCACCTCAAACTTGCATTTTTCCCCACTTTCTTCATTACAGTTGGTCATGACGTTTGTTTTGTTTTGTTTGATTGGCTTTTGTTCTGTTTTGTGTTATTCAAAGTAACATTCATCACATCGCAAGATGTATTCAGTAAGAGAAATGACGGATATGCACTACATTTATGGCCTAGCAGATGGGAATACGGTAGCAAATTTGATCAAATCCGTAACACCCCAAGACATTTTCAGAGAGTACAGCAAAGCATAGAACGCAGGCTCAGGGCATGCATAGAAACAGGAGGAGGTCAATTTGAGCAATTTTTGTAAACGTGTGTTGTTAAATGTATCACATGTACCATTACCAATAAATCCATAACTCCCTAACGAAGGGTTTTCGGACCCATGTTCATATGAACTTTTTTGTTATGGTTTGGTGTCAGGAATACGCCCCCACATTTATGGACACACATAGATACAGCCTGTATATTAAAGCTATTTATTCTGCTTAAAAGAATAGGGATTTTATTTTATAAAGCAGTTATCAGGGGGAAGCAATTCTTTGGTAATGATTCATGCGGTTACATGAATGTTGTAAAAATGGCCATTCAGTAAGCCTTCATCATGCAGAAACCTTATTACAAAAGCAAAATTAATTGATGTTGAAAATCTGCTGAAAGAAAACATTTTGGAGGTTTCTAGAAATATCTATCAGGCTTATTATTTTACCATCAGATTATTAGTGTGAATAACGAACCTACTGTTTCTTCCAGTAATGACAATGATTTGTGTGAAAGTGGATGTGAAGACGAAGATGGTTATCTGAGAATGTGAATGAAATGTTTCTACTAAAGGTCCCTTAAATAAAAAGTGCTGCCATTATTGTAAATTAAAGAGTGGCTGAGGGTTGACAAAGTTTTTTTTTATACTACATGGAAAACGGAAACTTCCCAATGAAAATCGGTTAGAGATGATATTGTCAGATTGGCCTTATGAAGTCGGGAATGTGATGTACTGTAATAGTAATATGCGTTACAAGAGCGGTATGTTGAAGTTTTCATGTTCGAGGAAAAGTTTGAAAAAGCGAAACGTAGTTGAGCTTTTTTAATTTCCGAGAATTGAAAGAAAACATACCGCTCGTGTATCGTACATTATTCTGTGCGAAGATCGTTTATTACATACCTGAAAGAGGAATTTCTAATTAGTTGCAATGAAATCTCCATCTTGGTTTCTGTTCAATCACGGCAAATTTGCAAAACAAAATATCTTTCTTCAACATTGTTGCTTTAAAATGTTTTCTGTGTTTACTATACTCCAGGAGGCCGTGATATACGTCTGTCTTTTTTCCCCCAGTCTATAAATGCGAACTTAAAACAAACGGTAAGGTTATGTAATGATTTATTTTTCATTTTAATATTTTAACAATATTATTTATATAAAATATTGCAGTAATAACATCGGCATCTGCAATCTTGTTGATTTTTTCACGGCTTCCTTCATGTTACTTGAATCACGAATGCATTAACTTTAGTGGAGTTGTAGAGTTTACTTAAGTTTTGCAAATATTTAAAAGCAATAATTAACATTGCAATTTGGGTGAAATTACAGTGGTAGGTTTCCAATTTATAATTATTACTATATTGAACGTCTCTAAAAATAATATGTTAGAAGCCTAAAGCAGTAAAATCAATATGTCACTTAAGCTGTAAGAAGAGGGAAATTATGTGTGTTAGGTTGGGAATACTGAATGTGGAATTTTACACTTTCCGCTTATTGGTTTTGTGCGGAAAGCAAGCAAATACGCACGATCTCGCACAAAATAATGACCTTTTCAGATATATTTCTGATCATTCTTTGTAGTTGATTTTCTCGTACTGAGTTTTTCAGTAGCTTGTCGTAGTTCTGTGCATTATTTGTTACTCACAAAAGTTAGGACTACACATAAAAGTGTCGGTCAACCCCGAGTCATGGTATTTTTATTATACAGAATCAACCAGAACTCTACCGACAAGCTTTCACAGTTGTTCAGGATGTTGCCTGAGTATTGTGATATAGGGAACCTATGGTTCCCGGTGACTTATTACTGAGTAATGTGTTGTTGATGGAAGCATGTTGTTTGGACGGTGATATTGATAGATTACAAGGAAAAATTAGAAAAGTAATCAACTAAGTTCTGAAGTAGGTACTGTAATATCATGAAATATAATACAAACAATACAAAAAATTACATGAGTAATGAAACAAGCCTTAGAACTTCATGCGCAGTGCCTTACATCTGAGACTTAATATTCTATCGTCTCCTTCCTTTTTTGGGGGGTTGCTGTACCTTATATACGCCTTTTTCCCAGAAGTAATATTTTTTACTTAATGTGTTCTGCTTGTAAACCGACGATATATAGGCTATAGCTTTCAACCAGTAGTACTCTTGACACCTCATTGTATGCAGATCAGGTTTTCTTTGACAATAATGAAGATGAATTTCAGTATTCAATACACCATCTTAACATAATATCACAAAACCACAAAGTTCTAATATGGAAATTTCTACAGTAAGAACAATGATCGTGACTTTCAAGGCAAAATGCGAATCAGAAATGAAACTTGGATTGAGAATTCTATTTCAGAAAATGAATTCTTGTAAATATGTGCACCCTTTCACACTGAAATTGGTCGCTGTTTAGAAACAAAGTTCCATCTCGGAATAGCTCGGGAATCATCGTGTGCGCTGTGTTCACAACTGACGCATGCGACGTGCGAGGTGCGAGGCCCGCCTCGCACAAATCCGGAGTACACGAGAGATAGTGAGTGGTTTCTATGGCTGCGAGGTACGCAGACCTCTCATCTCGCATTATAGAAACCACTCACTATCTCGCGTGTAGTCCGAATTTGTGCGAAGCGGACCTCGCAAGTCGCTTCAGAAAAACCAAGGCCTTACATAGACTCGAAGTCCGGTCTTTGGAACGAGAATAAAGAGCTCTATAGCTAAGCCATAAAGACTTCGTAGGGAATATGTCGTTTCGTGACATACAGATACGTCGCTGCTATGTCTTGATTTCATCCTAGGACATCGATGCTTAATATTTCTCCTTCTGACTCTAGCGGTAAGCCGAACGACACACAAATTCACGGAATAGAAGAGCAACCATTTTCCGTGTTCAAGGGTGTGCAGTAGATTACAATTTGACGTACCAAATCGATAGAGTTTGGAAGCCGTTGGAATAGGTATCACCGAATTCTTCGCATCAGAAACAAGAAACTGCTATCGTAGGACAATAGACCTTGCTGAAAATTGGCTCAAGACTGTAGAATCTAATGGCCTTTACTTTGAAGATTAGATTAATTTCTTGTCACATTACACCCAAACCAAAAGGTTTCTCTTTTTCCCTCACTCCTATGGATGAATATCAGGTAACTTAATCAGGCGATTGGAACCCCACTCATCTTCGCCACTTCCTTTCCTCCCCTATTATCCTTTTATTCATCATCCCGTTACTTCTTCTGATTTTCAGATCGCTCTATAGGCGGCCCTCCGAAGCTGCTGGCTCTCTCGACCGGCCTCCGTGGATTGTATTCAAGTGATGATGGATAGTTTCTGCAACGGAACCGGGCAGATCTTCTCGGGGGAGGACTTCCGCCTCGGACCGTTAAGGGAGCCTTGAGGGGTAGTTGCCGAAGCGAAGTGATACATGGACTCTCTTGGCTGCAGGGACCGGTACTTAAGGGGGTCAAGTGGTTAGGTCGGTGTGCGTAGAGGATCGGTGGGCACGTAACTCATCCCATATAGGTGGGTGTACAATAGACTTCAGGTCGTAGTGCGTGGGATGTTCCTTCGCTCCTAACAAGAAAAAAAAGTTTGCTCCGAAACTGACATTATTTAGGAAATAGTTTATATCTGTAATAACTGTTTGATAATGCAATACCCATAGTACCAGCTGGGTTGTGTCCGACACAGCAGCATCTGATCCGAAAGTGAATGGCCGAACAGGTTGCAGTTGACATATAATTATTCTTGCATCTGGAGAGGTGTTTGAAAGTGGTCTTCTCTCCGGCTCAAGAACCGAACACTTTGTAGTCATTCGTATTCTTGACGTGATCCGAAACTTGGAGATTTGGCACGAAGTATCGATTCCTGCATGAACTTAAAATTCGTGTACAGAATTTTATGTTGTAAATTGCCACTGTCAAGGTCGTGGAGGTGTAACGAATCATAGAAACTAGCATCAAGTACTGTATAGAGTAGAAAGGATTGGATTCGTTTCTCTTAATTGGCAGGACAGTACTTCATCACCAAAGGAAAAAGAGTGACATGGTATTTAAGGAAATCCCTATCATTACGTGTAATAATTACACAGGAATTAGGATAATGGATTTAGTATAAGTAAATACAATTTGTTATATGATACAAGTGTGCCTAATTAACGGAGTGAAATAACCTACGAATAACTGTCTATCTTCAAATAAAACTAATGCATTAACTCAGAATGTATTAAAAAGACAAGTAAAGAACTGTTAAGTTGCAGACAATGAACAATTAACTGGTGTACTGCATACAACAGAGAAAAAGGAATTGGTTGAGTCACTGGTTGAGAAGAAACTACCAACTGAAGGGGTGCAATGGAAGGAATATTGAACGGGAAAAAAGTTTGGGGGAGAAGAAAACATCAGATGATATACGATATTAAGTTATATGGATCATATGCGGAGACTGAGAGGAAGGCAGAAAATTGGAAATTTTGGAGAATGCTAGGTTTGCAGTGAAAGTCCTGTCCTTGGGCAGAAAACTATAAATGAATGGATAACATGAGAATATCCCGTAAATATTATTATTGTCATTTATCCATTTGTATGCAAATAGTGCCAACCTTGTATTAACTTTCTGCATATAAAGAGTGGAAGATAACCACTGCACCTAAATGAAACTGGTAATAGATCATGAGGAGAGGTTTGAAAAATCTAAATAAGTTTTTTCTAACATTCACCGTTTTAGAAGAAATCGTTATGTTTCTACGAAACACTTGCCAACATCACGGCTACTGCAATAACTCTAGCAAGCACGGCCACTCATCTCTTAGCTTACCCTTGGAAGACACGCGATAGCGCGCTACGTTGCAAGATTTATTTTAACGATTTTCGCAATTATTCAATTTAAATTCATGGCTAAAAGGTTTAATTTGCAAAAAAGACTCATGACAGTAACTATTCAGATTATTTTTATATATCTGCTCGTATAGCAATCGGCCATTTCTCTCGGGATGTTGCCGCAATAGAACGCTACAAACACTGAGTGACGACTATTTTTTCCTGCTTACTCATTAATGCATAAAGTTGGATTATGTATTTAAAAGAATTTTCTTCATAAAAAATTACTGTTTAACATCAGTTGAGCACTATTAAGCAATAAAACTTTTTATTTTTTTTCGTATTTGAAAAATACAGCCCGTCCGAAAAATCGGACGCTATGCACACTGATCACTTACATTGCTTATTTTAGTTTTTTTATAGTAGTAAGATCCCTTTAAACACTCAAAATCACTTACCATCGTTTATTATGTACATGTGAGTAACGTCTTTCCACATTACTGGGTTCGACCTTTGTTCCTTTAATATTACAGGATCAAAAATCACAAAGTGCTCTCACCCTCCGTATTATCCGGATTGCCTTCGGCTCGTATAGTCCGGACAATCGGGGCTCTACTGTATGTAGAGTAAGGTATGGTATTTATTAATGTTCAGTTAAAAATAACCAATAGTTAATGACTTGTATAAAACTGGGCCTTAGGATACTGAAAGAAGGAGATATTTGCGAAATATAAAATAAAGTCTTAAAGTCTTATTCTTGTTCTCCACTCTTCTCTATCCATCCAATCCATGTCATTCAGTCTTCAGTCTCTTATCCCTGTTCTGATCTCTTGTAACCAAGAATATAATAATAATAATAATAATAATAATAATAATAATAATAATAACGGGATCAAATGATTACCGCTTCACTCTCCTATGAGCAAAGGCTTCCTTATAAATAGAGAATGGATTTCTAGTTCCCTACCTATTTTGTTTGCTGCATCCTAGACGTATGTTATTTAGATATCTCTACATTTCATGTACACAAAGTCCCCTTATTAAAGTTCTATCGAACCTAATGAACTATAAAGTCTTATAAATGCCTATGTTTGTGCTGAGAAGTTCTTTTTAAGGGGAATCATTAAGACCCAAAGTGAAAAAAAAAAAAAAAAAAAAAAAAAAAAAAAAAAAAAAAAAAAATTGACATTTTTATTTTTTTACACTTTATGAAAGTATGGTTTATTCTGCTTAATTTGGTATTTGCTTTATTGAAATATTAGAATATTTACTATTTTAAATATATTTTTAAAAATATTAGTGTATTTATGTTTTAGAGAAAAAAATATTTTTCACAAAAAATTATTATCTTAGGAACTAATTGTCTTAGAAGGCTGTGCTTTAGCTTCTTTTGCAGTAAAATTATTGCTTCATAAAGCCTATGTTTCAAGATCTTACCCATATTTGAGAGGAAGAACTCAGAAAACTAATGAATCATTCAATAGCATTGTTTGGTACCGTGTCCCAAAAATTTTTGTATGTTGGTATGTCAACGCTGGAACGTGGTGTACTAGATACTGTACTCACATTTAATGTTGGATATACTGCAAGAATACAGGTGTTGAATGATCTAGGTGCTCAAATAGTATATAAAAGCTCGTAAACATGGCGAACTTGGACACATCGCGAATGACATAGCAGTAACAAACACAACCAAAGAGGAAAGAGCCGAGAGAAGGAGGGCAGTATTAGGTGAGCAGGGTAGAGAAGAAGATAAGGTCTACCAACCGGGAGGGTTTTAAATATTTTTGTTCTGTAATAGGTGGGTTTTTATTAAAATTTTTACTTTAAACGTGATATACGTAAAACTACATTTTTCAACATAAATTAAACTATTAGATCTATGTGCATGAAATTTTTATCATACATTTCAGATAACGTTGTTGTTGTTGTTGTTGCTGTTGTTGTTGAGTCAACTGTCCGATGACAGGTCTGAACCTCACAAGTGATACCAACAAGGCACCACTTACGAGGCAACTAGACCAGGAGATAATGGGGTAGGGTGGCCGGGTCCTTTCCCCTCAATTGCAAATATCGCTGATTAACTGCATGTTACACTAATATATGATATGATAGATTTATTGATATTAGCTCACAAAAGTACAAAACTTAATAATTTAACAAAAAGATCTATATACAAAAGTAGTTACACATAATAAATATACATTTTCCTAAACTAATTAATTTATCGCAAATCTCAATAATTTATTGGTTCAAACTTGCACTTACGTATGTTACACTAATAAAACTTCAGATGCATACAAATAATTGTTATTCCTCTGACACATATCGTTAAGTGAGATGAACTGCCCGATAATAGAGGTACATAGGCCTATCAGCCAGAAACTCAAGCAGAGGATGATAACATTGTGATGATGTGAAATTCCTTCGATTGAGTTTGCTGTATTAGTTTATTTAAAAAGTATATTCTTTATTTTAGACGTTTATAAAAAAATGTATTTTTTTTCCTATTAGATATTTTATCATCAAAACGAATCAGTGCACTCCAGAAGGAATGCATAAATTCCCTGTAAAAATATCACATTTCTGTACCTAGTATGTTCTGAGATAATGGGTCATTAATATTGTTGTTTTATCATTAGCGAGATAGGACTTGACGATTCCCTTTAAATATTTTGCCTACATTTAAAATAAAAATACCGCTGCTAAAATGCAAAAATGCTAAACAAAATAAAAACATGCTATTAAAGATATTATAAAAATCTCTTGGAGACAAACATTGCTCTGGTAACTTCGTTCCATATTGGTCGCAGAAGAGGAAAGAAGTCCACACCTGTGGATTAACGGTTAGCGCGTCTGGCCGCGAAACCAGGTGGTCCGGGTTCGAATTCCTGTCGGGGCAAATTACCTGCTTGAGGGTTTTTTCAAGGGTTTTTCCTCAACCCATTATGAGCAAATGCTGGGTAACTATCGGTGCTGGACTCCGGACTCATTTCACCGGCACTATCACCTTCATTTCATTCAGACGCTAAATAACCTGAAATGTTGATACAGTGTCGTAAAATAACCTACTAAAAAGAGGAGAGAAGAAGATTTCACCTAATGTCCTGGAACCGAAGTTCGTTTGGAAAAGTCCATTCTATTATGAAAAGGTGGTAGGTTGTTCAAGTTAAGCGAGAGCTTACACCTTCGTTATACGAAGTGAAACTGACAACTCAGCAATAAATGTCTTTCACTGATAGATCAATTCAATAGCGCTCAATGTCAGCACCAGTTCTTTTCCATCTGAAATGGAATATCTACTAAAATTAAAATTATTAATTGTAAATTTTATAGAAACTCCTAAAAGTCCTAAGTGGATTTTATAAAGTCATAGACCTCTCTCTTTTTAGCACCTAGAAATCCGTTTCCTACTTATAAACCATCAAGTAACACACATTTGCAAAAAAATATTTTCACAACTTCACCCTTGTTCCTTATGAAAGAATTTCTACCACTTAGTCTAAAAAAAGAATCTTATTCAGACTCTTGTAATGCCCCATTTTGATTATTGCGATTCCTTGCTAACTAATATAAGTTCACTCTTAGCTGAGAGACCACAACGTGTTCATAATGTGTGCATACGATTCATCTGCAATACTCGTAAATTTGACCATATAACACCTTCCTTCCAGTTACTTACATGGGTGCGTCTGAAGGAACGAAGAACAATACATTCACTGTCTCTTCTGTTTAGAATCATGCATTCTTCTATACCTCATTTTATTTCAAGGAGTGCAGTTCGGTGGCTCCTTTGAACACCCACTTACAGATTTATGACTTCCCACACAAACACCTCTGACAATTCCATCCTGTCCCCTCGTCGCAAGATTGCACAGTTGCCATAATCCTGGTGACCCTGAAATGAGACTGACGGGATTCTTGGAATTCGGAAAAGATGCAGCAACTCTGCCTCCACGTGGATTTGACGAGAGCCTGTCAATTCTTCAGAACAAGGGTTGTGATTGGTTACTGACAGGAGGGGACAAGATTTCCGTCACCGTAAGGAAGATATTATTTATGACAACCAATTATTTATATATATATTTATTTATTTATTTATTTATTTATTTATTCTGGTGTAGTTAAGGCCATCAGGCCTTCTCTTCCACAACACCAGGAATACAAATACAATAACAGAAATAAAAAGGAAAAAAAAACACTATAAACGAAGTAAAATCACACAAAAATATACACAGGTTGCAGTCACACAAACTTTAAATGAGTGATTAAGTAGGGGGCAGTAGAAGGTCTGTCGGCAAAGTACTTTCTATGAAACTGCACTCCTTGAAAAAAAATACAGTATACTCCGAATTATCTGTTATGGCGCTTTCAATTTCTTGCAACTCTTCGAAACCGACAGAGATAGGGCTTGACGATTCCCTTTAAATATTTTGCTTATATTTAAAATAAAAATACTGGTACTAAAAACCAAAAAATGCGAAAAAAATATAAACATACTATTTAAGATATTATAAAAAATCTCCTAGAGACAAACATTGCTCTGGTAACTTCGTTCTATATTGGTCGCAGAAGAGGAGAGAAGTTCACACTTGTGGATTAACGGTTAGCGCGTCTGGCCTCGAAATCAGGTGGCCCGGGTTCGAATCCCGGTGGGGCAAGTTGCCTGCTTGAGGTTTTTCCGGGGTTTTCCCTCAACCCACTATGAGCAAACGCTGGGTAACTATCGGTGCTGGACTCCGGACTCATTTCATCGGCACTATCACCTTCATTTCATTCAGACGCTAAATAACCTCAGATGTTGATACAGTGTCGTAAAATAACTTACTAAAAAGAGGAGAGAAGAAGATTTTACCGTCCACACCTGTGGAGAAAAGGTTAGCGCGTCTGACCGCGAAACCAGGTGGCCCGGGTTCGATTCCCGGTCGGGGAAAGTTATCTGGTTGAGGTTCTTTCCGGGGTTTTCCCTCAACCCAATATGAGCAAATGCTGGGTAACTTTCGGTGCTGGACCCTGGACTCATTTCACCGGTATTATCACCTTCATCTCATTCAGAAGCTAAGTAACCTAAGCTCTTGATAAAGCGTCGTAAAATAACATACTAAAATAAAAAAAGATTTTACCTAATTTCCTGGAACCGAAGTTCGTTTGGAAAAGTCCATTCTATTATGAAAGGTTTGGTAGGTTGTACAGATTAAGCGAGAGCTTACAAATTAGTTTTCGCGTCAACGCACCCTCATTATGCGAAGTGGAGCCGACCAATCAGCAATCAGTCTCTTTCACTGATAGATCAATTCAATAGCGCTCAATGTCAGCACCAGTTCTTTGTATATAAATTCCATCTGAAATGGAATATCTACTAAAATTAAAATTATTAATTGTAAATTTTATATAAACTCCTAAAAGTCCTAAGTGGATTTTATAAAGTCATAGATCTCTCCTTTTTTAGTACCTAGAAATCCGTTTCCTACTTATAAATCATCTAAATTTACGTATAGGGTAAGGTCAGGTTTCGGATCGTACAGCTAGAATATTTCCTCCCCTGTTTTCAAATGCAAATTGTGGCTATATTCGTAATGTGAGTGACATTTAAGGCCAGTGAAAGTGTGTTTGTTTACCTGTTGGTGCCGGACGCCTCTTCCGTTGTCATTTCGTCGCACCCGCGCGCGTGGACGGCTTCTTTCACCGGTGCAAGCAGGCCGAGAACTGAACCGCTTGACCGACATCCGACACGGCAGTCAACCCACTTCCACTACCATCCAGCGTGCGAGCGTGGCCTTGATGTGGGAGTTGTGTAGCTGTGCAGCCGCCTGCACTTCTTACCTGCACACTCACTATCGTGTAACATAAATCTGTACATGTCTCTACGAAATTACGCTTAATCTTCTACCAAATAAGGTGCATTCACGTAACAAAGTTGTTTTAATAACATACTTTATTTCGCAGTGCATGAGTACAGCACCTATTGCGTTTGAATCCCTAAAATTTATATCTTGTGCTGTCCTTGGTTTTGTCTGGAGATCCAGTATCGTAAAGGCTGGTTCACAATGAAACGGGAACTGAAATGACAACGAGAACGACAACGGAAATATTGTTAAAATGTATTTAAATATCAGCTTTCACAATTAACTATTGTGAATGCTCACATTTAAATACATATATTTTAGCATTATTTCGGTTCTCGTTCTCGTTTCCGTTTCCGGTTTATTGTGAACCAGCCTTTACCCACGTCACGGGAGCCTCACCATATAATGTCTGCGACTCGAGAAAAATTTAGACATGGACTTAATACAGAGGGATTGTTTCCACTTCGTCCTGTCTCAACTCAGTCCACGGAGGATTTGTACCTGAAAATGTACTCAACTCGTCCTATGTACAGGAACTGCCCTCTCTATATGTACTCAACTCGTCCGATTCATTAAAACTGTAGCGGTAGACGTCAGAGCAGTATTAGGAAATGTAAGTACTAGAGATGAACAACGATCGACAAAGCAAGACTAACAGCGCCCGCAAAGCCGAAAACTCGCACGACAATGTTGTATATGTCGTGTCATTGAAGTAAAGACTGCTTGTGAGTGTTTCGAGACGTCGAGATTGATCACTCCCGAAGTCCCGAACGTCAAGCAGCCTTGAATCGCCACAGTTGTTTATACCTGACTGAACTTTTATCTACTTTGGCAACTGTTATACAGGATGTTTCCGGGCTAGTGTTACAAACTTTCAGGGATGATGGGGAAGGGCACATGTATCAATTTGAGGTAAGGAACCCTGGTCCGGAAATGAGTGAGTCGAAAGTTATAAGCAAAAATAGTTGTGTGGAAATGGAATTGTAATTTGGCACCACGTGCCCTCCTTCCCTTAACCTTTGGAACAGTCGTGGAAAGATGGTAAGGGACGGATGTCTCCTACGTTGGTACTTGACCAATACAATCTGTGACCTTGTCTACTGTTCGCATTGGCTCATCCGTATTCGAAAATCATGTCTGCATATTCCGCTCTCGTGTACTCCTCCATTTCACTAGGACTGATCGACTGGACACTGCAACTTGTACACATACGCTGCTGTCTACAGACGTGCATATCAGGACCAACCATGTCCGTGACACATTACGCCATCTGCATTGCTTTAGTGTGCAGTAGTTTCCTGTCTCCACCCCTCAGACAGCGCACTGAATGGAATGCTGTAAGTAGACAACGTAAACAACGTCAGATGAATACAGAATGTGTGAGATGTACAGATAAATATACATAAATAACGCGTACAGAGGAATAAAATTATTTCATATATAATTAATTATTAATTAATTTTATATAATTCAACATGTTTTAGTTGATGTTTTTAAAATGATGCAACATATTGTAGTTGATGTAGGTAATGTGAACAGAACATTTATTTATGTAAACATCAGCAAATCACGTTCCTTAATGAGAGGACGAGTTACATACTTGTTCAGATACAAAACTTTTCCGTGAGCCAAGTTGATTACCTAATAATCTGCAGGACGAAATGCGACGGTGCGAAATGGGAATATACGATAGGCCTACAGAGTTCTTCACTGTTCTTTCGTTCTCCATTTCTTCCAGTGTCAAGCAGGTTTGAATACAGGGAGCTACTACCTGAAAGCCAGATTTGTATAATATATTCGTTACTGGAGGTACGTTAACAGGAAGCCACAATTTAAGTCACACAGAATTTGTGTGCACTCAAAGTTGGGTCCTGGCGTCTTGTCAGCCCATTTGAGTTGTGTGGATATAAAGGAAAAACTGTGACGGTGTCGTGTATAGTTCCTGGGGTAGCTCAGCCGGTAGAGCATTCGTGCGCTAAGCGAAGGGTCCCGGGATCGATACCCGGCCCCGGAACAATTTTTCCTTGAAATTATTCAACCTGCTTTACAGGGAGCTACTACCTGAAAGCCAGATTTGCAGCACTCTGTATATGTTTACAGCCCGAAGTAACGGAAACAAGAACGAGTCGATGGCGTGATGTTATTTGTACAGTGTTAGTCCTACGTGATAGTTGCACAGCCTCAAGCCAAGTGCGAAATTTATTAATCGTCAAGGTATAACAGCTCTTTATGTTTTGAAGAAACTGTACTACAATGCGAAGTTTCCTCAACTTTATAGCCTACTAGCTGATATAACCCTGACCGAGAGGTGATGCGCCATGTGAGAAGCATGGAAGACAATATAGATACTTCATGATCTCCTTTCTTGACATTTCCATCACGTTTAACCAAACGAGTTGACCATATACAGTTCACGCCGCCAACTAGCTCGAAATCCGGCAAGTTTAAGTATTGTTTAGCCAACTTTCCGAAGACAGGTTTGAACCTCATAAGTGACACTAATAAGGCAACACTCATGAGGCAACTAAGCCAGGAGATAATGGGGTAGGATGACCAGTTTCTTCCCTTCGCCATTGCATACATCGCTCAGTAGCTACATATTACACTAATCAACTTCAGACGCATACAAACAATTGTTCTTCCTCTGAAAGATATCGTCAACTGAGGTGTACTGCCTGATAACAATAGATGTACTATACAGGGGGCTGCAAAGGAAATGCCGATACGAATTATATCGTTTTACGAGGACTTTAGCAATCATGGCGAGGTGGAAAGCTATTTTCTTGAGATTAGTTTTAAAAAAATAATGTAAATACGATTTTTATAACGTGTTCACGTTATTATTTAATATGAATTGATCTTAAATTATTCATATACTTTTATTTTACAACATTAATGAGAATACTACACGAAAATAGCGAAACTATTTTATATGGTGTTCCTCAGCTTTCCTCATTCATTATCCATGGATGCTGTCATTGTTACAATCGATATATGCGGCCAGTTATGTTTCATATTGTATTAACAAAAAAAAGTATCAATTTTATTGTAAATATAAACATAACATTTTGTTATAAATCTATACCAATAATAAATCTGTAGCCGAAATTTTTCTGGTAATTTTCGATTTTCCAAAAATAATTGGTCCTAACATATATAATTAACCACCATGAAACCGAAAATCGCTTTTTTGAAATTTTTGTTTGTATGTCTGTCTGTCTGTCTGTCTGTCTGTATGTTTGTTACCTTTTCACGCGATAATGGCTGAACGGATTTCGATGAAAATTGGAATATAAATTAAGTTCGTTGTAACTTAGATTATAGGCTATATGGCATTCAAAATACATTATTTAAAAGGGGGGGGGTTATAAGGGGGCCTGAATTAAATAAATCGAAATATCTCGCTTATTATTGATTTTTGTGAAAAATGGTACATAACAAAAATTTCTTTAAAAATCATTTCCGACAAGTTTTATTCTTTGAAAAATTTTGATAGGACTGATATTTAATGAGATAAATGAGTTTTAAAATTAAAATAACTGCCATCTAAGTTCGTGTAATGAAATAAACAAATGACTTCGTCTATAAGGGGCCGTGGTCAACAACAATCGAAAGCTATGAATCATAGCCTGCAGAAAATGTTTCTATGTTTGTATGAAGCAATATCGGAAGCTAAATTAACCGATTTGTATAATTAATTATTATTTCACCATTGGAAAGTGTAGTTTCTCTGTATGGACATAATGCTATAATGTTATTACAGTAACTTGTGAGTGAATTGAGGACAGGTAAGATTAAACTAGCTTCTTATGCACAGAAAACTTGATAGGCTATTCTGTGTATTCGTTTCCTGTATTTCTTAATATAATGTTTATCTCAGAGAATTAACGAACAACGAGAGTGTATTGATTTAGTATGCAGTAATAATATGTTAGCTTAGCATTTGATTATTTCATAATCCAAATTTTAACTATGCTCAATTGAATCGAGTTAAAATACATAAAATACATATGCGTTAAATGCAATGCAAAAAATTTGGGTAATGAGCCAAGCAGATTATGTTGCCCTGTTGTAAAATAAAATTTGTTCCTCCTGAGATTCAAGAGCCCCCATAACAAATTGAAAACTTACTTATCGGGGTACATCCGTTATCAACACACTTTTTATATAATATAATATATTATAATATAATATAATATAATATAATATAATATAATATAATATAATATAATATAATATAATATAATATAATATAATATAATATAATATAATATAATTTAAGTTATTTAAGTTATTTGAAGGGTTCAGAACCATAGTGGGCCAAGCGCCATTTACTGAACACGTAGAAAACAAGAGTTAAAATTAAGTTATTACCATAATTCAGTGGAAACATATAACAAGTAAAATAAAATATACACATTTAATGTAAATGATGTCAATGTTCATTGAACTATGGATGCATGTAATAAAAATTAAGAAACATGTTAAAGGAATTGTCATTGCACCAAATGAGTGCTCTCTGGACAAAAATGATTCCATTTTAATTATTTAAATATAATTTAAATTAAGCAACATATTAAACGATTTATCCTTCTATCAAACACTAATGTTCCCTGGATCAAATGTCCTATATTAATTATGTAATTACTTTATATTTATTTCTAAGGGTACGGCTAGTACAGCTATAAAACTGAAAATTGAATGGAATGTCTTCTGTTTATCTCTATTTGTTTGTTTCCTAAGTGAAATCCTCGTAACTCGATAATATTTCAAATCGATAACGACTTCGAGTTGGCATTTCTTTTGCAGCCCAGTGAACGTATCAGTCAGAATATCAATCAGAAATATACGTAGTTCAAGTGTAGGCACATACTTTTTTAATGAATTAGATTTAGAATATTTATTTCATCTATCTTATTTCTGTAAGACAGATCATTACAATTACTTTAATGAAAAAGACGTGTCTTGGGAGGTTATTACAGAGTGTTCCTGTTTCATCTACCGGAATTTCAATATTTCCTCCATTGAACAGTGCCAGAGACGAGAAATTGTTGCTCTTCAGAGCGATAGGTCGTAACTTAAGCCAGTGTTTGGTCACATTTCACAAAAGTTACGTAAGTAGCTATATGCTGAGATACTTTCGTGTCTCTTTTTTGTATCATATATGCTGGTACAGCCAGGATAACAGAGAGGGTTTGGAATTGAAAGGGTTACTTCAGCTGCTTGTCTATGCGGATGACGTTAATATGTTGGGAGAAAATCCACAAACGATTAGGGAAAAATACGGGAATTTTACTTGAAGCAAGTAAAGAAATAGGTTTGGAAGTAAACCCCGAAAAGACCAAGTATATCATTGTCTCGTGACGAGAATATTGTACGAAATGGAAATATAAAAATTGGAACTTTATCCTTTGAAGAGATGGAAAAACTCAAATACCTGGGAGCAACAGTAACAAATGATAGTCGGGAGGAAATTAAACACAGAATAAATGTTGGAAATGAGTGTTATTATTCGGTTGAGAACCTTTTATCATCCACTCTGCTGTCAAAAAATCTGAAAGTTAAGAATTTATAAAACAGTTATATTATCGGTTGTTCTATATGATTGTGAAACTTGGACTCTCATTTTGAGAGAGAAGCATAGGTTAAGGGTGCTTGAGAATAAAGTGCTTAGGAAAATATTTGGGGCTAAGAGGGATGAAGTTACAGGAGAATGGAGAATGTTACACAACACAGAACTGCACGCATTATATTCTTCACCTGACATAATTAGGAACATTAAATCCAGACGTTTGAGATGGTCAGGGCATGTAGCACGTATGGGCGAATCCAGAAATGAAAATAGAGTGTTAGTTGGGAGGCCGGAGGGAAAAAGACCTTTGGGGAGGCCGAGACGTAAATGGGAAAATAATATTAAAATAAAATTGAGGGAGGTGGGATATGATGATAGAGACTGGATTAATCTTGCTTAGGGTAGGGACCAATGGCGGGCTTATGTGAGGGCGGCAATGAACCTCCGGCTTCCTTAAAAGGCAGTAAGTACGTATATGCTGGTACAGTCTGTTGACAGAATAAATTGTATATAATTGTAAACAGTAGTTACTTTAATTCTTTATATTATACTCCATACGCTAAACTAATAGATTATTACAACGAATAAAATGTTGTAAGAAAATTATATAACAAATTCAGAACTTAAAAGGAAATATAAAAAAAAAATCAAGAAGTTCTGCGGAAAGGAAAATTATATAAAACAAAATTATACATTATTTATTTATTTATTTATTTATTTATTTATTTATTTATTTATTTATTTATTTATTTATTTATTTATTCCGATAAAGTAAGGCCATCAGGCCTTCTTTCCACACCACCAGGAATATAATAATTTACAAGAAGAAATATAGAGAATGGAAGAAATAAGAAAAAGAAATGAAATTACACATACAAATGCAAGTATAACATAATACAAATACAGAAACACGACAGGCACAAATGCAAAACTGTACTCCACCATCTTGGCTACAACTAGACTACCAGTTAAAGATGAAAGCTCGACTGGAACCGTGGTTCAGATAGGAGGTTCGTGGTGTCAAATGTTCCACATGACAGACTCAAGTCCTGCTGAAGATCTTTCATTGTCAAGTTCTGTTCTCCAACATTGCACGTGAGTGAGGGTTTTGTTTTCTCTATCATTGTGCGATTAGTCTCTCGTCATTTGGCCGGTTCCAAAGTCTGTGCACCATTTCACACATTTTGCCGATTCATCGTACTTCGCCTACAGACTTCCTTCCGTCAACTGATGATGGATTTTAACAGCGGATTCCTTTATCGCGTTTTGAAATCAAATAACAGCACCTGGAACGGCTTTAAGGTCAATGCACTCGTGTAATGGGAATGAATAAATACAATTTTAAAAACTTATTATTTTCAACAGTACATTCACAACGCTATAAGATCACAAGTTTGGTAAAAATGCGGGTTTTCCATGGAGTGATTCCAGCAGAATGTATCGATTTGAACAATAGCGCTGGGTCAGAGATAACAATACTATTGTCCCGCTGTCGTACATATTACCTACTGGGTGTTCATTTCAAAGTGTGTCATGACGTCACTGTTGTGAGTCAGCGATTTGAAGCGAGTTTCAGCTTTTATGTCAGAGAAGTTGCCTATTAATAAAGGCGTTCAATCTGAACTTGAGAACGTGTACGGTCGTAGCAACAGATGGCGGTCTGTAAAGTCTGTGTGCTACCATAACCTCTATCGAACTGTGTTTTGCGCGGACAAGTCGTACGCAGGGTATTTGTTATCATCGGTTGCGTACGGCAACATTCCACAATACAAATCAAATGCTCCGTGTCCATGTTGACCGTCGAAGTTAATGTCAACAAATAGGCTACGTAAGTAATCGTCTTAACCCTCTCCCCATATCCCGACAGTAAGAAAAAACTCACCTCAGTACATGTTTCCAAACAGTTCACATTCCTGCCACTACAGGTGTTACCGTACTATCGGTAAGTACTCTTCAGAATGAACGCCATACTTGCTAGCAACTTCTCTGGCACATAAGTAATACACCTCTGTGGAAGTGTAGGAAGATTGAAGTCTCTAGGCTCAACGATTAGCCACATAACGGCAGACAGCTAGCCATGACACACATTGAACTGAACACGCAGTATAATGTTAGTCATTCGAGCCACCTGCGAACCAGATCCTTAAAGAGCATGCGCAGAATAGTCTCACAGAGATGCATAGGGCAAGGTAACAGGGCTTTTCCGTGTACATTCAGTTGACAATTCGATTTGAGATTGAAGCACTAAATAAGGGTCATGATGTTTCGCAATATTTGTTCCATGCCAGATCTATCAATGTTAACTTTCTTCTCTATCAGATTCTGCACACATCAACCCCTTAATACCTAGCATCAGGATTTTATAATCTATCCACACATCATAATCTACTCGTATGTACCCGGTCACAACACGACACTTTACTGTCAGTCCCTCTCTACAGAACTTCTGCGTATTCTTCGTCTTTTACAATAGACACTATCTGTTCTTGCAATTCATTATCTACAGATGTTAGAGGCTGCCCGGCCTTAAACACTTTCAAGTCCAAAGTGAAACATCTTATTTTAAAACGCACAGTGTCCCAGGGTATATATTAGAATTCACAATTGTAAGTAGTTTATAAAGTAATTATGTAATTTAATATGTCATCTAGTTTAAGTAAGAATTGAAGTTCGATAATTCTCTCGCTTATGCAAAATTTTCTGTTCCGGTTTTGTCTTATGTATACCTAAAACTTTCTTTTGTATTAACCGTTGCTTACGGGATTACACAAGCTGGCGCATAGCACGATCAAGAGTAGGTCTCTGTGAGTCATGACAATTTCTGCCGCTAGGTTCGCCTCTCTGCCCTATGAAATGATGAATAGTACCATTACAAAGCATTGTGCATCGTGAAAATAGTTCGATTAATTGTGCATTACTGATTGAGTACGAATATTATAAATATGCCAAGCATATTACAGTGTTATTTGAAGTTTGTTCAGCTAAGTTATATTCGAAAATTGTCTGTGTTTTGCTATGTGAAGAACTCGGTACCAACAGGTCGTATCTTTATAGGTTAAGGTAAATGTCAAAGTTCTCTCATATAACAAGCAATGCTATGTTAAAAGTGGCGAATTGCATTTTCCGACTCTCGAATGATGTGACCCGAAATGTAAAATAATTTCATGCATTGTTTCACTTACCAAGCATTACTGATATAGGCCTAATGAAAATGTGAACGACGTGATGTAAACATTGAAGATAATGTTGTTACTGTTTTCCCTTTCTTTTTTAGAAAATACCGACAAAAGTAATGAATTATCTTCATGCTGTACTTATTAGGTAATTAATGTGTATTTGTATTTTAGACCTGTGTATTGTTACGTAATTATCAGTGAATTAGGTTAGAGAACATAACAAGGTTAGTATGAGATTAGGTAATGCACCTCAAACTGTAACTAATAATGGCTGCTGCCGAAATAGGCTGAGGTGGTTATCGTGTGAAACAAATTATATCTGGAATATCTAGTTTTATTATATACGGATACGTAAAGTTTTGTTTTTTTGTTTTAGCATGTGTTTGTAATTTTGTGAGGTTATGTCTAGCCTAATTTCTTTTTATTCTTGTATCATTACCAATACATTAATTTATTTTATATTCATTTCAGGTGTTACATCTATGGTGGCAACTCTACTTATGTTAGGATATGAAGTAACAGTATATATTCAACTTCATCATTTGCTAAAAATTAAAGAAAACTGTATGTGTTCGACTCATTCCATCGTCATTTCTTCTTATGTATGTGAACCACGTTCGTTCTAAAAGTGCTACAATAAATGAACACTATAGACAACGTGATGGAACAATTTACAAATTACTGTTAAAATGCTCAACATTTTCAAGTGGTGCTATACCCATTGTTTCAAAATGTACATACATATTTTTACATTTCTATAAGAGGTGTCCTAAATTATTTCAGCATATTTGTAAATTCTTCAAAATTAATTCTTCTAATTAATACCATAAAGTAATGAAATAATATAGCCTAGGCCTATATGTGATTTTATACTACCGGTATTGATGTTGATCTTGGTAAATTAATCCAATTTCACAGTGTTGTCTTTTGTATTGTGGTTCATAACAATTATAACAGTATGTACGTGGAAATGTTTTTAAAATAATAAATTCTAGCTCATGATTTTAAGTGGTCGTTTCAATGGGAGGTTATATTGGAAAGATGATCACAAATGGATAATTTACTGCAAGATACAAGAACTGAATATAAGTGAGTGTTCCGTTGAAAGTGAAAGAGAAAATTTCGTTTTACAAGAGCTAAGTAGGCGTACACGCACTAAAATACTACAGCGTTTACTATTACTATGCTCAATAGATTAATCAGTAGGCCTATAGAAATGTTTTCATCACTGCAAGAAAAAATCGCGCAATAATTATACTTCTCAGTTATTGTGACGTCCGTATTTTTTTTTTAAAAGAGAGGGAAAAGTTAGACCTTCTTGCAAATGCGTAATTATGAATTCAAGGAAATTAAAGATAATGCAGTACCTTAATTAGTTGCAATATCTTATTTAATAACAATATTAATAATATTAGGTGAAAAGGGTAGGCTATAGTGCGTATATGTAAGATGTCAAGTTAATTTATTTCCGGAAATGTTTGGTGTATGAACTGAAGTACAGAGCAGACAGTCCCTCAGTTTATATGTAATATGTTTTAATATCAAGAATGACAGCCTTTTATTGTAATATAATTGAGGAGTAGAAGTTTGCAAATTACGTCTATTGTCCATAAAATATTGTACGAAGCATTTAATAAGCAATGATGAGTCCTTTAAATGTCCCAAATGTCAATGTCTTTTAAGTGATCTGCTATGAATATATAGGGCAGAACAGCGCTCCGAGCGGCGGAATTGGTATTACGAGGGAACCACTTCAGACTCGTTTTTCAAGCTCTATGCGCCAGCTTGTATAATCTCGTAAGCAACGGTATTAACACTATATTATCATGTATTTCCTTTTTATCCTTTGGTTGAGTGGAAGAGAAGGTCTCACGGCCTTAACTCTGCTAGAAAAAATAAATTATTATTATTATTGTTATTATTATTATTATTATTATTATTATTATTATTATTATTATTCAAAAGAGCGTCAGCGAAACAAGATGGCATTTGGCGTCATATGGACGAAGTGTGCTATTGTGCTGTGTTGATAAGAAACACTATGAATAAAGTAAATTTACTTTATTACAAAATCCTTTCCCTTGCACATTAAAAGAAGTTCAAGAAAGGAAAACTTGAATTATCATTTCTATTTTTAAAAGATGAGATAAGAGGAATAAATCTTTTAAACACACTAATGAAAATCACAACCAAATTAATCAACAATAAACTTTTAGATGCAATTCCTTTCTGTAATGAACAGAAAGGTTTCAGCCTAGATCATATATGTAACAGATATGTCGGGGTTATAGGCTTTGAGGTTAACAACTGTTGTCAGGTTTACTACGCTGCCATCTAGTTGTTACATAAGGAGTCACGTCATAATTCCCATTTGAATTGCATTAGCGACTGTGCTGCCATCTCGTGTTTGTTTACGGCGGACGGGTGGCGATCCTGGCGATTGTTTTCTTCAAAGTGCTGCCGATTTTAACGTAGCGAGGAGTTATCTGTTACATATATGATCTAGGGTTTCAGGTAGGGACGCTCCTGCAAGATGCCATTTTTATCATTTGACAACTTTCATAAAAATTTTTAGAATTTAACAGACCATTATTTTTATGTTTTATTTATTTAGAAAATGCATTTTACAGACCTGAATTACACACTGTTTTAAAATTTTAGATTTATATAATATTCCTAATTCTCTAATACTTTTAATCAAGGATGTTTATGGAAATAACTTTATCAAATTGAAATTAGAAGGTCATATAAGTCAAGCAATTCCAGTAAAAAGAGGAGTAAGACAAGGTGATTCACTGAGCCCGCTGCTTTTAATGTAGTCATGAGTGAAATAAGAATAGCATTAAAGACAGAAAAGGATATAAAATCGGTAGAAAATAAATAAATATTTTTTGTTATGCAGATGATAGTCTTTATTGCTGACAGCGAAGAATACCTGCAAAAATTACTCTACTAATTCCTGTTGAGTTGTCATACACATGAAAACATCAGGTGGTAAAACAAAGACTATAACCACAGTCTACTATATACAGTCACGAAGCTTGGGATGATTTTTTGCCAACGAGTTGCATTTCTCGCGACAGTTGCTAGCCGCTTGGAACGCTGTGAGTACTAGGAACAATAGACTGTGTCACTGCCATCGTAATCTAATCAGGCCGTAAGGCAGACCATGTGACTCGCTTAACCCGATGACGAAGGGCGGCGTTTCAACCATATAAATTAATTGGAATGCATAAAGAGTAACATATATTTCTCTAAAACGTAGTGTAATTGCATTAATAATATTTTAAACAATGATTAGGGAACACTTCAGACATAATTCACTTGCGAGTTAAGGTGTAATATTATTTTTGGTGTGAAAATTACGTTGTTCGTATGTGTAATACCTGCCTTTATTTCGATTAAATATTACGACATTCTTGTACATTCATTTATGCACGATTCAATAATTTTCAGTTGCACCGCACGAATATTTAGATATGTTGAAATTATAGGTTATGTTTACTGTACCAGTTCCCCTCTCTGTCTAATTTTAGTGATCTCCAATGCCTTGCGATTCATATGAAAATTATAGGTTATGTTTACTATATTTAACTTATATTCCTAAATTCGCAATCATACATTATAATTAAGCATAATGTCATGTGTGATACCCCGGACACTCAATTTGTCTGTATTTTAATACTGCAATTGAGTACTGAATTGTTGTATTTATCTACTACTTAAGAGACGAAGTAACACAATTGTACGTACACTAATTTCATTGGAGTGGTATGGTAAATGTTTTGTCTAAAATTAAGGAAGGTAGATGTGCTAAATTGAAATCACAATATAAATTCTTTTTTATTAAACCTCAAAATAGCTTCCATTCTAAACTTAAAATGTTGACGCGAACAGATTATTTTAACATGTAAACTTCTCTTCACATTAAAATAACACAGTTTTGTAATTATTTCTGCAACACATTATGCAACAAGAAGTAAACGGAACTTATGGACATATTACACTAAATAAAGCTTAGCAATGATACGCAATAAAGTTATAAAATAATATTTCACTGAGCTCCATACACCGAAATAGAAAACATGAACAAACATTACGGCCTGGTCTAGATCGAAAAGGCATTGGCTGTGCCTATTTCGCATTTTTGTGAGAAGCTATGTAAACTGTTAAATGTTATTTATCGGTTGTAATAATTGTAAATGGCTAAAATACAATAATTTCAATAATAATATGGGACAAGGAGACGTTTGTAGTACTATAAATTGTAAGAAAAATAGGTTAGAATTATCCTTATTTCGAAAGATCCAGGAAGGTGAGTTTATAGAATATAATATATATTTTATGAAAATAATACATAAACTTTATGTAGGCCTATTTCATATTTCAATAGTGGAAGGAAGGTGTTAATTTTTTCAAAAGAACACGATATCGAAACTACAATACATTTTATCGTCTGCTAGGGAAAGAATCTGTGATGAGGCGATAGTAGCGATCCTGGTGGTGAGCAACTATCTATGTTTGCATATTTAGTAAGTATTGAGCTTCGTGACTGTATATATTAGACTGTGCTATAACTGTCAGAAAAGAACCTATTCGCTGTGAACTGTAAATGGAAGGAAAGATCACTGAACAAGTGATGTGATTCAATTAACTAGGATCAGAAATAACTAGTAATAGTCCTCTTCAATATGAGGTGCAGTAATAAATTTATAAAGCTGAAAGTATTTCAGGATGTCTTAAAGAGATAATTTGGCAAAATAAATATGTAACAATGGAAACAAAAATAAAAATTTACAAAACTGTTACAAGACGATACTTAGTTACACAGCTGAAGCAAGAACTGACACTATAAGAACAAACAAATTATTGAAACCATTGAAATGACCATACTAGGAAAAATAGCTGTTAAAAAGTCTAGATTTGATCGTGTCAAGAATAACGACATTAGAGAGTAGTGTGGGTTTCAGGCTGTAAGGGAATGGATCAATTGGAGAAGAGCGGAAGGGAAGGAAAATTTTTATACCGGGTGGGCAAAATAGAACTGGCTCGGAAAATCTGTAATATTTACATTTATATATATATATATATATTTATTGTTATAAGACTGTTTTCTGCTTCGAACTCTTTTCGGATATTTACGGTTTTTATTCGCTACAGATCCCGTTTCACACCATTTTGCCACTAATTTTGTATTGCTGTCTTTGCTGGAGGTTTTACCAAAACACGTCCAGTCTGAAACGCTTGCGCAAATAATTCCGCACACCTTTTCCATGAATTGTGCTTCGCATAACACTCGACAATGAACAAGCGTTGTTTTATCGTGAGCACCATTTTGTGTTGCATTCAACTGGCCACTAAACACGTCGAGGGTATTCCGAATCTCAGCGGTGAGCAATCTGATGGCATCACGGTGTTCCGAATTTCAAAGATGACGTCACTGATGCTCCACCGGTGTCGCACCGGTGCCATCAGCTTGCAGAGGTGGTGGCAGTCTCCATCAACCGCCATCAGTGATTGGTTCTTGTATAGGGCAGGAATTAGCAGATGAATGACATCGTGTACTGTTGTGTCTTGGAGGTGTGTTCTGCTTTGGTTCTGCTGTATTGTTTGTAATGAGCACAGCGTAAAAACAATATGTTAATGGCTTATGAGCGAACATGTCAACGGACCAGTTATTACTACCGGTTCAAGAAATAAATTGTTTATACTCTCTGTTCTTTGAACGAGATGACAGTACGGAAATTTCGCAAAATCTTGCTAGCGTAGCACAGACAACAACTTGTACAGCCGCCATGACAGCCTTTGAACCTTCCATCAGTTTTGTTCCTATATCGCTGCAGCGTGACATCATTGTCGTCCACCGGTCTGGTGAGATTCGGAGTACGCTGGTCTGCTCCTCTCACTCACTCACTCACTCACTCACTCACTCACTCACTCACTCACTCACTCACTCACTCACTCACTCACTCACTCACTCACTCAGCGAAGCTCGGGACAGAGCATCCGGGAGGTGCGTATGCACGGACATGTGATGGCAACCCATTGTTGCATCGAAATCACGGTTTCCTGCATTGTCAGTCTTATACATATAAATTCATATATTTCATATATATTTTTATTTTGCCCACCCCGTACAATGCCGGAAGATTGTAAGAGACAAATCTCCGAAAGGGAAAATGAGCTCAGGAAAACCCCATAAAAGATAGATGGCTGGATTCTTGTCTCTGAATGAACAGGCTTGGTAACCTTTGTGGAAGATAGTAGAAGAAGAAGAAGACAAAATGAAATATCTTCATTATCATATGACGGTGACGCATAGTCCTGCCAACTGACATGGATTCACCAAATGACAGAAATTAAATATTCCACAACCATCCCAATAAGTCTAGTATCAATTTTACAGACTCTACACCAGGTCTGGGCGTTAATACCTCAATCGAGTCTCTGCAGACTACCCCTTAACTCCTCACTCCACCTTCCCCGGCAGAGACAGTTATTTTTTCGAACTGATAAGAGTAGGTAGGAAAGCCAGCATTGCTGAGTGACGAAATGTGTAAGACAGATATCATAGCTATCGACTCCCGCTTGTCGCCTAAAATCCACCACTATTGCACAGCGCCTTACTGTGTGTTCGTTTTTAAAGCGGTGTAAGCGAAAAGGACATAGACGGGGGTATCTCCTTTCATTTTCTCTTCCCTTATGCCCAGGGGTGTTATACACACCCTGTAAATTTACTTTTGGTACACTCTTGGTAGATGGTAGGATAATCTAGACAGGTGAGGTATTTTGCTAGCTATATGGGTAATTTAATTGTCTTTCAAAGCTCATTATCAAAGCCTCTACATCTATCCTTGGTCCTTTGCAGCCCTCGAGTAAAAATTGTCACTGAATGGTAGAGAAACAAAATCACGTAGAAATGTTGGAAAATCAAAAAAGTAGTATTTGGCTCCAGTGTATGGTTGCTATGGAAACGCAAACAAAGACAGAAGCAAATGTTAGCTGTCCATGACCTGCACATTTTTACAAGCATGTGATCATTAAGCGTCAAAAGATTAATTCTAGCTGACTCCTCTGTAACTAACAATCGCAGTTCATGGGTGAGAGAGGACTATACGGTCACGTCTGAGAAATATAGCTAATCTCAGTGCTAAGAATTACAGAAAAGCTCGTATTCCTTCGCGTTCTCGTGTATTTTAGACTGGAACAATTGGACTGTTTTCATGAGAATATAATTATTATTACTTGCATTTTAATGGCATTATATCAACTGCTAGATTATTTAGAGCAGGGTTTAAGCTAGAAAATAAATAATTGTAGCAAAAATGCACAAATGAAAAATTATATTTGTGAAAATAGCAAAATGCTTGTGCAATATTATAAATAATTGCGCAGAAAGATAAAATTAATAAAGCATACAGAAACAAAAAGTTATGTAATTTGTTTCTTGAAGTTTTATTACTTTCAATCCATCTTATCAGACTAGATATATTTACAGTATGTAAACTTTGAGAGAGGAACAGGGATTAAGGGTGTTTGAGAATAAGGTTCTTAGGAAAATATTTGGGGCTAAGAGGGATGAAGTTACAGGAGTATGGAGAAAGTTACACAACGCAGAACTGCACTCATTGCATTCTTCACCTGACGTAATTAGGAACATTAAATCCAGACGTTTTAGATGGGCAGGGCATGTAGCACGTATGGACGAATCCAGAAATGCATATAGAGTGTTAGTTGGGAGACCGGAAGGAAAAAAACCTTTGGGGAGGCCGAGACGTAGATGGGAAGATAATATTAAAATGGATTTGAGAGGTGGGATATGATGGTAGAGACTGTATTAATCTTGCTCAGGACAGGGACCGATGGCGGGCTTATGTGAGGGCGGCAATGAACCTCCGGGTTCCTTAAAAGCTATTTTGTATGTAATTAAATCATTAGACGTAGGTATATTCAGAATCAATTACTGCTGAATTTACATCACATTAAAATGCGTTATTTTGTGGGCACTCTAAACATTGAAATTCTTTACTAGTAGACTCTTCAAGATTTATTGTTAGCAGAGTGCTAAGTCTTTTTACTGAAAGGCGGTTTCTAGTTCCAGTTTTTACAAGATTCATGCAACTAAATCCTTGCTCACAATGGAATGAGAGATGGAATTACGTATATATAAATCAATTAGAAGAAATTCTTTACTTAACTTACATGAATTGTATCAACTCTTTCAAATCAATTCCTGAACGTCTATTGCTCAATACCTTTTTGAATATTATCCATTAGATTAGTTAAAACACATCTCTTATTTCATTTTCTCCATTACCATCTTCATTTCTGAAGTCCAATGCGATTGTCGCATTTTTGAATATTTACATTGAAAGTTAGTTGCATTTTTAGAAGTCGAGTAGCAAAATGCGACAAATGCGACTGTGGCTTAAGCCCTGATTTAGAGTGGCCTTTGAGTCAATTAATTTTCGTCTTGTCATGCACTTCATCTAATCCCTCAGTCAATATTGTGTTCAATTTAATTGATGTATTTTTTAAAATTAATTTTAAAAATTTATATAAAGGAATTAAACTTTATGTATTTATGGCCAAATTATTTAAAATATTATAAACTTATGGCTTATTGTTCTGAATTTTAATCTTAGTTGCAGTAATTTATTTACAGGTCCAAAAAATTTTAATTGTAATACATTTACCTAAAAATCCATTCCCTGATATTGAGGAATATGTGTCACCTTCGTGATACATTAAAAAAAAAATAAAGTTGCGTTGATCACAAGTCTCTCGTCTCTTGAGTAGACGATTTTTGTGTTGCATCGCTATCCAGTCAGTCCAGAATGTATATATTGCATATACATGGGCTTGTATCATTCTCGTACCAAATGCGAAGTACTACACTTATTTGGAGAAACGTGTTTAAGCCATACATGATTTTTAGGTCCTTCTACTCATATTTACATCGTTTCATTTCTTGTGGACTTACAGAACCTGTTATGAAAATTACATAGACTTATGTCTTGATTACACAACTTTTAACACTTAACACTAGGGAATAAAAAATATATAATGTAAATTATTTTCACGTGTTAATGAACTATGTTTAAAACTATCTTAGTTGACTAGTTCCAGCTTGGGAGCCATCTTCAGAACTGCATGGTCTGTGTGTTCGTCAATGGCATTTAAGTGTGTTTAAATGCGACAGGTTCATATCAGTAGATTTACTGGCATGTAAAAGAACTCCTGCGGGACAAAATTCCGGCACATCCGGCGGCGCTGATATAACCTCTGCAGTTGCGTTAAATAAAAAATAACATTTAACATTTGTGCGTTCGTCTTTCGCTGTATTTTTTTTTTTACCTGCCCCCATGAGAATGTTTGCTTATAAGATGTCTGCGTTGATTTGTGAATCGTACGTCATACGGGTCTTGGATGGGAGTATTGTTGAACCTTATTCTCAAAATTTTTAATGATCTATTATTGGTGTTTTCTTCTATAAAAGGCATTTATAACCCGAATATCAACAAGTTTTGCCATATTTTCCGTGCATTAATTTTTGTTTATTCTTATAACATAAGACATTGCAAGTCAGTATTATTTTCAAGGTCACATAATTTTGAAATAACATACGTAACATCTTCTAAGGTTGTTTAATACTGTGTTTGAAAACAGATGAATAGTTGTTTCGCTATTTTCTTTTTACTAACCTAATATTATATTTCATTGGCTGGCATAATTTAATTAATATATTCTTAGAGAGAGTGAAGAATGCAAAGATTCCAAAGATTTCCAATACGTGCGTTAAATTCCTATGCAAATGAAATAAGATGGAAAGAGCAACAAAAAAAAATACGAAAAAAGTAAAAGAGGACTAGCAAAACAATGCAAAAAAGAGGTCCACAAAGTGTAGAATTATGTATAATAAAAACATAATTTTCCCTCATTAAAATGTTGGACATTTATTCTTCTTTCCAAGGCTAAGGAGGAAATTGTCTCTACCTGCATATTATGAGTAATAAGTGTTTTAATAGGTCATGACCACAGACTGCTGTACACACTGCATCCTATATTTAGAGTCTGTTTCCTTCTTGCCATGCGGAATATTCCACTCATTCCAAGAATGTTCATTCGATTCCCGAAAGGTGCTGTACTAACATCAACAGTAATAATAGAATACCTCCGTGGAAAAAGGTTGGATGTAACAATTTTGACCATAGCGAGTTTTCAGTGGAATAACGTTGAAAGCTAGTACCTCTACAAGATGCCAAGTAATATAAGAGAAATTTCATTTTGAAAATACTCATTTTTATATCAATATTGGCTTCCCTGGAAGAACGTTGTATGTTACAGAAGATGACTGAGGCTTCTTGCTCTAAGCTGATACCATAAATTCTGCACTCAACAAGAAATTCAATCCCATGTTTTCAATTTTAGATTTCCATAGATTGGCGTATTTTCTTTGCACAAACAGATTCATAATCTGCTCATAACTGAATTTAATAAAAAAATGTGACTCAGGTTCTTTCTGCATTCACCGATTCAATTGTAGTATTGTAATTAGGTTTTCGTAGTATACCCATATAAACCAACCAACCAAACCAATCAAAACAACCAATTAAAGGGTCAAAACATCGACATACCAACCAAGTAACACACGAAACAACCAAATAACGAACACATCAATGAACGGAACAACCGACGTACCATCCAACTAATCGACACATCAACAATCCAACCAACACTAACCAAGCAAAATGTCAACATACCAACCAAGCAATCAATGAAACAAAAGAGTAGTCAAATAAATAAATAAATAAATAAATAAATAAATAAATAAATAAATAAATAAATAAATAAATAAATAAATAAATAAATAAATAAATAAATAAATAAATAAATAAATAAATAAATAAATAAATAAATAAATAAATAAATAAATAAATAAATAAGCAGTTAATCAGCTAAACAGAGAAGCACATAAGCAAATCAGTAAATTAACAAATAGTAAATAAATAATAATTACTTAAATAGATACATAGATAAGCAGGAAGATAGATGAATAAATAAATGAATTAATGAAGAAGTTAATTAATAAATAAACAAGGAAGTATTTATTTTATTGGGTTATTTTACGACGCTGTATCAACATCTGAGGTTATTTAGCGTCTGGATGATATGAAGGTGATAATGCCGGTGAAATGAGTCCGGGGTCCACCACCGAAAGTTACCCAGCATTTTCTCGTATTGGGTTGAGGGAAAACCCCGGAAAAAACCTCAACAAGGTAACTTGCCCCGACCGGGAATCGAACCCGGGCCACCTGGTTTCACGGCCAGAAGCGCTGACCGTTACTCCACAGGTGTGGACACAAGGAAGTAAATAGGTAGGTAGGTAGATAGGTAGATAGATAGATAGGTAGGTAGGTAGGTAGGTAGGTAGGTAGATAGATAGATAGACAGATAGATAGATAGATAGATAGATAGATAGATAGATAGATAGATAGATAGATAGATAGATAGATAGATAGATAGATAGATAGATAGATAGATAGATAGATAGATAGCTTATCAATATATCACTTTCCAATTCATTTGTATAAACTGTACTCTAGAGTACCTCAAATGCATGGGAAATTCCCATTAGCACTAATAGCAACAACACTGCAAATAACGCATAGATAATGAATAGGATTTTACACTGAACACTTCATAAATAGTCGTTTATGGTACAAGGTCGTAAAGGTTCTCTTTTGGGCATGAGTGTAAAGCTTGTGAAACGAGGCGAGTTTTACAAACACACATGGGCCAGAAAAAGACAACATTAGGAATGTGTATCATATAATGATTTTTATATGATAGCACAAATTTGCATTCAATAAATCTTTTAACTTGAAGACGTCTAGTCTCAGAACCATGTGTCCATGGAATTGCAGCCTGTTTTATTCGTGTCACGATTACAAGGCCGTCTAAACCGGCCATAATCAACAAAACAGTTAGGAAAAGTGGAATGCTATATCTTATTGCAATGAGTACCAAGATATAACTTCAGAATAATGCGACTTAAAATGTAAATATGAATGTTAAATTTGTCACTTATTTGTTATACGTCTAATATTTACGTCATGAAAGATAGAGGTAATGCATTAATTTCTTATTGAATGAAGTCTGTACATGGAATATTGTATTTTATTTAGCAGTGCGTAAAATGAATAGCAGTGAGTAAAGTGATCACTTATTTTTTAAGCGCTAGTGTTTTAAAGGTTCACTTTATGCACTGACAACTGTGAGTTAAATTAAACTTTACAGTAGAAAATTTTTTTTTTAACATGAGTAATTTTGTAATAAGGATTATTACACTTTTACTACGTTATACTACTTTTGGCCAATAAAACAGTACGGAACGGCGTGTTTCGACCAATCATGGCTGCTTTTCCTACAATTTTTATCACCTGCCTAGCACTTGTTTTTATTTATTTATTTATTTATTTATTCATTTATTTATTTACTCTGGTGGAGTTAAGGCCTTTAAGCCTTCTCTTCCACATCACCAGAAATACAATGCAACTACAAGAAAAACTATACATCAATACAATTAATCTACAGTAATAACGAGTGACAGAATGAATACGACATAAAAAACAACTGAACATACAAATACAAATATAAAATAATAAAAATTAGTCTAGCACGTTAAATGATGCAAAAAAAAAAAGAAAGAAACACAAAAAGTGAAAACATATACAACAAATACAGACATCACCTCCCTAGCATTTATTTCTTTTTTTGTCAACATTGTAATTTTAAATTGTACCTTTTGAAATGACTCGAGTCTATTTCATCATCCTTCATTAAACTTTTCTATAATTTATCTTGTTTATATTATTCAGAATGTGTTACAGCTTCTGCTGTATGAGATTATGGATAGTTACATATCAGAAATTGTTTAATATTATATTGATAATTGAAGTGAATCCAACTGTTTTAATAAAAATGAAACTGAAACAAAGCCTTATTGACTAGTAATCGTCCATAAAGTTCAATGAAGATTGTATAGTTGGCACAACTAGTAATAAAAAACAGCTGATCATAAAACACTACTGCCATCTAGCGGAATATTTGTAATGATGAGATGGTACAATAATACATTTTCAAGACAGTTTAGTTATTAGTAAATCAATTAATATTTTATTGTATTAGAGTATTTTATTTCTTTTAATTTTTATATATACTTCTAATTGTGTAATAGACAACTAAATCCCACTCGAGTTTTGATTTTCTCTAGATAAATCACCTCTAGTGAGATTACTATAGATAATGAATATTATGTTTCATCTCTTTTGCTTCGTCAGTGTTTTGTTTTATATTTTAACGATGTTTACAAGTTTCAAATAAGAAAGGCTTTAAAATCTACCAGTGATTGTTATATAATATCTCGTTACCAACTCCATTGACGTAAGGTATTTTCATTTTATGACATACACACATATACACATGCACACGTCATAACCATCTCATTTATAAGCCAATTATTTCTTTTCAATAAGGAGCGACTGTTCCTTTCAACCTTAGTTCTAATTGTAAGTAAGAAAGGAACCTTAGTGCAGATGCACTATTCAAGGTCTGTTGTGAAGGAAATTCTTGTAGTGCTCTTGAGTTGGGAATTAAAAAACATTTTAAACATAAAATAATTAATGATTTTTAATTTATATCAGTGCCATTTTACTTTATTATTATAAGAAGGATAAATGGTAGGCTAATCAAAATGGTAATTTTCTCAAAATTGTCTCCAAAGTTTTTTCATGTGTTTTTTATTTTCTAATTAGGCCTATAGTAAGCATTGTGAAGTTGCAGGAAATTGGTTTTAAGATATTTGTTGAAATATGTTTCAGCACCCTCGAAAAAGCTATTTTGGGCGTGCCATCTCTCTATCCGTCCAAATAATTTTGTACAGCGATTTCTCGTGAACTAATTTAGTTCATATTTGGTACATACAAGTCAATTTATCCGGTAATGACGCACATGAAATATAATTTTAGAAAAGAAAGAAGATAAAGGAAGAGAGACGCCAAGATAGCGACGTAGGAAAGTGACGTAATGTAAAAAAAAAAATTAATTTCGAGAATAGTTATTTACGATAAGACTGTTAAATTGACATTTTATTTTGTGAGTAGGAATGTTTATGGAACGAAGTAACAGGCTATGAGTAGCAAACAACCAAACAAACAAAATAACACAACTTTTAATATGTGTGACGTATATTACAGGGTGATCCGTTTGGGTATGGATAAAATAAAAACACCGTAAAACATTTACTACTGAACTTTATTTGTTGAAACGTTCAACATACAACACTGAAAGATGGGAGATTCCTCAGAGCTCAACATGATCCCCATTGCGCACCCTGCACAACTCATAACGGTGATGTAATTCAGCCCATGTCCGTTGTAACATAAGAGGGGTGATTTGTTGAAAAGCTTGAGTAATTTTTACTCTCAGATCATCAATGTTCCTGGGTTTCTATGAATAGGCAATGTCTTTAACAAACCCCTACACGAAGAAGTCAAGAGGAGTTAGATTTTTTTATTTTAGTAGTTTATTTTACGACGCTTTATCAACATCTTAGGTTATTTTAGCGTCTGAATGAGATGGTGATAATGCTGGTGAAATGAGTCCGGGGTCCATCACCGAAAGTTACTCAGCATTTGCTCATATTAGGTTGAGGGAAAACCCCGGAGTAAACCTCAACCAGGTAACTTGCCCCGACCGGAAATCGAACCCGGGCCACCTGGTTTCGCGGCCAGACGCGCTAACCGTTACTCCATAGGTGTGGAGGGGTTAGATCTGGGGAGTTTGGGGACCAAGCGAAGAGATAGCTGCTTCTCGTATTGAGTTTCTCCTGCGACCTCCTACATGTTTTTTTTTTAACACAGAACCTGTTTCTACAAATGTTCGATACCACAACATTATGGAATCGTATTTAGATACATTACGAAATTCCCTTTGAACTCTTTTAAACACTCAAATTTAGCATACCTACCAAAGAATACATTGTGTCCGCTGTTGATTTGTAGTAGCTATTTTAATCATCTACGATTTTCATTTGTCCTTTCAGATTATGCATTGTTGATTGTCATACATGAAAACTCCCATCTTTTAATCATAATATAACCAGCAAGAAATTTTTCCTACTATCATAATAGCCTTATAATAATAAATCAATATTATCCATACTAAAACGGATCAGACTGTATATTTTAGAAAGTATTTCGTTCGTGCTGATATAGGGACAATTGGCCCGACTCTTCCATTGCTGTATTCCCCCTCATTGTAATGGTGAAAATTGTGCAGGCGGTGGTATAGGTCAAAGGTAGAAGTCCCTGGTTCGAACCTGACCCCTAAATTTTTATAACTTCATTTAATTCTTAATTGTTTCATATTATGTTATAATTAGAGACCGGAATCTTAGCCACTATTCTTTGAAGTTAAGTGAGTACGGAATTTATGCAATGGTCCAAATGACTTGACGAAGACTAGTGGCGCATGATGTTGAACGATTAAAACAGACTACTCCCGCATCAAGATCGAGCTGTGTTGTGTATTACGAAATGTTACTGTATCAGAGGAATTGCTTTTAACATGTTTAAGCCTATAAGTAGACTTCGTGGAATTGCCACGAGAATCGTAATGTTTACTACGCACGCGTTATAGACTGTATGAGAAAGGGTCGTACAACGGATGGAGTATGCCTCTGATGTAAACACTGAGCAGTATACTGCGGTTACAATAAAACCTGTATCCTGCATTCAAGAAATATAATGAATGATTATTGAAATAAGAAATATCGAAACATGTAAATACACAATTATTTTGTAGTGAAATATATTAACTCTTAAAATTTAACGTAATATACTCACATCATCCTTGAATATGTGCATTGCAGCGTAGAGTTACATACATTTTGAGCGACTGCAAAGTAGCCTCCTCCGATGGTCACTCAAACAGTTTTTATATTGGGAAAATGTACGTTCAGCATCACACGATATAATAGGTGCATATTTGAAGAATGGGAAGTCACTACTTTTTAGTACACCAACTTCAGACGTCTTGCCGTGACCTGATAGTACATCATTTATAATACGAAGTTGTGAATAGGCAGGATTTTTAGCAATAAAGTTTCTCAACTTACATTTTACTTTTTCTGAAATTAGTGAATTGTTATTTTGGACAACGGTTTGTGATACTTTATCCACTATATTAAGGGCTTCTGAGAGTTGTAGTTTAGACGATTCTAACGATGCTTTTGGATACAATTTTAAAATTAGAATCAATGAACAGAATATCTTCCAATAGCTGTTCAGAACGTAATGATTTTACAGCTGCAACTGCGGAACTGTCTGTGCTATCCAATGCATCAATTACCTCCATTATTTTGCCGTAATATTCTGCATAATGATTAACAGCATCCAACCACGTTTTCCAACTGGTCAAGACTGGCTGCGGGGGTAAGGGTATTCCAGGGGCAATTGTTTGGAACAGCATCACTCTCGTTGTAGTATGTTTGAATGAATTCTTGTCTGCACTGAACAACCACAGTAATGCAAAAACGAGTGCTTACATAGGTATACATTAGCTGTAGCTGCTCTATTTGGACCGGTCACAACTCTTAACATGAACTGCTTATACTACGAGACCGGTCGGTCGCTTACCTTCTCTATACTACCGTACATCAGTAACCTGATTGCATGCTGCATGTGGCAATTCAACGAAGTCTACCTACAAGCCTATTACAATAATCTTTTATGTACTAAATTTCTAACTTAAAATGTTACTGTTTCATAAGTACTGCTCTTGATTCAATGTTTGAGCAAATATTATGATAATCTGTGTTGTAAAATTTTAATTCAAAATGTTACTGTTTTACAGGCACTGCTCTTAATGAAATGTTTAAGTCTATATTACGATAATTTTGATGTAAAATTTTAACTTAAAACGATACTGTATCAGAGGCACTACTTTTAACTTGTTTAAGCCTATATTACGATAATGCTTATTTTAAATTAAAACACCGGTACAACTGTAACACAGACACTGCCCTGAATAAAATGTTTAAACCTATATTACAATAATATTTGCTGTAAAATTTAACTTCATAAACATTGCTAAACTGAAGTATACTATACTTGTTTAGGAGTAAGGACTCTGTTGTAGAGTGACCCTGCAGTGCGTGTTTTTTAAGTAGGAAATTTAATTCTGTAGTCGCGGTTTGAATAATTTGCGTCAAAAATAATAGAACGAATTTACTGTTGATATTAATATTAATAACTGATAACAATTTGTTCGGATATTATTGTTGCTTATAAAAATATTTTTACGTAGATGCATTTGTTAAGAAGCGCGGGGAATTGAACAGAAGGGAAAATATAGGCCTAACAACAATAATTTTAATAAAAGAATTATTTTACTTTGTAGTTGCAAAATATATACAAATAAATTTCATTGTTTTGGCTGAACTATACGTCGGTGTCCTCGATCCTGAAGGGAAACAAAGGGCATGGAGCACTGTAATATTTTATACCGAGCTTAGATCAGCGACATTGTGGCTGTTAGACGTTAATTATACTGCTCCGACAACACGAGTCTCTTCTTGACCCTAATGACGCAATTCATTGTAGAGGAATTATTGTCACTACAACATCGTCACGTGATTTGCTACAGTCAGTGTCTCTTACATATACGCTTAGAAAGACCAAAATGCTTCTATTAATTTAGCAAGTGAAGTTTTAATGATGATATGCTATAAATTTACATAATCTCGAAATGATAGTTCTCAGTTAATTCTCGTATTCTGTGTGTGTTTGTGTATCTGTTTGTTTGTATGTGTGTTTTTTTCGGTTGTTTGTGTGTGTGTGTGTATTTGTGTGTGGTGTTTGTGTGTCTGTGTGTATTGTGTGTGTCTTTGTCTATGTGTGTGTCTGTATGTCTTTGTGTATCTGTTTGTTTGTTTGTTTGTGTGTTTATGTGTCTGTGTGCATTGTGTGTGTTTGTGTATCTGTGTGTGTTTGTGTGTCTTTGTGTATCTGTTTGTGTGTGTGTGTGTTTTTCGGTTGTTTGTGTGTGTGTTTATGTGTCTGCGTGCATTGTGTGTGTTTATGTGTCTGTGTGCATTGTGTATGTTTGTGTATCTGTGTGTGTTTGTGTGTCTTTGTCTGTCTATGTGTGTGTCTATATGTCTTTGTGTATCTGTTTGTTTGTGTGTGTGTTTATGTGTCTGTGTGCATTGTGTGTGTTTGTGTATCTGTGTGTCTTTGTCTGTCTATGTGTTTGTCTGTATGTCTTTGTGTATCTGTTTGTTTGTGTGTGTGTGTGTTTATGTGTCTGTGTGCATTGTGTGTGTTTGTGTATCTGTGTGTGTTTGTGTGTCTTTGTCTGTCTATGTGTGTGTCTGTATGTCTTTGTGTATCTGTTTGTTTGTATGTGTGTTTATGTGTCTGTGTGCATTGTGTGTGTTTGTGTATCTGTGTGTTTTGATGCAGACATACTGTATGATGACCAGACTTAGAATCCGGGACACTTTAGCAACCAATGTACGCACAACTTGACTATAGAGTTCCTTGAACATAGTAGACAGACATACTGTGAATGTAAACAACGACGTCAATGTGCTTCGTTATGTTCTACTGTTAATAGTACAATCTAGTGACGGTGGAAAATGAAGTAGGATACATACCTCACAAGTTTTCATGTCCCTCGGCGACATTGAAGTCGTTAGCGTTACAATGAACAACCATGGAGTACATACTTGCAACTAGTTCGAAAAAACTGTTCACTATGAATTGAAGAGTCCACTGCAAGAATGATGGATGTCATTTGGAATACATTTTACAGGAGAAGCAATTGGAAGTTTAAAATGCTTAGCGCTCAAAGCTTAACTGTGATTTTCCGATCATTACTGGACAATGACTATCAGTGTTAATGCCATATAACTCTCTATGTACATTCTATATGTCTTAAGCTATGCATTGATAGTCTTGGTTCATTTTTAACAAGAAAGTGACATCCATCATTCTTGCAGTGGACTGTTCAATTGAAAATGAACTATGATGGCCTGAGTTCGTTTCAAAGGGAGAGACGGAAGAATACTGTACCGGATTGTACACTAACGCACAGGCAAACAAAATTCAACGTGTCACCTCACTCCATCTATATACCGTTGCACTGTAACTTCACTTCATTCGTAAGTTGTCTCGGATAGGCTGAGTATGACCATCAGACTAATAGTCTTTTGGACATCCTTAGAATGACATGTTTCTGCGGTATAGGGATTTTCAACTACGTTACTGTATTTGTATGACTGTTCATTGTGTAAGGCGTTCCACAAAATTTCACACGTACTCGATAGGGTTTTGCACGACTGCTTTACAAATGGATGTAGGCCTACTGATGTCATGCCCCCACAGTTTGCCCTTGAGAAAACTCAGATAAATCTGTGACTAAGTTTTAGCGAGATAACCATCAGATCATTTTGGATATCTTCTATGTATAAACATATTTCAAGTTTAATGTTTCAAAATTGTACATACCCACGAACAATGTGTTTGAAGTTTAATTTTTAAGAATTGAAAGAAGTATGTATATCTGACTCAGTAATGTAGTATGCGTGTATAGGAAGATTCTTAAACATGAACCCAAAACACATCCTATCTGTATACTCGTGTGTGCAGAGCCGTATCGACGGGGGAGGATCAGAATTAAATACACCCAGAGGTCCAAAAAACAAAAACAAAACACAATCGAGGTATGGCTCTGTCGAAGACACGACCATGGATTTTACATTAATACGTCTAGTTTAAATCGACAAATCTAGACAAGATTTTTCATTTGACACAAAAATTAGCGCGTTAGCACATCGGAGTCGCGAGATATAGTGTCAGAAAATTTTCATAACGACCAAAATGGCTGCTAGTCGCTGCGGGCCCACACCCGCGCTTCGCCCAAGCGCGGCGCTAACTGAAGGTCATGCTCGCGTGGTATTCGTATACCCTGTCGAACGAGATCACATTTATTTAAATCGTGTTATTATTCACCTTGCAAACGTTAGATCGCCGCTTCCGTCCTGGTACATCATGTATCGATCTGATTTTAAAGATGTATTCACGTCAAAAAGGAAAGAGAAAGAAAGATTGATATTAACTTGTCATCTTCAGAACACGTTAAATGATAGAACTATCTAGGCTACTTGAATCTGACAGGTGTGGTAGGCTGTTTTTTCTGTTTTACATGTTTATTCGATTAATGCATGTTTCACTATCAATATGCATTAAAATAGTCTTAATGAAACGATGGTTTTAATTTAGTATTTTTGTGAACTCTATTAATAAAACAACATAAGAATGAAATTCAGTAGGAAAACATTGCTATAGTACTGTTCTCCAACCAGGAGATTAACCGTGAAAGGAATGTGCTTACTATTGCGTCATCTATTGGAGTGAAGTAGATGGATAATATTACCGTTATAACGTCAGTTTAAAAACATCCTCTCTCCTGCATATGTTATTTCCTGTTTGGAGGGATTAAAAGACCAGGGGCCATATTCATAGACATTCTTAGCGCGGGCTTCCCGTGGATGATCAGCGAACTAACGTTTTTCGTATTCATAAACCAGTGTTAGCGATATGATACGATATGAATCCTGTACAAGTAATCAGTCGATAGCCGGGGCTAGTTTAGCACGCTCGTAGCGCGGGCTAGCGAAATGTCAATGCATAGCACCCCAGGAGATTAACCGTGACTAATTTTGTAACTAGGGTAGTATAAGTACTCTTCTCCAACCAGGAGATCAACCGTGAAAGGAATGTACTTACTATTGCGTCATCTATTGGAGCGAAGTAGATAGATAATATTATCGTTATAACGTCAGTTTAAAACCATGCGCTCTCCAGCATATGTTATTTCCTGTAAGGAGAGATTAAAAGACCAGGAGATTAACAGTGATCTAATTTTGTAACTAGGGTAGTATCAATATGTGTTTATTAAAGTTATTGTTTGTGCTGTGAAAGCTAGCCAATACAGATACGAGTACCCACGTGTGTGACCTTATGACATCAACATTCATTCACAGCATTACCCCGCTTCGTCTCAGTCCCCAAAGACTTTCTCGTGGTTGGAGTACAGTATGTGTTTATCAGTGTTATCATTGTTGCTTTGAGAGTTAGCCAATGGAGATGCGTGTACCCACGTGTGTAATCTTATGACATCTTATGACATCAACATTCATTCACAGCATTACCCTTCTACGTCTCATTCCCCTGAGACTTTCTCCTGGTTGGAGTACAGTAGAATCTTTTAGGTTTTGCTTGAGGTTCAAGTGCGTGTGTGCATGTGCGTATGCACGGGCGTGTGTAATATCATTGGGTATATGGCTTCCTCTTTACAAGTTTCGATATGTTAATATCTTTCTTCTTTTTTGTTTTATTTTTCTACGGGTTTGACTGTTTGTTATTCTTTTCGTTTATTTTATTATACTTTTAGAGATGTAGAGTAGAGGTGTTTATCGAGCGTGATATCGAATATAGGTACCGAAGCATTTCAGCCCAGGTAGGTTTCTTGTGTGCCCGTGATGAAATAAGTTACGTGCTAATTTTGTAGTCAGGTTGTCTACCATAACATACAGTATGCCACATCACACATTCCTCTCCAGCCATCAAACCTAACATTGTACGTCTGTAGTACCTCATAGAAGATATTCACGAGACGTCATTTACCGGCCTGAAGGAAGGAAGATCCTGGGGGGGCTTCGGTGATTTTTTGCAGATGTGAGCCGTCAGGGATTCACCATCACTGCTTGGGCGTCGTACAAATACAAATGGTGCTCTGTTTATCGAAGGAGGAAAGGACAATTGTGATGACTGTTTGTGGAGTGAAGAGGGTAAAACGGGAGAACGATGATGAAACCCACCATAACCCTGGCTTGAAATCTCAATTTCGATTCAAGACATAGGCCTATGTAAAGTTGCAAATATAACATAATATTTAATTTAAAATATCGCTTACTCTTTAAAACCCAGTTAGTAGTAGAGTAGCATCGTAGTGATGTGTGAGTGGAATCACTGTTCGGCTGAAGCTCATTGAACAGCTGTGACCTTGCCGCTGGAAGTAATTAGCAAAACAAACTGCTCCGGAGTAAGTGCAGCTAAATTATACGGAAGAGCTGAACGCAGCCACATCCTTCCGCAAATTACAGTGTCTTATCTGTGGTGGGATGTACTGAATTATAAACAAGAAATGTTTTGCGTGTTCGTATTGCTTCCATGGCGTGTATTAAGCACAACACATTAATGAAAAACAGATATAAGGTTATAAATATACTAGACAATGCGTATGTATGTGTACAGCTCATGCATTTTGTCAAGACACTCGCGATGTGCAATACGGGAACAACGTTTCTGTGGAGGGAGCAGGAGTAGAAGGGAAGATCGGGCGTGTGTCTACCGAGTTCAAGACAAAGTCTAACCAAGTCACCCATAATTCGTAAGTAGACTCATCCGATCTCGTGCGCAGCTCTGTAGGAAGAGTGGGGGAGTGTTTTGACAAAATGCATGAGCTCTATGTATGTATGTATGTATGTATGTATGTATGTATGTATGTATGTATGTATGTATGTATGTATGTATGTATGTATGTATGTATGTATGTATGTATGTATGTATATGTAATTCTGCTCAAGCTCAGGTCTTTCACTGCAAACCCAGCATTCCCCAGTCTTTCCTATTTTATGCCTTCCTCCTAGTCTCCGCATATAATCCATATATTTTAATGTCGTCTATTATTTGCTATCTTTTTCTGCCCCGAAATCTTTTCCCGTCCACCATTCCTTTCAGTGCATCCTTCAGTTGGCAGTTTCTTTTCAGCCAGTGACTCAACCAATTCCTTTTTCTTTCCTCGATCAGTTTCAGCATTTATCTATCTTCAACCCACTTCTTCAAACATAGCTTCGTTTCTTATTATGTCTGTTCTTTTCACACATTCCATTCTTCTCCATATCCACATTTCAAGTGGTTCTAGTCACTTCTCTTCACTTCGTCGTAAAGTACATGTTTCTGCCTTCATAAAATGCCACACTCCACACAAAGCACTTCACTAGTATCTTCCTTAGTTCTTTTTCCAGAGGTCCGCAGAAGATGCTCCTTTATCTATTAAAAGCTTCCTTTGCCATTGCTATCCTCCTTTTGACTTACTGGCAGCAGTTCATGTTATTGCTTATAGTACACCCCAAGTATCTGAAGCTGTCCACTTGCTCTACTGCCTCATTTAGAATTCACAAGTTTACCTTGTTCATTTTTCTTCCGACAACCATAGTCTTCATCTCATACTGCTCACAGTTGTCATTTAACTTCAGTAACATATCCCTTACTATTGTCTCCTCTTCTGCTAACAACGCCACATCTTCAGCAAATCTTATGCACTTTATTTTTCTTCCTCCTACTATCATTCCTCCCATGTTATTCACTAAATCCTCCAAGTAGATGTTGAACAGGGTAGGTGATAAAGGGCATCCTTGACATACAGTGTAAGAAAAAAGTTTTGTCGCGCAGATTCTTTAACAAGTTCCAGAAAGGAGGCAGTACGCATGATCAGACATACAACGAAACAAAACTAATTTTATTACCTCAATTAGTCCTTCCCTTGTTAGCCAGGTCGCATGTTCAGTGAAAGACCTGCCCTTGGGCAGAAAGCTATGAATGAATGCTTCTCTCTACATCAGCCGTGGCGAAAATGTGATCGTGCGCCTAGCCACTGTGTAACCTGCAACGTACATAGCACCTATGGAGGGAGGCGGACACCCGAAGGGGAAGTGAAGCAACTGTCTGACTTATTAACGGATTTTCATTTTCCTTACGTCAAAGACTTAAATAAAATTTTATATAGTACAAGGCTACAAACTAATGTTTAGTACGTGTAACGAAGAAAGAAATTAATAAGAAAACATAGGACACATTATCACAACCTAAAATTAACTGTTTTCAGAATGTCTCTGCGACAAAGTTTCAAAATCAGGAATTATGTCACTTACTGCCAGTCATAGTTGATCACGAAGGTGTTTGTCAGTTGTGATCTAAATTTGGTTTTTACTATTTATTGTTAAAAATAAATTTTCACAAACGTAAGTTGTAGTGAACATGGCTTCAACAGAGCATGTTGGGTAACTTTCGGTGTTGGACTCCGGACTCATTTCACCGGCATTATCACCTTCATTTCATTCAGACGCTAAATAACCTAGATGTTGATACAGCGTCGTAAAATAACCCAATTAAAAAAAAAATAAAAAAAAAAATTCAACAGAGCAAGCGAAAAAACGAAGCTTCGGATATTCATTTTTTGGCAAAGATTTGAAAAGTTCAACATTTTCAAGTCCTTACATCTAGCTTTCATTTAACATCACATTGTAAATCTGTAAGTTTAAATTGAAGATCTAACCGTACATCTGCTGAAAAAGAATCGACGTACAGAGATGATAATAATAATAATAATAATAATGATAATAATAATAATGATAATAATAATAATAATAACACCACTTAATCTTTTAATGTTTCATTAGTAATATGCAATATAATGTCGTTTTATATTATACAACCGTTTTCCTTGTAATCTTGTGAACAAATCATACATTTAATATTCTCATAATATTGGCAACAATAAAATGCTTTCTCCCATCCTACTTGGAACTTTCGTTTTTGTAGAGGTAGGTTACATGGTTTCGAGAGAGACATTGCGACGATTCGCTACTCGCAGGTCAGAGACAAATACAAATGGAACGGAGTTTGACTCCAGTGAGTGAGAGGGTGGGGATTGTGGGAGGTAGGAAGCAAGAGAAATGCATAGCTATCATTGCGAGTCACAATGTGCTCGCGAGTCACATTTTAGCCACGGCTGCTCTACATAATATTTGAATATTATTTTGAAATAATAAATTATCTAGTGAATCTTAGAAGCATACTTATTAATGTTATCTAATTTTGATGTATCTTATCGATGACGTACCGCCATTTTTAAAATCATGTATGGAGTTTGAGACTGTCGGAATTAAATAAATACGCTTCGTGATGAAGTGTGTACAGCATCCTCATTCTTTTTCCTGTATGCATCGCCTCAGCTCCACATTATGTTACAGATGCAAGGTTGGAAATGTATTATCTAATGACGCATTCTGCTGCTAAGCGCGGTTGTGGCAAACTAAGAACTTTGTGCGAAGACATAGACCATAAGCTTTGGATTGTTATAGCGTAGCCTTATTTTCTTGCTTTAAAGGGAGTAATTACCCATGGCGTGCACGAGTAATAGGTATGTTAAGAGTTAGTTTTTTTTTTTTATAATTGTGCGGTTAATGAGAGGATGGCTGTGCACGGATTGCTAAGCATGCATGACGTAATAAGTATTGTCACATCACTCCATAACATTGTTTAAGATTATGTTACCTTGCTGTATCCTGTGTTAACCGACAGAAAGAAATAATTTTTGGGCGTAAAGCTAGTCATTGGTCATTCAATCCTCCTTTTTACTGTGAATACAGTGAAAGAGTTTTCGGATAGAAAATTGATGGAGCAGAATTTGATTTCCATTTGGAAGTTAAAAGTTTCTATCTCCAGTAGCGTCACTGGCTAAGAAGAAACAGCTTACTGAAGGATACACTGAAAGGAATGGTGGACAAGAGAAAAGTTCGGGACAGAAGAAGATACCAGATGATAGACAGCGGTAAGATACATGGATCATATGCGATTAGTAAGAGGAAGTAGGGAAAGAGGGAAGATCGGAAAATGCTGGGTTTGTAGTGAAAGAACTATGAATGAATTAATTTTTTATTATTATTAGTATTATTATTAGTGGTAGTAGTAGCAGCAGCAGCAGTAGCAGTAGTCTGCTCCGTCGATATAGGAGAAAACGAATGTTTACTTACTTAATATAACAAGTCTCCTAATATCGGAAAACATGTTGTTTAGTTAGAGCATGAAAGTCAAAGAATATTATGGACAGTAAAAATTTATCAACAGTAATCTCAGTAGAGGTTTTGATTTATCTAGAGAAAATCAAAACTCGAGTGGGATTTAATTGACTATTACACGATTAAAAGAAAATATAAAGATTAGAAGTAAGGAAATACTCCAATACAATAAAATATTAATTGACTTACGAAAATACAAAACTGTCTTCAAATTTGTACCATCTCAACATTATAAATATTACGCTAGTAGATGGCAGTAGTGTGTTATGATTAACTGTTTTCTTGTTATCAGTTATTCAGTTGTGCCAACTATGGAATCTTCATTGAACACTGTGGACGGTTACTGGTCAAGAAGGCTTTGTTGATTCAGTTTCATTTTTATTAAAACAGTTGCATTCCACTTCAATTATCCCGATCCCAGTAATCAACGTCACTTGACACATGATTTTCTATAAATCTTAGTATTAAACAATCTCTGATACGTGACTATTCATAATATCATATAGCAGAAGCTATAACATAATCTAAATAATATAAACGAGTGTTAGAAAAGTTTTAATTAGGGATGATGAAATAAACAAGAAACGTTTTAATTAACGATGATGAAATGAAAAATAAACATGAATAATTTTAAAAGAAACAATTATTGAAAGTACAATTTTCAAATTGGAATGTTTTAGTGGCTGGTGGTTCAGTTGATGTTATATTGAATGCGTGCGTAAAAGAAGTGAACTAGTTGATGTACATGGTGTATCCCTCAACTTATTCAGGACTTCCGAGTGGTGCTCTTCATTTATTTGTAAATAGGGTTTCAGGGAAGATGCATAGCTATGACCAGTGATCTTTATTAATTCTTGTTCTTGAATGCCAATGCGAGTCACATTTGAAAGTGCTGTGCATCGACTGGAGTGGTTTGTAATTTTCTGTTTTTTGACGTCCAGACCAGTGCAGTTTGAAATGTTGGCAAACAAAGAAACAAATGCTAGGGTAGTGATAAAAATAAACAAATGCTAGGGACGCGATAAAATTAAGCAAATACTAGGGACGCGATAAAATTGTGCAATAAGCATTCATAATTGGTTGAAATACGTCCTTTCGTACCGTTTTATTGGTCAAAAGTAGTGTGATGTAGTAAAAGTGTAATAGTCATAGGAAAAAGGGTATCTAAGAGTTGTTAATTCACTATAAAAAGTGAATATGGTACAACGTTAATACAAATAAACTTTACTTCCGAGGACATAATGTATCTATAAAATACAATAAACAGTAAATAAATAAATACATAAATAATAAATAAATATTTAATTAATAAAACATTAAATAATAAGTATATAACCAAATAAATAAATATTTCCTTTTATCCCCAGAAATATCCTTAATATTTCCGCCATTTTCAAGGCGTTGAATAATATTTACTTTGTCAGAAAAACTCAGACTTGAACGTGTTTGTGACATGATACCTTACCGGTATGCAGGGGGGGGGGCTTGGATTCTCGTCAAACAACATAACATGCTTTCTTTTGAATCAAACGCATTTTACTAAATCGGCGGAGGAGTGTAGTACAGAGGGTTGTTTCCGATCTCTGATAATGAATTTGAATGACGTCGTGTGCGTCAGGAATCATACCATCAGCTGAATTGCGGCGAGAGGTGACAGACCAGTAGTGAGTGATTTCGTAATCAGAGTGCACGGTGTATCACAGTAGTAATATCCAAGAAAATCGAGCCTTTTTGGGAGCGGTACACAACTCTTTCCGATGCCAAGTACAGTTACGTAAAAATCATAGGAGCCTGCAAGACACGTGGTTTCGTTATTTCCAAGAAAGGCATCTTGTATGTACCTAATAAGATTGGCAAAGCTCGGATGGGATTAATTCCAGGGTGGTAAAAGCAAGCAAATCCACTTCCCGTCACAAGTCGCCGCACCCCACGAGATGATACAAATTAATTCCATTCGAGCTTTACCAATCTTATTAAGTACACAGAAGATGCCTTTCTTGGAAATTACGAAACCTCGTTTATTGCAGGCTTCTTTTATTTTCACGTAACTGTACTTGGGGTTGGAAATGGTCGTAATATACCCCTCCCAAAAAGGCTCGATTTTCTTGGGAATTTCTGTTGTGAGTCGCCGTGCATTCGGACTATGAGATCACTCACTACTGGTCTGTCACCTCGCGCCACAGTTCAGCTGTCGTGTGACTCCTGACGCACATGATGTTATTCAAATTCGTTATCAGAGATCGGAAACAACCTTGTAGTGGTACTAGTATTGCCGGTAGTAGTAGTGATATTATTATTATTATTACTATTATTATTATTATTATTATTATTATTATTATTATTATCGTCGTGAAGGGAAAGGATAAACCTTAACGCTACGTCCACCTAAGAGTACTATAAGGCTGAACAATATTCCAATATGCGCATTTCCAAAACACATCAGTTGACTAAGTTTCGCTGAGTACCTACAGATGTTGCATTATATCTCTGCCGCTGAGTGACCTTCAAATTTTAAGTAGCTTACCGTAGTAGAGGCGTCAGAGTATTAAAAAGCATTACAAACATTTGCTACTCCTTTTATCCCTCACAACAAACTGTACCGTTTATTGGTCAAAAGTATGACGTAGTAGAAGTGTAATAGGCACATTAATTATCACTGAACAACAAGAATTTTGCTCCGATTTAAAACAATGTTTCCGTTATGGTTTTGTGTGCGCTAAATCCGAAAATGCATCTCTTTTCTTCGTATCACGTAAGGTTTTTAAGATGTGCTATGATATCACTCTTCGATAAGCGCTCTACCAGGAAACATCTGGTGTGGGTTGGGGGTTGTAAACCAAAACAAAAGATAATGCATTTTATCAGTTTATAACTTATTTCCGGTTTCTTATGGTTGGTGGCATGTTCTTTTGTACTCCTAATAAATAAACAGATATTGGCCTCTTCTATTCAGTAAATTTCATAACAGTGCAAAGTGAGGTCTACGCAATGAACAAACAAGGGTGTGGTTTTCAGTATTTAGAAGTAAAGTTTACCTGTTACGTAAAGGCAAATTAAAAGATGACATTTTCATCGGTCCACAAATTCACAAAGCTATGGCTGATTCTTTGTTTGAGGAGAACTTTTCGTTACAGAAAAAATGACATGGAGCGCTTTCAAAGATGTTTGCTCAAATTTCCTTGGAAATTCTAGGGCAGACAACTACATAGAACTTGTTGTGGAAACCATGTGAAGTGCATATGAGAAAATGGGGTGTAATAGTCTCTAAAAATACACTTTTTACATTCTTATTTGAATTTCTTTCCTCCAAAACTTGGAGCGGTAAACGAGGAGCATGGGAAAAGATGTCATCAAGAAATATCTGAAATGGAAAGGCGATATAAAGGAAGATCATCATCCAGCAAGCTTGCAGACTATTGTTGGTTCCTTCTAAAAGTCAGTCCCGGGTCTAGTTATAAACAGAAGTCATCCAGAAAATTCTTTTAAATGTAAGTTCAAATTCCGAGATTTTTCTCATTATACGCGTGAAATATTTTTATTGTTGTTGTGTTTTAAACTATGTAACATCATTTTTGCATCCAGTATACATTTTTAAAGTATTATAACGCATTTTAAATCCCTAATGTGTTGTAATTTTACCAGTAGCAGTGAAAAAAAAAATTCTGCATAAAAATATTAAATTCAATTTCCCTGGAAATGGTACGTGATGGGGTAATTTGGATTGTAAATTCAGATTTAGGGCATACATATTAGTAATATTCACCTATTTTTAATTCGGAGCAAGACAAAAAGTAAAAATTTGTTCATTATTTTTACTTTGTAAATACTGAACCAGCTTTTATTTCTGTGTTCAACATCGTTTATGTTTATGTTTCTAAATGTAACAAATGTATTTTAATAAGGCGGCTTCTGTTTGATTTTGTAAATCTTCTCGCGGGCCCCCTCAGCTCTTTACATGACCCCCGCTTTGGGAACCACTGCTATAGAGTGATAATGGAATGATGATCGGACGGAATAATGGTGATGGCTAAATTATGGAAACGAAAGAACCCCGAGAAAAATCTCAACCGCGAACTTGTCCGCCACAAGTTTCAGTACGGATTTTTTAATATCTGCTCAAATGTCTTAATAGATCCCACACCACAATTAACATTCAAGATCGATGCTTCTAATAAATCTGCCAAGGAGCAGTGTTACAAGTGTAGTGACACGGACTTGTAAACCTTGAACATTGCAAACGTTACCGTACTAATAATAAGTAGCAGTTACTTTCTGTCTCATTTACTTTCTGTAGGCGTCGCACTAGAATAACTGGGACAAAATAGCTAACCTTTGTATCTTGTCGGTAGATTCGTCAATTTGGCCTACTACCATGGCTGTGATATTTTGGCCTACATTCACTAATTTACACAAAGTATCCTGTAAACTGAAGTGAAAATTCTGAATCCCCACATGAATACGGTTACCAAACGTATGTATTTTGAAGGTTTGTCCTGCCGTCCGTATTTAGTTTTGACGATTTGTTAAATGTCCGTATTTTATAGATGGATGGATGGATGGATTGATTTATACATTAGTTATGGTGTATTACAACTTATGTATACGAGTTTTACCATAACTTTCTATTACATTTACTTACAATTATTATGAAATCCCAACAGCCTGTTAAATTAATACCTCTTCTACTATCCTTATTATCTTAACTCTACACAGACAATTTCTCCTTCTTGATCTTAAACATTCACCATCTGTTCGTTCCTCACTTACGTTGCTTCAAGCATTCTAATCTTGCTAACATAAATGTATACATATTTCCGTCTTTCTACATCGCATCTAGCTCGTTCTATTCTACAGGATATTATTCTGTTGATCTTTATTACTTTATCAAAAATATTGTTCTTAAATTTTAACTGGCTATTCCTATTAAAATTCCTATACTAACATCTCTATTTAAAACACTTAACATCTTCACACGGTTTTACTCATTTTACCTGATACACATCATTATTATATCTTGTTCACTATAGTCTGAAACCATCCATTCATTAACCTCAATCAACGTCCAACAAAAACTATAGAAAAATGTAATTACTCTCACTGGTTGTTCTTTATGGTTGTGAAACATGGGCTCTTACTTTGAGAGAGGAACATAGGTTAAGGGTGTTTGAGAATAAGGTGCTTAGGAAAATATTTGGGGCTAAGAGGGATGAAGTTACAGGAGAATGGAGAAAATTACACAACACAAAACTGCACGCATTGTATTCTTCACCTGACATAATTAGTAACATTAAATCCAGACATTTGAGATGGGCAGGGCATGTAGCACGTATGGGCGAATCCAGAAATGCATATAGAGTGTTAGTTGGGAGGTCGGAGGGAAAAAGACCTTTAGGGAGGCCGAGACGTAGATGGGAAGATAATATTAAAATGGATTTGAGGTAGGTGGGATATGATGATAGAGAATGGATTAATCTTGCTCAGGATTGGGATCAATGGCGGGCCTATGTGAGGGCGGCAATGAACCTCCGGGTTCCTTAAAAGCCAGTAAGTAAGTAAGTAATTACTCTCACTAATATCATCTTTCATAAACTTAACTACATCACTTTCCAAGATTTACTTTTTATAATAAACTTCAATCTGCAACTATATTAACTGGCCACTTTTTTTTAACTTCCAAACTGATCTCTATTTCCGAGGTCCCTTGAACACACTTTCATCACACTAAACACTATTTACGTCATTAAATCGCAAAACTACCATATTGCATTCTATTCAGACACTTTATTTCTTATCGCTCATGCACCAGTTTCTAAGATTGTAACTTTTTTTGGCCCTTACATCTACCCGTCAAAGATAATATACTGTCCCGTGGTGACGAAAGCACTATCTCTTCATCCATCATTCTTGTCGCATCCTGGCTTCTTCTTTGAACGCTAACCGCACCTTCTCTTGATCACCCGTAATGTCTCCTTGTTTCAGCTTCTTGTCTTCTTCTTCTTCTTGCTGACGTATTTTTATGGAAAAGTCCCAATCATCTCATTTTTTATAATTATATTTCAAAACATAATTCTGAACTGCGAATAAAACTATAGTTTTTCGTCCATATATTTTATTCAGAGTCTGAACTCATTGCAACGGTAGAATAATGTTCCAAGTATTGGCATCACTGGTCAATAAACTTTAGTTACAACGTTACAGTAGTACTGCAAGTATTTGCGTCAATGGTCGGCATTCTCTTTCGAATACAAGCCACGAATAAACCATGCCAGATCGCGCTTTGTCCATAAAATCGGTCGATCGACGTGCATAAACAGTGGCATGATCCGCGGTACCATCAGTAACACGAGGTTGAGCCAATTTAATATTTTTTCACCTGAAAATCAGCATCAGTAAAACTGTAAACATACGAAATTATTCTTCCGAATGCAGTGAAGGCCATTGTTTCTGTATTCTGTCAGCAAATACGTGGGGTGTAACTTTAGTAGTGGCAACACTGCTGTAAAAGCGAAACAAGACAGAGTTAATTGTTTTCACTTCTACCACATGTTAGTCTATGTCTGCCCTCCTTCCCCCTAAAGGGACTCTTTCTTCCGACTCACAGCGTATGCGCTGCGGAGAGTTGAAGTTAGTCTCCTGTTAGTTAAGGCCCATTCACAATGAAAATTAAACATAAACATAACGTAAGCATAAAACCTTGTGTCCATGTTATTTAATGAAAGCATTCACAATGAATTACATAAGCATAAACTTAATCTTAATCATAAGACGTTAACATGAAAGTTTGTAAACTCCAAACTTTCATGCTTATGTTTATGCGATTTGGAAACAGTACACAAGCGGAAAGCGTGTTTTCACTTTTTGTTTAACATCTCATGGGCTTTGCCTACAGGCAATATTTTGATCTATTGGCCGTGATGATAGCTAGGCGCGCAACATGGAATCATATGACGAAAAGTTGATTATTTTACATCTCCGTTCCTTTGATTTCAAGTATTGAAAGCCATATACTGATGCCATTGTAGTTATTAGAAACATAAATTGAATAGCTACATCGTCAGTCATTGTGCAATTCACCATTTTTATGTAATAGATTCTGTAGTTTTGTTGATTCGGTATGTTTGTTTCCACACACGTGTTATGTTTACGTTATGTTTAATTTTCATTGTGAATGGGCCTTGGCTACTTAAGTTTGTGGCATATGTTTATGTGCTTATGTTAATGTTTACGTTATGTTTAATTTTCTTTGTGAATGGGCCTTTACAGCTCTAAGCTATTGTGTTTCGTCATGTTCACAAAGCAGGAAAATTCAATATGCCCGTGGTCGTACAGCACGGTATTTCCGTCATTTTTGGAGCATAATCTGAGACCAGCGTTGCGAAGAAAGCGCCCACACGTTTTGCAGAACACTCCCATCATTTTGCAGGATAACGCAAGAGCCCACATGGCACACCCTGTGGTTGATTTGTACCGTCTCTGGAGGTGGAAAGTGCTTTTCCATCCATCACATTCACCGGACTTAAGCCCCTGTGATTATGACTTATTCCTAAAGATGAAGGAACCACTTCGTGACGTTCGATTCCGGACCGTTCCCGATATTCTGCAGGCAGTAGGGCGGTCCATCAGAAACATCAACAGAACAGGAGCTGCTACAGGGATACTACGACTTCCACATCGCTGGTAACGAGCTGTAGACAATGCTGGTTGCTACATTGAAGCTGGCCTTCTATGCCCAAGGTTGCGGGTTCGATCCCGGGCCAGGTCGATGGTATTTAAGTGTGGTTAAATGCGACAGGCTCATGTCAGTAGATTTACTGGCATGTAAAAGAACTCCTGCGGGACAAAATTCCGGCACATCCGGCGACGCTGATATAACCTCTGCAGTTGCGAGCATCGTTAAATAAAACATAACATTAGCTACATTGAAGGACTGTAGAAGTTTCACAGATGCATCACTTGTATATTCGTAATAAATAAATATTTTCCATTATTAAAGTCACAACCTGTGTATATGGTGAGTGAAGTAGTTTTTGTAATTATGGATGGCTACATGTAAAATTTGGTTAAAATAGATTGGTGTTTCTCATGTAGGCATATGTTTCTGTATACAGTGCTGGAATTAAAATGTACTGTACTGTGATTGTATATATTTTTGTTTCTAACTGTATTTTAATTATTTTATTTTATTGTACAGATAATTATTTAATAGGCTATATGCCTACGTAACTTAACAAGCAATAATCAATTAAATTCGACTTTTGAATTTGAAAAGTCCTAAAGAATAAGACATCTACAATTGCTTTTGTGTCCGGAATTTGTCCTGCTTTTTGAAATAGTGTCCTGTTTTTCACTAATGAGTATCTGGTAACCCTACACATGAACACAGTCTTGTGTTGATCATCTACATGACACTGTTTACAAATACCGGATTATCGAGATGCCCACTAGATACCATGCATGTTTATTCATCAAGGAAGTCGTGAGAGTGAAAGTACAGTATTACAATGCCTGCCGGTAAAATGACTAGTATAAATTCTCCTCAGATACAGTGCCTGTATATACAGATACTTTATCCTCAAATGCATGAAAGTGCCATCTTGTGACAAAGTTTAGAACTACTTGGATATTTTTCAGTTCCTCTCTGCGCATGTAGATGGTGAAATATATACTGTAGAATGAATCGTAAGCAAGGTCATTACGTCATTCATTTCAGGAGGTTATTCTTTGAGACGTTAAAAGAAGTTACACAATTTTGCTGGTTTTTTGTTCCTTTTTGAGATAAAAATGTTTTATAAGAGCCATTTCATAGCTTGTTTTGGAAAAATCATTGATTTAATTTTCAATATGGTCAGTAAATTTAGGAGAACAGTGTATTATGATAATAAAATGAATGATTGAAAGAACTTTAGTTTTGTCCTTTAAATGTGCAGAAATTAGATTGAAAAAATGATAATTTTCGTTCTGCAAAGGAATTTTATCTCGAAAAAGAAGCAAAAACGAGCAATATTGAATAAACTTTTTTGTTTGTAATATCTCAAGGAATAACTTCCTGAAATGAATAAACTTACTTACTCTTCACTCTGTATAGAAGATTCCAGTGAACTTCTAGATGTTAGTGTGATTATTGTAACCCGTTACCGCCGTGACATAGTTGTTAGATGTACGAGGCGCATCCAGAAAGTAAGTTTCCCGATTTTTCCCCTTGAAAGTAAACGTAATTAGCCGTGTCAATTGCGCATGCGTAACAGATCTATGACGTATCAATCATATACCAGCCGGACAGGTCCCGCCTGGTGCCAGTAGCGTGGCAGCAATGGTCCGAAATGGAAGCTCTTATTCCTTCTCCCGCCGCCTGCGAGGTTCGGTCGGTGATAAAGTTCATTAATGCACAAAGCATTGCGCCAATTGAAATTCATCGGCAGCTCTGTCAGGTCTATGGGCCGAACATCATGAGTAAGCAGATGGTGCGTCGCTGGTGTAGGCAGTTTTCCGAAGGTCGTCAAAGTGTCCATGATGAAGAACACAGTGGGCGACCGTCCCTCATCAATGATAATCGTGTTGAGCTGGTGCGGCAGTGCAGCATGGAGAACCATCGTTTCACGATTACGGAGCTGAGCAGCCATTTTCCGCAGATCTCGCGATCCTTGTTGCATGAGATTGTCACTAAGCACCTGCTGTTCAAAAAAGTGTGTGCCAGGTGGGTGCCGAAAAACCTGACACCCGAACACAAAATGCAACGTTTAGGAGCAGCACTGACATTTCTGTAACGGTATCACGATGACGGCGACGAGTTCCTCGACAGGATCGTCACGGGCGATGAGACTTGGATTTCGCACTTCACCCCGGAAACCAAGCAGCAGTCAATGCATTGGCGGCATAGTGGACCTCCGGTCAGGACGAAATTCAAACAGACGCTGTCGGTACGGAAAGTGATGTGCACGGTGTTCTGGGACAGGAAGGGCATTCTGCTCATTGACTTCCTTCCAAGAGGTGAAACAGTGAACGCTGACCGTTACTGTGAAACACTGCGAAAATTACGACGTGCCATTCAAAACAAGAGGCTTGGAATGTTTACTGCAGGTGTTGTGCTCCTCCATGATAATGCTCGTCCACATACGGCTCGGCGCACAGCAGCTGTTTTGACGGAATTTGGCTGGGAGTTGTTTGATCATCCACACAGTCCTGATCTTGATCCCAGCGATTTTCACGTTTTCTTGCACCTCAAGTAATTCCTGTCCTCCGGTGAACGTCTTGGCAACGACGAAGAGCTGAAGACGTCTGTCACACCCTGGTTCCATTCACAGGCGGCAGAGTTCTACGACAGAGGGATACAAAAGTTGAACTCACGTTACGACAAGTGTCTCAATTCTGATGGTGGCTATGTTGAAAAATAGCTGAAACATTGCTGTACCTGTTGCCAATAGATGTTTTCCTGAAAGTGTGTGTTCTTTTTTTTAAATAGGGAAACATACTTTCTGGATGCGCCTCGTAGTTCACTTATCAACAGTAATCTCACTAGAGGTTTTGATTTATCTAGAGAGAACCAAAACTCGAGTCGGGTTTAATTGACTATGACACGATTAGGAGAAAGTATATAAAGATGAGAAGAAATAAAGTATTTTAATACAATAAAATATTAATTGACTTACTAAAATTCTATTTCACTAATGTTAGCTTCATCACAACGTTTGAACGGAGCCGCCATTTTCAGTTATCTGTACAGGAAACAAATGACGTTCGTAAAGTATGTTTTATAATACCGTAAAGAAATTGCAGTTTTAAATGTTGACGAACAAACAAATGGTAGGGAGGTGATAAAGTAGGAGAAAGTAGTTGGTTTGGAATGAATGGGGCCGTCTATTGCTTATCTTACAAAGTAGTATTAATATGTTACATTTTATTGATGAACGTTTTCGGCATATTTATTTAAGATCTTAAAAAGTTGTCTTATACATATTTAAATGAAAAAATAAGAAGTAAGTAGACTATATAAAGATTAAAAGAAGTAAAGTATTCTAATACATTAACATATATATTAATTGACTTACTAAAATTCTATTTCACTAATGTTACTTTCACCAAAATGTTTGAACGGAACCGCCATTTTCAGTCGGCTATCTATGCGAGAAACAAAATAACGGTCGCAAAGCTTGCTTTATAATACCGTAAAGAATATGCAGTTTAAAATGTTGGCAAACAAAGAAACAAATGTTAGGTAAGTGATAAAAACAAATGCTAGGGAGGGAACAAAAATTAAACAAATGCTAGGGAAGTGATAAAATTATGTGATAGGCAGCCATGATTGGTTGAAAGTCGTTCTTTCGTGCCGTTTTATTGGTCAAAAGTAGTATGACGTAATAAAATTGTAACAGTCAAAGAGATATAGCAGTGTTGTCTGAAATCGAATGACAATATGAGCCAACAAGTCTACAAAGAAGAGTTAAACACAATCAAATACATAGCACAAGAAAACGGATACAACCCTAACTTAATAGACAAATAATAAGAAAGACAAACATAATTACAAGAAACATAGTAATACAACACAAACACAAAAATAACTCACACTTACTTACGAAAACAAAAACACACACAAAATTGCAACCTCGAACATGAAATCAAATTACAATATTGCATACAGAACAAAAGACACTCCAAAAAAGCATCTCGACGTACAAACAACACAAACAAACAAATACAACTGCACAGAAGTATACAAACTCAAATGCAACACAGGACAGACAGGCAGATTTCAAACACTTTACAAATAACACATCACAGCCATAATAAAATCACAAAACACTTCCATATACACAGAACACATTACAAATGCAAACCACACCTAGAGCAACATAAATACAGACATGGAAATTCTACATTATAAATATATACATAAGAAATGTTAGTAAATATACATTCAAACATAAAAAAACAATTGGTATATTAACTTATATTTATTAGAATTAAATTTGCGCACACATTGAACATCTAGCTTGAAAATAATTATTTAACACAGCATATTATGTACCAAGTTTCTGCTTTCAGCTCTGCAACTGTACTTCATAGTACAGTAAATCCATAAGTCCATAAGTGTTTATTTTTTCATTCTGGACAATAGGAACATCACATATGCTTACAATACATATATTGCCCTCTTCCTTTCAAAACGTTCGTTGTACCTTCGTATATTAATATTTTCTCCTATCATTTGTGACATTTTTTAAAGATTGTAAACGTATTTGTATTGTTATTGGCTTTTATTATGTTTAGTTTATTATTTTTAGCTACAACCCTTATAAATATTTCAAGAGAAATAGAGTTATTTGAAAAATTTGGAGCTTTAACATTAATGATGATAATAATTGTCACAGTCTAGTATATACAATCACGAAGATCAATATGTAATAAATATGCATCCATAGATAGTTGCCAACCACTAGGATCGCTACTATCGCCTCATTACAGACAATGCGAAATAGTACCTGCACACTCTATTGTTCCTAGCAACCTCAACAACTCAAGCTTCGTGACTGTATATACTAGACTGTGATAATTGTGATATTGTACACCACTGCCTATTCTTTTGTTTCTTCCAACATCCTACCAGACATACTTAATATTAACTCTTGCCAGATGGAGTTACTAAACTTTTTTTTTCACTATAGAGGGCATTTACTTCGGTAATATGTTTTTCCTATTGCCTGTATAGAGAGCAACACCATTATCATTTTTACTCTACTTATAGCATAAAATAATGTTACAAATAGAGAATTAACTATTGAGAAGTACACTTTCTTTAATTAGCTGGTATTCTGAAGCTAAAAATGTGTCCTTAATTCCTTACTTGATTTGTACAGATTTTTTTTTTTTCAATTTTTAACTAGAGATTACATTATTCTTACACACTTATCACAACAATTGTTACAGATCGCACAGCTTTCGGCAACTTGATTCTTTACAGTTCAATTTTGCATCCTAATGTAGGGCCTACAGTCTTAACCCTAGAATACTAACGATATTCTACACCCGTGCATACTAACCATGAGTAAAATCTTAAGAGAGTGTTTTATAATTACCATCATGTTTCTTTTATGTGGGTAAGAAATTTGAGCATGATATATTGTATGGATTAAGATTCAAACATCACTGTATGCAGTGTTTATTGTATTGCTGAAGCACATTATCTCTGTAAATTTGAACATGAAATTCAGAAAGAACAATATTAGAAGTAATTAGGGCTCTCGAGTTAAGTGAAGTCGTGCGAAGTGAGTAAAATTGACTCATGGATAGTGTTCTAGAGTTAAAGAGTTTACAAGAATGACATGATTTGTAACGAAGCAGCTATGAAATTGACAACACATATTTTACTTCAAAATATTATCCAATTAAATAAATTATATTTCTGAATAGTTCATGCTCTAATATTGTAAAATTCTTTTACCCTTAAAACGAAAGAAAACAGGTATTTTTAACAATCTCAAATTAGTGTAACTCTGAATTGAAAATAAGACCCATGTTCAGATGACATTTCTTGCTCAAAATGTTTTCAGGAATACGTAATAAGTGGTGGTAACTCTTCGTGAATCTCTTTGTATAGGATGCGGCAGTGGGATATGACGGTTTTTATAGCCCTGTTGTGAGGCACTCAGGACGAATTAAAAGAAAACACATATACTGGATATAACCCAGTACAATGCAATTTATTAATGTCTGATTACTTTTTGGAAACTACATTTCGTAAGTAGCCTCCACGGCAACGATGATGGTGCGAGGCTTATTGCGATACACCCTACTTTTGAGATAACCCCATAGGAAGTAATCAGCTGCAGTCAGGTCAGGAGATCTTGGCGGCCAGGCAATGTCTCCAAATCGTGAAATTATTCGTCCTGGAAACATTTTTCGCAGTCAGTTCATTAAACCATGAGCTGTGTGCGCTGATTACTTCCTATGGGGTTATTTCAAAAGTAGGGTGTATCGCAACAAGTCTCGCACCATCATCCAGCTGAATCAAAACATAAGGAACGAAATTAGTGCATTCGAACCTGTTTTGTTGGGGCGAGTTATGCAGAACTTTCATAGCAGATTGTAATTGTTGCCGTGGAGGCTACTTATGAAATGTAGTTTTTAAAACGTAATCAGACATTAATAAATTGCATTGTATTAGATTACTTCCAGTACCGGTATAGTGTTTTCTTTTAATTCGTCACGAGTGTCCCATAACAGGGCTATAAAAACCGTCATATCCCACTGCCGCATCCTATATATCAATATTCCTCAGATGAGGTGACCACTGGAATCAGGAATGCAATAATTAGCTACAACAGCTATAACATAATAGGCTATTATAAAAATAATAATAATAATAATAATAATAATATATTATTATTATTATTATTATTATTATTATTATTATTATTATTATTTCATTTTTTTATATTTGGTAACCGCATTGCTTCATTGTTGGCCCACATGCGAATGATATAGCAGGTACACGATTTTGCGATATAGTAAGCTGTGGTTTCATAAAAAGTTTGTCGTATAATTATGAAAAAATAATTCATTGAACGCGCTTATTTAACCGTAATGAGGCATTAGTTACTGTTCATTAAATTTTAAAAAAAATTTGTTGGTGAACAGCTGACATTTGTGTGAATTGTTAAATATCTTAATGTCCACTACTTAATGTTTCATTTGGATTGATTTATTGAAGCTTGGTGAAACCGTCATCAGTCTTTTGGTCTTAATTCCATTGAGAATTTTGGTCCTGAGTTATATTCTTTGAGCTTCATAGTATTATAATTATTCTGTTGCAAAACATTCTTAAGAAATAAAAGAAACTCACAGATAAACACCGAAAAACTAACAGCATATCCGATAATTAGGACAAAAAAAGCTGGAAACAGGTGGGAATAGGAAAATACAAAATAAAATTCATCTGTTTCATCGCCATGTTCACTGTTTTGATGATTCTTATGTCCACTTAATGTAGTTTCAAAAATTAATGCCTTCCATTCTCGATTAAATAAACCACTTTCCATACTGCAGCTCAAGAAATAGTTTAACTGATTCAAATATCTGCTTCCTTTTCTAAGCAGAAACACCACACTCGTCGTAAAAACGTTTTCGTTCAGCGTGCACAACACTTTGCTTTCGTCTCCATAGCCAAGAAGGCTTGTCAAATAGCTCACAGAATCTTGTGAAGTTAGTGTAGTTAAATCTCGCTTATATATCATACGATTTAAACACAAGAGTACGTCATTGCAATCTATGTGGCGGGACAAATGGAATCTTTGAGTCTCTGTGTAATTCATCAACTTTGCCGCCATGTCCACCGCGTCATTGTAACCGAATTTTAGGTCTGATTCCAATACGTGGTCAACAGTTTCCATTTTCATTCCATATCCAGGTTCAACAAGAAAGGAAATGAAAAAAGCTTGGAACACCGTGCTTATAATGACACAATACCACACGTAAAGCAAAAAAATTATTCTTAATTTCCAATCGTTTGGTTTCTGAGGCACTGAGACTCCCAGAAAGATAGCCCAAGCGTTATAGAAGCACAAGTTGATGTCTCTGAAATTAATTGAATCTGGAGTGTGTGGGTGTATTCGTTGTTGTTGAGTTCCCACGTTGGACGCCGATTGAGGGTGAGTGGTTATTGGGACCACACGTTGGGCGCCATTTGAGGGTGGGTGCGTCTCGATGTTGCGTGAGATTCACTCAGGGTAGCCGAGGTACGGTTGTGGTGTAGGTTGATGTCGGGAATAATACCAAGCCGGCTACTTAAATAAAAGGCAGCGTAACCTTCAAAACTATAAGTTTATTGTCGTATCCACTTGGTAAACCCTAGAGTATGTATTTCCGGCTGACTTATAATTCAATCGTTGGTCGCAATTCTGTATCGACTCAGTTGCAGCTCTGAATAAGCTCTATCCGATACTATAAATTCAATACTCTGTCCCGTACACTACGACACGAAGCGAAATAGTAGTCCTGTCGACACCAAACGAAGTAGTTATTCTGCCCTGTATGTAGGGCCGCCGACACGAAGTAAAGTTGTTTTGATGATCTCCGCTCCGAAGCGGAATAGTAGTCGTCGACACCAGACGAAGTAGTTATTGTGCCCTGTATGTAGGGCCGCCGACACGATGCGAACTCGTTTTTATGATCTCCGCTCCGCGGCGGAATAGTAGTCGTCATCTCCGCTCCCCGTCACCCTTATTTATAAAAACCTATCCTGCGCTAAAACTAACTATCCTATTGGTTAAAAACTACGTCACTAACTGGCCTAAAATCTATTCCCTATTGGTCCAAAGTGACCTCATAAGCTGGACCAAGATCTCTTCTTATTGGGCGCGAAATATGTCATCTCTAAATTTAAACTTTGGATTTCCCATAACATCTAATTAGTTTGTATATCTCACAAGAATACCCGTTCTTTGGAAAACCCAAGCTTGGCAGTATCTTTCCCACGGGTCTAGTCCGACTCCGGCTTTTATGCTACATCGAGTCTATACGAAACCCCGCTCAAGGTGGCCCTAAATCTGTCCGATGCTGACAAGTGACGAAACACCTGTGTGGGGAAGCTAATTCTAACGAAGTCGCCAGAACATCCCCGCGAATACATGTAATAAAAATATGGAGATATCACTTCACTGATAAATCGGTCTCTCCCTCTCCTAATTACTGCTTCAAATGCCCATCTACATAACCATTGGAAATTCCCGAAAGAGTTTCCAATGTTATGAGATGTCCCCGCTTTCTGCCTATAACTAGCCTCACACTTCCCCCACGCGATCAGCCGGTAACACATTATTTACAATACAGTCTGATTATAATATCACTACAAGCAATTACAATAAATAATACATATATCTTCACAAGCCTTTCTATGTACACAACTCTCACACAATAAGCACAACAATGTACAATTTATATTCACATTTACATATGTACAATACCATTCATTCACATATTTACAATTGTTTATTCATTGATCAGTTACACACTCTGCGTGCTTGGTTGTACCAGCCGCCCTGTACATGTTCACCTAGCTGTACGCGTGATACTAACTATCCTTACTCTTTCTCATACCTGCCTCCTAGCCTCTCCTGTTTGAAAGGCCGCAAGAGTTGCTTGTGGTACCTACCAACAGGTTTACTTTTTCCCCTTTCTACCAATTCGAGAGTATGGTCTCCGTATTATCCTTAATTTCGTAGGGCCCCTTGTACAGTAGCTCCATGCGTGAGTAACGTCCTCTAAGGGCGGAAGATAACTTCACGTCCCTTAGCAATACCAAATCGCCGGGTGTGGGCTCCCATTTGTGGCGATATCTTTTAACTTTACCGAGTCTATACTCAGCCTTTTTCCTGATTCGGTCGAAAGCTAGTTTACACAGTAGTTCCGCACTAGGAGGCTCACCCTCCTGTATTGCCTGCGGCAAACTCTTTATCATAGGATCGGGATCGATCCCTAACATCAGTTTGATCGGAGCTATTCCGGTCGTTGGATTGATAGAGTGGTTCATGACTCTCTCAATCACCTCACATTGCCTAAACCAGTCCTTATGGTTTCGGTGACACAGAATACGGAGGTACAATGATATATCCCTAAGCGCTCTTTCGCAGGGATTACCGCTGGGAAAGTATGCGGAGCAATTGTATAGTTTCACGCCCGCATCTTCCAGCCTTTTGCAAAACACTTTCGGTTTATGTACCGACACATTGTCACTGAGCACCGCTGTTACCGGGCCGTAAGTCGGTATGTAGTCTCTAACCAGCTTGTCAGCACACAATTTACTAGAGATATTTCTTAAAGGGTAAATCTTTACAAATTTTGTGAAGACATCGTACGTAACAAATATGTACCTGTGTCCGAAGGACGATGTGGGCATTGGACCGTGTTCGTCCACTGCTACAAGTTCATTCTTTTTACCCCTGATAATGACCTGTGGTACATTGTCATACCTTACATTTAGAGGTTTCGCCCTCTGGCAGACCTCGCAACGAGATATTACCCTTCTAACCTTCTTTGACAGTTGCTTAATATAAAATGATTCTGACATAGTTAAAATGATCCTATCACTCCCAGAGTGACACATAGATAGGTGAAAGTTGTTTATAAGTTCATTCTCCATACTCGCAGGTATGTATATCTTCCACTTCTGGATATCCCTACCATGCAATTTATACAAGATACCAGAGCGCAATCCATACACTTCGTCTTTCACCTGTGAGATTTCTCTAGCTTTGTCCATTAAGGCCCTTATCGTGGAATCCTCCTGCTGCAAATCTGCAATTTTCCGAAATTTTCCCGTCAGAGCTCCATTCCTCGTGGAATCAATTTTCATCACGGCAATTTCGTACGCGGGGGCGGTGATAGTTTCCGGTAGCCCCGATTTGGAATTCAAACGAGAGAGACAATCACCAAAGATATTGTCTGCCCCCGGAATATGTCTAATCGTCACATCATGAGCCAAAATCTCGTGCACATATCTGGATATTCTAGAGTTCGTCAATTTGCATCTACTCAGAAACGCTAGGCTTACATGGTCAGTAAATATGATTATCTGCCTATTAAAGATATACTGACGGAACTTCTGTAGTGCGAAGTACACAGCAGAAATCTCTAGTTCCGTGATTGATGCGTTGCTTTCGGTACGCGACAGTCCCCTAGAAGCTGTGGCAATCACATGTCGCTTATTATCTTCATCTGTCTGACATAGAATTGCTCCATATCCATATGAAGACGCATCCGTATAAATCTGAAAAGGTAGGCTGTCGTTAGGCCTTTCCAACAGAATTGAGTCGGCGAAAAGCAGTTTCGTTCGATCGAATGCTTCCTGCTCTGCCGACCCCCACCTGAAGGGTGTATCCTTCTTCAATAATGCTCTGAGTGGGGCTACATGCTTAGCATAATTGACGAGAAACCGATTCTGGTATTGTAGGATACCTAGATATCTACGAACCTGTTTCCGGTTCCGCGGCGGCGGGATCCTCGAAATGCTCTGAATTCTCTCTTGGTCCGGTCTAATTCCGTCAGACGAAATTACGTAACCCAGGAAAACTGTCTCAGCTTTAAAAAATGCTGTTTTCCCCAGCTTGACTGTCATACCAGCCTCTCTCAATTTAGTAAGTACAGAATCAATATCCCTAATATGCCTATCCACATTATTGCCATATATAAGAAAATCGTCAATGTACTGTGCCAGAAAACCTTTCGTTGAATCACCAAAAATTATGTCAAGTGCTCTTAGTAGCGCAGATCCAGAACTCGCGATGCCGAATGGGCATCGGGTATACTGATAAACTTTCCCGTTATGTACGAACGCTGTGAATTTTCTCGAGTCCTCGTCCAGCGGAATCTGCCAATACGAACTGGTCAAGTCCAAACTAGTGAATATAGAACAGTCACTGATACGGCCTAACAAAGTGTCCACTGACTCCGTCCTGAAATTATCTTTAACTGAAAACGAGTTAACGTGTCGGGCATCGATCGTTACTCTTAAGCTTCCATTGGGCTTCCTAACCCAGCACAATGCATTTACGTAAGGCGAGTCCGATACTTCTATAAGTCCGTCTTTTAACATATCATTTATGACTTCGTCTGCCTGATCCCTTAAAGATAGGGGGATGGGTCTACATTTATGCCGAAATTCCTCCATTCCTACCACCTTAATTTTGTGTGTATACACTCTACACAGACCCGGCGCGTCTGAAAAGACATTTAAATGGCTACCTACAACATCCATTAAGCGTTTTCTTTCACTCTCACTCAGGCCGTGTGCCTGGTTAACTTTATCTCTCACTATTTCTAAAGTATCTGTCTTCCTATTGTTATACGCGTCTACCTGCCTAAGATCGCCCGGCGAAATCTCATAACAATATCTGGCCCTACCGCTAATGAGATTACGTCCTATTTGTCTCGCCTGGACTAATTCGCCGATACACAACTCGCATTCTCCGCAGTCTACTTGACACACTCCCCTAGTTACCTCGTTACCTTCCCACGGATTAACCTCTATAATTACATTCTTACAAATTTTGAGGTGCTCTACAAAAAATAACTCTTCCTGTAATTCAATCTCTCCCGCGGTTCTTTCATCTTCCTCAGCTCGAGCGTTATTGCTACTGAATGGGACATGGCCTACACTGCCGTTACCTGCCGTAACCCCTAGTCTGTTTTCCCTGAAATCTAATAGCGCGTACCATTCATAAAAGCTTTCTACTCCAATAATGATGTCGGTAGTCAACCTTTGTATCACAAGAAAAATAGCATTTAATTTCACGTCTCCGCACTCTAACTCGAACCATACTTGATATTTTACCTTTTCCTTCTTCTTGCTTAGGGCGCCCGCACAGTACAGTGAACATATGGGTAACGTTTGCAGTTTTATTCCTGAATCCCTAACCTTTTGAAAAAATTCCAAGCTGCATACATTATTTGTGGAGCCCGAGTCCAACAACACACAACACTTTATCCCAAATATTTTAGCATCTATATAAGGCAATACATAAGTCCCATTATTTTCTAACTCTGGGTTAGTAATCTCGCTCTGTCTCTTCACGCTTACCGCGTTGGTGGATTCTTTTGATAGTGACTTATTGCACTTAGCTACAGAAATCTCCGAACCCTTGAGACTTCTGTCTAGCAGTTTCCCGAGTGTGATGCAGTCGGTTCCACTGCTACCTCGTCTCTATTTCTACAATTTATAGGCTCCCGGCCCATACTCATTCTGACCGGACTTTGCTGACGTCCGTTCATGTCTCTATTCCTCCTTTGTCCCACGTTACACTGTGTAGGTGGCCTATTGCACCCTTGTGAGGCCATTTCTTGTAGGACGCCTCGCCTATCTCTCTCCTGCTCCTGTCTCCTCCAATCACCTCGATTTTGCGGTCCCCTGCTAAAGTTAGGCTGCCAGAATCCCTGTCTGTAATTTCTGTTCCTAAGCCAGTGGGGTTGGGTTCTAAGCCTATCATTTCCATTTTCTTGTCTTCCCGTGTACCATCGTATGTGGTTAACCCTACGCACGGGACCAACACCTCCTCGATCGTTCCTCATCCTGTTATGACTACTCTGGTTATTCCTACTATTATTGTAAGGACCCCCAAAGGGCGGGTCACTCCTTCTCTCCCTGTTGGGACTTTTCCCTCCGTTATGGCCATTATGGTACCGACTATGTGCGTTGTTGGGGCTCCTGTCACCACCCCAGTTACTCTGATTTTGGGCTCCTGTCCTTGGGGATGAAAAGGCCGTACTTGCCCCCTTCCCCGCTTTCTGGTCGGTGGGGCTTGAACCCTTTCCTTTACCATGTTCATAATCTGCCTGTCCACTACATTCATAGTGCGTGGCGTCCGAACCGTCCAGCGCAGTCAATAGATCTATTGTTTCCCCGAAGTCTCGGGGCCCTGCTACAATCAGATTATATCTGATGTTCTCGGGATACTGCGAAATCACAGTTTGGATCAGCTCTGAATCCGGTATTGGTGGATTGAGGCTTTTCCCTTTCTTAACAATTTCAAGAAAATAGTCTATCATAGAGACGCCTCTTCCCGCGTCGAACCTGCTCTGATTAATTTCCCTCCTAATTCTTTGTTGTTGTCTTTGTCCCCAGTATCTCTCCGAAAATTTTTCTCTGAATTCCTCATAAGTGACATTATCCCCTAGGGCCACTAGCGCCCAGTTGAGTGGTCGGCTCTTTAGGCTCTTTCGTACGACAGTCATTTTTAAGTCATCCGGCACCCCTCTTACTCTAAAGTACGTTTCTAGCTCACTTATGTAGTTATGTGGGTTTGAAAATTCAACCTCATCAAAAATAGGGTAACCAATCTCATTCAAAATGTGAGTGGGGTACTGGGGACGGCCTAAATATGCCTTGTCGTTTACATTTATTAACTCACTACGCACGTCATCCCGTGAGGTCTGACATTCCTCACCAACACTATTGTTAACATGTCTTACATTTATGTTGCTACCTGATGCCGGGCTCTCACTTGTGCCCTCTTGTCTAGAAACTGCACGGTCCGAGCTGCTATGTCCGCTTAAATTTGCGGGACTACCCCCATTTAGTACGTCGTTTATTGAGTTTAGTTTACTTCTTAATTCTTCCAAACATTCGTTATCCGCCCTTTCTTTATTCTTTATGGCTCGCTTGAGACCGTCCACTTCCTGATCCATCTCACCTATTTTCTCTTCCACCGAATTCTGAATTTCCCGAACCTTTTCCACTATCGTTTCCTCCACAGCTGATTTTAAATCGCTATTCTCTCTGGTAGCGCTATCTCTAACTCTAACTTCTAAATCCTTCATACTTTCTGACATCCTATCCATAGCTATCTTCAATTGGTTCTCCATTCCGATCCCATTCTCGGTTAATTTCCCCTCTAGCTTCTCTATTTTGTCCTCCATCTTGTTTCCTCTTTCCGCTAATTTTGCAATATGATCTCTAATCTCTCTCGAACTTTCCCCCAATCTATTTTCCATTTGTTTTATTTGTTCTCTACTTTCCCTCAGAATCTGCTCTCTACTTTCCCTTGAGTCATTTTCTAATTTAGTTTCCATTTGTTTTATTTGTTCTTTACTTTCCCTCAGAATCTGCTCTCTACTTTCCCTTGAGTTATTCTCTAATTTAGTTTCCATTTGTTTTATTTGTTCTTTACTTTCCCTCAGAATCTGCTCTCTACTTTCCCTTGAGTTATTCTCTAATTTAGTTTCCATTTGTTTTATTTGTTCTCTACTTTCCCTTGAATTATTTTCCATGAAGTGTCTCATCTGCTCCCACAACTGCTCTAGCGTCATTTCCCCTTTGCCGCGGTCTCTACTCTGTTGCTTTTCCACCGTTCGCTCTCTCTCTATTTCTTGTCCTGCGTTATTCTCGACCTCCTCCCTAATTTCCATAATTTCCTCGTCCTTCCTTTGCTCCATGGTTCCCTTGTTTCTATTTCCTCGTCTTTCTCGTATTTTCCTAACTACTTTACTCCTATGGCTACGTAGTATCATCTATACGCCACTCTGTCATCTATCCGACGCTTGCTTTCCCAATAATAATCTAACTAGGCCTGTATTTGCACTCAACTCACTTCCAACAAATTACGCAATACACTTATTTCACTCTTTCCCCCAAAATATCACACAAAAAAAAAATACATATATATATACACCCGAAATATCACACCAGAAATTGAAACATATACACTTTATAATTATTCCCCCAAAATATCATATACATATATACACATTTATACGTCTTCTATTCATACTTGCCACAGCCTCTCCGAGTCGCCTTCTCTGGTGGTCCCCGTGTTGTCTTCTCTAGTGTTGTCGTGATGTCGCGATGGCTTGGTTCTGTTCCCGCCTTCCAGCGTCGTTCCTCGGCTATGCAGGGCTGAACTGCTCCGTCCGGTCCTCCTCGTTGTTTGGTGCTGTGTTCGCACCCGGGGCCGGTCACTGGAACAGCTGTCTTCCTTCGAGCCCCACGTTGGAAAGCGCCATTTGTGGTAGGTGTCGTTATTGTGTTCCCACACGTTGGGCGCCATTTGAAGGTGGGTGCGTCTCGATGTTGCGTGAGATTCACTCAGGGTAGCCGAGGTACGGTTGTGGTGTAGGTTGATGTCGGGAATAATACCAAGCCGGCTACTTAAATAAAAGGCAGCGTAACCTTCAAAACTATAAGTTTATTGTCGTATCCACTTGGTAAACCCTAGAGTATGTATTTCCGGCTGACTTATAATTCAATCGTTGGTCGCAATTCTGTATCGACTCAGTTGCAGCTCTGAATAAGCTCTATCCGATACTATAAATTCAATACTCTGTCCCGTACACTACGACACGAAGCGAAATAGTAGTCCTGTCGACACCAAACGAAGTAGTTATTCTGCCCTGTATGTAGGGCCGCCGACACGAAGTAAAGTTGTTTTGATGATCTCCGCTCCGAAGCGGAATAGTAGTCGTCGACACCAGACGAAGTAGTTATTGTGCCCTGTATGTAGGGCCGCCGACACGATGCGAACTCGTTTTTATGATCTCCGCTCCGCGGCGGAATAGTAGTCGTCATCTCCGCTCCCCGTCACCCTTATTTATAAAAACCTATCCTGCGCTAAAACTAACTATCCTATTGGTTAAAAACTACGTCACTAACTGGCCTAAAATCTATTCCCTATTGGTCCAAAGTGACCTCATAAGCTGGACCAAGATCTCTTCTTATTGGGCGCGAAATATGTCATCTCTAAATTTAAACTTTGGATTTCCCATAACATCTAATTAGTTTGTATATCTCACAAGAATACCCGTTCTTTGGAAAACCCAAGCTTGGCAGTATCTTTCCCACGGGTCTAGTCCGACTCCGGCTTTTATGCTACATCGAGTCTATACGAAACCCCGCTCAAGGTGGCCCTAAATCTGTCCGATGCTGACAAGTGACGAAACACCTGTGTGGGGAAGCTAATTCTAACGAAGTCGCCAGAACATCCCCGCGAATACATGTAATAAAAATATGGAGATATCACTTCACTGATAAATCGGTCTCTCCCTCTCCTAATTACTGCTTCAAGTGATGGCTGGGGTGTTGCTATTTGCAGAATACCAGAATACGCAACTTGTTGAGATGTAGACTGCTGCCATTGTTAACCACACGGTGGATGTATATGTTGCAATTATTTTTTCCATTCTTTGGGATGACGCTGGACAGGGAACATACCACGACAGTGACAAGGATCTGTATGGAATTGATGGTTCATATTCCGATGAGATCAGAGCAGGCATTAAAGAGAATTGTGCAACTATTATGTCTGATTCTCCATTGATTAAGTCTACAGTTGCTGTAAAGTAATCGTGCGAAGAGGGGTTTAATACGGGAGGAAGGAAAACCGGCGTCAAATTCATTTTCTTGATCGCCGGTAGGAGACACCTATTTGCATACCCTCCAACTTCGAAAGCTTCGCTCGTCTTCTCCTGTGAATAATTCTGTTTTGAAATCACGATAGGAGGGAAGCCTACGCAGGCCACTTTGAAAGGACAACTTTGGTAGTTCTCAGGGAGTTTTACTGGAAAAAGATTAACATTCCTTGAAAATGTTGGATGATCATCCCATAGACATTGGTCCAATAACAGAACTCCGGTCACCTTTCCACAGTTACCGTCGTCATAAGGGAACGCAGTATACAAATCTATCGTGAGTTTTCTGTCTCCAGGATCCTGATCTTGATTGGGTATCATAATTACATTATTTATAATGTTGTAGGCCGACCACATTTCCCTGTATATTTCGAGAGCCAGGTATTCCGGTGGATGGGTGTCTGGTTCAGTCACCACCACAATAAACCTCGCCCTCGGTTCCCAGTAAATACTTTCATTATATTTAAGCGAGTCCAGTTGTGCTCGAAGTGAACCCATAATGTCGTAGTCTACGTCATCTTGCCACAGAAGTATTATGTATCCCCATGTAACTTCACCAGAGTGAGCTTTTTCGTCGTATCTTGGAAGTATCTGAAATGGCACGTAGTTAATACTTAATTTCTCCAATAGCTGATTCGCCATCTTAATAGCATCTTTATTTAGTAAAATTTGGTTTATTGTTCGTTGGCGTGTTCCGTTTTGTTTCTCCGGCACGGATACTATCACTGATCGCAAGTGCGAGAAGTAAGTTTTCACAGTATTCTCTATGCAGTACACAAATTGTTCTTGTTCGTTGTTCTTAAACACAGTTATTTCACTCTCAGAGCAGATCCGTTGCATCATCTCAAAAATAAATATTAAGAGGAGCATCTTCATCATTCCTTGTATCTTCGTGACAGTTTTATCTGAAAGAATAAAATATTTGTAAATTAGGAGTACCTATACTCGATGATTATTAGAGGAGAAATATTCGGTCTACGTACCAAGTGCTCTAACCACTCAGCTACGCCGAAATTCAATCCACATTACCGGATCGAATCCCGCTCATCTAGTGTTTTTCCCTGTTGTGACCTGACTCCAAGTTCGACATATATGTTGACATATATTATGTATTAAGTCAACTGCCATTATAATAATCATTGTTACCGTAACAGATATATTCTGTAGGACCAAAAATTAATCTTTACGTAGATTCTTCGTCCAACAGGTCCACCACACCTGTGGAGTAACGCTCAGCGCGTCTGGCTGCGAAACCAGGTGGCCCGGGTTCGAATCCCGGTCGGGGCAAGTTACCTGCTTGAGGCTTTTCCGGGGTTTTCCCTCAACCCAATACGAGCAAATGCTGGGTAACTTTCGGTGCTGGACCCCGGGCTCATTTCACTGGCATTATCACCTTCATTTCATTCAGACGCTTAATAACCTAGATGTTGATACAGCGTTGTAAAATATCTCGTCCAACAGTGCATATTACTGTGGAATCTCGGCCACCAAGTCACTCAATTGTATGCGCTCCTTGTATAATGGCAGTTGATTTAATATATGTCAGCATATATGTCGAACTTGGAATCAGGCCACAAAGGGAAAAAACACTAGAGCAGAGGATTCGATTCGGTGCTGTGGATTGAACTTCGGCGTAGCTCAGTGGTACGTAGAACCAAGGACCCAGGTTCGATCCCCGGTGTCGGAGCGAATTTTTCTCCTCTAATAATCATTGTTACCATAACGGATATATTCTGTAGGATCAAAAATTAATTTTTACTTATACTCTATGTTTTGTAAAGTGTGAGACCAATTCATCGGTTGACATGAGAAACAAAAATATTGAAAAAGCTTTTTTTTTCTTTCTAATAGCACACGTTATTGATATTTTTATACCATCATTCCATTAGATCTCTAGCTTCCCAATAGCGATTTCTTTCATTGGAAACCTCAACAAGGTAACTTGTCCAGCCAGAATTTGAGATATGCTAACCATTACTCCACAGCGGTGGATGTGGCGGATATTTCGCAGTTTCATTGTTTATGTTTGAAACAGTTATTTTATTTATTCAGACATGTATAAATGGAGAAAAATGTAAATGACATTGTTTTCGCATACTTGAAGTAAACATCATGTCAGAATACATATAAATTGTTCACCAGAGAAACGAGCTCTATAATTACATACAATTATTACGTTACCTAGAGAACATTTTTTTAATTAATTGCTTCTCATGTCTAAAGCTACAGGTCTACCACCTTAATTGTGCAGATCACGATATACTGTATTTAGGACGAAACAGATACTGCTGTAAATTATTTCTAGTCGTAAAAGGTGTTACAAACAATAGCATACCTACAAATACAAAGTAAAATTTTGTTAAACTATTTTAGGTGCTTTACAGAGACGATGGGATGATAAAGATAAGACAGAGTTTAAAATGAGGGTGATAATAAAACGGAATTATAAAAAACTTACACTATCACTTTATTTACCACAAAAATTAAAAATAGAAAACGCAATTAAAAAATCTCCATGAAATACCTTTCCTCTGCGAAGTAAATACTTAGGCCCGGTTGCAGAAACACCGATAAAATTATGATTGGCGATCAAGGAGGGTTTGATTGACCATCAGTTCTATTTCTATTGCAGAAAGAACAATCAGTATTTGATCGGAGATCAGTCTTCCATCAGATTTGATCAACAGATCTTTGCTGGTTAAGTGATTGATCATTGATCAAGTATTTTATGTTGTTCTCTTTACAGTGCAGTTACTGTAATTTATATAGTGAATAGTTATAGCGTAATAATATTGTTTTCGACATAATGGATTCTTCTGATGATGAAATTTTAGAATGAAAAAATGTTATTAAGAAGAAGGCATTGCCATGATAGACATGAATTGTTTTTATGTATAATGACAGAGAATTTGAGCAAAGATTTAGGTTAAGTAAGGAGTCGTGTGTTTTGTTACTTTCAAAAATTGAAACAAATATATGCAGACAGACAAATCGAAACCTTTCACTTTCTCCTGTGAACGAAGTTCTAATAACGCTGAGATTTTATGCTGTTGGAATTTTTCAGGCAGTCTTGGGTGATCTTGTTGGGGTCCACAAATCAACTATTTGCGCGAGTAGTTAGGGATGTTACACATGAAAATGATTTGTTATCGCAGGATCTCATAAAGCCCCCAACCTCAGACAGGGAACGATTTGAAATCCAGAGAGAATTTTCAGCCATGTCAGGATTTCTAAAAGTAATTATTGGTTGCATAACCTGCTCACATCCCCATCCAACCACCTGGTTGAAATGATGCCGAACTTTATCGAAATAGAAAAGGTTTATTTTCTGTGAATGTACAGGCAATATGTAGCCTAAACCATCGTTGAAATTCTGAAACTTTGTAGCCCGTTGTCAGGGTTCTACACATGACAACACAATATTTTTAATGAGTAGGTTACGAGCACAATTTGTAAACAGAGAGATGAGAAATGGAATTCTTTTGGGCTGTGGAGGCTATGCATGTTCCAATTTCTTGTCGACTCCCCCAGCAAATCCCACAACAGAAGCCCCTAAGGTTTTCGTGTTTGCTCCATTTTTTTCACTATATTGTAGTCTATATACAAATAGAATCCGCCTGTTTCCTTTCTACAAAAAGCAACAAAAAGCATTCACTTGTTTTCCTTGTCACCGCTCACTTGATGCATTCATTTCGCGACTTTTAAAGAGCATCAAATTGGCTGTGGTTGCTAAATAGCGCTGTTGTCAAATGCATTTCTTTCTCAAATCAGCAATTAGTAAATCAAAACAAGTGGATTGGAGATTCACGTTTGTGCAACGCAATGAACAATCAAATAAATCAGACATCAACTGACTGGCGATCAGGGACTGATTTGATTTTCGTTTCTGCAACCGGGCCTTAATGATCCAATCGGCAATCAACCGCCACGCGGTATGTGTGTTGTCGGCGGGAAGCTAGTAGACCTACGTACACGCTGGCAGAGCAATCTTTACGTTATCGTTAAAACAATGCAGGAGTTACCGATTCATAACAAATTATTAAATATACTTACATATATTAATATGTACTTAGTGAAATTAAGTGGTATACGGATTTGAAAACTAGATAGGAATGTGTCATGTGTCGGATGGTGAAGGCGGTTTAGCCAGGTATAGCAATCAGCACAAAACTCTTTTTATCACGGGTGCACATATATACAGGTTGTTCCATTTATCTTGTCTACCACTTTTATGTTTGGACTGCAATTAAAAATACTATTTTGGAACTTATTTTACAACACGGGCTAACATAAGTATGGAGAATTATGTAACTGCATTCTTGTACAAGATACAAGTGACGTCATCACTTTTTGGAATAGCACCACTTAATTTAACCATGTCCAATGAACTACGCTCTTTAAGACGAATTCAAAATGCATCATAATACTACCATCCGAAACAAAAATAAAAAATATATATATTTCATGTACAGTATGCTGTGTACAATACTTCCTCCTCATTTAGAATTATAACTTTATTTCTTGATACAGAAAGGTTTAGGCCTAAAGCTCATTTTTAATTCGTCTGAAAGAGTATAATTAATGTAACATGAAAAGATTATATGATGCTATTTGAAAAAAATGATGACGTCACTTATATCTTCTGCAGGAAAAAGCAGTTACATGAAAAAATCTTAATACTTATTTTAGCACCTTGTAATAGTAATATGCGTTACAAGAGCGGTATGTTGAAGTTTTCTTGTTCGAGGAAAAGTTTGAAAAAGCGAAACGTAGTTGAGCTTTTTTAATTTCCGAGAATTGAAAGAAATCATACCGCTCGTGTATCGTACATTATTTTGTGCGAAGATCGTTTATTACATACCTGAAAGAGGAATTTCTAATTAGTTGCAATGAAATCTCCATCTTGGTTTCTGTTCAATGACTGCAAATTTGCAAAACAAAAAATCTGTCTTCAACATTGTTGCTGTAAAATGTTTTCTGTGTTTACTATACTCCAGCAGGCCGTGATATACGTCTGTCTTTTTTCCCCCCAGTCTATAAATGCGAACTTAAAACAAACGGTAAGGTTATGTAATGATTTATTTTTCATTTTAATATTTTAACAATATTATTTATATAAAATATTGCAGTAATAACATCGGCATTTGCAATCTTGTTGATTTTTTTCACGGCTTCCTTAATGTTACTTGCATCACGAATGCAGTAACTTTAGTGGAGTTGTAGAGTTTACTTAAGTTTTGCAAATATTTAAAAACAATAATTAACAGTGAAATTTAGGTGAAATTGCAGTGGTAAGTTTCCAATTTATAATTATTACTATATTGAACGTCTCTAAAAATAATATGTTAGAAGCCTAAAACAGAAAAATCAATATGTCACTTAAGCGGTAAGAAGAGGGAAATTGTTATGTGTGTTAGGTTGGGAATATTGAATGTGGAATTTTAGACTTACCGCGGATTGGTTTTTTACGGAAATACGCACGATCTCGCACAAAATAACTTCCAAAAAATATTTTCAGTACAAGTCCAAACATAAAAGTTATTTGAGGTGCACAAGATAAATGGAACATTATCATTGGCTTCGTTGTGTTATTGTTATTGTTTAGGATGGCAGCATTATTATATATTTTTGAACTCGTGTTAAAGATCACAATGCATTGGACACAGTTAAATTATGTGACGGTATTTGAAAAAGTGATGATGCCACTTGTATCTTGTACAAGAACCAAATCTCAATACTTATGTTAGCCCCTTGTTGTAAAACAGGGATGTCGAACAGCGCTCTCGAGTTGTGAACTGCAGAGCCTTCACTCGTCCCTTACCGTGCAACGGTTGAACACAGGTAGCAGGCAGTCCGGTCGAATGATCGTAAACAAAAGCGAAACTGCGGTGGCTGGTACTTTGTTAACTTCTATACATCTTACCAATTGATTAGGAACTCAGTTTAGATTTGCACTTGATGAACTCTGATAAACAAAGAATGTAGCCTACATGAGGATGAATTATGATGTTGATGATGATGATGATAATAATAATAATAATAATAATAATAATAATAGAGTTTTATCTACTGGGTCATTACATGAATGTTGTTCGTTAGTGACGGAAATAAATAATAATAGTAATGTTTTTAATATCATGTTTAAAATATCAACTTTGTGTGTACTGTATGTTTTGTAGCAGTGCAACTTCGAGTTCAAAAGCGTAAACTGTTTTGATGTATAAAATTAATTACTTTTAGCGTGACTTGAAATTTGTTCATAGTTTTTGTTACAGATTCAAAAATATCTCCTCCTCGAGTTCGATCCTTTGGTGAAATGACCTCTACAAAATCTCAATGAACATTGAAATCTGATTCGACAATCCTTATGGATATACTGTAGCTAGCTGCTCCGTATCTTTCCGGTCGATACTTTCATCAAGAGCTATAGTAATAAGTGAAAGTTTTCATTCTTGCTATCAGTTGTTCCTCCAAGTTATCTCTCATTTATGATATGCGCTCTGCAACAATATTACGAGACAAACATATAGATTTAAAATCATTAACGTATTCCGGCAACAGCTATGAGACAGCCTTTCACAAATTCTCCGTCAGTAAATAGCTTTGAAGCCGTTGCAATAATTTCACAAATTTTGTAGATAGCACGAACCAAGCTTATTCTACTAACACCCGATGATAATGGAAGGTTTTATGAATTAAATCTTGATTTTAATTCTTCTACAGCCTTTTCACGAGTGAAACCGGATAACTTTTCTGGTCCATAAGCTTCAGCATGACGTGTAGAATTAAAATGTTTTAAATATTATGATGGCTAATGTATCCAAGTTCTTTTCTACATATTAAGCAATGTGCCTTTCCGTCCTTTAAGATAAATATTTATCTGTCCACTCACTATTGAATCGTCGTTTCATATCCATACCAGCCGCCAGAGTTAATAAACACACTACGTACAGAACACTGCTATAGCGAGCTGACTGACTGTCGTTTCAGCTCAGCTAAGGTAGGAAACAGTATTAATCGTTTCACAGTTTGAGAGCGCTGTTCGACATCCCTGTTGTAAAATAACTTCAAAAATATTTTCAATTGCAGTCCAAACATAAACGTTATTTGAGGTGGACAAGGTAAATGACACACTCTGTACACACACACACGTAAACGCACCCCCCCCCCCAATCAATCAATTTAGGGCATTTCAAAACCTAAGAGATTTTTAACCTCATTTACGATATATCGCCATTCATCTCTGTTCTCTGCATCTTCTTGTCGTCCTCCCACTGTACACAGATTATCATACACTTGGTCCTGCCAACGGAGACGAGGTCTACCAAGAGATCTCGTACATCTTGGAGAATAGTCGAAAGCTTTACGTTGAAGAGAGTATTCATCACGCCGTAGAACGTGTCCAAGCCAACGTAGACTTCGACTTTTTATTAAGGCTATTATGTCCGGATCTTTATAAATATCCCTTAGTTCCTTGGTCTTCAAAATTCTCCATGTGTTATTTTCTTGAATGGGACCAAAAATCTTCTTCAAGATTTTGTCCTCAAAAGTGATATATATATATATATATATATATATATATATATATATACATATACATATACAGGGACATCATTTTATTTTTACTAACATTTCTAATATTAACCGGCTATACCTTTGGATCAACGATTAAGAACCGGAAACACCATTTGCTACCCCCTTCCACGACTGGAGTTCGATGATCCTGGCGTAATATACAAACAAATCATTTTACTAGGTATAGGAGGGAAGAAAAGTTGTTCATCCATTTACGTAAACTAGGAAATATCGCGATTTTGAGTTTGAGTTTTTGTTTAATCAAAATACAGTACAGTATTAACAACGAGTGTTTTTACTCACGAACTGAGCTATCCATGCGGACTTATTCATTATGCAGTGTATATTATACTGTCTACAACACATTAGCGTACACTATAGAGAATGAAGTTAATTTGAAGAATAATCATAATATGGATATTTAAACACATTTTTTAAAATGGTGGCCGTTCATTTCGATGCAGGCTTCAGTTCTAATGTGCATATTATCGCACTATAGACTATTGTACGTAATTCCAATTACCAGGTTTGTACTTCGTATCAGTAACACATGTTGAAATAATTCTGTACCTACTCTATAAAAGAGACCTTACGTACTATAAATTCAGTCTTCACTTCAGCCTAGATCTGAAAAGATAGAATTACTCAGACATGCTATCTACTGTCCGTCCAAGTGGTTATATCGCAGGATCGTAGAAAGGGGGAAAATCACGTGACAGTTAATTACTTAACGAATCCCTTCTATTTAAGTTATTTTAAACAGTTGTATAATATTACGTAGATGTCCAATTCCTACCAGAAATTAATGTTCCCAGAAAAGAGCTAAGACAGCCCAGCCACTAGCATTTACAGAGAGGCAAATAGAAGCAGGTGGGGGAAACCGGGATGCGACGTAGGCAAATGGAAAATGATACAATATTGAAAGCTCTTTCGTCACTGGAAAACGCGAACATATTTTTGGAACGTACTGTTTACTATGACCGTAAGGCTGCTATGACTGTATATGAGTCATTCCACTTCAAATCGCACAAAATTATACAAATTTTGACCTTCATATTTCTGATTGCGTTTATATTTTTTTTTACCAACTGTATGGGTCTAATAAACGAACAAGTGTGTTTTTATTTCCTCCTAAGTCCACATGTTTTCAAAATATTGCATGCTAAAATTCGTTAAAAATGTCGCACAATGCAACATTTAAAGCGTCATATTTCTGAGGATATTGATGTTAATTTTTTTTTGAAAAAATGCATTTAAAAGCTTAAAATACTGTTTTTTGTTAAATATTTACTAACTAATTTTAATATAATTATTACAAATATTTTTTTATGATTCCATTTTTAAAAGTTAGATATAAATGTGAAATAGCCGTATTAAAAATCTAAAAAAATGCCTACTAGGTGCACTGAAGTATTCTTAATAATTCAAGAAAAAATCACAATGGGATCTCCAATAGTTTAATGGAAATTTAATTACTTACGAAACAATGTGTAGCGGTCGGTGCAGCAGCAGTGGACGGGAAGCGTTGAAGCATGCTGGGAGGTTTATCGGCCCTGGATGATCGAGTGAACGTTGCAACATTACACCCAGTATGAATCAAGTCACTCGAGGAAACGCTGCTAATTTACTTATTATGATATCTTCAAATATTTGTACATTATGCTTTTTAAACGTTTGTTTTCATTCAACTACACTTTAAATTTTCATTCGCCTACTTTCTTTCTTGAAAGAAAATTGTTGTACTAAATCTTCAGTTTCTGACAACGGAGTGAAAGAATGTAATTTTAATGTACCAGTTATTGGTCTTAGATTGTTGTATCCGGCCTGCAAATTTTCAGTGTGGTTTTTGTGCTTATTCAATGGACAAAATATAAATGACACGTTAGAAATGTTTTTTGTGACCAATCAAACAGTTTTTTTGGTGTTGTTATAGGATCTTGTATAGGCTGGCTCTCGTGGCAAATATTTTAACAGTTCCTCCAATGCCATCACATGGACCTTTACCATGCGACGTTGCAAAGAAGTGTCGTTCGGCGCTAATTCCGTAATCGTCTTCATGTAAGCAATTATTATTAAAATTAGTTTTGTTTTTGTATTGTGAACTTGATCTATCGGAAAAGTAGATGATTTTTTTCATATCGTTGAATTCTTGGTTTAAGAAATTGATTGCTTCGGATTGAAAAAAGTGAAAGGAATCGGTGTCATGTTTTATGCTTTCTGAGATTACAACAATACTTTTGTGACGAATTTCTGTATCTTCTTTGAAATATACTATGAAAGGATGTATTGTGGCTTGGCTTTTGTTCCAATACACACCTTGTACTGAATCTTGTATTACAAATGAATGATTTTCAGAAAAGTCTGCAATAACTATGTAATTTTCAGGTTGTACATTTTCTTTGCATTCCATCAAAAATAAAATATGGCCGACTTTTTGAAGGGATGACGATGCATCTTCTACATGAAAAACTTTACTTGCTAGGGAGCCTTTTACTTTATGAAACTTTTCACGGAGTATCGTTTTTGTTGTAGTTTTCTTTTCTTGATAATGGATTCTATTGACGTCAAACTCTTGTTTAATTCCTCAATAGTACTGATTTCTAGGCTGTATCCATATAAATGCTAGAAGAAGAACTGGGATAATCACTTTCTCTGTCCACACTTTCATTTAATTCATGTTTATTAATATCACAAGAACTACCGGCTTCACATATAATTTCACCTGACCTATCCGGAAGTTGATAGATTTTTTACGGAAAGAATCACATATTCGCACATTCAAAGACTCCTTTAAATTGAGCTTTATCAATAAATCGCGACTTACGCGTCTTAGTGTATTTTTCTTTTTAAAAGCGTGATTAGGAAGGTCAAATGGATTTAAACACTTCTTATATATTACGCGATCTTTGCTGTCACTAATGTTATATAAAAGTCACGCCACTCCATGAAATTCAACCCTAACTGATTATTTTTCTCTTCTATATTTTGTCTCCTGCCATCTGTTTACTGTCATAAAGTTTACTGCCTTACCCAGCCTTGCTATCGTTAAACACTTGGCAATATTATAGTATAAACATACAGCATTGTGAAGGGCTCTCCCTCTCAGCTGAGCTGACAATAAATAATAAAATAACTTTAGATAAGAAATTTACTGTTCCTTAAGATATTAATCATGTAATGAATGAATGGATTTGTATTGTAGTGTGGCGTATATGCAACGGGGGATTTCGTAAAACTTTCCGTGGGCAGCCTTCTAGCCCACGGCCACAAGCAGTTCATTAGCTGGGGATCGCGAGCGCGTGCATGCCTCTGGAAAATAGTTACAAATGTATATGTGCAGATCCCACATTTCTAAATTCAGTAGTTTACAGATAATACACCAGGGAACAAGTGTGTAATTTTTTCAGATTTTTAACTTGACTATTTAATATAGCAATTTTGCTTTGAAAAAGAAATGATTAAAAAAATAGGCCAAATTTTATTTGTGATAGGCATAAAGTAATAAAAAGTGTTGTATTTAGTCTTTCAAATGCGCCAAACCGCAAATCTCAATTATTTGCATACACAGAGTTTATGTAACAGTGCGCGCATAGTTTTCGCAATTTCAAATAGTCATAACTACACAAATAATTAATAATTGTGAAAATAAAACAATACGGGTCTCCTTATTTGATGTCTGGAATTCATGAAAAAAAAAATTAGACCATTTGCGAGAGGGTCGTGTTTTATTGCTGTGCGATTTGACGTGGCATGACTCATATACGGTCTTGGATCTGTGTGGAGGACTGTTGAACTTCATTAATAGAAGGGGTGGGAGTGAAGTACATTAAAAAACTCAGGTATAATAAAAATTGAAGTAAAAATAAAATGATGTCCCTGTATATTGTATAATGAACGGAAACTAATTTCCACGGTAGCGCAATGTTAAAGCACTGAACTTCTAAGTCAGAAGGCCTGGATTGAAATCCTGGTTGATCCACCCTGAATTTATAACGAGGTGGGCAAACCTGTGGTCAGGGCAACACATAGAGTTTCTTCGGGAACTCCGATTTCCCTGTGACATCTCAACAATAAATCATTTATTAATTATCTTCATAAGTATAATATAGGGATGTATTCTGGATAGTCACTGATGAACTAAGTGGTCTACGTCTCTCGACATTAGAGACATCTATAAGCCACGCTCGTAGAATCGGGGCAAATAAAGGCAAGTTAAAAATTCTGTCATTATCAAAAAAAATAAATGAAAAGAAGCTAAAATTTGTGCTACGCGCCTATTCTTCCTTGCGATTGGATATAAAGAAAGAGTACCACTTTACCAGTGTAACAAATTTGTATCATGTTCAGGAGCAATTTAAAGATTGTAGGAGTAATTATAGTTCCTATGAGGAGTAATACTAATTTTCTACGATATGTGCGAAGTGATGACCCTGAACTCCAGCAAGGGCTGTATGAGATCGATTAGCAAGAGATACTTGAGTAAAATTATTTTCTTCCGTGACCTCTATGTTTCTATATTGTCACGAGTTGTAGAAGATAATATTTAGTCATTAATTCATTGATATGACAACTCATAAACAAAAAATAAAATATGCTGAATTATTCACGTCAGTAACAGGAAACACTGCATAATATTCACTGTAACTAATTTAAAGACAAGTTGGGTAACCAACAGGAGAAATACAAACACTTTCAAAAATAGGAAATGAATGTCGCGAAGGATACACATACTTTAAAGAAGTTTTATTGTTACTTATAGTTCAGTTACTTTAACCTATGAATGACACTACCTTTCTACATTATTTCCTGAAACTGTCATTTAAAAAATAAATATACCGGTATGTGAAGTACGAGTAATTTACTATACATCGATAAAGAAGAAACATTTTCAATTTCTTGATTGCACATACGATAAATAAAATTGTACAGGTTAAGTAGCCTATACAGGGTGGAAGGTAATCTGTTACATTAATTCACAGAGGTAATAGATCAAGTCAATGCGAACAACTTTTGTCAAGTACATTTTTTGATACGTCCAATAATTTTGAGAATACGAAATGTAAAGTGTTGCAACGCTGCAAACAGTAGCAGTGCTCCTAGAGGTCATTGCTCCGCGGTGCAGGTGAGTGTAACTCCTCTCCGCATGACCTGCGAGAGGAGAATGTAAACAAAAACGTCTCATCAGATACTCAATTTCTTTTCCAAATTAATTTTTAATTTCTTCAAAGATAATAATTTAAATGGAGATTGAGTTAGAATGTGTATTCGTAACAATATTATTTTGAGTAAAGAAAGTTATGTAAAGGAATCTTTAATGGAAATAGTTTTGTTTCATAAAAATGTACATTCTTTACTATTTTGTAATTACGCAAAAAGCAAATAAATCAAGAGATAATGTGAATGTTAAAAAAGTTTCATAGCATTAAATTTAGAGTTAAAGAGGTTATAGCGTAACGAAGAAAGTTAAAAACCAAAAAAAAAAAATCCCTAATTAATTCATTGAATACTTTACATTTTGATGTAGCCTACAGTAATTTGATCAAAACGTTTCTGATGAGACGTTTTTGTTAACATTCTCGTCTCGCAAGTCTTGCGCAGTGAAGTTCCATTCATCTCTGCGGAGCAATGACCTTCAGGGGCACTGCCACTGTTTGCAGGGTTCCAACACGTTGCATTTCGTAGTCTCAAGGCTGTTGGATCTATCAAAAACTTATTTGACAAGATTTGTTCGCATTGAATTGATCTATTAACTCTGTGAATTAATGTAATACGTTATCTTCTACCGTGTATAATTGAGCCTAATTTTGCACTAACTTCCATGATACAACTCTCTGTCTTGCTTTCCTTTGTAATATGAGTTTGATTTTTTATGGGGATAAGTATTTTAAATTGTTAGAAATGTAACACTTTACAAGTCATTTACAGTGTAATTCTAACTGGGATGTAGGTCAATGTCTCCTGTGGTCACTTTCCACAGTCGTATTCCTTCAAGGTCGAATATGGTCCAAAGATAATAAAAACCCAACTCTCTCCAGATCACATTTTATTTACTTATTTACTTACAAATGCCTTTTAAGGAACCCGAAGGTTCATTGCCGCCCTCACATAAGCCCCCCCATCGGTCCCTATCCTGTGCAAGATTAATCCAGTCTCTATCATCATATCCCACCTCCCTCAAATCCATTTTTATATTATCCTCCCATCTACGTCTCGGCCCCCCCAAAGGTCTTTTTCCCTCCGGTCTCCCAACTAACACTCTGTATGCATTTCTTGATTCGCCCATACGTGCTACATGTCCTGCCCATCTCAAACGTCTAGATTTAATATTCCTAATTATGTCAGGTGAAGAATACAATGCGTGCAGTTCTGCGTTGTGTAACTTTCTCCATTCTCCTGTAACTTCATCCCGCTTAGCCCCAAATATTTTCCTAAGAACCTTATTCTCAAACACCCTTAACCTATGTTCCTCTCTCAGAGTGAGAGTCCAAGTTTCACAACCATACAGAACAACCGGTAATATAACTGTTTTATAAATTCTAACTTTCAGATTTTTTGACAGCAGACTAGATGATAAAAGCTTCTCAACCGAATAATAATACGCATTTCCTATATTTATTCTGCGTTTAAGTTCCTCCCGAGTGTCATTTATATTTGTTACTGTTGCTCCAAGATATTTGAATTTTTCCACCCCTTCGAAGGATAAATCTCCAAATTTTATATTTCCATTTCGTACAATATTCTGGTCACGAGACATAATCATATACTTAGTCTTTTCGGGATTTACTTCCAAACCGATCGCTTTACTTGCTTCAAGCAAAATTTCCGTGTTTTCCCTAATCGTTTGTGGATTTTCTCCTAACATATTCACGTCATCCGCATAGGCAAGAAGCTGATGTAACCCGTTCAATTCCAAACCCTGCCTGTTATCCTGAACTTTATCATATTTTATTTATAAAATAGTAATATGAACAGTTCTCTTGCCTCTCGTACCCAGGCATTCAACGTAAAAAAGAAACCCATACAAACGCACTTGCCTATTATAACTTATTTAATTATTCATTTTACACATATTCCTCATGAATAATTTGTGTGCCCTCTATTTGTCTCCCCGACATTACGCAATATTATGTGGTATATCAAAGAAGAAGGGGCGTCATGGGATGGCGACTATTTCTTTCAGGATTATAGTTTTCTAAAACAAAGTGTTTCTATTATTTTAAGAGACCCTTGATCTTCAGGAGATTTGTTTCCTGCACGATAAAGCACCATGGTTTAAGGCAAACGCAACAGCGGCATTGACAGGACTGCATTATTTTTTATAATAGCCCAGATCGCATATAGATGGCTCATTCCTATGTTCAAATCGGTTGCACTTTGAAGAGAACAACCGCCAGGATCGCCACCCTTCTGCCGTAAACGAACACGAGATGGCAGTACAGTCGCTAATGCATTTCAAATGGGAGTTATGACGTGACTCCTCATGTAACAACTAGATGGCAGCATAGTAAACCTGACAAAAGTTGTTACCGTCAAAACCTATAACGCCGAGCAATCTGGGTATATATCATCTAGGATAGTAGCTACTCGTACAAACATGAAATCTTAAAAATGCTGCAAGAAGTAAAGGAAGGTTTTATCATTGATGTGACTGATTTGTAACAGTAATTTGTCGTGAATTTTTGTGAAAATTGGCTGTTTCTACGAAAAATATTTATTTCTGCGATGAAAACTAAACACAAAATAAATAAATGCTGTAGGCCTGTACTACTGTATATTAGTTTTGAAGATGTCAGCTGCAAAAAAAAAAAATAGGGGACAAATTATTTTGGAATATTATCTTTCTCTTCAATAGTTCATATGACCATTGATGACTGGAATTTTGTATAAAAGTGAGTAAAGTAAAATAACACAAAGGTTATGAGTATGACCAACCTCGTACCGCAGACGTGCTCCCGGCGGGAATATTGCCCACTGGGCGCCCGGTGCACTAGAGGGACGTGCGCAGGAAACATGTAAACAGACAGTTCGCGCACTGCGATCTATCGTAACCAAGCACGAACGTCGCTTGCGATTTGTAACATGGATAGGTCAACTGATATAATATTTAATATTTAGTGTTTCTTTGTTGTTGTTTCTCTAAGCACGACAGGAGTGAAACTTCTTAAGCTGTAATTGTATAGTAGGTAATCTGTTTAACATTTTTCAATGTTTTTGCAATGATTGATGATAAATTGGGGTTAATTTTAAGACTTCTATACTCAAACTTTTCAGAATAGAAAATTGAAACAATTGGTTTGTGATAGCTAAAATAATATACAGTATGTGAATACGAAGCACAGAAAATCAAATTAGTCATAAATTAGCCTACCTTTTAAATATTTAATAAGAGCTTTTATTTGATTAAAGACTTTACATAGTGAACTACGATGTAATTATAAATCACTGACACCAATTAGATCAGGCATTGCACACATTGATAGCTCGTTGAATGTTGGCGGTGTAGGAAAATTCACTAAATCGTTGATATTTTGTAACTGAATTGAAGAAGAGAGATAGGAAAATGCCCTTTTCCCTGCCTTGCATTCTCGCACTCGTTCCAATCTACCCTTTTCCATTTTTGGCTCAATTTTCTTCGATTCATTTGAACGTTTTTTTTCGCCACTCTTTCGTCCGTTCAGCTCCTGATTCCGGCATATTTTATAACAAAATGTAATTTCATTCATTGTGTTCGATTATACACAACCCTATATAGAAAACGCACTGCCTGGTGTAGTCCCACTCTACTACCAGTAATTTATGCATTAATTTGTGTCAGTTGTTGAAAATTGCTAACATCAACGACTTTATTTGTGCGATAATATTATATGAACTTACCTCTGATTGAGGTTCTGGCTGATATGTACATATATTATCAGGCAGTAAATCTCACTGGACGATATGTGTCAGAGGAAGAACAAGTGAAGGGTTCAGAGCCATAGTGGGCCAAGCGCCATTTATTAAGAACGGAGAAATCGAGAGTTAAAGTTAAGTGCATACCATTGTTTAATGAAGATTGACATATCATTCAATTTTAATGTGAATACTTTATACTATTTGCTATATGTTTCAAGGAATTATGGTATTCATTTAATTTTAACCCTTGTTTTCTCCGTTTTTAATGTATGGCGCTTGGCCCACTATGACTCTGAACCCTTCAATTGCTTGTATACATCTGAAGTTTGACTAGTGTAATATGTAGCTAGTCGGCGATGTATGCAATGGAGGGAGAAAGGAACTAAACACCCTACCTCATTATCTCTTGGATTAGTTGCGTAATGAATTATGCCTTATTGGTGTCATTTTTTAAATTCAAACCTATCTTGAAACAGTTGACTACAAAACATTAGGCCTATATCAACGTACGCAATTTCGTAGCAACAACACGAAAAACCGTTTTAAATATCCTTACAGAATTTTGCTCATAGCGTTTAACTCGTAACCTGCCTAAAGAAGCGTCACTTCAAAAAGTAGTAAAATACATTATTAAAACCCCTGATTACATATAACAGATTTATCAACAGTAATCTCACGAGGTTTTGATTTATCTAGAGAAAATGAAAACTCGAGTGGGATTTAATTGACTATTACACGATTAGAAGAAATAAAGTACTCTAATACAATAAAACATTAATTGACTTACTAAAATTCAATTTCACTAAAGTTAGCTTCACCAAAACGTTTGAACGTAGTCGCCATTTCCAGTTGACTATCTATGCGGTAAACAAATGACGATCGCAAAACATGTTTTATAGTACCGTAAAGAATTTGCCGTTTGAAATGTTGGCAAACAAAGAAACAAATGGTAGGGAAGTGATAAAAACAGAAGAAAGTGGGCTATATAAAGATTAGAAGAAATGAAGTACCGGTACTCTAATACAATAAAATAGGTATTAATTGACTAACTAAAATTCTATTTCACTAAAGTTAGCTTCACCAAACCGTTTGAAAGGAGTCGCCACTTTCAGTTTACTATCTATGTGGGAAACAAATGAAGATCGCAAAGCATGTTTTATAGTACCATAAAGAATTTTCAGTTTTAAATGTTGGCAAAAAAAAAACAAATGCTAGGGAAGTGATAAAAACAAACAAATGCTAGGGAAGTGATAAAAACAAACAAATGCTAGGGAAGTGATAAAAACAAACAAATGCTCGGGAAGTGATAAAATTGTAGCGATAAATAGTCATGATTGGTTGAAACACGTCCTTTCGTACCTTTTTATTGTAGTAGTATGACGTAGTAAAAGTGTAATAATCAGTCTAGTGCACTTTCAAGCCAACAATTTTTATCAGTTTCACTATGCTGTCATCTGGCGACTGCAAAAGAAGTCACGATATAACCCTGATGGAATTGCATGGAGTAATAACTTGCAATAATGAGGGGCTGGGTGCAATAAGGGTATTTTAGAGGATGTGCCCTTTTTGAGTAAAACGCTTTATTGTGTTATCTGATCTGTTATGCATATGATCACCAAGTTGTAGTTTAATAATGTGATTATAGAGGTCAGGAGTACCCAAAATGTAAAGGCGTGTATAGATAACATTATTACGGTTTGAATTTTCAACATCAATTTTCTCAGAACTTGCATTTGAGAGAAGTGCCTTTCTTACACCCAACCCCTCAGTTGTACTTCCATCTAGCGGTCGTTACCAAAAAATTAATTTTCGACAGTGGAGATCCGCTGGTAATTCTCTTTTATATGTTGCCATTTCATAACATGGGAATAGCCAATCCGATATAAATGTGATCAGGGTTAAACCTTAGAGCTATGCTTAACATTTCTCGAAATCAATAAACAGTTTATGACGTTTCGGTGATGCTTACCTTCACTTGTCCGAATGTAGGATATGCCAAATAGCTTCTGGTATCTTCTAACAAATACTAGGCCATTCCTACCTAGGAGATTTAGTAGTCTAGGTGTGTATATTATTTTTTCTTCATGTAAATTGTAGTTATCTTGCAGAATTCGAATTATAATTCACTAAGTTGTACTTGATTACACGTTCCTCATTTACGGACGGGATCGCGACCTTCCCTGATATTATTGGTAAATGACAGAGAGACATTCTGTCTAACTAAATATCCTGAATGTTTCCTATGTCTGGATTTCGAAAGACCTTGACCTCGCTAATTAATCGCGGCAGTCGATCTAGCGATCAAGTCTGTCATTAATACCTCGTGGTCGTAAATAAGCTTCGTATAATTTCTTTTTCTTCATCCAGCACAACTCTTGGGCCACTGTAAACTTCTTTGACTGTTCCGCCAGCAGTGTTTGCAAAAATTGATTCCACGTCTTTGGTGGGATGTTTTCACAAAAAACTGTTACTCTTAGCACAACGTAGACTTCTCTACTGGAGTTAGTCGTCCACAAGAACCAGGCTTTTTCTGTTTGTGTTCGATTCTCCCGTAAGATAAATTTTCGCTGTTTCCGTTGTGATGTTGCGTGACGTGTGAGCACGTGCTTCTTGCGTGCTTGTATATTTGTCACCATACTGCCGCACATTCTCCATTTTTACATACCGATTGTCTAATAGATCAAGTCCTGGTTTGATAATTTTGTCTCTGTTACATAAAGTTTCATAATATCTCACTTTACAATTTCCTTCATATTCGTAATGTTACCTAACTTCATGCAATCAACTTACAGAGACCTTTGCAATGTAACGGAGAACGTTATTACGTAGGCCCTTTTATGTTTCCTCCTTACTAATTTATTCTTTATTATTATTATTATTATTATTATTATTATTATTATTATTATTATTATTATTATTATTATTCTCTCATTCAATCCTAAACAGATGAAAAAACTATTTTGGGCAACTACTAAATGCACATAGGCCAAATAAAAATGATCGGGACGAAATTCAAATACAAACTGCGGAGCCATTTACTGTATACCGGAACCCACACTTTCTGAAGTCGAAATTGCGATAGAAAATCTGAAAAAGTACAAGTCTCCAGGTATTGATCAAATTCCAGCAGAATTAATACAAGAGGGTGGAAGGACATTATCTAGCGAAATTTATAAACTTGTACTTGCAATTTGGGAAAAGGAAATTGTACCAGAACAATGGAAGGAATCCATAATCGTACCTATTTTTAAGAAGGGGGACATGACTAACTGTAGTAACTTTCGAGGAATATCACTTTTGTTGAAGTCGTACAAAATTTTGTCGAATATCCTTTTGAGAAGATTAACTCCATAAGTAGATGAAATTATTGGGGTCATCAGTGTGGTTTTAGGTGTAATAGTTCGACTATTTATCAGATTTTTTGTATTCGACAGATATTGGAGAAAAAATGGGAGTATAAGGGTACAGTACATCAGTTATTCATAGATTTCAAAAAGGCGTATGACTCGGTTAAGAGAGAAGTTTTATATAATATTCTTATTGAATTTGGTATTCCCAAGAAACTAGTTCGATTAATTAAAATGTGTCATAGTGAAACTTACAGCATAGTCCGTATAGGCCAGTTTCTATCTGATGCTTTTCCAGTTCACTGCGGGCTAAAGCAGGGAGATGCACTATCACCTTTACTTTTTAACTTCACTCTAGAATATGCCATTAGGAAAGTTCAGGATAACAGAGAGGGTTTGGAGTTGAATGGGTTACATCAGCTTCTTGTCTATGCGGATGACGTGAATATTTTAGGAGCAAATCCACAAACGATTAGGAAAAATACGGAAATTCTAGTTGAAGCAAGTAAAGCGATAGGGTTGGAAGTAAATCCCGAAAAGACTAAGTATATGATTATGTCTCGTGACCAGAATATTCTACGAAATGGAACTATAAAAATTTGAGATTTATCCTTTGAAGAGGTAGAAAAATTCAGATATCTTGGAGCAACAGTAACAAATATAAATGACACTCAGGAGGAAATTAAACGCAGAATAAATATGGGAAATGCGTGTTATTATTCGGTTGAGAAGCTTTTGTCATCTAGTCTTCCGTCAAAAAATCTGAAAGTTAGAATTTATAAAACAGTTATATTACCGATTGTACTGTATGGTTGTGAAACTTGGACTCTCACTTTGAGAGAGGAACAGAGATTAAGGGTGTTTGAGAATAAGGTTCTTAGGAAAATATTTGGGGCTAAGAGGGATGAAGTTACAGGAGAATGGAGAAAGTTACACAACACAGAGCTGCACGCATTGTATACTTCACCTGACATAATTAGGAACATAAAATCCAGACGTTTGAGATGGGTAAGACATGTAGCACGTATGGGCGAATCCAGAAATGCATTTAGAGTATTAGTTGGGAGGCCGGAGGGAAAAAGACCTTTGGGGAGGCCGAGACGTAGGTGGGAAGATAATATTAAAATGGATTTGAGGGAGGTGGGATATGATGGTAGAGACTGGATTCATCTTGCTCAGGATAGGGACCAATGGCGGGCTTATGTGAGGGCGGCAATGAACCTCCGGGTTCCTTAAAAGCCAGTAAGTAAGTATTATTATTATTATTATTATTATTATTATTATTATTATTATTATGTTATTTATCCTATAATTTACAAAGAGGATTATATACATTAAATAAAATATTAAACGATTTTGGGATGGAAATTTCAGCACAAAAATCAAAAGTAATGGCATTTTTGGGACAAGACCCAGTCTGAAGTAAGATAATACACAATAACCAATGCCTCGAACAAGTACTAAATGTCAATTATCTGGGTTGTGAAATATCTTATCAAAATGAAAAAGATGTGAACAAGAAAATTACCAAATTTACACAAATTCTAGGAATAGTAAACAATACATTAAAAGCTAAATTTGTACAAAAATCTACAAGAATAAAAATATATAATACACTAGCATTACCCTCCCTTTTATACGGAAGCGAGATTTGGACATTAAAGAAAAAAGACATGAACAGAATCAAAGCAACGGAAATGAAATTTTTCAGGAGGTCAGCAGGATATACTCTTTTAGACCGAAAAAGGAAGGAAGAAATTTTAGAACAATTAGAAGTAGAGTCAGTAGAAGAAAAAATCAGCAGATACAAATTAAATTGGCTAGATTATGTAAGAAGAATGGAAAATTTAAGAATCCCAAAAAATTATGATGCAGTATAAACCTAGAGGACGTCGTCGACTAGGAAGACCTTTTAGAAGACTGCTAGATGGGGCCGAAACAGATCTACAGAGGCCTAATTCGTGAAGGATGATGATGATTATGTTATTTATTGTTACATATATACAGTCTGATCCGTTTGGGTATGGATAATATTAATTTATTATTATAAAGTTGTTATAATAGCAGGAAAAATTTCTTGCAGGTTATATTATTACTTAAAGATGGGAGTTTTCATATGACAGTCAACAGTGCATAACCTGAAAGGACAAATGAAAATCGTAGATGATTAAAATGGCTACTACAAATCAACAGCGGGCGCAATGTGTTCTTTGGTATGCTAAATTTGAGAGTGTTAAAGAGTTCAAAGGGAATTTCGATGTGAGTATGATGTGCGTAATGTACCTAAATACGATTCCATAATGTTGTGGTATTGAACATTTGTAGAAACAGGTTCTGTGTTTAAAAAAATGCAGGAGGTCGCAGACGGAACCCAGTACGAGAAGCAACTATCTCTTGGCTTGGCCCCCAAACTTCCCAGATCTAACCCCTCCTGATTTCTTCGTGTGGGGTTTTGTTAAAGACATTGTCTATTCACAGTAACCTAGGAATATTGATGATCTGAGAGTGAAAATTGTAGAAGCTTTTCAACAAATCACTTCTCTTATGTTACAACGGACATGGGCTGAATTGCATCACCGTTATGAGTTGTGCAGGGTGAGCAATGGGGTCATGTTGAGCTGTGAGGAATCTCCCATCTTTCAGTGTTGTATGCACAATGTTTCAAAAAATAAAGTTCAGTAGTAAAATGTTTTACCGTGGTTTTACATTATCCATACTCAAACAGATCACCTTTTAATGACATCTTCCGATAGCCCATCTTCATTCCTCTCTGTTGTTCCATTGACCCTCCTCCAGATGTAGTTCTACTATATTGTGCCTCATATCACCCCTCCAAGTTGTTTTTGGTCTTCTTCTCTTGCACTTTCCTTGAGGTACTCATTCCATGTGCTTCTCTGTAGTTGAGTTCTTCCATGCGTTTTACGTGGTCATTCCATTGTGTTTCATTTCAATGCAGTCCAAAATCGTACTATCTATATTCACATTTTGTCTGATGATTGCGTTTCTAATTTTATCTCTTTTGGATATACGAGCTGCTCTTAAGCCAAAAATCCATTGCTGTAGCAAGTAACTTCAATTTATTCTTTCGATATTATTTATTATTATTATTATTATTATTATTATTATTATTATTCACACATGGATATTGTGTGTTTCCGAGGTGGTGTTACAAACTTTCAGGGATGATGGAGAAGGGCACATGTATCAAATTGAGATGAGGAACGATGGTCCGGAAATGACTGAGTCGAAAGTTATAAGCAAAAATAATTGTGTGGAAATGGAATTGTAATTTCGCACCACGTGCCCTCCTTCCCTTAACTTTTGGAACAGTCGTGGAAAAATGGTATGGACCGGATGTCTCCTACGTGGGTACTAGGCCCGATACAATCTGTGAGCTTGTCTACTGTTCCCATTGGCTCATCCGTGTTCGAAAATCAGATCTGCTTATTCCGCTCTCATGTACGCCTCCATTTCACTAGGACTGATCGACTGGACTCTGCAACTTGTACACATACACTGCTGCCTACAGACGTGCATATCATGACCGACCATGTCCGTTACACATTACGCTATCTGCATTGCTTTAGTGTAGTTTCCTGTCCCCATCCTCCAGACAGCGCACTGAATGGAATACTGTAAGTAGACAACGTAAACAACGTCAGATGAATACAGTGTTTGTAAGATTTACAGATAAAAACACATAAATAAGGTGTACAGAGGAATAAAATTATTTAATTTCCACAGAACTATTTTTGCTTGTAACTTTCGACTCGGTCATTTCCGGACAAGGGTTCTTTATCTCAAATTGATACATGTGCCCTTCGCCAACATCCCTGAAAGCTTGTAAAACCACCTCGGAAACACTCTTTATATACCGAGTGAATCTTCTCATCCTGCAGATTAAGTTATGTAGTACCGGCGTTTTACATACTATACCGTAAACACAGTCCCCTGCGTCGTATAACTTTCGGCCGAATTGACTGCTACGTACCGTACTGAGTACGAGCGGCTGGAACCACCCAATCATAGGAAAATTCAATGTCTAGAAATGTTATGTTTTATTTAACGACGCTCGCAACTGCCGAGATTATATCAGCGTCGCCGTGTGCTGGAATTTTGTCTCGCAGGAATTCTTTTACATGCCAGTAAATCTATTGACATGAGCCTGTCGCATTTAAGCACACTTAAATGGCATCGACCTGGCCCGGGATCGAACCTCGGGCATAGAAGGCCAGCGCTATAATTTTCTACGCATTCGGACAGAAAACATGCTTTTCTAGAACGTTCTCGAAACACAGGTAGATTATGGGGGGGGGGGAGGGTATCATCGGCTTAGAGTGTAAACCTGCTAACCGACAAAAAGAAAATTTTACAAGGGAAGCAAAAAACTGAGTTTAAATTAACTCTGAAACTTTAAGACCAAATCTAAAGTAAAAGTACAAATGCCACTTGTACTTTGGATTTGGTCCTGAAGTTTCAGGGTGCTATTCATAGACATTTCATTAGCCCGCGTTACAAGCGTGCTAAGCTAGCCCCGGCTATCGACTGGTTACTTCTACAGGATTCGTATCATATCATATCGCTAACACTGATTTGTGAATACGAAAAACGTTAGTTCGCTGATCGTCCACCGGAAGCTCGCGCTAAAAATGTCTATGAATACGGACCTCAGAGTTAATTTAAACTTAGTGTTTTGCTTCCTTTGTAAAGTTTCTTCTTTTAAATCGGCGATTGGCATGTTTAGTGACATATATCCCTATTTACACGGCAGGATTGATTTTCTATGTGCGTCACGACGCGACGTTCGTCATTAACATACTATTCTCTCCTTGAGCTAGATGCACCTTGTATTGAGTAAGTATTTTGTAATGTTTTTGATGAAACTCTTATTTCAACATCTACTTTAAATATATTGAATTCACAACCTGCTTTCCTCGATATTTCGTGGAAATACTGAAGTTGGATTTTCCGTCACTCTCGGAACGGTTTCATTACTTCGGAGAACTCCAGTGTGTGGAATAATATTTTCTTATAACGAGCCGAAGGACGTAGTTTTCATAATTTATTTTGATTATAGTTGAATCTCATTGTAATAGAAATTATTTTCCTGCACTTATGATGTAAACCCACTGGTATAGAATTTATTTTAATTTGTCGCAGATCGTGTAGATATTATTTCCCAATATTCTTTGCGATATCCATTTTCTGATATTCATCACAACTTCCGACATCAAAGAATTTCAACTGTCATCGACTTCATCTCAGTATTTATTACAGTACTCTGACCATTTCTTCAGTAAAATCATATTTTGGATTGCCTTTGTTTCTTTTCTGTTATCACGAGAAAAAAGGATAAAAAGGGAACACGATTTCTCGTCATTTCATATTATTTTCTTTCTTACGAAGGAAGGGCGCGAAGTCTATATCACTACAGACTCTAGTGGACTTATTGTGCCTTACCTCTTATTTCATAGAAATGGTGAAGTATAAATCGGGCAGGGTTCACTGTTATTAATTAAAGACTATACAGTAGAATATCGGGCTAAATGAGAGAAAATCCGGTCAGAATTAACAAAATTCCGAATTATAGAGAATTTACTGTAACATGATTATTTTGACAATTGAAACAATTTCAGTGATATTGTATAATTGTTGAATTACTAACTTAGTGTTTAATCATTCTATTTTACAAGTATATGGAAAACAAAACATTAATCTACAAAAAAGAATGAGTCTGAAGTTTTTTTACTGCAAGTCAAATACGTTATTTGAAGAAAGAGTTAACAGTTGTCTGCGTCCTTATGCGCTGTTGTTCTTCATGCACGTCATGAAGCATTTCTTTAAAGCAAGATAAAATGCGATAGTTCGAATTATAGTCCACAAATTCAATAAATCTATTTATATGAATCTTATGTTTGGTAATTTGAATTTATCGCCACATTTTTCAGTCGCATTCAGTTCTACTTTCAATATGTGGAATATTAACCTCCAAATATGATGTGTAAAAAAAAGAACTGTCCGAATTATAACGAATTCCGAATTAGTGGGGTTTCACTGTACACACATGGACATTTTCACATATACACAGTGACCCAAAAATATGGAAGCGTGGCGAGGGAAGGAAGCTTCCCAGTCCACTTTATTCTTCCCCCCAAGCTCAAATAGGTTTCATGAGATAATGAATGTCTTATACCATAGTCGCAGGTTTCTCAAAACTGTTAGCATGTTTTCTTCGCCATGTACAGTTACCCTTAAAAGGAATGAGACGACTCTTGGTCGTCGGAAGTTAAAGTTCTACAGCGCGGTTCACTCGATATCGACGTAACGATACATAACATGGGAAATACAGCAAGAATTGTTACGAGGACCCCAACAAGGACAAGGACCAAAATAAGAATCACGAAGAAGATAGCCATTTAAGGCCACGATTTCACAACATAGCTCGGGTCACAAACTATCATTGCTTCTCTGTACCGAATGGCAAATGCCTGCTATGGGATCTACATTCTAGACTGCTGTTGTCACTGTCTTGTCTCGGTAGCTCATATAGTAGCGTGTCGGTTCCACTGCTTAACCGAAACGTCTCATGTTCGATCCCAGGTGAAACTTTTTTTTATTGAGGTGTAATTAATTTCTTCTGAGTTCCTAGACTATCTAATTTGTCGAAAAATATGAATAATGTATGCCCAATTTCTGGGTCTTACAAGTGGGCTGAACCTCGTCAAAAAATAAATCTTACTTGAAAGTTAAGAGTATTTTTCCTCAAACAAAAATCACAAGAAACAAAAAGAGACCTGTCAACTTAAAATCTTGTCCACATGCCATCAGTTTCTATTACAGCTGTAAATCGGTCCGGCATGGATGTCACGAGATTGTGGAATAAATTCTAATCCCCGGCGAGATCTTCCCAGGTTTCAGCAACTTGATCCCACAATTCGTCTCGATTTCGAGGGCGTCGGTGGGCATAGGTGGCTATCCTTCTCTTTTTCAATTCCGCCCATAAATTTTTGATGACATTCAAATCAGGTGACTTCGGAGGCCAATTAATGATTTCGATCTCGGGTCTACTTTGAAACCATCTTTGAATGCTTGCGGCATAGTGCACAGGATGGTTATCCTGTTGGAACAGCAATGTTCCTTCGGGAAAACGTTCTAGGGGCGGAAGGAAAGAATATATTTTCCAGAATGTGCTCGTAAGTTCCCGTATTAAACCGGCCATCGATGCGCTCTATAACGCCAGGTCCATCGTAAGACATCCACCCCAACACGATATCACAGTCTACTATATACAGTCACGAAGCTTGAGTTTTGAGGGTGCTAGAAACAATAGACTGTGACGGTACTATTTTGCATTGCCTGTAATGAGGCGATATTAGCGATCCTAGTGGTGAGCAACAATCTAATGTTTGCATATTTTCTACGTATTGAGCTTCGCGACTGTATATACTAGACTGTGACAATATGCTAAAGCGCCCCGATCTTTCACGTCGGTGCACATAGCGCTGATCATGTGGGAGGCCATTCTCACGATAGACACGGAAAGGACTTTCGTAATCACTCGAGATGATTGTTTCGTCGGAGAAAATTACATTTCTCCAATCGAAATCCACTCGATTGGTAACGAAGGCAAGACGGTCGACAGCTTGTGCTTCCCCCAATATTTCCATTTGTGCAGCCCTCCGGCTCCTAATACCGCGGTTCCTCAACCTGCTGATCACAGTCTGTGAAGAACCGGGAAAGTTAGATGCTGCTCTTATTTCGTTAGCAGTCCGAAAGGGGTCCTGTCGAACTTCCTCGAATAAGAGAGCATCCTCTTCCAATGAAGAAATCCGGAGACGCCCAGGAATAGGGCGATTTTCGACCTCCCCTGAATTTTGTAACGATGAACCCACCTCTCGGCTGTACTTCCAGAAACACCGACCAAACGGCCAGCAGATCTAGCCCCATATCCAGCCTCAACTAGAGCTATAACTCGCTGCCTCATGTCACGTCGTTTCGCCATTAAGATGAGAAATGAGGGATGATGATAATATTTTAGTGTAGACAATGACTATTTAACGTGATATAGAATTATTGAAATAAGGGTCATCTTGCACAGTAAGAGTTAATAAATCAACTCTAACTTAAATATTTAAATAACAGGATATAACAGGAAGTCCAATTGTTGCGAAGCTAATCAAATTAAATCTAATTCCGTTAAGTAAACAAACCCCAAGTTATGACACCACATTGCTACAGCTAAATTGTAGGTTATTAACATAAGCATTCAATAGGTCCGTGCTTATGTGTTGGACAACAAAACCAAACATCGAAAAGTTCGAATCTTGCCGAGGAATGTAACTTCTTGCTTTTTATAATGTAAATCAGACTTCTAACTACAATCATTCATATTTCTTAATATTTATAGCCAACATTAAATTTGTAAAGAAAAGACTTTAGAAATCTCATATGGAATTTGTGATCTGTAGTGACATAGACATAGATTATCTCTAGGAATTTTCCGCAAAAGTAAATTAAATTCACTCCTGGAAACTGGAAATCTTAGTCGTAGACTCATTTCCCCACCAGCATACAAGCTGAAGTAGCACAGCCATTGATAAAAGTTTTGTACACTGAATTAGACTGAATTCCTATTCGGCAGCACCTATAATCAATGTCTTGTATGAACATGATAAACAAATCCCGTTTCCAATGTTACTGAACAATTTCAAAATATTAATTTAAAAACTAAAAAAGGGTCGTAAATGCTGTATCTAGTGATTATTTACATTTAAGTCTACAAAATGAATCTTGGAAAAACGTATATGTTACTGGTACTACTGATATTAAGAGTAAATGTATTGTATTTTTCACTTCATTTCAGAATCACTTCAGTGGATGTTCTTCACTCAATGTTGTGAAAAAATTCAAAAGTAAAATCATGTAGATAATGCAGGGACTTAAAAACCTCATGTATTAAAAAGAAGAATCTATATGTAATGAGCTGCAATGCAACTATCCTCATATTCTTAGATACTACAAGAAGTACAGTGTAATTTATCAAAATTTATGAAAGAGGGAAATAGAACACATTTGAATAGAAAAGCACAAAATCCAGATAATGCAATTAAAGCTATTCGGAATATTATTAAAGTTAAACTTGTAGATATCCTAAGAAAGAAAATATTTTTTCATTAAAATTAGTGATTATAAAGTAGAGGATCCCAAATCTATTGCAAATTCTTTTAACGTCTTATAGTATATAGTAGAGAAATATTATTGACAACTTAAACATTCAAGATTTTGCAAAAGATACTGCAATTAGTTACTTAACACATGCATTTAATAGTTAATATTAATATATGTAATTAATCAATAACTGCAACAGTGCTTATACATTCAATCATAACATGAATTAAATTGAATGCACATTAAATTAAACACGTAGATAAAATAGTTGAAATCAACTGAAGGGGTGAGAATGAAATAATCCAAAGCCAAACTTTTAACAAAAATTGTTTTGTGCGAGTGCATTTATTACACATATGGGAAAGCTATTAATAAGATATTGTAATAATTACTCAACAAATGACATGGCCTAAGGACTCTAAACCTTTGTAATCGTTTGTCTGTGTGGCTTAGGAACATATTTTTAATATCATTTTAATTGTTAGTTTTTAATATATATGCATTTACATTGTATGCGGTGTGTATAAATGCATTCATTAGATTAACGTTTATAATATTATAACTTGTAATTTTGTAATTTCTGTGATCATTAACACTTAATCTGAGGACTTTGTAAAACTCTATTTCAACGTTATTTAGAAAAAAAAATCGTTGATATAGACTAAGAATCGAACTCGCTCTCTTCTACACAACACGCAGAGATCTTAGCGTCTGAGCTATTGCAACGACACGAAAGCTTTACTTTCTGTACGGAGTGTCGATCTAGTCATGAAGGTCCATTGTCGATTTAACTACAGGATTTACGTATATATTTATCTCTTATTTACGTAATATTATCATATTTTTTGCAGTTTTTGAAGTGAATTCCGGAACGATGCTAGTAACAAACCAAATAGCTTGAATCTAAGTAACTCAATATTCGTTATCTTGTGTATCAGTGCTCTGGTCTCTGATCATGCGCAGTGTTTTACATCTGAGACTTAGGAATATTCAATCGTCTCATTCCTTTTCAGGGAAACTGTACATTGAGAAACCCCATAAATAAGTGACTTATGGGCTTTCTCCACAAAACCTGATTTTTAACCAGACGCTTCAAAACTGATGTAACGCTTGAGTTACTGTATTTTTCTACGAAGTGGCAGAACTATCCCTACAGAACAGAACAGAACAGATTAGTATTTGTAAAAATTAACTTATGGAGCTTCTCAAAAATTGGTTCGTTTGTAATGAAAGTTGCTTTACCGCATACATGAAATAAAGTAACTTTATTTCAATGTATTCAGAAAAGGTCAACTTTTGATATATATATATATATATATATATATATATATATATATATAAGTTAGAATTAATAAAACAGTTATATTGCCGGTTGTTCTTTATGGCTGTGAAACTTGGACTCTCACTTTGAGAGAGGAACAGAGACTGAGGGTTTTTGGGACTAAGGTTCTTAGGAAAATATTTGGGGCTAAGAGGGATGAAGTTACAGGAGAATGGAGAAAGTTACACAACGCAGAGCTGCACGCATTGTATCCTTCACCTGACATAATTAGGAACATTAAATCTAGACGTTTGAGATGGGCAGGGCATGTAGCACGTATGGGCGAATCCAGAAATGCATATAGAGTGTTAGTTGGGAGGCCAGAGGGGAAAAGACCTTTGGGGAGGCCGAGACGTAGGTGGGAAGATAATATTAAAATGGATTTGAGGGAGGTGGGATATGATGGTAGAGCCTGGATTCATCTTGCTCAGGATAGGGACCAATGGCGGGCTTATGTGAGGGCGGCAATGAACCTCCGGGTTCCTTAAATACCAATAAGTAAGTAAGTAAGTATATATATATATATATATATATATATATATATATATATATATAGAGAGAGAGAGAGAGAGAGAGAGAGAGAGAGTGTCCCAACAAGAACCCGGATATAATAATGGGAATAAATGCAATAAAACAGATAACAACCAGATAGCAGCGCCGCCAACCCAACAGTGATAAGATATTGTTGGGACATTGCGCCATTGTCTTGTTGTTGGTTTGGCGGCACTGTTATCTATTCTGTTAACTGTTTCGTTGCATTTTTTCACATTATTAAATCTGGCGTTCAAGTTGGGACATCAGATGCTTTAACATAGTCAATAAATGCTATGTGTGTTTTCTTATTATGTTCTCTTTTTTATTTATAATTTCCTTTAACATAAATATATCGTGCATACATGATCATCCTGGTCTGAATACGCTTTGTTCTTCTATTAAAATTGCTTCTGCTATTTGTTTTAGCCTAACTTTTAAAATTGTTTAGTATACTTTGTGTCCTGTAGTTAAGGGGAGAGAATGGTATTTTTTGGTGAAAAATGAGTAAATTTTCAAAAAAAATCTTTAAAATACTTTGTGATATGTGTGGAATGCATAGCATAACATTTTGTGGGTATTTGTGCCCTTATTGGATGTTGAGTCGCCATTTTTAAACTTCCTGCGTTATGGATTTTTAAATCACTCTCCAACTTTTATTGTTGTTTCCGGTAAATTAAATTTTCAAAAAAATTTTTGTCCTTTAAAATACCCTTTGATATGTGTGGAATGCATTGCATAACATTTTGTGGATATTTGTGCCATTATCGGATGTTGACACGTCATTTTTAAACTTCCTGCGCTATGGATTTTTAAATCACACGCCCGCTTTTATCGGTTTTCAGTAACTTCATTTTTTTTGCTACATTGCTAGACAAAAATGGATATAATTTCTGAACTGTTAAAGATACATGCATGAAATTTAGAACACACATTCTTTAGACTATTAGGAAACTTTTCTCTATAACAGAATTTTGTTAATTGCTTTCATTTTAAAAATACGTGCGTTTGTTTGCAAGAAAGGAAATCAGAAAATTGTTATTAAATTTTAATTGTTTATTTTACAAACGTAGGGACTAATATCAAAATTCTGTTACAGACAGTTTGTAGAACGTGCTTTTGCAAATATAAAAAAAAAAACTGTTGGAATCTATCTTTAAAAACGGTTTAGATATATCGGTTTTAGTACAGTCCTGCATTGGGTACATTTTTTCAAATTTGGGCCCCCAAATAATTATTTTTTTTCAGAATATTTTTATTTGATTGAGTTGTCACAGCTATGAGCTCTCTACATACAAAAAATTAATATTTTACACCAAATAGGAAAAAAGTTAAAAAAAAAATACCATCCTCTTCCTTTAAAATTCTAATTCCTCTGTAGTTGTTGCAGTCTTTGCGGTTCCTTTTCCTAAAATGGAGTGTACTATAGCTGTTGACCAGTTATCTGGTATTGGTGCTCATTTCGAAGATAAATTTAATTTTAAAGAATGCAAAAACCTAAGCTTAAAAATAGCCCGCAATATTTTATTAATTTGTTATTAATGCCATATATCCCAACTGCCTTTCTGTTTTTGTTGTTTCTAATACTTCTTTCGACGCTAAATAACCTAGTAGTTGATACAGCGTCGTTAAATAACCAACTAAAAATACTTCTTCTATTTCCTATAAAGTTACCATATCTATTCCTGTCTCAACTTCATACAGCGTGCTTAAAAATTTTCGCTAGTGCTGAGAAGCGTAGACCATTTAGTTCGTCAAAGATTATTCAGAGTGCGCCACGGACGGTGGATCCACACTACACTCGTAATGAATGATGTATGTATGTTTAGTTAGTAGTTCGAAGACTTGTTGAAACATCATAAGTGGTACCACTAAGATATCACTCATAAGGCAGCTAAGTCAGGAGATAATGGGGCGGGTTGGCAACTTCCTTTCCCCCTCCACTGTAAACATCGCTGACTAGCAACACACTAATCAGACTTCAGATGTATAGTCTACAAACAATAATTGTTCTTTCTCTGACACATATACCGTCAAATGAGATGTAATGCCTGATAAAGTGATAATACAGAGTGATTTATATAGAACTGACACATTTCTTTCATCAATTGTTTCAATACGAATTGTACTAGCGACAACTTATTATACCTAAAATGTTGAGGAATTTTGGGAGATTATTTACCTCTATAGCAAATGTTGAAAATGTCCTCCATCCTGCATAAGGCACAACTCAACACGTCGTTCCATGTTACTGGCTACTCGTTGGAGGACTCTTTTGTTAGCTTGAATCTCCTGTGTGATGTTGTGCTTCAGATCGTCCAATGTCTGGGGACGTGTGGCGTAAACCCTGTCTTTTAAGTAACCCCATAGAAGGAAGTCCGGCGTTGTCAAATCCGGAGATCTCGGTGGCCACAGGTTCCTGGAAATTATTCGGTCGTCACATAACCGGATAAATGGAACCATGCTTCATCTGTGAACCATGTGATGGACAATATGGCAGGATTTTGCACAATGGACGTCTGAAACCAACGACAATAATTCAATCTTTTATCCTTATCTGGTTCCTGTAGCTGATGAACAACCGTAACCCTATATGGCTTTAGGCTCTCTGACACATTGAGTAGGTGTACCCTGTCTCCTGCGACAAACATCTTAATGATTTTTTGGGTGACTGCTCCAGTCGTGCTCTTACGTCAACAACAACCGTACGAAGCCTAGATGAACGATGCTTGCCCTTTTCACTCACCAGAGATCCAGTTGTTTCCGATTTGTTTACCAGTCCCAGTATTGTGTTTCTTTTGGGAGGATTGCGAACACCAAATTCTCTCTGGTATGCCCTTTGAGTAGCTGTAATTGAATTCGTAATCCAGTGTTGCTTCACAAGGAAGAGTCGTTGATTTAATGTGTACAGCATTTTCACGTTGACACAAAAGTCGAAAACAGCTGCCAACAATAGGAATAAACATAAACATCTGCGCATCTAGTGACAAGGAATCGAAACTCGAGAACATTCTGCTTAATTTGGTGCTAAAATTGGGTCATTGAATGAATTTCCAACGGAATAATTAAAGAAAGAAATGTGTCATTTCTATATAAATCACTCTGTAGATGTATCATTCAGAAGCTCGATCAGAGGATGGATGATGATATTGAAGAATTGTTGGGATATCACAGGGAAACCAGAATACTTGGAGGAAACCCCCTTTGTCGTCTTGACCACGGGCTTGTTCAACACAAGCGAAGAGTGGATAAACAGGTATTTAAACTCGGACCACCTGGTTTACATGTCCAATGCGCTAACACTGAACCAGGATGACGATGTAAAGTAATGTTTACAATATTCATTTCGAAATTTTGTGCTTATTGTGACTTTTAGATTGTTAATTTCATTTTCTACATAGGGCTACGACACGCCTTATTGTATACCAAATACAGTTATTTTCTGATCTTATGATTAGTTCTGTCGACCGCGTTATTAAGATGTTTGCGAAAGACGAAATTTATTTATTGAGTTATCGCGGCTGAACATCTTACGAATATTCGAGTGACTAGTGCTTAATACTTTGTTGTAGTTCAGAAATTGTACCATAGATAGCAAAATAAGATTAACCAGATTGTGCATGATGCAAAATCAACAATTCCTACTAAAAATCACTGAGGCTAAGGAAGGGAAATTTTGTACGTAAAAAAATACATTGTCATCCCTGTCACAGTTGTATCTAGTTTGGTGCGGTTTGCGGACGTGTTTAAAGGTTCGTAGACGAAGCGGGTTCGTAAATATGGTTTATTTGAACTTTCGGAATAAAATTATGTAATACGAAAACTGTGACACATGTGGATAGAACACAAATAAGTTTATGTGCTATGAACGTAAGGATATCATTATATGAAAATTAAGACCACGAATATTCGGTACCGTGAAAGGTAGGCCAAAGTGTTTTAACTTAGTGATGTTCATTGTAAAGTTTTATGTGAAAATTGTTTCGAATATTTATGGGCCAAATACTATTTTGAATTGCTACGTTGTGACTATTGTTAATTAAATTTATAAATTTCATTTCATTTCATTTATTATATTCCATAGATTTTACATTAGCAATGAAGATTTAAGATGTGGAACAAGTCAAAATTAAAAAAAAAATTACAATTAAAATTTTTACACTATTTTACAATTTTTACAATTTCACAATTTTACAATTTTCTACAATTTCTTACAATTTTCTACAATTTTTTTACAATATTTTGGCGAGATGTAGTGAGATGAGATGATGTCAACAATAAGTCTATTTATGGTACTTAAGTCTAAAGTTTATTATCAGGCGGGAAATGACGTCACATTAGAAACGAAGTATTGTAATTATTCTTTTACAACATTTTAATAACATGCTAGAGCTTTCAAAAATAGTTGACGAAGTTTCCGTTACCAATGTTGTTATAATTTTTCCAGTTTTATTTGCGTATGAATAGAGGATTATATAATTATGTTGAGTGATGTCTAATTTGTATTACTTATGGGATACCAACCAGCCTTCGGAGTGTTGATTAAACATCCATACGTTATTATCTTATAGTGAATTATTTATTTTTATTTTTCTGTTGTGCAACGACTATATTGTAAGTTTCTATGGCGTTATTTTAATTGATATGTTCGACAAATGTGTTTGTAGTTGCTTCCCAATTTGTGAACAACTTTAAAGTACTTGTGCTCTTGCACGCACTTATTTCCGCGTAATTACGATGTGCCGACTGTGATGCAAAGTGTTGTAACAAAATTATGATAGTAAGTTATTGTCTTCATATACAATATGTACTAGCCTACATATTAAATGAGAAAATTATATAATTTTTTTTATCGAAATTGATCTAACATAACCAAGCATAACTACAGTATGTCGCAGCAGAATACTATAGTCTACGCAGATCTATGTTATACTCCGTAATAAACAGAACATCTGCTACTGTGGAGTAACGGTTAGCATGCTTGACCCTGAAACGAGCGGGTCCGGGTTCAAATTCTGGTGGAAGAAGTTACCTGGTTCTTTGCGGGATTTTCCCTCAGTCCAATAAAAGCAAATGATGGGTAACTTTCGGTGTTGGACCCTGGATTTATTTCGCTGACATTATCACCTTCATGTCAGACGCTATATAACCATAGCAGTTGAAAAAATGTAGTAAAATAACCAATTTAAAAAGAATACATGATGTGACTTATTTTACAGTGGAAGAATGACGAATTGCAGTAGTAAACTGAATGAAACAAATTTTTTAAACATCTTTTCAAAAACAATAAGATGGACCTAATTGGGATGGGTTGGATAGCTCTCTCAGTTACCACATCGCAATATAGAGCTTATTTTCAATGGTTTAAGTAAATTTTTCCTCCCCGTGTGTTTGCGGCAAAATACCAAAGTTTTAACCAATAACATACTTTGTAATATAATTTTTTGTTTAAATGTTTTACCTATTACATTCTTTGATCTGAATGTAACTAAGGAAGCGAATCAACTCAACATACATTTTCTCTCTAAGGCTGTGTCTCAAAGCTCAAGTCCAAACTACACACTAGTGACTAGCAACTAGGTGACTTGTAAACTACACACTAGGGAGCTTTGTAAATGTATGCTTGAAACATGGCCTTCTTCATAGACTATTTTTCTAAAAACCATGACATCACGGTTCAGCACTAAATTAAGAAGGCAGTGTCCTACTGCAGTTTCATTACGAGTTATATGGAAAAGATAAGGGCTTAATATACAGTAACGTGTTATTCTACATTATATTTGCATTATTTCACTTCCAAAGCATTTTAAGATTTCATAACCTCATTTGCTGATGAGGTATCCCTGTTTGTTAGTGAACAAGTCAACAATCAAGCAAGCATTTTCGTTTACTAGCTACTACGGACTTGATTGCTATGCACTATGTAGCTTTGGATCATGACTTCTGCTATTTAGTCAACAATCTAATTCACTTCAGCTGAAAATGTAGCTTTGAGACACGGCCTGAATTAACCAACACCACAGACTTCGGAAGTGTACATGTTGCTAATAATACCGAGATAAACTCCATTTTTATTATTTTGGTCCTGGGTAAAATACTAAGTTTTACCCCATAAGCACTATATTTTAGTCCAGGGGAAATACTTGTCTTTTAGGAAAATTTCAATTCCCCCCCCCCCCCACAGATTTATAGTAAACTTTGGTCAAGGAAAATACTCGTCTTTAACGCATGAAGTACTTAGAAGTCGCTTCGGATTGTACACTTTCAGCTATGCACTACGAGGGTAAACTAAGTTTTACGGTTTTATTATAAAACGATATTCCATAGTTAATTAAATGTTTTGCGATTACAGAGGAATATATTGAAGTTTTCATGTTTCTTTACTTTTGCATTCGTAAAATTTACTCATCATAATGTGATTTGTTTTTTTCTTTTTTGGATTATGAAGAATAGGATATAATTATATCTACTAAATAATAGCCTATAACTCTTTAATGGAAGTTCCCATTCATTTACTGCAAGCAACTTTTAACATCGAGATATTGAAGCGCTTCCAGTCAAAGACACTGAGAACAACTGGCAACATTCTTCGGTACATCAACAGCAGATACGTACAGTATATCTATAATTATTTTTGCATCCCGTCAGTGAAACAAGAAATGACAAATTACAGTCTCGCCTACCAGAAACTTTTAAGTTATCATCTAAATTCATTACCAACTTATCACCTAAACAGACTTAACACAGATACTGTTTTAGGTTTAATCTACAGGTTCCAAAACTAATTTTAATTTTAGAAGCAATTTACTGTATATTGTTATGCCAATGGGCTATATTTTGTAACACTTTTAAGAATTTTTTATCATTGTTACTTACTCTTCACATTGTTGAATACGTTGTAATTTTGCAGACAAGCTAAACAAAATTATTAGTATGAATCTATGAGGAAAATAAATTTGTTGAATTTAATTAGTTGTGTCATTTTACATAACATCTAGTATGAGCAGACTCATTTCTCTACATATTGAATTAATTTTATATTGTGAATTATCATACATAAAACGAACTAAAATCAATACTTTCGATACTATTAAATTTTTATAACGCACCAATGAAAGGTGAAATGTCTAAATATTGAATGCTGGTTTAATATGTTGGATTATACGGCTAAGAGTAGCAGTTGTGTTTTTATGTAATCATTTTCACTAGCAGACCTCTAGCCGAGAGTGTAGTTGGGTATATTCGGACTCTGTTAGCCAATCGTGTGCGTTTATTACATTACCTCAGTCTCCCACTCGCAAGTAACAGGAAAGGAGCCGAATCACTGTTTTTTTCCTGATGTACAGTCAAATCTACCAATAGTTCACCTATTGTAGAAGACAACCTGTTAGTCACTTGCGTGGTTCAGTCCGTTAAGGCGCTTGCCTGCCGGTCTGGAGTTCCGCTCGGGCGCGGGTTCGATCTCCGCTTGGGATGATTACCTGGTTGGGTTTTTCCGAGGTTTTCCCCAACCGTAAGGTGAATGTCAGGTAATCTATGGCGAATTCTAGTCCTCATTTCACCAAATACCATCTCGCTATCGCCAATCTCATCGACGCTAAATAACCTCGTAGTTGATACAGCGTCGTTAAATAACCAACTTAAAAAAAAGACAACCTGTTCTTTTTCAATTGGTACGCCCATGTAACGAGAAAGAAAGAAGAAAAATAAAGGAAGGAGTTTTATTTTCTAATATTCATTAGGTCTGTTATAAGTCGTCACACGTCGGATAGCTCTGTTGGTAGGGTAGAGGAACGGGCTACGGAATGGAAAGTCCTGGGTTCATTCTAGGTGATAAAGGGATTTTTCTCGTTGCCAAAACTACCAAAAAGATTCCGGGATCCACTAGTCCAGTTGAACTGAGTACAGCGTTTTGTTTTTCCGGGAAACGCGTTGCGGCCACACAAACTCATATTATTGTCTAGGTCATAAAAACATGAGGTTATACTTCATGCCCCTACATACGCGTTCATGGAGTCAGAAGCAGTGTAAGGTAAAATCACTATTTAGGGATATTTTAACCCTAGTAGGGACTGAAGGATTTTTGTGTAAAATTGGCCATGTTCTAATCCTTCTGTTAACATTCATAACAATAAATTTCATGTATTTTAATTTCTGTTTTATAGATCTTGAAATCTTAAATTCAAGTCGATCTGCACTTACACATAAAGCATTATTTTATGATTACGTCAGCCATAGTCACATATCAAAACTTGTTCTCTTACATCAGAAGGAAACATCTCGATTGTTTCCTATTAGGTATTGCGTAATTCCTGATTACATTTTTTTCACTTAAGTTGCATCATTGCAGTACATGTATATTGGGGTCGTTAACTTTTCTTGTAAAGTGCATGGGATTAAAATAATGTTTTATAATCGTGGTAAATTTACTGTTTTTAATATGAAGGAAAGGAAATGGAATGGTGAATTAGCTAAAAGTGAAAAATCGTGGCGGGGCAACATATTTCGACATTCCTAGTTAACGGAACCAGTTTTTAAAGGTTTGGTTATGCAAGACTGAACATGTAAAGCATGTGGAAATGAATTTATGGTCGAAGGAAGTTACCCCTTAAGACAAGATTATCAAACGTTTACAAAAAGATGTAGAACAAATTAAAAATGTCTAAAGCATAATTAGTATTGGTATAGTATTTTAAAATGTACCTGAGCATGATTAACATGTTAAAACGTAAGAAATTCGATATTATTTTGATATGGTTGAACAAAATCGTAGTTTTGCTTTAATGAACCACATTGTGCAAATAAAAAAGATCGCTCTTCCTGCACTCCATAAAATCCCGCGGACGTTAAAGAACACTTTATCAAGAAGATAAAGGGCTTACAATTTGAGAGCTCTTTAGTTGCGTGATTTTGCACTCTGTTCTGTCGTAGATCAGCATTGTTGAAAGATGTCGAATTGGTTGTAGTTGTATTGTAAAAAGGAAAAAGACAGAGGAAGTGGTCGGTGCATCCAATTAATAGTGAGATGCATTTATTTGCATGGTAGTCTCTACACACTGTACCATTGACTCCATGAAGATGGGGACAAGTTTTAAAATTTATTTTCGAATATGAGCATTCTTTCATGAACCTTTTGTTATGTACAGTATAAAGTATCAGATACTGAGTCAAGATACCAATATGAGGTGCGATATAGCATCATAAGCAGACATAGTATCTTGGGACCGATGAGTTGACTGCAACACAGAGTAGCAGAAGATGGAGGTATACAGAAACATGAAAACTCGAGGAGCGTTGTTTACTGCTGAATGTGTGTTGACCTTGTAGTTCAGAATCAAGCACGGATCTCTGAGTTTTAATATTATACAACTATATCGTCTAATTAACATATAGGCCCTACACAGCTTGCAAGGAATGGAAGTTACATAAGAACATTTATACAAAATTAAATAAATAATGTATTAAAAATGAAGTAACCTAAATATACTTGTCTTATTTAATGCATTGTGCTATCGTAACATACTGTATTTTAAAATAATTTTTACTTAATGCTACATAGATTGGCAACTTTTTATTTGTGTGTTTCTCAACAAAGGCTTTAAAGTGGAGATATTGTATAAAGAACGGGATACTAGCCTTTACCATAATCTCACAAAAATCCAGTTAATTTTGATTATTTATTTGAAATGGAATTACTTGGCAGATCCTCACGTTCGTTTTCGATGCAAGTTTTCTATTTTCTTTGTGTTTTCTAGTGTTACAATGTCTCAGGTACAGTATATTATATTGACGTTTGTCATCCCGCATGTTTACGCTACACAGTTTGCAAGTAATATATTTCCCATTCACTTTAAAACACTCTCCCCCAAATTCTGTCACAAATTGATGCTTCTTAGATCCCTTTTTCTTCGTCAGGATGTACTACAGATGCAGATAAATAGCGTACTGGCGGGTAGTTACAAACTATATGTGTGTCGTGGTGAACAAGCAGTTGTTTATTTCATAGTGTTCCTCCCTACATAGTCTGTTGTGTACATGTGCGCTCTTGCAGCTATACACAAGCTTATGCTCCTATTAAGACATTTACGTACCTTTATTGCTTTTGTACAAGAAGAACTATTTTCTTTCTGCTATAGAACATCTTAACAATACGTTCAGTAACTCGTTAGTGCTATTCTTCCATATTCTAGGATGTAACAACAGTGGAGATACAATAAATCTTACAGCTTCGTCATTAATACACTGTTGTTGGCACCTGTTGAAGTATAGACGCATAAAAATCTTAAGTGGTCAACATAATATTTCTTTAGTGCATCATATTATAGTGATGAATACTAAGGGCATGTCGAAATAAAGCGTTAATACCGACAAAATGTTAGAAAATAAGACTTAAGGCAAAAATGACCATTTTACTGTATTATGACTTGCATAGCACCCAGACATAAGTCTGTAATTAATACTAAATGAAAATTTAAGTTTTCCTTTTTAATAGCTTTTCAGAAATAAAAACTGTAGAAAAGACGTGATTTGAGCCCCATTGACCATGCACCGAAGAATTATGAAAGAAAATAAATAAATAAATAAATTAAATAAATAAATAAATAAATAAATAAATAAATAAATAAATAAATAAATTAAATTAATTAAATTAAGTAATTTTACTTTCGATAGGCCTATACGGTAATCTTAAGACCTCCTGCAGCTCGGTGAAAAATGTAATCAGAGACTTAGTTTTTTACTGATTATAGTAGAGACTGCAAGACAACTTTTGTACACCCTTACGTTTTGAATTTCGGATTTCTTTTTTCGATACGTCCTCTTACAAGCCAATCGAGAGAGAACACGAAGGTATTCACACCTACAGCAGATAAAAAGTTTAGTTCGCAGAACCACCGGGTCCTGATTCGCCTTGGACGGGTAATATAATAATAATAATAATAATAATAATAATAATATGACGATGATAGTAATAATAATAATAATAATATGAAGATGATAGTAATAATAATAATAATAATAATAATAATAATAATAATAATAATAATAGTACAGTAGAGCATCGATTATCCGAATACCTACTGATCAGCCGAAACATCGGTTAATCGAAAGCGCTCCAGTCGGCAAATTTGAATTTCCGAGCGCGCCATGTAGAAGTTTCAGCAGCAATAAAAACGAGTCTCAGCTCAAAAAAAAAAAAAAAAAAAAGACTTCTTTTCCTAAACTGTGGGTCTACTTTAATGACAGTTATGAACTTGTGAAACTAGGCTAGTCAGTTTTCTGTGTTATTTATAAGACGTGTGATACAAAATATATACTGTAAATTTATTTCAACTCAACAATGTAACTTTTATTTAAAGCAACAATAATTCCTTTCTACAATTCACCTTAAACGCTCTCGTCAACAATGGGATTTGCTCTCCGCACAGCAACACAGCGTTCGTTATTGCACTCCACTGACGACAATGACAATTTACTTGGACTATTACGAAAAACAATGAACTTTTAATCTTAACTAATATTTACAACACTGAACTGTCAGTTCTCAGTTCACAGTTCTTCTAGCTCAGTCACTCGAGTTCACAGTATCTCGAACCACAGACCTTCAGAGACAGTCCACTGTACTCGAACTCAGGTCCCTCCAACTGCGGTCCACTGCACTCGAACTCAGGTCCCTCCAACTGCGGTCCACTGCACTCGAACTCAGACCTTCGGATGCGGACGCACACTCAAGTCGAACTCCGGTACACAAGACTGGCTGGCTTGCTCTGTTCACAACGCTAGCTTACTGACTGGCTGAATAAACTGAAACTGCTCAAGTTCGCTCGCGTTTCTTCTTTTATAACCAAACTATCGTTGCGAGAAAGTACGAGTTCTGGACAGTTCGCGATCTCGAATAATCGATAGATGCCTAGAAGACTTCCACGGATGTCAGGATGGCATTCTCGAATAATCTCGCACGCTGCTGCTCCCCTCCTTCACCGCGCGTAGCCATGCCCCAGGAGGCAGATGCGCGCGCAACCCGCCCAAAACACGGCCGACTTTGCACTTCCTTCTGCTGGTCGTGAGTTCGAATCTCACGTCGCTGTCACAATACTATATGTACAGTTTTGTGTTTAATATCAGTGTTTCTTTGTTTTATACTGCTCCTATGACACCGGTACATTATTTGTTTTCGTAAATGATCGGTTATCTGAAAAATCAGTTACCCAAACACCTCCCGTCCCCAATTGTTTCGGATAATCGATGCTCTACTGTAATAATAATAATAATAATAATAATAATAATAATAATAATAATAATAATAATATCATCATCATCCTTCAAGTGTTAGATCCCAGTGGATCTGTTACGGTTTCTTGCCAGCGTTTCCTAGGTCTTCCTAAATTTAATAATAATAATAATAATAATAATAATAATAATAATAATAATAATAATAATCATCATCATCGTTGCATGTATTGGGCCTAGTGGCCCGTTACGGTCTCTTGCCAACGCTTGAACGGTCTGCCCAAGGATCTCTTGCCCACAGGATGGTAATTTAAAATTTGGCGTGGAATTCTAGAACGAGGCATTCTGATGACATGTGATCTCCAGTTTTGTTTGTATTTCTGTAGGTATTCCATAATCGGTTCAATCTGCAGTTCTTTCATAATGTCAAAATTTCTAATGTGATCCATCCTCGCGTATCCCGCTGTACGACGTATAAATCTCATTTCTGCCGCCGTTAATCTTTTTGAATCGATATTACGAATCGTCCAAGCTTCACTACCAAAACAGAGTATAGGTCTGGCCAATGTTTTATAAATTCTGGTGCGCGTGTGTTTTTGTACTAAGGTTGGTTTGAATATCTGATAATTATCCCCATTGCTCTGTTGAATTTAATAATTTTCTCATTGAAATCTTTTTCTTCTTCATATGAAATTTGGTAACCGAGATAACTAAATTTTTTTACTTGTTAGATGATCTTATTATTGATGCAAATTTTGCTACGGACTGGTTCCTTTCCTAAAAAAGCCATCACTTTAGATTTGTCAGTTGAAATTTCCATATTGAAACTTTCTGCCATTTGATTAAAGTTGTAAACCAAACGTTGTAAATTATCTTCTGAAGTTGCCATAAACACTATCATCAGCAAATAATAAGTTATCTATTTGGGACAAACGACTTATCGGTATATTTCCATGTGGTTTCAATCCCCATTCCTTAACAATGTGATTCATGTATATTATAAATAATAGAGAAGATAAACTATAACCCTGTCTCACTCCTTGATTTATTCGTTTCCATTCTGAATATTTGTTTTCAATCCTAACCTGTATATGATTATTATTATAAATATTGTAAATAGCTGCTATTAATTGATTTGGAATACCATCATGTGCTAAAATATTTAATAATTTGTTTCTACCTACTCTGTCGAAGGCTTTCTTCATATCAATAAATGCCAGGTGGGTTTCAATATTAAATTCTCTATGTTTTTCGATCAAAAGCTTCAGTGTAAAATATCCATCTGCGCATGATCTGCCTTTTCGGAATCCATTTTGTGCTTCATTCAATGTATAATAATAATAATAATAATAATAATAATAATAATAATAATAATAATAATAATAATATCTAGTATTGTGGTTATTTGCCCCACGCAGTAGCTAGGAAGTCATACCTTGACAAGCGTTACGAAATGAGCGCTGGTTCGAATCTTCATGGGTAAGATACTGTATTATATCAGTTGTGTGTCGGATCCCAATCGCACACTCAGCAGGCGCAAATATCACGCAACTACAGCACTCGCAAATTGTACTCCCGTGTGTCGCTGTTTCCGTTCGTCAACGAGATGCCCATGCCCTTTGTAACATCAAGATACAATTATTAAGCTAACGGTAATTCAATCTTCATATTCTCGTAATGACCACGAGATAAACAATTTACTCGCAATCTACATGCCAACTTTAAATCGAATTCATTATCAATGAGAATTTCCATTGCACGCGTGTTTCCAGTTTAAGGCTGGTTCACAATAAGCCGAGAACCGAAACGACAACGAGAACGAGAACGGAAATAATGTTAAAATAAATGTATTTGAACGTGAGCATTCACAATAGTAATTGTGAATGCTCCCATTTCAAATACAATTATTTTAACATATTATTTCCGTTTTCGTTCTCGTTGATTTCCGTTCCCGGTTTGTTGTGGATCAGGCTTTAATGAAATCATTCGAACATTAGGGCCGGGAACTCTCTTGCGACAAGCGTTACAGAAAGAGCGCTGGTTCGAATCCTCATAGTGAAGATATTTTATCAGTTTCGTGATGAATTTTGGAAGTTACAGTAACTCAGTAACGATTTGTTTGCATTTCCGGCGCAAAGAATTGCGGTACTTTGGATATCCACGGACTCTGACCTGAAATGAATGAATATGTCATCTTGTGCATAAGTGCCTATTTTTGTCACCTAAAATACAGTTTTTTATGCCTAAATATTATAAGTATTAGTATGTTTATGTAAAAATTTCAACACGCTTGGGGTAGGAACATTTAAAATAAGTCATTTTAGGCCAGTGTCCGTGAACAGTGAGCTCAGCTCACTGGCCTGAAACAGAGTCCGGCCTGAAATGAATGAATGTGCCATCTCGGGGCGAAGTGTAGAACTTGGATATTTTGCTATTCCTCTCTGCGTACTTCGATGGATAAATGCAAGTTGAATATCGAAGATTGGTTTTCTTGTCAGAACTCACTTTCAGAAGTATATTTTAAGCAGATTTGAAGATTAAGAAATAAATTAACAAATTAGGCCTACACCAAAATAAAAGGAACCAATCACTGCACTCACACACCTACTGGCACTTATGCCAGAAATAGTGTCATATATGTAAATATATATTTATTATTATTTATGTACAATGGCTGGAGAGGGCATCCTGCACGTATAAGATCCTGAAACGGCCTCTGGCTCAAAGCCAAAAAAGTCAATAAACAACAAGTCCACACCTGTGGAGTAACGGTCAGCGCGTCTGGCTGCGAAACCAGGTGGCCCGGGTTCGAATCCCGGTCGGGGCAAGTTACCTGGTTGAGGTTTTTCCGGGGTTTTCCCTCAACCCAATGCGAGCAAATGCTGGGTAACTTTCGGTGCTGGACCCCGGACTCATTTCACCGGCATGATCACCTTCAAATCATTCAGACGCTAAATAACCTAGATGTTAATACAGCGTCGTAAAATAACCCAATAAAATAAAATAAAACAACAACAACATTAAGAAACCGTTAGTTATTCTAACGAAATGAAATTGTTGTAAAGTTTCGTGATAGAGGCGTATTAGAATGCTTCGTAACTAATTTAAACAATATCAGTGGCGTGCGCAGAATTTTGTAAAGGGGGGTTATTATTAACCCTTAAATTCGCAATGTATCCTATAGAATACAACAGATTAATAGGATATATATATAATTTGAACTGGTAATGGAAATTACGGGAAAATGGCTGGACGGATTTTAATAAATGACCCCTCATTTTGAAGCTTGGAAGTCAAAGTTTTTCGGAAAAATAGTAGTTTTCAGTGAAATATCAATTTTTAAACATAATTTTCCTATTTTCCAAAATACATCTGTCGTCAGTTTTGAGAACTAGCTAATAGCATTCACGGACGACTTGATATACCCTTCGCTTTTTTTTGTGAAGGAGAAGCGAAGCGAGCATCAAGTCGGCCGTGTTGTATTTCAGAATAAAACAAAACACACACTACAATAAACAATATTACACGAAGGCCATGATCTGCAAGAATGCTCACATATTTAGAGCTCAAATTAAATTGGTTATTAAAAACTTAACTTACTAAAAATAATTTACAGGTTCGATTCTGTGGTGTGTAATTTTCTGGGTTCAGCTGTGTATTGGATATTAAAAACTACAAAACTTGAGGTGGTTTGATGGCATTATTACCATTAGAAATGAAATATTATTGTAGTTACTGCCATGATGTGACTATTTTTCATTAATTATACATATTAATGCTATATTGATGATATGAAAGTGAAACGTTTTGGGGTTATATAAGTAGATGTAGAGAACAACTTAAATTAGATTTTGATTTCTATATTTTACTGAGTGGCGGCTATATAGTATATATAGTATATGTTACTGAAAGCTATAAAACTTACGTAAGATAATAATATTATTAAAAATAAAATATTTTTATAATCATTAATAAAGTAGGGTTGGGTCTTTATCATTTATTTAATGTCGGTGTGGTGTAGATATTTATATGCGTGGTTCTCTTCAGTATTGGCTCGAGAGAGAGTATCTTTCATTATTATGAAAGCAAATAACTTTCAGAATGTCTGGTATTGTTCATTGAAAATAAATCTGAAAAGTGTTTATTTGAACGTTTAATGAACTTAGTTTTCAGCATTTGCTGCACAAGCCACTAGTATGCTATAATTTTAATAGTACAATAGAAAAAAATAGGTAGGAAAATTATTAACATCTCACAATATTATAATATTGTACGACATATAAAATATGGACATTGCGATAGTTGTTTTCTTTACAGTCCGATACGGTTTAATAAACTAGTGTGAGAAATGAAGTTTTGCCAATTTAAGGGTTACATTGTTGAGGTTGGTTGTATCTCTTCTGATGGCTCTACTAGACGTGCTGATACGAGTATCATAATTGATCGGCAGAAGGATAAGGGTGTCATTCTTGATCCCACAATCCGTTTCGAGATGCATGAGCAACAGCCACAAGAGGTGTGTCGTGAAAAACAAGTCATATATGAGCCTTATTGTCAGCATCTTGGAGCACAATACCACATCACACAGTGGACAGTTTCTGGGCTCATGTTCGGTGCCCATGGCACGATCCCATGAGAAACTTTAAATTAACTTAAGCAATTTAAAATTTCTGATGCAACGATTGATGCCCTAGGATCTCATGTGTTAAAATCATCCTTAGCTATAATTAGTAATCATTTGTACTCAAAAAACTTTTATTGTAAATGATTTCCTATGTTTTCGTATCATTTATCTTAATGTTTTCCTTTTTCCTTTCAAATTGTCACACAATTATTGGTTTTAATGATTATTCTTTATGAATTGATTAGTAGGCCGATCTTTTCGAACCCTTATTTAGGGCGTCTTTTTTTTTTTGTAAACATTATTCACTCTCCTATAAAGCTAAATTTTATATATATATATATATATATATATATATATATATATATATATATATGTATATATATATATATATGCGTATGTGTGAATCTAGATCATTGTTGAATTGTTGTGTGCAAGTATTCTTATTTAATGAATCACTAATTACGTGTTAAAATGTATTACGTAACTCGAAGCGTATGATTGTCAGTTATAACTTTTAATGTAATGTGCTCTGTTGTATTGTACTAAATGCAAGTTTTCAAATTAAGTCTTCAAGAAATGCAGAAAAGTATTTAAAAATTCTTTTTCGGTATTTTAAATTTTGTGTATTATTATTATTATTATTATTATTATTATTATTATTATTATTATTATTATTTATTTTTTATTTTATTTATTTACCAGAGCTTCCTCAAATTAGAGGCTGCTATTAGACAAAGAATACAAAACAATACAAGAACAAATAGATGATCAAAGATAACAGAGTAAGAAAAAAGGTAAACAAGTACACAAACAAACAAACAAACAAACAATGGCAGTTTACAGAATAAAAAAAAGTTACAAGTAAAGAAGCAATGAAAGCTAATAAGAAAAAGAAAAATGATAATGGTGGGTATATACTATGTTACCGTATATTTATTAATATTATACTATGTTCTAATAGAACATATTCATGGATATTCTTACAAAATCTTTGAAATGTAATTTTTTCACGGCCATCCAATTTTTAACAAATTTTAACGTCTGTTTAATTTTGTATAATAAAAAAGGCTTGTGTCATTATTACACTTGCACAATAATCATATAAAATAAATAAATATATTTAATAAATAATTGATAGGTAAGAAAATTTACATGACAGGAAAAGCTATAGAAATAATAAAATATATTGAAATAAATAAAATGCAATTCAATACAATAATGGAACATGGAACTCGCCAAGGATGGAGACTGAAACTGCCATGATGGAGTGGTAGGACTATGCCTTATGTCGATGTATATTTTATTACACTGACAATGAAAAATTAGAGAAGGAAAAACGATTATGAATAAAAAATACTCAAATATAAATGTGTCATTTTTTTTTAAGTTCGAGGGGGGAAGCAACCTTGCGTACGCCCCTGAGCAATATAATGAAGTATAATTACAATTATTTACAATGTAGCCTGCTAATGGCGTTACCGTTAATAGTTGCATAAATGTTATTAAATTATCATTCCTAAGTCGTGCACACTATTCAAATAATATTCGTATACGAAGATTTATGTTGTTTCGAGTATTATGCACAAAAATTTTTTTATAGTGCCAAAAAGTAAGCTGAGTTCATTTAATGGTTGAAATATATCTAATTAATTTTCCGTAAATATAGAAGATACAGCTATTTGTAACATTACATTTTTCATAATATAATTTTACTAAATACTGAAATCGGTATTTAAAACTTATACAAATTTTACTTTTTATCAGTTGCTTGTAATGAGATTATGAGAGTTGGCAACTATGAGTCCCAGGCCTGTTTGGAGTAGCCAGACCTAAGGAGTCCTAAAGTTGACGTCATATTGTCATGAATAGAGCTAGGATTTTGATGACCTATAAATCATGAAAAAATGTCGTAAAACAATGCATTTATTGCCTAAAAATCTTTCAGAGATGCCCTTAAAAATGCCCCAAAAATTGATCTCACATAATTGACTTAGTAGGAAAAGAGGTGTTGTACTACTTAATATTTAGTAATTAAATTAAATTCTAGTACAAACATTTAAGTTTATTTAATTTTACATAATTTTTTCTAAGTAGTACACTTTAATTATTTTACCTGATGTAATTTCCATGTAGTCCACCACAAGGCCACTCTTATCCGAAATTAGCAGGTATAGAGGAGTCTATATTGAAGGGGAGTTTGATCCATTACATGGGGTGTACTACATTAAAATGACAATATTTGTGTGGAAAAACGATTAAAATAATATACAAAATAATGGATATTAATGAACAAAATATGTAGAGAAACTATCAAAGGAAATAAACATTATTTTACATTAATAATGGGGATTTATGGCCAAAATTAAATGAAAATGCCTAAAAACTGACCGAATAAAAGAAAAAAATGTTTTTCTGAGTTGAAACAGGCAAAAAATGAAAAAAAAATGCCCTAACAAATAGTCTTAAAACACTTGGTTTACTACATAACATATAAATACTAAAGCAGCTATTTTTCTGGCTTACTAGAAAAAAGATGCAATTTCAACAAAATCCTAGCCCTAGTCATGTTCGATCCTTAATTGCAACTGCTTTAAGAAAAAAAGTCTTGGATAGTAGAAGAGGAAGTTTTTTGCCTTGCTACTAATGGTTCTTCTAGACGTATTGACATCATAGCGTATTCCCAGACTACCAAGCAAGGATATATAATTGATCCTACCATAAGGATTGAAACGGGAAGTAGCCAGCCGGAGGATGTCAATAAAAAAAGATCAACATTTATCTGCCAACAGTTGATTACTTCAAAGCAAAACACCAGCTTGAAGACATTGAGGTGATTGGTCTTCTTATTGTAACTCGTGGTGTGATTCCCAAGTTCTTTGAAAGCTTCAGGAAGACTTTTGAACTACCACACTTACTGCTGATATCATAACTTCAGTTTTGAAACGCTCTTGCCAAATTCTAAGTCATCATATTCACTCTGTTTAATTTTTTTTATTTTAATTTTCTTTCTACAAAATTTATGTAAACATTTAATATTGTAAAATTCATGTAGAAGAGAATACTGAGTCCTTCTGGACTACCTCCAATGGGAGACAGTTATTATTATTATTATTATTATTATTATTATTATTATTATTATTATTATTATTATTATTATTATTATTATTATAAAATAGGAAGCGTAATTTGTTCCAGGAGACAAGATTAAGAGCTACTGAAGTTTTTAAGCAAACGACGCACGTCCATCTAGCAAGCGGAGCATTTGACTGATGGCTCACGCGACTCTTGTTTCTCGAAATGAGGCAGAACAAAACCTGGACCACTTTAAGAAATACACTAATATACAATATGATTTAATTATTTACACTATGTACACTAGAACACACTATTTTTACTACTTACACTACCATAAAGGATCTAGGTTTACATTGATCAAACATTATTTACACTATTAAGCTTATGCACAGTGTTGTATATTGTAATGCAAGGTATTTTATTTCATAATACCATAGTTACTTGTTTTGTAAATTGTGTACAATAGTGTAAATAATGTTTGATTAATGTAAGGCTTCATTCTTTATGATAGTGTAATAGTGAAAATAGCGTATTTTAGTGTACATGTGTAAAGGGCTGTCAGACAGTGGCTAATTTCAAAAGGCGATTGTCATGAAGACTGTTTTTCCTGTCTAGAGTATTATCTTTTTTCAAATATTATTTTGTACAATATTTATTTTTAATATATCAGATTTTCCTTCATTATGTTAATCATTCTTTCGATCCAAATTGTCTTATTTAACACTAAATTGTAATTGTTTAAGTCTTACGATTACATGTAACTAAACATATCTAAATTTGGTATTATTATTATTATTATTATTATTATTATCATTATTATTATTATTTTCTGTATTGATGTTATTTACATTTGCTGTGTACGTCTAACTGGTTAAGTGGAAGAGCAGCTGTTATGGCCTTAACTCTGCCAATAGCAGTAAAAATAAATAAATTAAATAAATGAAGAAATAATAATTTAAAGGTCATCGCAGTATCAATTTTTTTATTTTATTGGGTTATTTTTAGACGCTGTATCAACATCTAGGTTATTTAGCGTCTGAATGAAATGAAGGTGATAATGCCGGTGAAATGAGTCCAGGGTGCAGCACCGAAAGTTACCCAGCATTTGCTCGTATTGGGTTGAGGGAAAATCCCGGAAAAAACCTCAACTAGGTAACTTGCCCCGACCGGGATTCGAACCCGGGCCACCTGGTTTCGCGGCCAGACGCGCTGACCGTTACTCCACAGGTGTGGACCGCAGTATCAATCTTTATCACTAGAATGCATTGTAAACAGTCTGTGATGTCTAATTTTGAATCATGACTAGAACGTCAACTACAGCACAAACAAGATGCAAGTGTTCCCTGATAGTACCTGTGGCACGCGGAAAACATGACGTCACGTCAATATAGTCTATGAACAACTAACCTCATGTCCGTACGCCCTGGAACAGAATATGGTCCTTAGCCATGAAGATGGAAACTGTAGGCCTATAGATTTACAATCTGCTAAACGTGGAGATGTAAAGAAATTAGTACACGCTGGAATAGCGAAGTCTCCTAAACAAAATCACCATAAAAATCTAAAATATCTCGATTTTGAGCTTTGTTAGCTGAAGTTTGTTTATGAAAAGAATTGGAATCTGTTGAGTGATAGTTCTACGAGGTTTATAAAATATAAAGGGACTCTAGAGAGAGGTTTAATATAATCAGGTTTTTCTTGTTATTATATTTTTTACCATTGCTCCATTATTTCTGCATCTTATAGGCCTATAACTTGTACAACTACTGTAATAAAGTAGGGAGTTCAATAAGGAATTACACGTACAATAACATCAGATGTCTTTATCTTTGGCAGTTCTACGCATGGTTAATGAATATGTCATTCCCTAATCTGAACTACGTCGCTGACTATTATGGCTTGATAAACTGCTCATTACATGGCATTTATTACGTTAAAGCCTGCAGTCACTGTTAAATCAGCTGATAAAGTAAATTTTCACATCTTATACAGAAGCTTTATCTAAGTATTGAACGTCTCTTGAACTTTGAGCCGAAGTGTAAGAGCTGCTTGGAAAAGTACTCTACTTATATAGAGAGGGTACCTTCCTGGGACAATCGATGATTACGTTGCTGTTTCGTGTGCAAGTTAGGGCCCTCCCTGACAGGTCGGTGCAGCAGCAGTACAGCAGCGGTACATTTATTTGAACGATGTACAGCACTGGACTCCCTCGCGGTACGGCATATCTGCGGCATACATGTGTTTTTTCTCTGTACCACTCCACTGCACATTTTCTAAATTCTCAGTAGTTATTTAACCTTCTAAAGGACATGAAGTGACAACACTATTTCCTAAACGTTATTACAGTACTGAGGAGTTTTAGTAGGGTGCGCGAGTTCCATTCTAATACGATGAAAGAGTAATGGAACCGAGAAAAATTCTCTCCGGCACCGGGATTTGAAACCGGGTTTTCAGCTCTACGTGCTGATGCTTTATCCACTAAGCCACACCGGATACCCATCCCGGTGTCAGATAGAATCGTTTCAGTTTAAGTTCCAACTCTTGGATTCCCTCTAATGGCCGCCCTCTGCACTACGTCATAGATGTCTATGAACGTAGGACTGAATAATAATATATATAATATATCCCTTCTAATAGTTATTACGAGACTTCGTTGAATTGCCACACGCAGCATGCAATCAGGTTGCCGATGTACGGTAGTATAGCGAAGGTGAGCGACCGCCCGGTAGCGTAGTATAAGCAGTTCATGTTAAGAGATGTGACCGGTCCAAATAGATAGAGCAGCTACAGCTAATGTATACCTATGTAAGCACTTATTTTTGCATTACTGTGGTTGGAATAGTCAAAGCTTAACATGTGTTCAGTGTAGACAAGAATTCAATCAAACATACTACAATGAGAGTGTTGCTGTTCCAAATAATTGCCCCTGGAATACCCTTACCCCCGCAGCCAGTCTTGACCCGTTGGGGAACGTGGTTGGATGCTGTTAATTATTATGCAGAACATTACAGCAAAATAATGGAGGTAATTGATGCATTGAATAGGACAGACAGTTCCGCTGTTGCAGCTATAAAATCATTGCCTTCTGAACAGCTATTGGAAGATATTCTGTTCATTGATTCTAATTTTAAAATAGTGTCCAAAAGCATCATTCTGTTAGAATCGTCTAAACTACAACTCTCAGAAGCCCTTAATATAGTGGATAAAGTATCACAAACCGTTATCCAAAATAACAATTCACTAATTTCAGAAAAAGTGAAATGTGAGTTGAGAAACATTATTGCTAAAATTCTGCCTATTCACAACCTTCATATTATAAATGATGTACTATCAGGTCACGACAAGACGTCTGAAGTTGGTGTACTAAAAAGTAGTAACTTTCCGTTCTTCAAATATGCACGTATTACATCGTGTGATGTTGAACGTACATTTCCCAATATAAAAACTGTTTAAGTGACCATCGGAGGAGATTACTTTGCAGTCGCTCAAAATGTACGTAAATCTTCAATGCAGTGCACATATTCAAGAATGATGTGAGTATCTTACATTAAATTTTAAGAGTTAATATATCTCACTATAAAATAACTGTGTATTTACATGTTTAGATATTTCCTACTTCAAAGATCATTCATTACATTTCTTGAATGCAGGATACAGGTTTTATTGTAACCGCAGTATACTGCTCAGTGTTTACATCAGAGGCATACTCAATCCTTTGCACGTCCCCTTCTCATACAGTCTATACTGCGTGCTCAGTAAACCTTGCGATTCTCGTGGCAATTCCACGAAGTATAGTTATTACTTATTACCAAATTTATGAAATAGACTTTGAAATTTTTTTATAGAAGGATCGCTAAGTTATAGCACACCTTTATATGGGGGAGGGGGTCATCATGTTGATAATACTTTGTACTGTACGTATCAAATAATTTAGATTATAAATTTCAAGTTGATACCATTTATACAGACATGACTACAGAATTTGACAAGGTTGACCACAATATTCTTTTGTCAACATTAAATAATTATTTATTGATTTTCACAACAAATATTAAAATTAATAATTTCGTATTTAGGAAATAGACAACAATATGTTAAATATCATCAGTCTGAGTCAAATATATTTACATTGTTATTACTTCTACTTAGAATTCACAGTGAATTGCAAGTGATAAAGGTTCAGTTATCAAAAACTCATTTTTCCTCAAGTGTGTGATCGAGTGAAATGCAAAGTATACTCTCCTATTTTATTAGTACGCAATTTAGATCTGGTCGTGGCAAGTTTGGAGTTTATTTTGAACGATTCAAAATTAAAACTACAAATATAATTGCAAATTGTGCTTTTAATCATTTTGGATTTATAGTTAAACCTTTAAATAGAGGATATCATTGGATAAATCCTGCTATAAGAATAAAGGTATAAAGTATAAGCAGCACTGAAGAAAGATAAAAATATTAACGTATACATAGTTAATCATGATCAACCAAGAATCAAAGCGCTTCTGTGGAGATACTCAGTGTACGGTTGGAATGTCCTTATTTTATGTGCAAAGACAATACCTGACTGCGCATGCTGTAAATTGTCTCATGACTTATGAACAACGTATATGTAAGTTTTCCAAAAGAATTGTTGCTAAAAACGCTTCATTAAATTCATACACCTCATTATATTCAAGGCTTTAATTTAATTACTTTAATTAATCTAAGATGTTTATTTGTTGAAATGTTTAGTTAAAACTATAACCCTAATAAGTCCAGCGTTGTGACTGAGGGGTTAGCGAGTCTAACTCCCAGCGGTCCCGAGTTCGATTCCCGGTCAGGACGAGTTGCCTGGGTGAGTTTTTTTTCGCGGTATTTCCCTCACTCTTATCATCTTCGCCACTTCCTTTCCTCTCCCATCATCCTTTCCTCATCATCTCGTTTCTGGTTATTCAAATCACTCTACAGGCGGCCTCCCGGAACTACTGGCTCTCTCGACCGGCCTCCGTGGAATGTAGCTAAACGAGCACCCGAGGCGGATCTACTCGGGGAGGAGTTTCGCCTCGGACCGACAGGGGGGCCTTAGGGGAAGTTGCCGAAGCAGGAATGGTATATGGATTTTTGTTGGCTGTAGGAACCGGTCGTTAAGGGAGTCATGTGGTTGGGTTGGTGCGCGTAGGGGATCTGTGGCACGCAACTCATTCCATATTGAGGGTTAGCGCAATAGATCTCAACAGGTCGTAGTGCTGGGTCATCCGTGCCGCCTCACTTGAACTCCATTCCATTCCATAACCCTAATATTCTAAATGTAAAATAGGGTTTGTACATTTTGAATAAATACTACTAAATGAAGATGTACACTACCGGTCAAAAGTTTTCGATCACCTATCACAACCTGTGGTTAAAACAAGAATTTCGTTATGAATATTCTATCATATCATAATGCTAGAGAGAGAAAATATTTATTTTGTTGGTCTATTTAGTTTTTCCGATGTGTTTGTACTTTGAAATAAAGTATATAGTTGTTTTCATAGCTGATAGAAAAATTTTGATCGGTAGTGTAGATGTGCTACTTTCCTGTAGAATTCCTTGGATTTTTGTCACTATTTCGTCATTTTAATGTGGTCTCTTACTTATTTACTTACTGGCTTTTAAGGAACCCGGAGGTTCATTGCCGCCCTCACATAAGCCCGCCATTGGTTCCTGTCCTGAGCAAGATTAATCCAGTCTCTATCATCATATCCCACCTCCCTCAAATCCATTTTAATATTATCTTCTCATCTACGTCTCGGCTACCCCAAAGGTCTTTTTCCCTCCGGCCTCCCAATTAACACTCTATATGCATTTCTGGATTCGCCTATATGTGCTACATGCCCTGCCCATCTCAAACATCTGGATTTAATGTTCCTAATTATGTCAGGTGAAGAATCATTCCGAGGCTTATTTGAAGGTTTCTGAATGACAAATAACTATTTTCCATTGCAAGTATGGCATAGAAGCAAAACTAGCCTGCCTTTAGCCTTTATTTCAATGTTCTTCGCTGAAAGTTATCTGTGATCATTATTCCCACAAAGAAGCACTTGCGACTCATGCTCACAGAAACAGTTTGTTATTGCTATCTTGTATACAAGATGTACATACGATGCTTTTTGTTTTTGAGCATAAGTCTCAACTTGTATACATGACTTGGAGAAATATAAACAATGAGATATATTTAACAATAAGTTTTATTATAAAGATTTGTGTATACATTAAAGAGATCAGCGTAAGTAAATAATGTTCATAAATAATTATGATTTTCATATATCAATTATGCACACACATCACATTAACGAGTACAGATTTGAGGCCCACACATTCACACTAGCAAAAATAGTATCTTAATTTAGTAATATTCGAGTACATGATACAAAATACGATTTAATTTGAAACCATTCTTTAAATATTTTTCCTAAAATATCTTCTGTGATGTAATAATTTATACGATGATTTTCTGTTCGAAAATTTATGGTATAAAAATATACTGTAGTAACTTTACCACAAAATACAAGGCCACTGTTTGTTTTTAATTAAAAATATGCGTTGTAAATGAAACAGTTATGTTAAAAGATTGTGAGTTTGCATTCATATTTCACATTTATGTAACCAAGTTATAAGCTCGATTTTTTTTCATGTCATAACTGAAACATTTAGTTATGAATTGATGAATGTAGATATGCAATAAATATATAAATGCATAATCATAACATTATAAATTAAATGGCATATTTTCAGTCGCTCATATGCCCATACACAATATGGTTTTCAAACAAACCAACGTAGAAGCTTACAATTTTTTTTCAAATCCAAATTTTAATTTTTACTGGGTATATATTTAAACAGCGAAAAATTGACATTTAATATATAAATAGCTTGATACAATATATGACTTGCAATACTATTCCAAAGAACAAAGACTGTTTAATATTAACAGGAGAAAATAATTATGAGAGTCTCAATAAATTGGTATTGAACTGAAAGATATAAAGAGAGTATTATGATATATTGTTTTAGATTAAAGACTTCGTCATTGGACTTCCCTGTCTAACATGTAGATTCATAAAAAGCCTAAATTAGGCTATACTGTTGGCTTGTAAAATCAAGAAAGCGAATTGAAAATAAAAAACATCAAATAAGTTACTACACATTAAATTTCATCTAAGGATTTAATCATGTTCAACGTCATTCGAAATTTTTGGGTATCTGAACGGTGTTATTGATGTAGAAACAACGAAACTGCCAGAGCTACTTTTCGGCTCCATCATCTGGGAAGGCAAAGAAAGATTCTGCCATAATTCGGATCGATTACCAGGAACTCTTCCCCTTTTCCTTAAAGTCTCTGATGATGGAACTGATAAACTGCCAAAAATCTAGATATTTTTGGGTCTATGAAAAAGTATAAAACCAAAAACTTTCGAACCAAATTACTATACACTTCATACGGATTAATTTGTACAAATTTTGCCATTCAGTCATTGAAAGTACTCATGGTGGGATTTTATAACGGATGAGGGTACAGCTCATGCATTTTGTCAAGACACTCGCGATGTGCAATACGGGAACAACGTTTCACTAGAGGGGGTAGGAGTAGAAGGGAAGGTCGGGCGTGTGTCTACAGAGTTCAAGGCAAAGACTAACCAAGTCACCTATAATTCGTAAGTAGACTCATCCGATTTCGTGCGCAGCTCTGTAGGAATAGTGGGGGAGTGTGTGGACATTATGCATGCGCTGTACATCGTTGGGCTTTAATTTGTAACACTGATAGTGGATGAACATCCTTAATCTAAATGCAAGTCCTATCATGACTATGGTACCGTAAACTGGGATAAACTTGTACAGAAAGAAAAAACAAATTAAATAATGATATCAAATGCACCGAAGAGAGATATTTGTATCAACAAAAGCCGCCCTACATAAGGGTTCGATAGATCGGCCTACTAATCAATTCACAATGAACAATGATTAAAAACAATTATGTGACAATTCGAAAAAAAAAACATTAACATAAATGATAAGAAAACATAGGAAATCATTTACAATAAAAGTTTCTTGAGTACAAATGATTACTAATTATAGCTAAGGATGATTTTAACACATGAGATCCTATTGCATCAATCGTTGTATCAGAAATTTTTAAAGTTCAATATTTTTTCTCCATTTTAAGTATTTTTTTTTTATTAAATTATAAGTCACAATTGAAGGGTCAGAGCCATAGTGGGCCAAGCGCCATAAATAAAAAGCGAAGAAAACAAGGGTTAAAATTAAGTTTTTATTATTATAATTTAATGAAACATATAGCAAGTAATTATAAAGTATGCATAATAAAACTATGAGACATATCAGTCTTCATTAAACTGTGGTATTCACTTAACTTCAATCCTTGCTTTCTCGGTTTTTAATAAATGGCGCTTGGCCCACTATGGCTCTGAACCCTTCAATTAGAGCTGATATGATTTAAATCTTTCTTTTTTTGGTCAAGTTTGTCCCAGCGGTCAAGTTTACCCCAATTTACGGTACCGTCAAAGCTGCATCTTAAGAGCTGCATAAAACACAAGACTCTCATACCGAAATATTTTTTCTGTAATACAAGGAAAAGCACTACGTCTTTACGGACAGTGACTGGAATAAATTATACATCAGTACAAAAACTACTAGTACTAGGCCTACTACTATGGGGGATTCGAAAGAAACACATTCATACAAAGTCTTAAATATATTTTTCTTATCTTCTAAAATGTTAATATCTCTTCAGCGGTTGTTTGTACAGAATGTTTACCTTCACACTTCTTAAATGTTCCTAATTCGGATTTGAATACTGCTTCTTCATAGTATTCCTTTGTGCAATTACTTCATATTGTCTTGCTATTGATAACACATTTGAATCCGATATGCGCGTTACACAAGATTACCAGTTTACACTTCATTGTTCTTATGCTGATGACATCACGACAGTAGTCTTTTGTTTCTTTCACTCTTGCATATTTTGCAACGTGAAGTTACTGTTTGTCACGATTCATTCATTATCGCAGTTGAATACTATTGTTCTGTATAGTGTTTGTAAAGCTACAAAATCCATATTTGTCTTCAACGATTCTTCTGTTCGTTTCTTTAAGCACTTCATGTCAAGTTGAGTTTTATGCCTTATGAAATACAGGTTGATCACACGAAATGTGTACGATTTTAATGTGATATGACTCGAAGAGTAAAAGATAGAGAAATGGAAATTTCAGTGTTTTATTTTGGATTATGATGCAGACTTTCCTATCTTGAACGCCCCCCCCCCCTTTCCTGGAAAGACGAGACATTAAGTGGAGATCTGCATGCCAAATAGTCCAGAACAAACCTACGTAGGCCTACCTAAGATTTAGCTATCAATCAGAAAGCGTATATGCAAGGCATATCAAAAGCCTGAACAAACCAAACCTAACCTGTTACTGTTCCTCGGCCTTACGAACACTGTTTAAGGCGATGCGCTACAGAAAATAGTCGAATTTTGATAAATTTTATTATTTTTTATTTTCGCGCTAAAGTCGTAAGGTTTCATAAAAATTTTATCTCAATATCTTAATTATATGTATACCTTTATACAGGCTGTTTCAGAGGTGATGTTACAAACTTTCAGGGATGATGGCGAAGGGCTCATGTATCAATTTGAGATAAGAAACTTGGTCCGGAAATAACCGAGTCGAAAGTTACAAGCAAAAATAGCTGTATGGAAATGAAATAATTTTATTCCTCTCACCTTATTTATGTCTATTTATCTGTACATCTTACACATACTGTATTCATCTAACGTTGTTTACGTTGTATACTTACAGTATTCCATTCAGTGCGCTGTCAGAGGGGTGGGGACAGGAAACTACACTAAAGCAATGCAGATAGCGTAATGTGTAACGACATGGTCGGTCCTGATATGCACGTCTGTAGATAACAGTGTATGTGTACAAGTTGCAGTGTCCAGTCGATCAGTCCTAGTGAAATGGAGGAGTACACGAGAGCGGAATAAGCAGACCTGGTTTTCGAATACGGATGAGCCAATGGGAACAGTAGACAAGCTCACAGATTGTATCGGACCTAGTACCCACGTAGGAGACATCCGGCCCATATCATCCTTCCACGACTGTTCCAAAGGTTAAGGGAAGGAGGGCACGTGGTACCAAATTACAATTCCATTTCCACACAACTATTTTTGCTTATAACTTTCGACTCAGTCATTCCCGGATCAGGGTTCCTGATCTCAAATTGATACATGTCCCTTCGCCATCATCCCTGAAAGTTTGTAACACCACCTCGGAAACACCCTGTATAATTGGTAGAAGCTGTGTTAATGTACGAGTTATGTGTAATAAAAACCATAAAACCTAATTATCTCAAAAAAGAAATTTTCTACGTTTCCAACGACAATAATTCATTTTAATTGAAGGGTTGAGAGCCATAGTGGGCCAAGCGCTATTTATTAAAAACGGAGAAAGCAAGGTTTAAAGGTAAGTGAATACCATAGTTTAATGAAGCTTCACTTGTCATATATTTTTAATATCCATACTTTACATTACTTGCTATATGTTTCATTAAATTATAATAATCAGTTAATTTTAACCCTCGTTTTCTTCGCTTTTTATTTAAGGCGCTTGGCCCACTGTGGCTCAGACCCTTCAATTCTCAGTGGTTAAAGCTAGAGAGATGAAACTTGGCATATTTTTAGTTATTATTACTTTTGTTGTGAAATGGAGCATTTGATTGGCTGTATTCAGCATAGTTTTAGTGCTAGAGAATTATACGTAAAGCAGTATTTTTTATTATTGTGTGAACATTCAAGGATTTTGTTTTACAAATTAGAGTAGTGCATTATTAATGCTCCATTATACAATATGAAATTTTATCTTTAAGAAAAATGTATGTTAAAAAATTGTAATTTTTTTAGAAATAGAATTTTCACCAAGAAAATTACAAACAAAACGAAATAAGCTTAATTTTTTTAAGTGTTTAAGGAAAAAGATTGAAATTTACAATGTGTCATTATGATACTGATTGCATATCCAGTAAAAACTGAAATTCTCTAGCTAAAAAATGGTGAATTTTAGAAAATTTCACGCTAAAAGAACAGCGAAATTCAGTATGTAGATCTCCAATTAACGTCTCCTCTGGAAAATCCGAGCAGGAAGTCCGCGCGTAATTCCCGATACTCGTGTTATCTGGCTTACTGCACGATTCTCGGCACTCGAGAGATCAGCTGTATTATCGCAGTCGAGGTAGAGGTTAAAACAAGAAGTTCAGCTTGAACAGCTCGTGATATTACGACATTATTGACCACTTTTGTTTAGTCGGCAGTGTCAATTTAAATTTGTGAGAAAATTGTGTAGTGTAAATGTCCCAAGCTAGTCAGTTATAGAGATATTGTTTTGAATTAGATGTTGGAGAAGAAAGCAAAGAGGAAAACTATTTTAACAGAAGATAAATTTGATGAAACTGAACATTATAAAAAAGTCCTACGAAATCCCTCAATCGTCTAGCAGCTTGGTATTAGTTTCACGTGGATTCACGTATACACCAACAAAATTACTGGAACTGTGACCGTATAAGATTTCAATGGTTCAAAGACTTGATAATTTCGATAATAGAACGCTAAACTTCAGTAAATTCCTAAAACTGTCGTTACATGAATGCACTCATCAGCTACATGAACGCTCATTACATGACATTCCTAATGTTCTCCATAACGAGGGTTAGTGGTCAACAGTTCATTGAAGGTTGTCTACGAGCAGATGGAGGTAATTTTGAACATTTGTTGTAATTTAAGGTAAGATTAAACGCTGTGGGAGCATTCAGTTACACTCTGTGGTGTAGTTCAATCATGAGATTGAAGAGCAATGTCTGAATGCGTACTTCATGATGGAAGCGAATCACGTTACTGCGAAGAGCGTTGCCAACCCATGCGCTGGAATTTCCCTAGCCATTGCTTGTTTTCTCCCTAGAAAGGACTAAATTTACCCAAAAATGGCAAAATATGTCTTTAACGAAAAAAAAACAAAACAAAAAATAAAACAAAAACGAAAGCTCAGAAAATTTTGCAAGAAACAGAATACACTTGCTATCATATTTTTTATTTTATTCCATTTTTTATATAGAACCCGTAACAAAGATCCACTTCTATTATTTCACTACTTTGCAATAGCCTAAAATTTATTGTTGAGCTAGCAAGTCTATGTCTTGTCTTTGTTTTTATATTATTTACAGATGAAAAACCCTGCCCACAGAAGTAGTAGAGTGCAGTAATATCAAAATATGCTCAACAAAATTAACACGAAGTGGAAATGCCACCGTAAAGTCATTTTCTTTACCTGAGCAATTTCCTCCAAAAATCTTCTGTGTTAGGAACAGTAGTATTGTGCAATAATCGCCATTTCCTGTCATTTTCATTTATCTGTTTTTGTTTTATACAAGGAATAAATTCAGCTGCTACTGAAGCAGTTGACATACCTGTTTTGGCAAGAACAGAATGTGGATGTAATTGCGCCAAGTTTTTCAAATCAACTTCATTCAAATGAAAATTTTTAGAATATTTGGTATACTCTTTCAATCAGGAAACGAGTGTTATGAGCGAGAAAATCTCAAAACACGGTCCAAAAAAATGTTCCTGCAATCAAGCCTAGTTTCCCTATTTCGCGTTTGTTTCCCCTAAATCTAGAGAAATTTCCCTAGGGTTGGCAATACTGACTGCGAAGAAAGAAGAAAAAATAAACCCAACTCAAAAGAAATAAAACCAGTAAAATAAGGAATTACAAGTCATACTAATAAAGACAAAAACAATCTAAAAACAGGAGCAAAATAATAACTAACAATATGCCGGGAAAGGGCCAGTACGGGTTTAGGGCGCTCGAAATTGGAAAGTCCTTATTTTAAATTATTTTTCCCGACGTCAGTCGGGTAGGTAGGACATAAGTGGATGTTTTACATTTATGAAACTATACCTACTGTTGGAAATGAACGAAGATAGTCCAGCTCATACAAAAAAACTGGGAGTAAACTGTAAAGAGTATGATGTTTAATTGAAGTAATTTATAATATTTTACGCTTTTAACTGTGATTTTTCAAAGGTGTGGAGTCGCACTAGGCAATGTCCATGCGTCTGATGAGCGTAGTGAATACGCATAAGAAAAAAACTGATCGTTAGTATAATGAAGGAGAATAAATGCTAGGACTAAGACAAATGTAGAAGAGGGAGAATTAATTAAAAAAATCTGATGATAAAGCTGTAAATGAATATGGGAATGAGGGCAGAAGAAAGAGACTGGGAAAGGTAAAGATGAAAAACATGAAAAGAATGAATATGCAAATAAGAGAAAGCTGAATAAAAGCAAGAGATTGGTGAAGATAGCGGAGAAGAAAAAGAGGGGGTGAGACGTTGAGGATAAAAGAAATGAAAACGAGAAAAATTAAGATAAGAGGAGGAAGAAGAAGGAGGCAGAAGTAGAAGAAAGAAAGCTAACTTGAATTACTCATGATTTTGCATCACTTTCTAAAGTGTTTACTATGTCTGATGTAATCCGTCTGATGTTGAGTAATTTCTAAACTCGATTTTAGGTAAGGACAGTTTCGTGCAGCAGCTTATGTTTTCTTAAATTTTTCACAGATGTTGTAGATCATACGTGAACAATAAAAAAATTGCGCAATAATGAAAAACATGGACTTTAAGAAAACGTATGCCAAAATCTTGTTTGTTCATTTTGAATTTCTCTTTCGCAGCCAGAAATCAACGCAGATCTTATGCAATGTACCAAAATTCGCGTAATGTTCATTCCTATATCTTTTTCTTCGTAAACAGTGTTGCATTAAAATCGCCGTCACTTCATATTATGTTTACATTAAGTCATTGGAATACTTGGCCACACTTGAGCCATCAAGAGACGAAACGCCTTGATAATAATTATTGTACCTATCTACTCCTAGTTCTACGCTTTCGTCGGTCCATCTACATCTTGAGACTTCTTTCTAGTTATCCACAACACATTCTTCTCCGCAAAGTAGTCCTCTATCTCTTCTAAAGATTTTCCTTTCGTCTCCGGGAAGAACAGATACACGAAAATTGTTCCAAATAACGAGGACAATCCAAACATCCAGAACATTCCATGTGATCCCATTGCATTTAACATAGCCGGAAATACTTTGGCGATAAAAAAGAGTGCCAGGTTGAAGATCGCGAATATATATCCGCCGAAGGGTCCTCTGATCTTGACTGGAAGGAGTTCTCCGATAGCGATGCCTGGTAGAACGAAGAAACCGACAGTGTTGGTGGCCACGTAGAGAAGGATCCCGCCTGTAACGATCCACGTGTCCAGCGCCGGGGAAGGAGAGGGCTCTGACGAAGAGACGCGGTAGTATAGGAAGGACCCCACGGCGATGGCGGCCGCCGAGGAACTCAAACCCGAAAATATCGCGAGGGGTCGGCGACCGACCCAGATGAGAAGGAAGCAGGCGAGGGTGATGAAGATGAGACGCACCACAGCGGTCAGCACCGCCGCCAGGAACTTGTCGATGCCCCCCGCCTCGTCGTCGGTCTCAGAGATGAGGTTCACAGCGTAGAAGATGACGAGATAGGTGCCGGATACTATCTGCACCAGGTTGAACACGTTCACGATGGTGATCGGCTTCAGTACCTCAGGCTTGAAGAACATCTTCCAGCTGGATGTATTGCCGCTCAGAGCTTGGCGTATGCGGGCCTCTTCCTCGTTGTGTACGCGGCCCACAAGTTGCTGCAGTTCTTGTTTCGCCTGTAAAATAATATAATGCAGTATGACACGTTAACTTTTGAACATTAAAGAGTTTTCGCATCCTTGTCGCCCGCTAAACAGCTAATGCTATGTTGACGTCACTAGTAACATATTTTCTGACGTATGTTTATATTCGTAAAATTTCAGAAAGAATCGCAAGGGATCGGTGCACGTATTCCTTTAACGTAAGGTTTTATTGTATGATATTTCCCGCTCCGTTAAACATTTATCATGTCGTAGCTCTTATAATAATCAATCAGTCAATCAATCGATCTATCGCATTGTAATTCTTTTAATTGATAGATCAATATCTAAGGAAAGCATAGAAAAAAATTCGAAATGAAAATGTTTTTTCAAAAGTTGGGGGGGGGGGGGAATGCTAACTTCGATGTGAGCTGTTCAGAATAGACATTTACACCTTCAGAAGTAGATAAGCGGCAGATTTTTTAGTTTTCACTTTAGATGGGAGGTTAAAGCGAGAGAAATGTTGAGAAAGAATGAAAATTGCTTTTAAAATTGGTCGCTACTCAAAATCTTTACTGGTTTCCGAGTTACGGCGAGTTAAACAGATGAGTGTTTTCGCTTGGCGGAGTACACAGGACTCAACCTTTTGTATGTTGGAATCTCAACGAAAAATTTTTTCCCGAGCCTTCTTGTACTTCGGTCTGAATAATTTATCCATCTTGAGCTGTTTTAAGTAGATGAATATCATACACAGTGTTAAATCTCAAATGAGAACCATGTTTTAACACCGAATTAGGCCTACGGTAATCTTCATTCACGTACGCGTTATTCGACTTGAGATAGCGGGTCCGCTATTGAAATAATGCAAGGTGAATGGCTCTGATTGGCTCTTTAATCAATGACGACAACATAGCGGGCAAGTAGGATGCGAAAAACTCTCTATTGACATTGATAGTACCGGAACCTTCTTTACATTTTTTAAGTAATGTAATATTTTTAGATCTTTATTTTTTCTATATAACTCATAATGAAACTGCATTAGGACACTGCCTTCTTGATTCAGCGCTGCATTATGATGGCATAGTTTTTATAAACATAGTCTATGAAAAAGGCCATGATTCAAACATATATTTCCAAAGCTCCCTAGTGTGGTTTACAAGTTATCTTCTTGCTAATCACTACTGTGTAATATGGACTTGAGCTTTGGGACAGAGCCTAAAAATTATTTGTTATAATTGGGGCTGAAGAAAAGTATTGATATCAGGGTAATAAATAATTTCTATATACATTGTTTACAAAATACGTTGCGTTGTCGGGTGTCTCTACTGTCTGAAGGAACAGAGAGAGTGAACATCCGACTCTCCTCAATAGTAGACTTGCTTAAGTGACGTGAGGTTGTATCAGAATGCCGAAGCAAAAATCCAACAAAAATCAGATAATAAAGAGGACTGAATTCAGAACATGAGGAAATTATGTTTGACTTAATTGATAATGATATTTTCTGTGAATTTAATATTTGTTCCGAGTTAGTTTATGTAAAACATAAGTAATCCTGTAAATGTATTACTATTATGAGTTCATTCATACGGAGCGGACTGTACAAGCAGCCGCTACCGTAGCAAGTCGAGCGTGCACACAAGCATTTTGTAAACACAGAGCTGTACGTACGGTGCAGCATAGCCTATAACCAACACTTTTTTCAGCCCTAGTTATAATTAAGGCTCGAAAGTTGATGAAATGTTCTGAGACATCACAGATGATGCAGGATGCAATACAAACCCGTTTCGCTTCAACACGAACTAATATAGCCTACTTTTATTTTGCATTTTTTTTTTTTTTCATTTTGTTTTACATTTTTCTGTCTTTGCTCCACTTTTGTTTCATTTTTTTCCCTTTTCTGCTCATGAACAGATTTCTTACGGCGTACTGCCGATTGCTTACTCCTGATGACTTGTATTACGTGCTTCTCCCCATTCACTGCAACAGAACAAATACTGCAGTCGCAGTGCCCGCAGTCAGCATATTGTATTACACAAGTGAAGACGTAAAAATACCGAAAGTAAAACAAAGCAAAGTTCTTTTTATGAGAGTCAGTGAGTGAGTTTGGTGACAATGCAGTTTCCACAGATAATGATAATGATAATAATAATAATAATAATAATAATAATAATAATAATAATAATACATTTATTAGAACAAATATACATATTGCTTTTATAAAAAATCTCTCTAGCATCCCCAGAAAGAGTAGATGGAAGTATACTTGCTATTATTTTGTTTGTATTTTTATTTCAAAATCATATTTTCAAAAATTTAAGGTCATTCTGTAGATAATTTTTCTGTGATTTTTAGGCCGTCAACCTTCACCATCATCCTCACCCATTCTCTACATTACACTTACACGAACACTTAACATACGAGTACATTCACACTAGTACACGACATAACTCTTCACAAATACACATCGTGCATAACGTGGCCCGCAATTGGTGTGGTGTGCAATTTGAAAATGAGTCACAGTCCTGCCATCTATCCGCAGTTTGCGGAACCCAAATCACGTAAAGTGAAGTGGGTAGGCATTAGACTCACTCACTCACTCACTCACTCACTCACTCACTCACTCACTCACTCACTCACTCACTCACTCACTCACTCACTCTCACTCCCTTCCTCCCGAGCCCTAGCTGTAACATACCATTCCCACATAAATTATCTCATATTTTCCAAATATAATTACAATTCGTTCAAAAAATTTAAGAAAAATACCTGTACGTGGGCAGAGGGACGGATACACAGAAATGACAGAAATATGCCGTACTTTACTTTTTCAGTATCCCCCTAATATGAAAGAGCTGCACAATATACAGGGTGTTTCGGGGCTGGTGTTACAAACTTTTAGGTATGATGGGGAAGGGCACATGTATCAATTTGAGATCAGGAACCCTGGTCCGGAAATGATTGAGTCGAAAGTTATAAGCAAAAATAGGTGTGGAAATGGAATTGTAATTTGGCACCACGTGCCCTCCTTCCCTTAACCTTTGGAACAGTCGTGGAAAGATGGTATGGGCCGGATGTCTCCTACGTGGATACTTGGACCGATACAACCTGTGAGCTTGTCTACTGTTCCCATTGACTCATCCGTATTTGAAAATCAGGTCTGCATATTCCGCTCTCGTGTACTCCATTTCACAAGGACTGATCGACTGGACACTGAAACTTGTACACATACACTGCTGTCTACAGACGTGCATATCAGGACCGACCATGTCCGTTACACATTACGCTATCTGCATTGCTTTAGTGTAATTTCCTGTCCCCACCCCTCAGACAGCGCACTGAACGGAATACTGTAAGTGGACAACGTAAACAACATCTGATGAATTCCATTTACACACAACTATTTTTGCTTGTAACTTTCGACTCGGTCATTTCCGGACCAGGGTTCCTTATCTCAAATTGATATATGTGCCCTTCCCCATCATCCCTGAAAGTTTGTAACACTAGCCCGGAAACATCCTGTATATTACGATTCAGTTGGAGTAAGATTATACGAACCACTTTTCCACCGTTATCAGCTCCGCGGAGCCAGGTAAGAGCCTTCTTAGCCTCCTCTTCTCTGTTATTCCTGACGAGCCACACGGGGCTCTCGGGCAGCAGTGTGAAGGCCAGGAGGGACAGCAGAGGCAGGATGGTGGCAAGCCACGCCACGGTCTGCCAATGCATAGTGGCGCCCATAGCGTACACCACGAGGATGCCCATGGAGTAGCTGACGTACGGGATGCTGGATAGCAGACCCCTCATGCGCGGCTCCGCCACCTCGCCCAGGAACACCTGCACGCACAAAGAAATAATATAGCAGGCTGGAAGTGAAATAACCCTGTAGACTGAGAGGAAACATAGGGTACACAAGCTATTCATCGACTCTAGATGTTTTTGTCCCATCTGGAAGCTCATTTCTTCTAATTTTCAAAAATATATAACTTGTACCCATTATCTCAATAATTTCATAATTATTTGGGCTTTATAATATAGCCATAATAATGATATTGCTGACTCTTCAATCACTATTGATGAACCACTATTAGCCCTCTCGGACTTACACAATACTGCTACGGGTGACGATGAAATCCACAATAGTGTGCTAATATACACTTCACTTGGCTTCAGAGAAGAAATCCTTAAATTATTTAATGACATTTGGAAAACAGGATTTTATCCCAAAAATTGAAAAAATGCAATAATAATCCCAATCCTGAAACTTTGTACAGATAAATTGGACCTCGAAGTATACCGACCAATCTCAATAACCTCTTGTGTTTCGAAATTATTAGAAAGTATTATACAACGAAGACTAACGCGGAGAACTGAAAATTTCAAACTACTTAGTCAATTTAAATTTGGTTTTAGATCATCAAGTGGCACAACCGAAGCATTATTACATATGACTCAAACTACTATAGCCGTTATGATAGACTTTGAAAGTGCTTTTGACACTGGTCCTCATATGTATTTTACTCCAACTTCCTATGCACAAATTACAATCTCTATACAGAAAATATTAAATAAACTAAATCTTCAAAAAGAAATAGTATTCCAATGGATACCTAGTCATTGCAGCATTGCTGGAAATGAGATTGTAGATAATATTGCCAAATAGGCAACATCTTTGGGGCCCTAACCTATGCAAACAACTTCTTTAACCTGCGCATATTCTGCAGTTAATTCTCATTTAACAAATTTATGGGTCGAATTATGACTTTCTTCTGATAAAGGCAAAGTTCTTCAAAACATACAAAAGAAACCTAATGATTTACAAATGTCCCGCAACATTCCCAGACACATACAAACTTTCTTAGCAAGAGCAAGGATAGGCCATATTGTCACTCAGAAGTATCTTCACCGCTTTAATATTGTTGACTCTAGTAGTTGTTGTTGGTGCAACAATAACGAAGATGATTTGGGACATATCCTCTTATACTGCCCTGTCACAAACATCTATAGAACTAATCTAAAATCTGCAATCCCTGTAACCTTGGACAATTCTCTCCAACATATACTGAATACACTTCATCTTTGGAATGTGGCTGCTGAAATATACAACCAGCATCGTGCTTTTTACCCATCATTTGTAAGAAGAGAAAATTCATAGTGAAAAATAGTGGAACACGTGTTGTCAGCAAATAGCTGGATACACTACGAAGATAGATAGATAATATAGCCTAAGCGCACTATACTTTCCATATCTTACGCCATCTTCAGTGTCTGTTTTCTCCTCTTTTACATTTTTCGACATTTATTATCCTTCTGACGGACAAAAATTAGACTTCCAATTGAGCAAAAGGCTTCATTGAGGTACCAAATTGAAGCTTAAACATATGCTTTTGTTGTAAACCAAAAATTATTATTTTCTATCTATTATATTTTTCTATTCCATGAATATACAAATGTATGAGTACGAGTGACTAAGTAATGAGTGCACCTCTGCACATAATGTGTTGGACATTGTGCCACTGTCACACATCTGTGACACAGACAGCGTATTCTGAATCTCACCGGACCGGTGGACAACAATGACGTCACGCTGCAGCGGAATAGGAACAAAACTGCTGGAAGGATCGATGGCTGTCATGGCGACTGTGTAAGTGGTTATCTGTGCTACGCTAGCAAAATTTTGCGAAATTTCCGTACTGCCATCTCGTTCAAAGAAAAGAGAGCCTAAACAATTTATTTCTTGAACCAATAGTAATAGCTGGTCCGTTGACATGTTCGCTCATAAGCCATTAACATATTGTTTTTACGTTGTGCTCATTACAAACAATACAGCAGAACACACCGCCATGACACAACAGTGTACGATGTCATTCGTCTGCTAATTCCCGCTCTATACAAGAACCAATCAGATTCACTGATGGCGGCTGATGGAGACTGCCACCACCTCTGCAAGCTGATGGCACCGGTGCGACACCGGTGGAGCATCAATGACGTCATCGGTGGAATTCGGAACACCGTGATGCCATCGGATTGCTCACCGGTGAGATTCGGAATACGCTCAGTGCATGAGGGTTGGCCACCAAAGGAAAACTAAGAGGTGGACTCAAACTAAGAGGATTCAATCCGGCATCGGAGCTGGAATCCGATGTGGCTTAGTGGATAAAGCGTCAACACGTAGAGCTGAAAACCCGGGTTCGAGTCCCGGTGCCAGAGAGAATTTTTCTCCGCTCCACCCATCCTTCATCATATGATAATGCAGAATTCCTGCACGGAAATATCATATGCACTTCGGTACATCACAATAATAGCGCATACAGTTCAAAATCGGTAAATATTTCCTCTTTCTCAACCAGAATTATCATTGTTACTGGACACTTTGTTGCGGTCTGGTGAACACTGAAATCTGTTCACTCATACATTGCAATGAATGCAAATAAAGATTATAGTAATGTAGGACTACACTATCCGAATGTAACACTGTATACTGTATGGCGTGCGGTTCACACAGATAACAAATCCTTTCGTTCAAAATGCCACTTATTATGCAAAGACTTCTTGAATTCAAAAACACTATGAAGCAAATTCACGGTCGACTTCCATCCAGGCGACCCGGATTAGAAACCCGGGCAAGTCGTAACGAAATTTGTGATGGCTAAAGTAGACGTTGCGGAGAGTTTCTCGGAGTACTCCCGATTCTCTCTATCATTCCACAAATACTCTCCACCTCCTCATTTTATCTATCATTTTCAATACTAAAATTAAGCTGGGGTGAAGTCTGGGGGTAGTACAGGTTTCCGACAGTGGCGGCCGGTGACCGAAATCCTCGGTGAAGCCTAATGTAACTAGTTTAAGTTTATTATTGACTAGCCGTACCCGTGCGCTCCGCTGCACCCGTTATAAATAAATATAAAGTAATTACATAATTAAAATAGGACAGGGAATATTCGTGTTTGATAGAAGGATAAATCGTTTAATATGTTACTTAATTTAAATTAAATTTAAATAATTAAAATGGAATCATTTTGGTCCACAGAGCACTCATTTGGTGCAATGACAATTCCTTTAACATGTTCCTTAATTTTTATTACATGCATCCATAGTTTAATGAACACTGACATCATTTACATTCAATGTGTATACTTTATTTTACTTGTTATATATTTCCATTGAATTATGGTAATAACTTAATTTTAACTCTTGTTTTTTACGTATTCAGTAAATGGCGCTTGGCCCACTATGGTTCTGAACCCTTCAAATAACTTAAATAACTTATATAATATAATATAATATAATATAATATAATATAATATAATGTAATATTATATTATATTATATTATATTATATTATATAAAAAGTGTGTTGATAATGGATGTACCCCGATAAGTAAGTTTTCAATTTGTTATGGGGGCTCTTGAATCTCAGGAGGAACAAATTTTATTTTACAACAGGGCAACATAATCTGCTTGGCTCATTACCCAAATTTTTTGCATTGCAATTAATGCATATTTATTTTATGTATTTTAGCTCGATTCAATTGAGCATAGTTAAAATTTAGATTATAAAATAATGAAATGCTAAGCTAACGTATTATTACTGCATACTAAATCAATACACTCTCGTTGGTCGTTAATTCTCTGAGATAAACATTATTTTAAGAAATACAGGAAACGAATACACAGAATAGCCTACCAAGTTTTCTGTGCATAAGAAGCTATTTTAATCTTGCCTGTCCTCAATTCACTCAGAAGTTACTGTAATAACATTATAGCATTATGTACATACAGAGAAACTACACTCCAGTGGTGAAATAATAATTAATTATACAAATCGGTTAATTTAGCTTCCGATATTGCTTCATGCGAACACAGAAACATTTTCTGTAGGCTATGATTCATAGCTTTCGATTGTTGTTGACCAAGGCCCCTTATAGACGAAGTCATTTCTTTACTTCATTACACGGCCTTAGATGGCAGTTATTTTAATTTTAAAACTCATTTATCTCATTAAATATCAGTCCTATCAAACTTTTTAAAGAATAAAACTTATCGGAAATGATTTTTAAAGAAATTTTTGTTACGTAACATTTGTCATAAAAATCAATAATAAGCGAGATATTTCGATTTATTTAATTCAGGCCCCCTTATAACCCCCATTTTAAATAATGCATTTTGAATGCCATATAGCCTATAACCTAAGTTACAACGAACTTAATTTATATTCCAATTTTCATCGAAATCCGTTCAGCCATTATTGCGTGGAAAGGCAACAAACATACAAACAGACAGACATGCAAACAAAAATTTCAAAAAAGCGATTTTCGGTTTCAGAGTGGTTAATTATATATGTTAGGAACAATTATTTTTGGAAAATCAAAAATTACCAGAAAAATTTCGGCTACAGATTTATTATTAGTATGGATGATAGTTTATTAAAACAGAGAGGAATGGAGGCGAAGGATTGAAGAGGGCAGGGTTCAATTTGGACTGTAGCGCCAAGGAAGAAGAAGAAGATACTTTATTATGATTGTAATTACTATATTATTATTATTATTATTATTATTATTATTATTATTATTATTATTATTATTATTAATGAAAAGTAATAACATGTCATTCGCCAAATAAGTTGCTACACTGTGAGTTTGTTTCAGTGATTATTTAATTTTTATAAAGTAACGCATATTATGCTGAACTGAAGAAGTATGTGCTGAAACTCCCCTGAAAATATTTTTCAGATCGCTGAAGCTGTCAGTAAGCCACACTGCTTTCTCTCTTTTCTTTCCACAGCAACAAGCACGACCAACAGAAAAGTTTATTTCGCAGCATATTACCGAAGCCCCATTTATGTTGCTCACACCAAAATGCATTGAAAACTCGCGTTTTAACATTACCTTCATTCCTTTCGATATAATTTCCTCTCGGAAAGGATACTCTAACAATGAATTTGTTACAATTATCACCATTATTTCTCGCCTCTCTTTCGATTCATATTTTCCCGAAACACATGAGCACACTGGCCCACATGACGATTCACCACTGTTATTCTCACTCCATCCGGCATTGGAAAAAGAACGGATTGTGAATGAGAGAAGTGAAGGTTGATGGGTGGGCGAATACCTGCCAAGCCACAAGAAATGTGCCTCAGTCTCAGCTTTCCGAGTGCAACTTTGAAACCTGTGGAAACATACGAAATGCAGAAAAACCAGACTCGGCCGGAACATTTCGGGCCTCAGGAACAAATTTTGCTGCAAGACAAGTCTATATAGTCACAAAATTGTTTAATACTTCTACAACTCTATACGCTTCATTCAGATAACTAATATCATAAGTTATATACTACTAAAACACTACATTTAAGGAAGCCAAGTAACTGAGGCCCGGCCTCACTTGCCTCAACCAATCAGCCGCCACTGGTTTCCGATGGTGATGTGTGAAGGGCTGAGTGCTCCGGGCTCCTGGGGCTTATCAGGCTATCGTATGCGGATGGGACTTGGCACTATCAGGGGCTGAGGCTGGATGGCCCACATGTCAGCGTCGGATTAAGAAATGCCATCCGGGCCACTTGTCGGACTTTGACAATCGTCGCATTATAGGATGCAAAAGGGGCCAAAGTGTGCCTATGTGTACGGACCCGCCCACGGGTTCAGCTCTCGTAAAGCCAAAACAGACGCACATCTTAATTCTATTTTTTTTTATTTTAGTAGATTATTTTACGACGTTTTATCAACATCTTTGGTTATTTAGCGTCTGAATGAGATGAAGGTGATAATGCCGGTGAAATGAGTCCGGGGTCCAGCACCGAAAGTTACCCAGCATTTGCTCATATTGGGTTGAGGGAAAACCCCGGAAAAACCTCAACCAGGTAACTTGCCCCGACCGGGAATCGAACCCGGGCCACCTGGTTTTGCGGCCAAACGCGCTAGCCGTTACTCCACAGGTGTGGACGCGCACATCTTAATATTTGTAGACAGAAGTAATGAGATATAGAATATTAAAGTGTCATTTTAACGTTTGGGAAATAGAAATTCGAACCGTGTAGAAAGTCACTTATGCACATGTCAGAAAAATGTATTTGCTGAAACTGTCGGTGTGAAATTTTTAAAGTACATTGTTAGTCGAATAGAGTCCACTTGCTATAGGCCTATAAATGGTTGTTTTCGAGTGTGGATAAAATAAATTCGCAGCAAAATTAAAACTATCGTTATTTATCGTTAGGCATTTTTATATGCGTTCTAATAGTCACTGGTGATCTAGCTGAGGAGTCACCAATTAGAATTAATCGAAATCCGGGATTATAAACATAAGAAATGGTTAAAGGAAATTGGCCTGAAGAATTGTATAGGTTGAACCACAAGTTATGTCATTAATTTCAGGAGATTTCTTTGAGATATTTCAAACAAAACAGTTTAATACAATTTTGCTCATTTTTGCTTACTTTTCGATATAAAAATAGTTTATTATGAAACATTTCATAGCGTGTTTTGGGAAAGCCATTGATTTAATTCCCAATATGCTCACTTAGCTTAAAAGAGCAGTGTATTATGATAATGAATGATTGGAATAATTTTAGTTTTGTCCTATAATGTGCAGAAATCTGATCCGAAGGAATGTAAAATTGTAAAATTCCTTTGTAGAAACTAAAAGTGCATTTATTCGGATAAAATTTCTGCACATTTAAAGGACAAAATTGTAATATTTCAATGATTTATTGTCATAATATACTGATCTCTTAAAATGACTGAGGATCTTGAGATTTCAATCAATGGCTTTCCTAAAACACGCTATGAAATGTTTAATATGAAGCAATTTTTATTATCTCGAAAAGTGAGCAAAAACGAGCAACGAGGAACAGCCAACAGAAGTGGATAAGGAAAAAAAGAATATCTACAATCTCACCATTCCCTATTACCTCCAAAAGTACTAGCTGAAAGAGCTTGAAGTAATCGGACTTCTGGTTGGAGCAAGAAATACCGCTACTCTCTTCATGAAAGATGTGTTTAAGAGGCTTGGAATAACTACATCTATTATTCCGGTTGTAACCTTAGCTGCATTGAAAGTATCAATTGCTCGCCTGAAGCATCACCTATATTCGAAATGAAGTTAAGTTCATTAGCATTCCTTACTTTTTTTTAACACTTACTTCTCTAAAACTAGGTATATTTTCACTAATCTCAAAATGTATTTGCAGCTATGTACACTTAGCGGCATAAAGAATGGGCCGGCCGACAATTTTTAAGTTCCAGAGACATACATTGCGCATGCTCGTCTCGTCAACGTCGTAGTTCACTAGATAACACATAATTAAACCATTTAAATTTGCTGTATTTTGTTTAAGAGGCTAAAATATGTAATAAAATCGAATGACCACCGATACGCTTCGCGTGAGGTTCGCGTGTTGGGGGTGGATGTCATACGATGGGGCAAGACTTCTGGAACTCATCCGCGGTCTGTTTACGGCAGAAGTCTACGAACACATTTTGGCAAATTTAATGATCCCTTCCGCCCGAAAACGATATCCAGAAGGATAATCATCCGATACACACCGTCAACCGGATTCAAAGATGGTTTACGAGGAGGCGTGATGTCGACTCAGTCGACCGGCCTCCAAATTCACCAGATATGAATCCGTTTCAAAATTTGTGGGCTGCAGTCAAAAGAATCCTGCAGAACAACCACCCGTTCGGACACCTGAGGAATTGTGGGACAGAGTTCTAGATGCGTGGGAGAAGATGGCCAAGAATTTAGACCTGTTCCATAATCTTGTGGACTCCATGCCGGGCAGAATGAGGGCAGATGTTGACGCAGGTGGTTTATGGACTAGATACTAATCCCCATCACAGCCTTGTTTTGTTAATATATTAACAAATTGTTTGTTTTTGTTAATTTAATTATTTATTTGTGTTTGATATGCGTCCGTTTTTTTAGGATTTGAAACAAGTATTTTTGTTTATACAGACCAGGTCTCACCTATTAATAGCCCACAGGTGATGGGCAATAATATTTTTACAAGGCAGACATAATGAAGTTTGTTAACAAATGCCATTTCACATTTAAACTAATAAATTAAGTAAAAGTTAAAATAAAAAAGTAACAATAATAATTTTACTGTACTAGGAGGCGAACTCACAACCTCTGGCACGGATGTCGGACTTCTTACCACTGGGCCACACACTGCTCGGAAGGTTTATTACATTATAGACGGATGACTTTCAATGAAGAGACATCACAGCAATGCCTTACACGGGGTTACGTTTACACGAGTGAACCACGCGATAGAACTTAGCATTTCTATCGACTAAGAGTCGGCCCATTCTTTTTGCCACTAAGTGTACTTATAGGAGTTTCATTGTGAAAACAAAATCAATGGTTCAATGAACTTGTAAACAGTTTATATGGTTAAGTACTCTTTGTCCCTTGTGGCAGCTCACGAATGGTGAGAATATTTCTAAATTATTAATTACCTATCTATGTCTATGTTCTTTGAATCTATGTCGTCATAAAGTTAGTGTAACTACAATTAACTAAAGTGCACTAAACATATTTTTAACAGATAGTGAAAAAGTAAATTATACAGTTATTTTCTGTCACGTGTAAACTTTACAATAACTATTACAAGAAGAAAACCACTCATTATTAATATGAGAAGTGACGCCTTTAGATGTAACGGTTTTATTGAAATATATATCAACTAAAGTATTGCAAGGTATTTCACAAAGTCTTTTAATCATTTGTTCGTTAGTCGTGATATGAACTTGTTTCTTAAAATGAACTTAATATTTGAAAACGTTGATTCGCAAGTGTGTGTTAATGCAGTGGAATTCTTCACTTTCTGAACCAATATGTCTTGTGTTGAAAATTAAATTGTGAACTCCAGATAGTGATGGATGATGTAATTAACATAATTGATATCAGTCACGCTTAATCACTACTTAGCCATCGCAGGGTAGGTCTGTGAGGTACTGCAGATCACCACCAGAGATATAACATACGGATTTGATGGCTGCAGAGGAATGCGTGGTGTGGCGGATGATTGGATTGGCTTAGCTGGCAGCACAGTCGGCACGCAACTCACTTCGTAAACGGGTGCACAGAAGCCTAATTGGGCCGAAATACTTTCGGATGCTGTATGTCCCGGCCGATAAGCACCTCTAGGCTATATTTATATATTTCTATGGCTGGACATCTTAATTTTTTGTAATTGATCATAATTTGTATAGACCTAAATCTAGTTCGATAAGAGTTTTGAACAAGCTTTCTTCGCTGCATTTTGTTCTAAGACCAAAGCAATCAGAAGCTCTTCAAAAATTCCCACTTTTGCTGGGAAGTAAAGCACAATTAATATGAATACCTCACCGTTGTCTGTGATAACAAATGATTCAGCTACTGCAAACGCATACTTTGGTACGAATTTTTAAGTTTTTTTTTTTCAGTTTAATTTCATTTTGTTGAACTAAAATGTAAGACTTAATTTTTTTCCAAAAATCTGACACTTGGGGAGTATCGGTGACGTCTTTCAGAAGTAGAAATTTTGGTAAAAAAGGTAAAGGTATCCCCGTCACATGCCATGAAGGCACTTGGAGGGCATGGAGGTAGAGTCCCTTGCTCTCCGTGACCTCGGCACTAGAATGAGGTGGTGTAGTTGGCACCACGCTCTGACCGCCTTTTACCCCCGGGAAAGACCCGGTACTCAATTTTATAGGAGGCTGAGTGAACCTCAGGGCCGTTCTGAAAATTTGGCAACGAGAAAAACCCCGTCATCACTCGGAATCGAACTCCGGACCTTCCAGTCTACTAACTGAGCTACCCGGCCGCCCAGAATACTGCACACAAATACTTTGAAAGTATTTTTAAAATAGAATTCTTGCAACAGTCTGTTGACAAATCGAACTAGTACATTTCAACTTCGATTAGATAACGTGAAAAAATAAATCAGTCCGTTTGAGTAAAAACTGTCTGTTTTTACAACCAATTTTTCTTCTTTTGGCTTCCGTATTTCACATTACACATTAATTAACACAAATCATAAACTAATTTTAGTACTGAAACGACGTCCTCATAAATAACTGACATATTAGTGTGTGCAATAACAGCTGAAGGTAGAGGTCACTTCGCGCAATTTTGTACAGTCACTGTTGTGTATAGCCTATATTACGTGACTCAAAGAGAGTATATCAATAAGTAAATTTATGAGGCAAATTTTAGTTTTTGGGTACTGTTCAACTTGTTTGGAAGAAAAGGCTCTGCGTCCGGAATCGAACCAACGCAACGCAACTCAACGCAACGCAGTGATCTCTGGTCTAGCAGTTATCATGCAGGCTCTTTGACACGAGATTTGCTGGTTCAAATCCGGTCCAGGAAAACTGATTGTAAAAATTACAGTGCGTTCATAACTTGGCCGGACCGTTTCGTGCGTCAGCGGTAGCTACAGCGCTACTCTGGCGGCAGGCGCGCCAATCTTCACCCAGTCCAAGGCTGCCGCGGAACGGCCGAGCTACGAACGCACTGTATTATATTCTTTAGCATAACTTCATTCAGGAGAAGAACATAGCTTGGAGGCTCGTATTAGTAGATTGGCGGTACGAAAAAGAACATTCTGTTGGGGCTCCAAATAAAATAAATGGATCATTTCTCGAAAATGGAATTCGAACCCGGGACCACGGGCCCTACTACAAGCAGCTATGATGACGATCTGTAATTTTTTATTTAAACATTATTGGCAGAATTCTCCCCTAATCTTTCTCTCCGAAATTGTTTCATCCCTAGGATATTTCTTTCCGTTACACTAGTGACAGACTACAGTCGCTAATCGCGATTAGCATTATCGCGATTAGTTCCGATCGCGATTACCGAAAATGTGTTGACACACTAGGTCACGCCTGGTCCCGTCTGGTCAACAGCTGAATTACCATAGAGGAAACAATTTTCTCTATGTACATACGTATATGTTCGGACAACACCTAAAGTTCATACTTTCTTTTGATGTTTGTTCATTGTTTTTTTCCTTTTTTTGTTGTTTCTTGCAGGTTGATATGGGAATTTATTTGTTAAAATTGTTATATGTTTTACAATGTAAACTGATCCAATTTATATCATTACTATTTATATTATTTTGGAAAGAGATTTTATAACCTATAAAATTTATATCATGCCAAAAATGTATATTATTTTCTAATAAAACATATTTATAAAATGAACCCTAACCTCAACCATAGCCTCGTAATGGAGACTGAAATTGATAATCTGAAAAAGAAACCAGTTCCAGTTTGTAATCCATTATTTATTGATATGAAACATCTTTCAGCAGCCTTCTATTGCTCTCTCTTTCTCTCTCTCTCTCTCTCTCTCTATATATATATATATATATATAATATGAATAATTTGTCTGTCATTTGTTGATATAAGGTGGGTGCTCCTGTTATGGCCATGTTTCTGATTTGGCCACCCCGCCCCTATTGTGAGTTAGTTAACCAAAAAATCCGCTAAATTGCTGCAGCATCCAGTGAAACGGCATCCTGGTATGTCACTTGATCGTTTTCCATCCAGTCAGGTTGAGCAATATGGCGTCAGTTCCCTGTTTTGCGGTTTTCATGTGACCTCTTCTTATTTTTCTCTGGTAAGTCTCCTTTGTTTTATGCATGTTTTTCAAAGACTTGTTTCATGAAAACCATCGTACTCCATTCAGTTTTTAATGTTCTGTTGATTGGTGTTGTAGTTGATGGCGTATCTTTTACGAGTTGTTCATAATCAAACGATTTTCGAGAAAGCTTACCTGCTCCTGATATGGCCATATGAAATGCACCATGGCCATATCAAGTTCATTTCACTTTATTTTTTCACCTGACAAAAATACATGCCTATAACTGGGATTACGCAAAAATTTTGTATTTTAAGAAAAACAACTTAATTTTTATGGAAAAACCTGTTTTGACTACACTTTTGAATTATAAAAAAGATTATTAAGTGTCATTTTTATTCATTTTACACCAAAATTATTTAATTTTAACACAACTGCGCTATCAAACTGAAAACAATCACGATTTGTAGAACATGGAACAAGGGTGGCCATATCATGTGCACATGTCCCTGATATGGCCACTAGGTAGACTTTTGGAATTTGGGACTTTTTGGACAATTAAATCTATTTTTATGAGGAAAGGAAATTGTTTTAAGAAAGTCCATTAGACTGAGAACGAGTAAGAAAAAAGTGGTTTACATTTTTTCAAAATGGCGGCTAGAAAATTTCTCAAACCTTAGCATGGCCATATCAGGGACACCTACCTTAATTTTTTTACTTTTCTCACATCTGCAATAAATTTCTCCACTACGTCTAATAGTAGCCAAATTCATTTTCTAGCCTTTTATTTTCGTTTCTATTTCATATGATGCAATGGAAGGGGTAACAAAATTCCACAGCAGAAGCTATCACGACTTCACAAATAATATAAATCAAGGTGATTCGAAACCACTGGGCCGTGCCTCAGCGCGATTATCTAGTTCTGGAAACAGGATTTAGCTCTGATCGCGATCGGGACGGTGACACACTACAACCCCGATCGCGATTAGTGACTGTATCTGTCATTATTTTGCTGTATTTTAGAATAGAGGTCGTGAACTAACTTTTGCTCTGCTATATTCACCTGTCCGGGTGCTGCGGAGAGTCCCACGGCGATTCCCGCCAGGATTCTGCCCGCCAAGATGAGGAGGTGGCTCTGTGCCACCGCCATGAGCACCCAGCCCAGTGTGAGCGGCAGCACGCACAGCTGCAGCACCCGTCGGCGCCCCCACTTGTCCATCATGAGTCCGCTGACGAAACTGCCCACTGGCGTCGCGGCAGAGTGCACGCTTGCTGCGAACACAAGACAGACAGTGTATAGCAAGTTCTTGACGCCACAATTAGCGAAGGAAGAAAACTCCAATAGTACTACATCGTTCCTCTCAGAATCATTGAGTGTTTGGGCATGAGAATAGCACCTATCCCGTCAAAATTTGACTGCTAGAAAACCGCTCGGATCAACTGTTGCAAAAATGGAAATCGGAAAAATATTAACGATTTAGCTGAGAAGCTTGGAATTAAAGGATGGTTGCCAAAAATATGAAAGCCTGCAAGAAGCTTCTAAGGGAAGCTGTGGCCCAAATCAGGCTATGGAGTTGATGATGATGAAAATGCCCATGTCGTACACTTTGTAACTATAACATTATATGTATTGTTCTATATACTCTCTTAACACTTACATATCACTGATTAACTTTTCAACTTCTTCACTGTGTTAATTTTTAGGAAATTATCTGGCTGACTAGTTTCGAAGTGTTATTCTTCATTGTCCAAATCTAGTGAAAATCCTGCGTAATCTCCTGGTTTTCTATTGTGGTGGGGTGTGTTCATGGTTGTGTCGAAAAGGGTGTGTGTTTTGAAATTGAATTGAGTGTTCAGGATGTGCTGGGGGTGTGTTTTTTTATGTTTGTAAATTTCATATTGTTCTAGTGTCAAGTTTCTGTTTTTTTTTTTTTTTTTTTTGGCTGGATATGTAGTATATTCATGTCGGTGTCTATGTTGCTGTAGCTGTGATTGGTGCTTGTAATGTGTTCTGCGTAGTTTGAATTGTTGTACAGAAGCGTGCAAATTAATCCGAACAACGTAATTACTTATGCGAAAACACTCAAACGGGATAAAAAAAAAGGATCTAAGACATACCTCAGTAATCTATGTGGCCTCCCTTGTTCCTAATAACAGCTCTGAGACGATTTGGCATGGATTCCACTAATTTCCCACGAATATTCTTCATTTCTTCATCGCGAAACCATACACCAATGAGGGCAGAAATCATCTTCTCCTTTGTAGAACAATCCATTTTTTGCATTCTTCTTTTGCAAATTGACCACAAGTTCTCAATGGCGTTGATGTCGGGTGAGTTGCCTGGCCAAGGGAGTACCTGAATATTCTTCTTGTTGAAGAATTCTGTAGTTTTTCGAGACGTATGGCATGGTGCCAGGTCTTGTTGGAACACACCTCTGCCATCCGGAAATGATTTTTGCAGCTGGGGTACGATTCTGGTTTCCAATAAGTGAATATATTTGTCAGAATTCATCATTCCCTTGATAGGTATTAATGCTCCAGGCCCTTCATGTGTAAAACAACCCCAAAACATTACTTTAGGGGGGTATTTGGGTGCTTGTTGGAGATGAGCTGCTGTTACTTTTTCGGATCCTTTCCGTACGTAAGAAACACGGTGGCCGTGGACCTCGAAATGAGACTCATCGGAAAAAAGTACATTCTTCCAGTCATTCACTATCCAGTGTTGATGTAATTTTGCCCACATTAAGCGTTTTTTGCACATAACAGGGGTTAGCAGTTGCTTCTTAATAGACTTACGAGCCCTTCGTCCAGCTTCCAAAAGCCTACGCCGCACTGTTGTGACGTGAATATTCGCCCCAGTGGTAGCCATTAACTCGCGGGTTAAGTCGACAGCAGTTAGTCTAGGATTTAATTTACTTTTCCTGACAATTAAACGATCATCTGCAGGTGAAGTCTTCCTTTTCCGGCCACAGTTTCCTTTTTTCTGGGGTGTGATGGATCCAGTCTCCCTGTATCGTTTTATGATCGAATTAACAATAGCCAAACCGATGTGACATTCTGCAGCAATTTGCCTCTGTGTCATAGAAGAATGCTCTGCTAATGTTATAATTTTAGACCGTTTTCGTGGAGTTGTATCCATTTGTGAAGACGACAGAATGTACACAGGATTGCAGTATTAAGTCTTCAACACAACTGAAACGCTTATAAGTACAAAACGACAGGCAAAATGTCACATCTTATAAAAAAAATGACAGACCTTCAACAATGGAATTACACGTACTACAGATGTCAATTAATGTGGTATGAGCAGCTGTGACGCCAACAATGACAGAAAATGTAAAAATATGTCGTGTTCGGATTAATTTGCACGCTACTGTATGATTTGGTTATGGCTGTGATATGTTCCTTGTAACGTGTTTGAAATGATCTTCCAGTCTGTCCAATGCAGAAGTCATTGCAACTATTGCATGATAGCTTGTATACGCCTGTTAAGTTGTATTTATTTGTGTGTCTTGTCTGTGTCTTAAGATGTTTTTGTAGTGTGTTCTGTATGCAGTGTTGTGTTTTAGTTTCTTTAATGATGATGAAATCTTGTATGTGTTCTGGTTTTTGTATGTTAATGTGATGTATTCGTTTTGTTTTTGTGTTTGTGTTGCGTTTTCTTGTTTGCGTTTAGTCTTTCTTATGATGTCTGTTATGTTGGGGTTGTATCAATTTTCCTGTGCTATGTATTTTATAATGTGTATTTCTTCCTTATAGTCTTGTTGGCTCTTAGGAATGTTGATGAGTATGTGTATCATGATCAGAATGCTGCACAACAATTCATCCTTCACAGAACACATCACAAACTCCAATCACAACTACAGCAACATAGACACTGACATGAAAATACTACACATCCAGCCAAAAAACCAGAAACTTGACACACTAGAACAATATGAAATACAAAAACACACCCTCAGCACATCCTGAACACTCAATTCAATAAAAAAAAAACGCCCTTTTCGACACAATTGTGAACACACCCCACCACAACAAGAAACCATAAAATAGCGCGGGATCTTCACTAGGCATTAGACAATGAAGAATAACACTTCGAAACTAGTCAGCCAGGTAATTTCCTAAAAATTAACATAGTGAAGAAGTTAAACAGTTAATCAGTATAACTCTATACACGATGTCCCGCTTAGAGGGATCGAGAAATAAATGCTTACCACTTAAAACCAGATAAAGATATCGTTGAGATTTACATCTGACAAGATAGAGAAACTATCCAAGTTTACGCAACAAATTTTGGAAAGAGCTGCATGCGTAACTTTCGTTTGTTTGTTGCTAAAACAAACCTGGCGCCATTTTGTAGGAGAACAAGCCATAGTCAACATGTGGACACCACAACAGAAAGTTCAGCGTGTGCTAGGTTAGCAGAAGAAAAATCTGTTACGCGAGGCCGTGTTCGTCGTACAAGGATAGGTGGATCGGAAGACGAGGACCCATTGCCTGGCCAATCATGTGACCCGATCTGACCCCCTTGGACTTTTTTCTGGGGCTTTTTGAAGGATGCTGTGTACCAAAGAGGCAGAGCTAACACTTTGGAGGAAATGAGACAACGCATCACAAATGCAGCTGCGCTAGTGACTCCACAAATGCTACAGAACAATTGGCGAAAGGTTGAAAACCATTTAGATGTCTATAGAGCAACTCAAGACGCACACATCGAGTTGCATTCAGCATTCTCCGAAACTCGGAGAGTTTTTACATCAAGTTATGTAAAAAGGTATGTTAATAAACCATTATTTACACTTGAAATTATCACTTATTTCTCGATCCCTCTAAGCGGTACACGGTGTATAATTATTTATGTTCCTACAGCATATATTTGTGTGAAAATTAATAATAATAATAATAATAATAATAATAATAATAAATTAAGAGTTCAAAAGAATACCGTATAATAAAAATATCCTTTCGCTTAACTCAGCCCTTCCCATCGCTATTTCATGCTTTCCACTGTGGAAAAATAGTCTGAAATCAGCCCTGATATTGTTGACAACAGTTCTATATCCCACAACCCGCTCACAGAATGTAAATTTTTCTCAAGGAGGGGGGCTGAAACGGCTGGCGAGATGAAGTCACAACAGAAATAATGCAAGATTAGATTGCGTAGGGGCCCGTGTTATTTATGGCCTCAATGGCTCTGCTGACATTGAAATATGTCGGGCTGTCCCACTCTGTAAACAGTTGAGTGAAATATAACAACAAGATCGCGATTTACGTCGCAAGGCACTTTCCTATGTGGATGAATTTTAATGGAAACGTGAAATATGTTTCCACCATTTACATAAAACTGAAATTCTGCGATTCGTAGTTGCGAAATCTATTAAACAGGTTATCCACAGATGAGTGTCTCTGACTAGTATTTGGCGAATTCCACTTTCGTTTCTGGAAATCCTAAGTCACGTTGAGAATTAGGCCTTTGGTTATTCCACCGAGTTCTGCAACATTTTGAGTTGTGTTAAATTCTAGAACGCGGTGGCATACCCAAAACCCAATTCTTATCACAGTCACCGTGAAAGCCTGAAAACTCATTTTTATTTACATTCATATTGGAGGTGTTCAGATAAGTATGTGGTTGATATTAAAATATCCCTAAACGTTTTGTTAGATTCCAGTCATATAATAATTAACGTAAAGTAAAATTCTTTATATATTACATACTGTCTCATTTAAAGTACGCAAGTTTATCTTCTTTATTTTTCTTCCTATGACACTTGTCTTCGTCTTATTTGCATTTATCTTCAACCCATAGCCTACTGCTCACAGCTGCCATATCCCTTAGTACCATCTATTCTTCTGCTAACAAAGCCATATCTGCAAATTTTATGCACTTTATTCTTCTTTCTCCTACTATCACTCCTCCCATGTTCTGAAAACACTTCTTTACTAAATCCTCCAAGTAGATGTTGAACAGAATAGGCGATAAAGGGCATCCTTGACTTACTCCTCTCCCTATTTCCTTCTGACATTTTTTCTCCTATCATGACTTTGACACATTGTTTCATATAAAGATTACTCAATAGCCTTCTCTCTTTATCTATTTTCTTTAGGATCCCCATCAGTTTATTTCAATCCACTCTGTCAATAGCCTTTTCCAAGTCCACAAATACTACATACACTTCTTTATTCTTCTCTAGGTATTTTTTGCCAATTGTTCGTAGCAGTCCAATTGCATCTCTCGTACTTTTCCCCTTCCTGAACCCAAACTGCTCTTCTTCCATCTTAGAATATAATCGTCGATTCAGTATTCGCAAGAGAATCTTCGCCGAGTGCTATATCAGGCTGAATCTTGAACTCGTTACATTTCTTGGCATTATTTTTCTTCGGTATTGGAAGCAACACTGTCTCCGTAAAATCTTCAGGCCATTCGCCTTTTTCATATATTGCGTTGCATAATGACAGAATTTCCTTTTGTTTTCACCCAAGCATTTCACTAATTCAATGGAGATTCTATCAACTCCTGTTACTTTCCCATTCTTCATTTCCTTAAGCGCTAGTTCAACTTCTTCCCTTAAAATAGAAAATCTTTTTTCGTCTTTTAATACGGCTCCTTCATCTTCTGTAGCTAAGTCATCTGGACGACTTCTTGTCTCATATAACTCTTCTACATAGTTCGTCCATATGTTTAGTATTCCTTGTTTGTCTGTTATTTCTTATATTATTGTTCCATATTTGATCTTTCAGTGTACAGCCTTTCACTGCCCTGAAAATTTTCTCACTAACATCAAACCTTTGTAAGTTTTTTTTATTGCCCATGTTTCGATAGCATACAATAATGTGGGAAGAGGCAACACTTTATAAGACTTTAATTGTGTTTTTTTCCTGTTTGTTCTTTTAGATTTTTTATTACAGTCTGACATAAATTTTGAAATCGGTTTAGTTTCGTCCCTGTTTCGCTGTCTCCAGCGTATGCTATTTCTACACCCAATTATCTAAAAATTTAAAATTGTCCTACAATATTTTCTTTCATTTGAAATATTTGATCTCAATGGCTTTTTTTATCATCACTTCTGTAAGGGATTTTAAAATTATATTCTTTACCAATGCCAATTCAGCAGTCTTGCAAGTTGTCTTTCATGTCAAAGATAATAATAATAATAATAATAATAATAATAATAATAAATAATAATAATAATAAATAATAATAATAGTTTTATTTTCCCTGGCAGAGTTGAGGCCATCTGACCTTCTCTTCCACTCAACCAGGATGAAAATACATACAGAAAAATACATACCGGTATACAAGTATTAACTTAAAAAAATAATAATAGTAATAATAATACCAACAATAATAAAATAAAATAAAATAAAAAAGAGAGATTGAATACATATGAATATAACCACAAAAGGAAAATGCATTCTGGTATATAAGTATTAACTTAAAAAGAAAATAATTAGTACATATGAATATAATCACACAAATAAAGGAATAGTACAATTACTGTAATCAATATGGGTTATAGATATTAGTATTGATAGACTGTTTATAATAATAATAATAATAATAATAATAATAATAATAATAATAATAATAATAATAAATAAAAATTATATCTAAAAAACTAATTCTGTGCATTTAAAATATTTCTAAACAACCTAATTTTAAACAACTGAGGACTAAGACTACCCCTAATTTCCAGCGAGCCATGGCTATTGAGAAAGAACTTGAGTACAGAGATGTCTGATGACGTGGTATTGATAGCAACAAATTGTGCTGTGAACGTGTATTACGATTATGATGTGAAGCTAGGAGAGTAAACCGAGAGGCAAGGTAGTTGGGTGTGGAATCATGTATAATTCGATATAGCAGGCAAAGAGAATGTACCAAACGTCGATATTGCAAGCGGAGCCAGGAGAGTCGTAGAAAATATTCCGATATATGATCATGTCGGCGGATATTGAAAATAAATCGGACGCAGACATTATATACACGTTGAAGTTTTTGAGAAAGTTCAGCACTTGGGTCGCTATATAAAACTTCACAGTAGATGAATATGTTGAATTCAGAAAGTATGGGCAAATCGCAATATAGCGAACGTAGAAGCTCCGCCCACGACCCCTTCCACTTTTCCCCTACTAGCTCATCAGACACTCTACGTGACAGGCGAGTGTTGTGTCGAATGCACATTTCATGTGGGTGAGGATAACTTCCCCTACTGGCGTTCGCTATATTGCGATTTATCCATGTCTTCCTTCCTATTCTGCCATTTTAATATAAGATCACGTATATGTTGGAGTGTTGGAGATATAAAACATTTTTGTTTAACACTTCTGTTTGTTTCAATTTTAATAAAGCGAATTGTATTTTTATGTAGGTACTTTATTGCATTTATTAAATTTATTTATTTATTTATTTATTTTGCTAATAATTGTAACATAAAATATAATATATACAGAAAAAAAAATTATCTCGCCACTGAAAGAGTAGTACTCGTGCTCAGGGGCGGATTCGTAAATTGAAATTAATATGTATATAATGCAATTTGTCTTATGTCTACTATGCAATTTAATATATAAATTTAAATTTACAAATTTACAATTTTTCAAAAAATGTCTCTGATATTCTTTTTCCATAATTAAATGAAATTAGAAATAAAAACTAAACGCAGGAAAGATTTATCCACAGTGTCTATTTCGGAAATTGCTACAACCGGTACCAAATGGTCTCACAGCTCAATGTCTGGTCCTAGCCACTTTTCAAACCCAGGGAATCAACTGTTGCTGTATCTATCGTTACATCTTGGTCTTCCAGTTGGTCGCTTACCAAAATTCGGAAACAGCTGTTGTTACGTTAAGTACTTAAAGCAATAACATGTTTTCAAGTGTCACATGATATTTTTTAAAAATCTTATCGAATTCAATTTATATTTATATAAAGAAAGATAAGTGCCTTGAGATTTTGTTAGACTTTCTCCATTCTCAGTAGTTTAACTCTAATACTCCTTCCTCTCGATAGAGGGAAGCACATTATATCAGTTGCGGTATTAGGGCTAAAATGTTGTCTATCCTAGAAATTTTCAACAGAAAATAAAATCTATATTTCCAACGACATACATGGAAGTAACAGACTGCAGGCATACAACTAACAACGTTCTGATGGGGGCAGATAAAAAAGTTAATTTTTTTTCTTCGACTATGTTAATAATGTCAAAAGAAGTGTTTATACAAATTTTGGCCACTCGACCGCAATTACGAGGGCCGTAAAAAAAATTAGTTCGCCAGGGGCCGCTAACAGAAAAAAAAAACAGTTTCATTGGACAAATTTATTGGAACGGACACAGCAATTGTTGAGCTATTTTTCAATGAGACATTTCTTATATCATGGGAACGACAGAGAGAGTCCACACCTGTGGAGTAACGGTCAGCGCGTCTGGCCGCGAAACCAGGTGGCCCGGGTTCGAATCCCGGTCGGGGCAAGTTACCTGGTTGTGGTTTTTTCCGGGGTTTTCCCTCAACCCAATACGAGCAAATGCTGGGTAACTTCGGTGCTGGACCCCGGACTCATTTCACCGGCATTATCACCTTCATATCATTCAGACGCTAAATAACCTAGATGTTGATACAGCGTCGTAAAATAAAAAAAAATAAAAATAAAATAAAAATCGACAGAGGTGTAGACGCAGTCAAACGCTGGTTCCGATCTGAGGCGGCTGACTTCTACGTCACAAAAATTGATCCTATGGTATGACAAATGTCTCAATTCCAGTGGGGGATATGTTGACAAATAGCGCAACAATTGCTGTATCTCTTTCAATAAATATTTCTCTACAATTGTGCTTTTTTCTGTAAACGACCCAAGGGAAAATCACTTTCTGGACGGCCTCGTAATTGCGGTCGAGTGGTCAAAATTTGTATAAGCACTTATTTTGATATTATTAACATGGTAGAAGAAAAAAAACTTAACTTTTTTATCTGCCCCCATCAGAACGTTTGTAAGACAAAAAATAATTAAAGCTAAATTTGTTTTCCTTTAGTTTCTATCAATTGAGGCATAAAGAATGAGTTGAACTATGGAGGCGGCATGTGCACAGGATGTGGTGACGAGGAAACAGCCTTCTGACCGTGTCCTCCAAGGATGCCATTATGCCATGTAGTCTTGACCCCTGTGTTTGATTTCCCATGGGTCTTAAGTGTGAACACTATTACGCAATTGGGTTACTAGTTGCTGTGTAACTGGGTCACAGCAATGAGACAAAGCGTTTGCTCGTACCCAGGTTGATTGCTGCTCTACATTGTCCCCTCAAGACGTCAGCAGACTGTCTCAGACAAATTACTCTTCATTGTTTCCGTGCTTTTTTATTCTGTTACGTGAATTGTTATGGTCTTATGATGTTTGGTGCTCAGATAAAAGTTTTAGAGTATCACTGTAACAAAGTACGATAACTAAAAGATCTCATAATTCATCTGGCAGAAATCTATTTATTTTGGAACTTATAGTCCTCTGAAAGCCTTCGTCTAGAAAGGCAGTCCGAAAATCGCTATGTAGTTGGCCACCGAAACCAAGCCCAAAGGTACGTACAATAACAAATTGTTATCACGGGCCAGAAATACGGGTGGGATAGAGATTTTATTACACTCGTTAGGTATGGATACAAATAGAATTGATTTAGAACGATTTTATTAATGCAGTAGAACCTGTATTATCCACGGTAAGGAAGAGGGTGGACTGAACGGTTTATCGAAAAAATCGGATAATCCTTTCCATAATATATTTTCGTAAATGCAGAATACGTACAGTTTTGTAATTTACTCCATGACATTTGTGTTTAACATGCTAAGTAGTCTATCAATTTAAGTCTGGTTGTCAACGACTGGTTTATAAGGGCCAAGAAAATTCCTTGTGATGGCCGTCTGCAGAAAGATAGAAATATAGACGTGGACAAATTATTAGACTAAAACGTTTTCTTGGAAACATAATCTAATTCGTCATATCAACTATCAGTATAATTCACAAAGTCTCTATTGCTATAAATATGATTATTTACATCTTCTGGTATAATTTTCCAATGGTTAAGTATATTTTTTCTGGCTATGTTGGTACTACTAGAGTTTTAATTATATACTTCAGAAGATAATCTCCCATGGCCTGCAAGAAGACCGGACATGAACGAAATTGAAAATCTATGATCTATACTGAAGAAGAAAGTGAACAAAAAGAGGTTTAAAACAAAACTTGGACTCATTTAAGCACTGTCTGATATCTGGCTAAATGATGCTGATATTAAAAAAAGTGTCAAATTTTGGTTTCCAGCATCCCTGACAAAATCAATAAGGGAATGTTCACAAAATATTAGTAACCTCAAGACTCAATTTTCTGTTCATTATATCTGTGCAAAATACATTTTTGTTCATTATTTCTACCGATAAGTACAGCTTCGTTGCACATATAATTAATTTAGTCTAATAATTTGTCTTCGTCTGTAGTAGCCCAGATGTCTCGTGTTGTTCGTAGATTTACATACTTTGTACACTTTATCCTTGTTTTTATCAAATCGCGCACATTTGTATTTCCAATCTCATATTCTGGTGCGTAACAATCAATACAATTGTCAATTCAAATTTCGCAAGAATGTAACATAGCACATTGCTTTTCTAAATTATTTGTGTTTGAAATAATATTCTTCACTTCACCATACAGTAAAACCTCGATTATCCGTCACCATATTAACGGATACCCGGCCCCAGAAAAATTTTTCCCTTGAATTTATTCAGGTAGTGACTATTTTACAAGTTGAGAGCAATACTCATAAGTAACTATTCCTGTTGCTGGCAGCAGTAGTACTGTGTAAGGAAAAAGGCTTGTAATAGTATACTCCGGAAGAAATTGTTACTAATATAAGGTACAATAAAACATACTTTTTCATGTACAGTACGACAAGGAAAAGAAGACTCTTTACCTCTCATGCATGTATAGGCATGGGTGGGCAACTAGTGCTCTCGAAGTGTCAACACAACCTCAGTGCAGGTAGGACGGACTCTGTACTGTAGTGTCTGTATACAAGTTTGCTCGCGTCTGCAGTAAGTGGCGGCTCGTTTTAAGTGAAAAACAATATAAACCCCAGATTATTTCCCTGAGTCGAAAGAGAAAGATTTTTTATTAAGAAAGGAGGTAAAGCTTGTATTATGTTCTATTAACTTTCTTACGCATGACATTTTATGTTACAAATAAACACAGTGAAGGTTTTAGTAAAAAAGAATACTGTCTAGATCTGCTTCAGAACAGCTAAAGGTACAAATGGGATATCAACAAGGTGAGACTGATATCAGATATCGTTAGCACGTTGTGCGTGCGAGTTACAGAATTGCACGACATATGATCGACTAGCTAAGAGCATTTATGGATAAATTATAAATGTGGCAGTAGTCCATCATGTAGAACATAGACAACTTCACTTTCTTTCATTATAAACTGAAGAGTTCGCGGGAAAAACGATCAATGTCACATTTCTGTTAAGGATTAGATAATGATCTAATTGAGTCTATAAATGAAAGATGTAGTGCTGTTTCTATAGCAAATAAAGGATAGGATTACTGTATTCGTGGAGATAATTCTCCTTTTTACCATTTTTCATAAGAACAACATTACATTTCGTAGTGATCCATGAATTGGATAATGACATCAACCTTAACAAAACTGTGACATTCATCGTTTTTCCCGCAAACTCTTCAACTATCTTGAAGAGTGATAAGACCCTACTTCAAGACCTACAGCAGAAGTTTGGAGAAACAATGACAATTGACAAGGAATCGAGATTTTTTGAAGTCCTTTTGACTTACAGTCGATAGAAGATCCTGAAAGTTTATAGCTTGAATTGATAAATCTACAGAACAGCACGACACACAGATTCCAGCGGAATCAGGAATCGAACTGTTCGTAATGCTGCCTAAGTCAGAATTTCCAAATATACCTACTCTTGCTTCCATATATACTGTATGTACTTGAGTCAGAGTTTCATACAAGAAAGAAGTGTAAAAGCTCTCAATGTAGAGAAAGAGCTTAGAAGTAAGTTTATTTCATCTGTCGTGACATGTGAAAAATAAGTTACTTCCTTGAATTTGTGTTTGTTTGCGAATATAGACTATTACATTCCTGAGAACAGAGGAATACTTTTTAATGTATAAAGACTTGTAAATTCTCGCGTTCTATGTTTCAAATATGTTTTTGTCTCTTGAAAAGGTTTATTCAGGTTTGTTTCCAGTACTAAACTAATTTACAAAGCTAGGAAATATAATTTTGTTATGTGTATTTAGGTACAGTCTGTCTAAAATTACTATAATTATTGTACCAGCGTCATTCTGAAATTCAAATCATGAAGTAGATATCACGACCACCTGCATGAGCCGCCAGAGCGCACCGCGGCAGTGAACTGCTTTTGCAGCGAAACTACAAACAACTTGTAACTGCTGCGGCTGGCTCCGTCTGTATTTCTCTCTTTCAAGGTTTTTTTTAGCACTTTGTGAGCACGAGTTGCCCATCCATGTGCATAGGTATATTATAACTCTCATTGAAGTGAGGACGATAAATTGTCTCCTTTTCGTCGGTCATTTGCGTCGCCTGTTATATGTGTTGCTCCATTTTCACGGTGGGATCCAGAATAAGGTCTCTTTCTCTCTCCTTGTCGATCGCTACAATATCAGCTCGTTGGTGGCTGCCATCGGTAGAAACGCAATGAACTTCTTCGTACACCTCCCATTTACTTTTCCGTAGGCTGAATGCTCGGTGATGACGGGTGTTACGAAGGAGTTCTCCCTTTGGGCAAAACCCTAGTAGGCCTACGTGGCCTAGGATCTCGATATCTTTACAGTCAGGCTGGCGGCAAAGCGTTGTTTGCTTATTCCTCCCAGGAACAGTACGAACTGCTGATATTTTAAGCGCATTTGTCCACTCGGAACACGAGAGATTTTTCTTGTTACTCATTCACTTATTTGTTTTGGAACAGTCTCCGTAAACTTCGACTCCTTTCACCTTGTGAAGTAATCTACACCATGAATTTTACTGCATTTTCTTACGAAGCCAACGACCACATTTGGACGTCTCTTTATCACACTCAATATTTATTTTATTTTATCGGTGTTATTGTTGATATGTTATAGATACAGCGCTTGTTTGGCTTCATTCTCAGCGAGAGAGCGATTTATCTTTCTTTCATAAAAACCCGTTTTTTTTTTCTCGGTATATCGTTGAGTGTATTATCTCAAGTTGAGGTGAACTGGATAACGCATCCTTGACATTATTTTTATTATTGTTGTTATTTCCTCAACTCCTTAGATGTTGATAAAGCGTCGTAAAATAACCTACTTAAAAAAAATTCCTCAACTGTTCAATTTGAGCATATGGTGATAGAAACTCCCGTAAATAAATGTTTAGGTTCTCATTCTGCAGACTAGCTACGTAATTCGAACAGTTCCTTTTGTAGCTGTAAATGTGACACAGCAGTCGGAAATTACTAGGCTTCTGGAAGATAAGAAAGTCGGCTGAAAACTATGCTGCTTTCGCTAATATTACTGCTACTACTAATGCTGATACTGCTGCTACTAATACTGCTACTGCTGCCACTACTACTACTATTACTACTACTACTACTACTACTACTACTATTGCTGCTGCTGCTGCTGCTACTGCTACTACTACTACTAATACTGCTGCTACTACTACTGCTACTAATACTATTACTACTGCTTCTACTACTACTGCTACTAATACTATTACTACTGCTTCTACTACTACTACTACTATACTACTACTACTGCTGCTACTATTATTACTGCTGCTACTGCTACTATTACTACTGCTGCTACTGCTACTATTACTACTAATACTGCTGCTACTGCTACTATTACTACTAATATTGCTGCTGCTGCTACTACTACTACTACTACTACTACTACTACTACTACTACTACTGCTACTAATACTACTACTGCTGCTGCGACTTCTTTTAATTCGAACTCTTAAGGGGAAATTGAAAAGAAAAATGGAAATATCGAGAATTCAAATTAATAAACAAATTATTTTTAGGCAATCCATAAAAATGAATTATTATGCAAAGTGGTGCATTTGTAGTTATACAGTAATACAATATAGTTTTATTAAGCATAAATGAGGATTAAAATCCGTAACGGATAGATCAGACAGTTAAATTCATGTCGATCGATTGTCGATTGATGATATTGATTGTAACTACAAGTGATATGTAATCCTCATTTATGCTTAAAGGGAAACTATGCTGAAATTACTTTATTTATTTTTAAAGCTAGATTAACTAAATTTTTATCAATGATATACCTAGTTAATGATGACACATGTACAAAATTTCACCTCTGTATGAAAAGTGGTTTGCATTTTGCTAATAAATATTGTATCGCTTTATAAAATCTCTTGCGCCACAATTTACATGATTTTAAATCGATATTCACTTAATATGGTTCCTTATACGGGAACAAAAATTGCTACGCGGATTTGCCGCAAACTTAATTTGTAGATAGGTGTAATTGTTTAGTTATACTCGTATTATAATTTTATTTTTTATTATTTTTAAATGAAAATGTTTAGTTATTTGCTGATTCTTTTTACAGTAGGCTATAGTAAGTTTTATTCCCATGTTTATATAGAACCGTATGATTGAATATAATTTATAAACAATGTAAATTGTGGCGCAAGATAGTTTTTATAGTATAAAACGATACAATATATTATTAAGATATTAATAAAATGCAAACCACTCATCATAGGAGGATGAAATTTTGTACATTTGTCATTATTAACCAGATATAACAGTGATCAAAATTTGGCGAATCACAAATACGGAAGTTAACAGTTTCACTAGTGGACTCTAAAAAGTATGGACTTTGAAAATTTCAGTATAGTGTCCCCTTAATAAATCTATATTGAATTACTGTATACCTACTTATGCACCCCCTATACTCGTTTACAGTAATGGGTAAACAATCTGTAGTGTACTTTAACTAAACTGCTGAAATATTTTACCCACCAATTGGTAAGTCAGCACTGTGTACGTTTCACATGAAAGCCTTTTGTAAATAGAGTTTGTAAAGTTTGTTTCGTTTTTTATAACATACTGCTGCTATATGAGGTAGCTTCATAAATACTCCGGTAGACCTGGTCGGCACTGTCACGCATTTTTTCCATTCATTTGCTTGTATTTTTCAGTCACATTGAAAGGTACCAGGGTACAGTGGCATTCTTTCTTCTCGTGACTCACACCTTTAGAATTCTGCACATACCGATGGTTAGTCGCTGATGGACTTCCTTGGATATTTCATACCAGTAATATATTCATTCACATGCATTGTCATGCCTCGGTAATTATTCATTTAATATCAATGTCGGACATTCTGATGTCACATTGTGTATTGTTGTATCATATTCTTGGCTCATTCTCTGTTTTAAGGCCTGGGAAAGATATTTTTTTCCGTAAGTAATGCAGTTTACATCTTCGAAATGTACATATAATAATAATAATAATAATAATAATAATAATAATAATAATAATAATAATAATAATAATAATGATGATGATGATGATGATGATGATGATGATGATGATAATAATAATAATAATAATAATAATAATAATAATAAATTCTTAGTTTCCTTAAGTCTTTCACAGTAAACTCAGCATTCTCCAATCTTTCCTATTTTCCTCTTAGTCTCCGCATATGATCCATGTATCTTAATGTTGTTTATCATCTGATATCTTCTTCTTCCCCGAACTTTTCTTCCGTTCATCAGTGCATACTTCAGTAGGCAGTTTCTTCTTCTTATCCAGTGATTTAATTAGTGGGGTTTAAAAAGGGCGCGTCAGCTACTATTTGCGCCCTTACCTAAAATTCTTTATAAATCAAAAACACAAACAATACGATAACCAGAATGCTAAAAATAACTATAAAACATTGTCACGGTAAAAACGAGGTAAAAAATGCAGTATCAACAAGGTGATTCATAACAGTGAGCAGTTTCGGACCCTAGGCAGTATTTAAAGCGATCCAATAAAATAATAAAACCAAGGCCACCAGAGACAAAGTACATAGCATATTTCAAACAAAATTTTATAAAATATTTGGATGTAAGGTGTCCGAACTGGGGCATGTATTTAGGCAGGAGGTCGACATTTTGATCAAGTCCTGTAAAGAAATGTACACAGACTGAAACATTAATCAACTAATATCTACGTTTTGTAGTACACAATGAGCCTTCTTGTACTCCCTATAGCCCGGCAACCAGGCATTTCCGGACCCATGTTCATATAACCTTTTTTTCTTCTCTACATAATGAGGAATCCATACCTGAAGTTTGGCCCACTATTTTCGTTACACCTGTAACGCCGCTGTAGTTTTGTGGTTAGGGCAAGCGCTTCCCAATCAAATGATCCGAGGTTCGATTCCCTGTGTGGACAATGGACGAAATTTATTTTCCGTCCACGGGACTGAGAGTTTGTCCGTTGTCTTGTGATTGCCCTGTGAAGTCTCAGCGGTGGACCTGTGCCATGCTGACCCCATGACTAGGAAGGCTCGTATTTGTGAGATGTCTAATGTGCGATCCAAAAGTCAGTTCCTTACTAAGATTGGAAAATCTACTTTTTTTTTTAAAGATCTAGTTTCGATATCCTGATCTACATTATAAATTTTATTTGATTCTATTGTTGATATTGTTATTATTATTATTATTATTGTAAATTGTTTTATTTAACGACGCTGCAACTGCCGAGGTTATATCAGCGTCGCCGGTGTGCCGGAATTTTGTCCCGCAGGAGTTATTTTACATGCTAGAAAATCTACTGACATGAGCCTGTCGCATTTAAGCACACTTAAATGACATCGACCTCTGCAGGAGTCGAACCCGTAACCTCGGGCACAGTAGACCAGCACTGTACCGACTGTGCCATCCAGGCCGAGTATTATTATTATTATTATTATTATTATTATTATTAGCTTCCGAGTTAAAATCTCCATTTCAAAAAGTCCACGTAAATAACAGTTCACAACATAAATGTATACAACTAAAATGTCCATGAATAAAAGTCCACAACAGAAATGTCCATCTAAAATGCCCATAATCTGAAATATTCAGGATATTAAATGGTAATGTACATGAAGAACTGTTGGAATTCACTGGATTTGTGGAGCATATCCATGTAAGTGGGAGAAGAGCACGGGATAGACGGAGGGCTGTACCTCCCAGATTTCCACTACCAGTATGGATCCATTATCAAAGTACACTGCAAGGATTCCAGAGAACCAATAATTCCGTGGAAGTATTCCATTCCAAATTTCAGCATATTGTTTCAGCCCACCATGTTAGCATTTGGCGATTTTTGGATAATATAACAGCATGACAATGAAAATTTAATCATTCAAGTGATGGCTGGCCATCAAAACAACAGGGTGACAGTTAATAGGAGTTATGCAACAAATCAGAGGCTTATTGAAGAAATAGAAGAGAGGCTATGTTCAATACAAAGAAAACAAATAATATTCAACAATATTTTATCATCTGAAAATGTACATGGAATTTGTTGAAGTACCACAAAAATGACAAATTTTAATAGAATGTAATTTTGTATATTTGCTGGATATTTATGTGTTTATGTATTTTGGACTTATAATTGCTGGATATTCAATCCTGATGAACATTTTCGTTGTGGACATTTATTTCATATGGAGGTGATGGCAACGTGGACATTTAAGTTCATGGACATTTAAGTTGTGGACATTTACTGCATTTCATATGGACGTCATGACAAAGTGGACATTATAGTTTATGGACATTTGTGCTGTGGACATTTTGCAATTGACATTTTAACTGCCAACCTATAATATATTAACCCGATATTTTTCCAGACTGTGAAGTTTACACTTACAAATCGGTCGGTCGATGGAATAGTGACCTAAATACGGGACTCACACCTCAAGCAGGGCCTTGTTGGCCGCGTGGTGACAAAGGTCAATGCTCCAAATGACGTCTCGAAGGGCGAAGTGATGTTTAGTTGCGACGTAACCATCATCCTCCCTCTCGTCGTACTTCCGCAAATGTCCATCACTGCTAAAACAATACCTGATTTGAATAATTGGCAGTTAACCCATTAAAACGACACCAGCCAGCGCATTGTGCCATTCACACTGCTCGGCCTTAGGAAAGAACTACTACTACAATGAACTTTTTTTAACTGCACCCAGTGAAGCATGAATTAGGATAATTTTCGATGTAGGTATTTTACATGTCTTTTTTTAACAGTATTATTATTAATCTACATACAGTGTCTTTCCTAAGTCAGTAGCTGTCATTCAGGACCGCATTCTGTCCCAGTGCGTACGGAGATAAGATTATTCATAGGCTATATTGGCGTGACGTCATATTTGGCGTGTAGCACAGGTACTATCAGGGAACACTTGCATCTTGTTTGTGCTGCAGTTGACGTTCCATTCATGATTCAAAACTAGACCTCTGAGACTACTGAAAATGCATTCTGGTGATAAAGATTGATACGATGAGTTCACACCTGTGGAGTAACGGTTAGCGCGTCTGGCCGCGAAACCAGGTGGCCCGGGTTCGATTCCCGGTTGGGACAAGTTACCTGGTTGAGGTTTCTTCCGGGGTTTTCCCTCAACCCAATATGAGCAAATGCTGGGTAACTTTCGGTGTTGGACCCCGGATTCATTTCACTGGTATTATCACCTTCATCTCATTCAGACGCTAAATAACCTAAGATGTTGACAAAGCGTCGTAAAATAACCTACTAAAATAAAAATAAAATTGATACGATGACCTTTCCTACAGTTTAAATTATTTGTTCACTCATTTATTTAATTTATTTTTACTGGTAGCCTTCTGGCAGATTTAAGGCCATAAGGCCTTCTCTTCCACTCAAGTTTAAAAATGCATATAAAATATAAATAACACCAATACAGAAAACAATGTAATAATAATAATAATAATAATAATAATAATAATAATAAACAGTACGAGAAAAATGTAGTTGTGTTCAGTTCATATAATTATAAGAGTTTAACAATAGAATTTAATGTTAAATAAGAATTTGGATCGAAGGAGTGATTCACATGACGAAGGGAAATTGATATATTAAAAAATAAATATCCTACAAAAGTAATACAAAAAAGATCATATTCTGGAGACGAAAAGCAGTCTTTCTGATATTTGAAAGTAATCAATGTCTGACAGCCCTTTACACTATGTACACTAAAATACGCTATTTTCACTATTGGAAATATTAGTGTAATTGTTCAAGTGGTGTATGTTTTGATCTGCCTCACTTTACGAAACAAGAGTCGCGAGAGCCATTAGTCAAGCATTTCTAGATGCACACGTACCTTCCACTTAAAATGGGGTTGCCAGATTTTGAGATGGGAATTAAGGAATACCTTTCATTCACATTCGGTTTCTTAGGAAAAAAAAATACACTGAATGTATAAGAAGAGCATGCATTCATTCATTCATTCATTCATTCATTCATTCAGTTTTATAAGTGGTTCCTTCTTGGTATCACTTGTGAGGTTCAGAACTTTTCTTTCTTTCACCATTCCTTCCAGTGCATTCTTCAGTAGGCAGTTTCTTCTCAGTCAGTTACGCAGCCTATGCATTACATATTGCTTAATACAATAATCTTATGATGATGATGATGATTATTATTATTATTATTATTATTATTTATGCATTATATATTGTAACAGCGAATAAATTCCTCTTCCCATTCTGTACAAAACCTTCTGTTCCCGGTCGTAGAGACAGAGGGTTTGTAGAGTGACATGGTACCGACACTGCTTACCATCAGTGAGTGAGACAGAGAGCAATGTACAGGAAACTCCCCTTACCAATATGAATGTCCTTGATCACATATTGTAATCACGATACCCAGTTTGGTCATCGCTGGACTACAGTCTCGACAACATGTTGCGGTAGTGAGCGATTGCAAGCGACTGTTGACCAGTTCTTCCGTTCGCAGTTGCCTTGTGGCCGATTGTAATATTAGATTTCTACTAATATTTTGGTTCCCCTGGCATTCTCAATTCGCCGTTTTCTCACGTCGTATCATCGTTTCATTATCTCTCAATGGAATTTTTACTTAAATGTGGATTTAAATTAAGAAACTAATAGAATTACTTGAAGCGAACTGCTAATAGAGTTCAATACTTACCGATCCAGGAGCCCAGATCGTCGTCGGTGGGTATGGAGCTACTGTTGGATTGTAGCTGAGGCAGCAACACCGCGGAAAATCCAATTGGCATGCCAGCCCCCGCCGCGAGAAGGAACGCAGCTCCTGACACCAGCATCTGCAAGCAAGTTCATTTTCTTTACTGATTTATTAATTTGTCAAAGAACGTCACTTTGAATGTGACATGGGGATTTCCCTGAAATGTCAAATGAGCTCCACTTACATAGTACGAAAAAACATCTTCAATATATTATTTAAATACAGGATGATTCACGAGGATTTACCATTCCTTACGGAGCTTATTTCCGAAGACATTCTGAGAAAAAAAAAATGTCATATAAACATTTGTCCTAATCTCAAGATTTTCAGAATTACACTAATTTGATGTTGTTTGTAAAATATCATTAATCTTAAGTTTTAAGGGTAAAAGAATATTACAGATAAGGGATGAACTGTTCAGGAGTATCATTTCTTTAATTAGCTAGTATTCTGAAGCTAAAAATGTGTTGTGAATTTCATAGTTGCTACATACATATATATATATTTTTTCGATTTTTTAACTCAAAATTATATTTTCTTACGCATTTATCACAACAATTGTTACAAATCACGCCACGCTTGTAAATTCTTTAAAACTGTACATTAGGATGCATAATTAAACTGTAAAGATTCAAGTTACTAAAGTCGTATGATTTGTAACAACTTTTTGTGATAAGTACTTAAGAATGATGTCATTTTTAGTTAAGAATTGAAAAATAAAATCTGTACAAACCAATTAACAACACATTTTTATCTTCAGAACACTAGCCAATTAAAAGAATGACACTTCTGAATAGTTCATTCTCTATTTGTAATATTTTGTTACCCTTAAAACTAAAGAGGAAAGGTATTTTACTAATAACTTCAAATGAATGTAACTTTGAAAATATTGAGATTAGGACACATGTTTATATGACATTTTTTGCTCAGAATGTCTTAGGAAATAAGCTCCGTAAAGGACGGTAAATCCTCATGAATCACTCTGTTTAATTCATCTTCAAATATTCGCCTAACCGTAAATGGTTTTAGAATCTACGAGTACTATAGAAAATATAATGGAAATGTATTGTGGTGCTGTAAAAGAAACAGTATATTTCAAGGATTTCACTGAAATAACACATTTATAGCATCCTTGATACCAAAGTAGTTTTCGACATATTGTCTGATTGATAGTCCTGGTGTAACAGTCGTAACAGAGTCAAGGCCTACCAGCTGACTTCTAACCTCACACACGCATATCCGCAGCAGACGTGGACGATAATACGGAGGTAAAGTATGGTCAGTGCTTTCATCTCCCCAATCGTTGAAACTGGTTTGTTGACGAGATTACGCACCTCATTGTAGCTCACTATTTTCCGATCAAAATGCCGGACGGACATCGGTCCATATGTCCCTTTTTATTTCGTTATTGAACGACACTGTATCAACTACTAGGCTATAGCATTTTTTCTCGGAAAGGGGCCCACAGGCAAGAACCGCAGCCTTAGACTTATTGTGCAACCTGCTTATGTTAGAATGATTGTTGAAGTCCATTTAGGATCGCTCTTCAAGCACATGATTCACTGCATGGTGCCATCGTATCGATTCAGCCACAGCATCCAGTCCTGACTGGAGACCTGATCCTCTGCTAAGCTCTTGTGACTCCTCTTAATATTTATGTGAGTTCGCAGGAGAAGGGTCACTTGTCTCATTTAGTTTATACCGTCCGATTTAAGGGATTTAAGTAAATTTTGAGTCCACACCTGTGGAGTAACGGTTAGCGGGTCTGGCCGCGAAACCAGGTGGCCCGGGCAAGTTACCTGATTGAGGGTTTTTTTTTTCCAGGGTTTTCCCTTAACCCAGTATGAGCAAATGCTAGGCAACTATCGGTGCTGGACCCCGGACTCATTTCATCGGCATTATCACCATCTCATTCAGGCGCTAAATAACCTAAGATGTTGATAAAGCGTCGTAAAATAACATACTAAAAAATTTGAAGAGAAAAAGTCCTATCCAATAATAAAGATAATGGAACAAGGCTGACATTGTGTAATAACTACCGTGTGGAAAACCACGAGGCACATTAAATTGAGAATGGAGCGAGACGGACCGTGTTGAAAACCACGAGGCGCGAAGTTTACCTTACATTTCTATTTCCATGGTTCCCCGAGTGAAGTCAGAGTTTACAGAAAAAAGTTTCATGTTAAAACGCTACAATTCTTTTCTTCTTGTAGGTCGAGTAAAGATATTTGACATCAATAAATCGAGAAGAAAAACAAACAAACGAGAATATCGGAGAAAATCTTACAAAGCGTGACGCCAATACTAGTACAATTTATTCTTCACTTTACGTCCCTCCAGTCACAAAGACTAGGTAAAACGAGAACATAGTAATAGTAAATTGAATTTCAAGAAGAAATTGAAGTTATTGGAGAAAATCTATCCCTCAAAAGTTTTGTTTACAATAAATCTCAGAGAGTCTGCACAAGAACGAATCCTGATTACATTTTGGGATAATTAATTTGTAATTGAAGTGTTCAGAACCATAGTGGGCCAAGCGTCATTTACTAAAACCGTAGAGAACAAGGGTTAAATTGAAGTTATTACCATAATTCAATGGAAACATATAGCAAGTAAAATAAAGTATACACATTAAAACTAAATGAGATGTTAATCTTCATTAAACTATGGTATTCACTTTGCTTTCTCAGTTTTTAATAAATGGCGCTTGGCCTACTATGGCTCTGAACGCTTCAATTTAACTGATTAATCCGGATTATGGTGAAATCGGGTATATGTCCCAGTACCTGAGGAATGATTCCTCGAAGCTTCTTGGTGTGTTGTTGCAGGTCTTCAGTCGAGACGATGCCATTTCTGTTTATAGAGTTTTGGGATGAGATCACTTTCAACTTAGCAGCCGACACATCCCCGTTGAGGATAGGGGCAGCTTCTTCTATCCTGAAAGGAAAATAAGACAATTCAATGAGACTTTCATTCGTTTGTGTCTTTTTGTGTGCGTCTGAGAGTCCATTCATTGTGTGTTATGATTAAAACAGATTTTGATCAATGTTTATAGATATACCGTGTGTTCATTTCAAAACTTCCCACCATGAATAATTATAGCTGTGCAGGGGACAAATTCTTTTCGGTTTCAGCAGAAGAACGTTCTTCTCTAAATAAAAACGATTCTGCTGAAAACAGTTGTGCTAGATACGCGTACGCCAGGGATGAGACGATATTAGCTCCCAATCATGGTAGAAGAGCTCGACCTTGGTCACGAGCGCATAGCACATTCACTGTAACGTAGACAACAGGGATGTACATGCACATGCAGCGAATAAAGGCAGCAATTATTACAATAACTTGCGTTACTAAATTTCTGGCTATGTAATAGGGCTAATTACTCAGTTATTTAATATACATGTACATATATAAACAAATCGCAAAGGGAAGGGTTTTTAGGAACAAAAAGAGAAATAGGAAAAGTTAATTGTATGTAAACCATTTTATTGTTAAAAGCAATTATTTATTATGTAAATACTTCACTTCATTGGTTAGGAGAAACTAATAGGGTCTACCTGCTCGACGTGTGTGATCTCTAAGTACTTTTGAGTATTTTTTGAAAAAATAATAATGGCAATATTGATTGAAATAGAGTATATTGATTGTATGATTGTGAAAATGTAGTCCTTACTCTCCAGTCGTGATTATGTAATGAGTTTTCTTAGAGTGATTTGTGAGATGCACGTAACACGAAAAAAAAAAAAACAAATTGATTAAATTAAGATATTGAAAGCCATCGTAATTTTTGGGGTCAATCATTTAAGGGGATATGTATGACTTTTAAAACTTCCACAATTTCGGCCAAAATTTGTGAAATTTAAACTATATAAACAGATCTATAATAATATCATCTGTACAAAATTTGGTGCAATTAGGTATAATAGTTTTGAAATTATATTTTTAAGTATATTTTATATTGATGTTACTAAAAAAGCTCCTTGCATCAAAGTTTTCAAAATATTTAGTTCATATTTGCTAAAAATCTTGAAAATAGTTATTGGAATAAAAGTGAATAGCATTTTGAGTTTAGTAATAGTATAAGTTGAAGTGCAATCAAAGATAAAATATTATTTCTAAATTAAAGAAACACGTAGTCTAATAAAAGTAAATATCCAGAAACAAGCAACAAATAAAACATCAACAATACATTTAAAATAAAGGAATAAAAGGAATCTAGATACTATCTGCTGACCCAAATGTAAATTAATTTACCTTCGATGTCAATTCCGAAATGAATTTATTTCTCTCTTCTCCTGAATAATGTCTATTTTTTTCATGTTGCGTCTCATAATGCCGTTTTATGTTGCTTTTTTTGCAAATGATATATATATATTTTTTTTTTTTGCACAACAAACACTGGACTTCATCACCATGTTCGAAGCATAAATACCACTCTACCTTGAAAGCTTTAAGCGCTTCCGTTCCGTCATGATGCGCTGTGTTCTAAGATCCGTACATTCTTTAGCAATGTTTACAGGTAAAAGAGCTCCGCGCGCGCGCAGCGGGCATAAAATAGCTCTCGCCCGCAAATATTAGTCACCATCGCAAGACTGGTGTACGCTCTAAGTGCACGCACTATCCACAGAGCTGTAACGGAAAACTGGTAGTCTATATAACTGTCTATAATTTATTCGCTTCTGACTATTGATCCACTTTTTAATGCTGTGTATTATATTAGTCGGATAGGAAATGGAATATGCATCTGCAGTTTAGAAAACCATTACAACTGACTCTCAGGAAAAATATAATGCAAATGTATATTTTTATGTTTCCCTCAGTTCTTTAATAATGACTCTAATAACAGTTATGAGAAAAATTATCTCTTTAAGTATCGCACTTTATATTCCTGACGTCAGTGTGTTGATTCTCTCTTTCTGTTGAAGGTCTTTGAAGGTAATATAATTTGTGAATCGTTTGTGAGTGTTAATGGGTTTCTGTGAAAGAAATGGTGGTTTGGTGGTTGTACTCTTTCCCACGAAATACTTTCCAAATTAATCTTTTTTTCACGGAATATGGATGTATTAAAATCGCTAACTTACATAATAACAATTATAATCTCTTTACCAACATCTTAAACATGAAAACAGCTTAATTTTTAAAGTGGTTATTGATTTATTTATTATAAGACTAAGTGATTTTTGTATTGTTCTGTGTAATATGTATTTTATTACTGCTGACATTATGCTGATGGAACCTTCACAGTTCAATAAATAAATAATTAAGTAAATGAATGAATGATTAAATTAATAAGTGAATAGGTAAATGAATAAATAAGTGAATGAGTGAGTGAATAAATAAGTGAATGAGTGAATAAATAAATGAGTGAATGAGTGAACGAAGAAATGAGTGAATGAATAAATAGATGAATGGATAAATAAGTGCATTAGTGAATGAATGAAAACGTATGATGTATTTCGTCATTTTACAATGAGTTCATAAATTTAACTGTTATTGTAGGCTTGGCCTTTGCGATCATATTTCTGTCTTCACTTACCCTGTCCAAGAAATCACTTCTCCTGACTATAGGGCTACTCCGTCTAGAGAAAGAATAAAATTACGTAAACTGTAGAAAACTAATTACTAACAGGAATGTATCATTCCGCCGCTGTTAAATAATAATAATAATAATAATAATAATAATAATAATAATAATAATAATAAATTTAACTATAGGAATACATTAGACCTATTCAAGTGGCAACAAACAAAAGAAAAATTATTTATATTCATTATACAGATAGAGATACATACATACATACATACATACATACGACGATACATGTTTACAGGGTAATTCACGAGGATTTATCGCCACTTACGGAGCTTATTTCCGAAGACATTCTGAGCAAAAAATGTCATATAAACATCTGTCCTAATATCAATGTTTTCAGAGTTAGGCCTACACTAATTTGAAGTTGATAGTTAAATACCTTTTTTCTTTAGTTTCAGGATAAAAAAATATTACAAATAGAGAATGAACTATTCAGAAGTATCACTTCTTTAATTGGCTAGTGTTCTGAACCTAAAAATGTGTTGTTAATTGATTTTTACAGATTTTGTTTTTTCAATTTTAACTAAAAATGACATCATTCTTACGCACTTATAAAAATTGTTACAAATCATACGAATTAGGGAACTTGATTCTTTACAGTTTAATTATGCATCCTAATGTACAGTCTTGAAGAATTTACAAGAGCGGAGTGATTTGTAACAATTGTTGTGATGAATGCCTAAGAAAATGTAATTTCGTAGTTAAAAATCGGAAAAAAAATTCTCTACGAAGCAGCTATGGAATTCATAACACATTTTTAGCTTCAGAATACTAGCGAATTAAAGAAATTATAGTCCTGAATAGTTCATTCTTTATCTGTAATATTCTTTTACCCTTAAAACTAAACAATAATTTTATTTTACAAACAATTTCAAATTATTGTAGCTCTGAAAATATTGAGATTAGGACACATGTTTATATGACATTTTTTGCTCTGAATGTCTTCGGAAATAAACTCCGTAAGTGGCGGTAAATCCTCGCGAATCACTCTGCATAGAACGGTTTTGAAAACATACAATAGAAACCAAATGGAAACATTTCGCTAGGCCTAACGTATTTACTCGCGTAATTCATGCACCTTTTTTTTTACTATACTTTTGTGTTCTTAAATTGCGATGCGTGATTTATGCGAGGAAAGTTTCAGAATATTGGTACTACATTTCACAAGAAAATGTTAAGAACCTACACTGGATTGCACCCTATGTTATTTAACTGATATTGTAACACACACTTTTACCGATATTTCTTGTCTCACTGCTGGCGCAATATCATTACAACTGAACACGAACAAAACATGGTCATCTATAATTCTCAAAATTCCTTACAATGTTATTTATCTATTCTTCTTTCATACAAGGAAGAAACTCAGCTCCTAATGGAGCAACTGACATATATGATTTGACAAGAACAGAATGTGGCGTAATTACGCCATGTTTTTCATATCATTTCATTCAAATGAAAATTTTTAGAAAATTTCGTGTACGCTTTCAATCAGGAAACGAGTGTTATTTGTGGGAGAATTTCAAAACACGATCCAAATAAACGTCCTTAGAATCAAGCCTAGTTTCCCTATTATAACGTGTTCCCTAAATCTAGGGAAATTTCCCTAGGGTTGGTAACACTGTGAGTGACCTGCAATTGTTTTCAAATGTTTGAAACATGCCCAGTGAGAAGAAAGATAAGCTAGCACATAAAGACGGCGCTTGGGCAGTGTAAACGAGTTACCGGTACGAGTTCCGTAACCTTGATGTTACTGAAGTGATGTAAGGAGGCAACGGTCTTCACTGTCACATGGCTTACCTTGAGGATTGTGGGAAATTATTAAAATGTGTTCAGGGTCATAGGACAAATCACGTGACGTTAAAATGAAATTTCGTTACGTATGAAAGCGATCGAAAGCGCGTACAATTCAAACTCGTTAAAAAAATATTACTACTCAGAAAATCTAATTACGTAAAATTCAGAATTTATTTCTATGTAATTGAGGACTACACGGCAAGAAGGATGAATAAGCATTCGAGCGCATGATGTTCGTTATGCTTTTCTTGTGCGGAGGAAGGAGCGGCAAACAAGGAGTTGTCCCCCCCCCCTTCTCTACTAGAAACCCGCAGCAATGAGTTCGCAATGCATTAGTACTTTGTTATGATGCAGTCATAGGATCTATGTTATTTAATACATACATTTTACGATATTAATTAACTTAATAAATAGGCTACTAGAGTAATATAATATGTAAGAAAAGATAATGAATGATCGGGTTAAAGAAGAAAACCAAATAAATTGCTATTTAAATCAAGCCTTTAATGAGCATAAATTCTTAAACGAAAAATATTAACATGCTCCAGGTGCTTTGATACAATTAATGCATAATGTAATAAAGAGGCACTAGGTTGTCATAAAAAATAAATTCTCACATACAGTAAAAACAAAAGTTCATTGGCTGTTGAAATTATAGACTTAACTTCCTCTTATGAGGGACCTTCTGAAATATTCCTTTGCAGCAGCTAAATTATATTATAGGAAGTATTCTTATAAAATCTGACATGGAAGAAATACCAGTGTGTTTGAAAGCATTCATTTCCTTGCGTGGGATCTCTTATAACCTACTTCAGGTACTACAGAACTCTTTCAAGTCTACAGGTATGCTACCTAAAGATCAAGGAGGAAAACAACATAACAATCACAAGAAAAACCTGATGATGCCTTCGAAAGTGTGCTCAACCACATTAAATCATTCAAGGGAAGGAAAAGCCATTATGGTGAATCAAAATATGATCGAATATATCTTCCCAACAATCTCAACATTAAAAAATGTATGAAAATGTGTCTTATGAATGCTAAAGAAACATTTTCCACACCAAATTTAACATATCATTTGGATATTTGCAATACTTGTACATGTGACAAGTTTCAGGCTGATCTCAAAGTTTATGAAAATAAACTCTTTGATAATATTGTGTCTTTTCTTCCGATACCTGATCGTGTACTATACACTCGTATACTCCTAGAATGACACCACAGTCTAGTATATACAGTCACGAAGCTTCTGTTGTGAGGGTGCTAGGAACAATAGACTGTGCCGGTACTATTTCGCATTGTCTGTAATGAAGCGATATTAGCGATCCTAGTGGCTAGCAACTAACTATGGATGCATATTTACTACGTATTGAGCTTCGTGACTATATACTAGACTGCGATGACACTGTATTCGCTTTGTTTCTGTGTTTACGGCTTGTTCCGGTCGCCTTCTAAGCTTCATACAACAATGGCATATGACGCTGAATGTTCCGGCAACTCTATTCATCCTTTTTACCGTGTACAGTTAAATTAGATGTAAGTTTGCCAGGATCTGTGCATAATTGAATCGGTTATTTTTAAAACCCCGTGAGTCACTCATTTTGTCATTTTCGTTTTATATGAAAAAATGAAAGTCGCAACCTAGACGCATCATTTTATGTTGAATCACCGCATTTCTGATGTATAGAACGCTTGTGAGGACAAAGCATATAGTTGCTTTGGTTTTGAAACTACTTAAGTCACGAACTTGCGGGGTTTCTCAGTGTAACCATGTTTCACCGCTATAGTGTGTTTTCCCTGTAGGCAGCTGTTGATAACAAGCAAGTCACTCATACAGTAAAGCAAGTTGTATTTAATTTCTTGTAGTATTCGTTCTGATTGTTTATACTATGCCAACATGTTTCCAGCGGGCGACAGTGAGATAAATAAACCCGTTAAAAGGAAAAAGGGAATAAAAATAATCATTTGTACAAGGTGGGCCAGTCGAACGGAAAGATTTCAAGGCGCAGAAAAAGAATGAAAAGTTACAGTTATATCAATTTAATGAGTAGAAATGACAAGTACATGAATAACGATTAGGTATGCAACAAGAAAAAAAATATTTCTTAAAAATTACGTCAGCCAAGTGACCTCCATTCAAACGCACACATTCTTAGCATATTGACAGGTATCGCAGCGACCTCTTCTCGAATACGTTGTCTTAGGGCTGGAATGGTTCTGGGTGGATTGCACCCAAACAATTTCGTTTTGAGGTGTTCCCATAGGAATAAATCACATAGCGTTAAATCAGGTGACCTAGGGGGCCAAGCGATATCCCCTTTCCGAGAAATGACGCTGCCCGGGAACAAAGTATTCACAGCATCCATCGAAATTCTTGCGGTGTGGCTTGTTGCTCCGTCCTGTTGAAACAGTGTGTTTTCATTCACTGGAAAATGGGCGAGTTATGGTGTAAAAGAGTTCTGTATCAGTCTGTAACAGTCACTGCATTTTCGACCTCATTCTCAAAAAGAATGGGTTGATTATTCCAGTTGATGAAACCGCGCACTATACCGTTGCCTTTTGGGCATGGAGAGGTTTCTCATGACCATTGAAATCAATTAACGATGCAATAACGATGAGCACCATTTAACAAAACATGGTAGAGACAAACAACTTGGTTACTAGGAAACGCGGAGATAGTGACGTCACCGCATAAGCAGTCATAAATCTATACTAATAATAAATCTGTAGCCGAAATTTTTCTGGTAATTTTCGATTTTCCAAAAATAATTGGTCCTAACATATATAATTAACCACCCTGAAACCGAAAATCGCTTTTTTTAAATTTTTGTTTATATGTCTGTCTGTCTGTCTGTCTGTCTGTCTGTATGTTTGTTACCTTTTCACGCGATAATGGCTGAACGGATTTCGATGAAAATTGGAATATAAATTAAGTTCGTTGTAACTTAGATTATAGGCTATATGGCATTCAAAATACATTATTTAAAGGGGGGTTATAAGGGGGCCTGAATTAAATAAATCGAAATATCTCGCTTATTATTGATTTTTATGAAAAATGTTACATGACAAAAATTTCTTTAAAAATCATTTCCGATAAGTTTTATTCTTTGAAAAATTTTGATAGGACTGATATTTAATGAGATAAATGAGTTTTAAAATTAAAATAACTGCCATCTAAGGCCGTGTAATGAACCAAACAAATGACTTCGTCTATAAGGGGCCTTGGTCAACAACAATCGAAAGCTATGAATCATAGCCTACAGAAAATGTTTCTGTGTTTGTATGAAGTAATATCGGAAGATAAATTAACCGATTTGTATAATTAATGATTATTTCACCACTGGAGTGTAGTTTCTCTGTATGGACATAATGCTATAATGTTATTACAGTAACTTCTGAGTGAATTGAGGACAGGTAAGATTAAAATAGCTTCTTATGCACAGAAAACTTGATAGGCTATTCTGTGTATTCGTTTCCTGTATTTCTTAAAATAATGTTTATCTCAGAGAATTAACGAACCACGAGAGTGTATTCATTTAGTATGCAGTAATAATACGTTAGCTTAGCATTTCATTATTTTATAATCCAAATTTTAACTATGCTCAATTGAATCGAGCTAAAATACATAAAATACATATGCATTAAATGCAATGCAAAAAATTTGGGTAATGAGCCAAGCAGATTATGTTGCCCTGTTGTAAAATAAAATTTGTTCCTCCTGAGATTCAAGAGCCCCCATAACAAATTGAAAACTTACTTATCGGGGTACATCCGTTATCAACACACTTTTTATATAATATAATATAATATAATATAATATAATATAATATAATATAGTATAATATAATATAATATAATATAATATAATATAATATAGTATAATATAATATAATATAATATAATATAATATAATATAATATAATATAATATAATATAAGTTATTTAAGTTATTCGAAGGGTTCAGAACCATAGTGGGCCAAGCGCCATTTACTGAATACGTAGAAAACAAGAGTTAAAATTAAGTTATTACCATAATTCAATGGAAACATATAACAAGTAAAATAAAGTATACGCATTAAATGTAAATGATGTCAATGTTCATTGAACTATGGATGCATAATAATAATAAAAATTAAGAAACGTGTTAAAGGAATTGTCATTGCACCAAATGAGTGCTCTCTGGACCAAAATGATTCCATTTTAATTATTTAAATATAATTTATATTAAGTAACATATTAAACGATTTATCCTTCTATCAAACACGAATATTCCCTGGATCCAATGTCCTATTTTAATTATGTAATTACTTTATATTTATTTCTAACGGGCGCAGCGGAGCGCACGGGTACGGCTAGTTATAAAATAAATAGGTAGAGAAGAGTCGGTTATATTCATTCTCACCCTCTCCATATGAACAGTATACTCCCATCAAATCTTTACGTTTGACTGGCCCACCTTGTATAAATGTGAAAAGGTTAAGACAGTCGTGATGCCAGAAAAAAAAAGAGCATACTTGCACAGTCTTCCAATAAGTGTAAAGAAAATGAAGGATTTGAGAAAATTTCAGGGAGCTGAATTGAAGATCTCCATTCCTGAAACATTTTCAGTGTAGTTTCATGACTTTTTTTTTCTCGAGTGCCTCAGCACAATTGATTAATGATTTATATATTTATAACATTTTATGTACTGTGTGGTAGCGTGTTTGCCTCCAGAGTAGCCGGCAGAAATTTTCTTGTAAAATTTCTACCTCGGGACTAGGAGAGATGGCAGTGCACAACTTCTAATCACTAAATTGTGCACCAATATGCCTGAATTAAATCCCAAATCTCTCCGCAGTGCATATGAAGGGAAAGCATATATTGTCACTGTTGATAGTGATTCGTCCGTCGGACGGAGACGTTAAGCCTGGCGGCCCCCTTGGTGCTATTCGACAGGAGTAGGCTACGTGCCGGTACCGGGTTTCCCCTTCTCCCTTCCTCACCTTCATCATCATCCTCACCCATTCCCTACACTACACATACACGAACACTTAACATAGACTCACCCTAGTATACGACATAACTCTTCACAGATACACATCATGCATAACGTGGCTCGCCGAAGTAGTGTGCAATTTGAAAATGAGTCACAGTCCTGCCATCTATCCGCAGTATGCGGAACCCGAATCACGCAAAGTGAAGTGGGTACACACGTTTTGTGTACTTGAACAATGTAAGTAAATTATTTATTGCAATACATAATGTTACGTTATAAGTCAATTTATTGATTTTATTAATATAATAACAAAATATTGTGCATTACTTTTTGAAATTCCTTAAGTCATAAACATTTTAACTTGTCTAGCAGAAAATTTAATATTAGGCTATATAGATGTTAATGGTATGCTTCCGTGACCTATTCACTCAATATTTAACTTTCAGAAGTAAATATTTTTACAAAAACATCCTAGTTTACAAATTATTATGTTTTTTTTCTCCCACAAGTTTACAATTCTTGACTTAACGGAGTTTAAAAAATAATCGAATCAATTACGTGCAAACCAGAGCTGGGTTACGAATAACCCAGGTTGTACTGTGTTGGTTCGTTTCATTGCGTGACTCATTATTGGCCACGACTTTACTTCTTGATAACTTCGGTCATTTTAAAAGAAGCTACTGGTATTGCTGTCTTCGCTGAGATTGTTAATCCGTATTGTTATAATTCTGTTCAATTTAAATGTAACTTTCAGAAGGTTATGTTCGGTATTTATGAGTCGCTGCCAGGTAAACAAATACAAATGTAGACAAGTAAATGAGTAAATAATAAATTTATATAACTTGTTAACCTTCCCGCAGCGGAATATTTCTTCCCTCATAATGTTGATTGAGCACTAACATCTATTTTAAAACGTTGACAGGCTAGACGTAAACATTTCGCTTCCGTCTAGTGACGTCAATTGTCGTTCCAATTCATATTCACCACGCCTTCGATAACCATTCATACTCTTGGCGACTTGTGTTAGTAAATGTACGATATATTATGCTGTTCAAGAATACTGGTAATGGTGTTGTTAGTGCCAGGAGTAGTTGTAATTTGGAGATCATGCACATTACTGTAGTAATTAGTAGTGGTAGTGGTAGGGATGGTAATTTAATAGTAAATGGTAGTGGTAGTGGTAGGGATGGTAATTTAATAGTAAATGGTAGTGGTAGTGGTGGTAATAAATGGTAATGCTAATGACAGTGGTAGTGGTAGTATTGGTGGTAGTAGTAAATGGTAGTTGTAGTGGTGGTAGTAAATGGTAGTGGTAGTAGCAGTAAATGGTAGTGGTAGTAGCAGTAAGTAATATGTGGTTAGTGGTGGTGGTGGAAGTGGTGGTGGTGGTGTTGGTAATGATGGTGGTGGTAGCAGCAGCAGCAGCAGCAGCACATTTAACAAATATTTTACTAGAAAGGTTATAAAATCCGCTAATCTGAGATCTTATGCAACCAAAATCACAACCATGTTTGCCTCCAAATTATATGTCAACATTTTTTTTTACAAAAAAAAAAAAAAAATGGACATTGTAAAATCAAAAATAACTCGTATCACAGATGAGCTTCTCATTTCACAGTTGAAATTAGTCATATGTAATTTTACTCCTGACTTTAGTCAGTTTTACTCACTAACTGAACTATACAATCGGACGTATTTATTATGCAATGCATAGTATACTGTCTACAGTACATTAGCATACAATATTTTTAATGCATTTAAAATTTAAAAATAATCAAGATATGGATATTTAAACAAATTATTGAAAATGGTGGTCGTTCATTTCGATACAGGCTTCAGTTCTTTTGTCCATATTATCAAAAACGTTTTCAAGCATATCTTCTGAAATTGAATGCATGGTTTCTTGAATGTAATTATTTAATTCTTCTTTGTTGTAGGATGTTTAGCAAACACAACTGTTTCACAGTAACCCCAAAGAAATAATGCAAAGCACTCAAATCAGGCGACATGAAAGAGTCATAATCCTACGTCTGTTGAAATAATTCTGTACCTACTCTATAGCAATGTACGTTACGTACTGTAAATTCAATCTTCACTTCTGCTCGATCCGCATAGATAAATTTACTCAGATATGCTATCTACTGTCCGTCCATGTGGTTATGTAGGAGGGTCTTAGAAGGGGGGGGGAAATCACGTGACAGTTACTTAACGAGGCTTTTTTATTTAAATTATTTTAAATAGTTGTATAATATTATGTAGCAGTCCAATTCCTAACAGCAAATGTTTTCAGAAAAGAGCTAAGATAGTCCAGCCACTAGCCTTTACAGAGGACCCAGCAGAAATGGGTGGGGGAAACCGGGATGCTTCGTAACCAAAAGGACCTGTGCGAAAATATGATCCAATAGTAAATGAATGCTCTTTCTTCACTGAAAAATGCGATAATATTTCTGGAAACATACTATACTCGCTCACCGTAAGACGACTTTGTGGTTTTGGTTGTGTGTGGAAGTTTTCTACTAGAAGGAGTTGGAGTGAAGTACATTCATAAATTCAGGTACAATAAAAATTGAAGTAAAAATAAAATGTTCCTGTACATGCATAATTCCTGGATAAATTGACTAGTATATACTGAATATGAATGAAATCCGTCCAATAGATTAGGAGAAATCGCATGGCCAAAACCAATTTTTTGCTATTGGGGATGTTGAAAACGTCTGTTCTGATGAAAATAGCGAAATAGATTTTTTAATCATCACAATACTTTATCTATACATTTACCTTGTATAAAGGAACTGGCTACCCTACCCCATTACCTCCTGACCTAGTTGCCTCATAAGTAGTGCCTTCTTGGTATCACTTGCGAGGTTCAGACCTGTTTTGGGACAGTTGACTAAACAGCAATAAGAAAATATAAGATTCTCATTTAAGTTGTAGTGTGTTGAAACAATTATTATTTGCAGCAAATATAGCCACAATGTAATATCACCATTCATAATAAATAATAATGCGAAAGTGACAACAAGAAGTGTTATGAGTACATTCATATAATACATATTTTTATAGGAATGGAGATAATTAGGTCGTATTTTATTACGATTTTTTTTATTAAGTAGGTACTTAAAATTCCTTTCAATTTCATTCTTATCGGCTTTCTGATAGTAACAGTGTGCTGCAAATGATAAGAATATTAAATGGAACAACAAGAATTGCATACACAATTTTCTAATATTTATATATGAATGTTTGGAGCTATTTTGCAGCTTCATGTCAATATAAACCACATAAACCTTTACAATTTTCATGAGTTATAACTTCTGAACCAATAATAATAAACGTATGCAATCTGTTCTGAATTACAGAGTAACTGTGTGCGATTCCTCAGACTGACTAGGAAATTAAGAGAGGAATTAAGAAATAGAGAATTCGAATCATGGAAAGTAATGCCTGGAAGAGGCAGAGATGTAAAATTATACAACCAAGTACCTAAAGCCAATGCCTGGATTTTTAATAAATCTGGACTATCTACATCTGAATGGGTAACCTGCCTTAAAATGAATGCCAATTTAGCAGCAGTTAGAGAAGTACCTGGTCGCTCTTTGGACGGATCCCGGTGTAGACATGGATGCCCGGAGACTGAAACTCTTGCCCACGTCCAGGGTCAGTGTAACAGAGTTTACTCTTCCGAAATGCCAGACACCATCCATCATGTTCGATCATTAATTGCAGCTGCTTTGAAAAAAAAGTCTTGGATAGTAAAAGAGGGAGTGTTTTGCCTTGATACTAATGGCTCCCCTAGACGTATTGACATAGCGTATTCCCAGGCTATCAAGAAAGGATACATAATTGATCCTACCATAAGGATTGAAACGATAGTAGCCAGCCGGAGGATGTGAATCAAGAAAAAATCAACATTTATCTGCAAACAGTTGATTACTTCAAAGTAAAATACCAGCTTGAAAACATTAAGGCGATTGGTCTTCTTATTGGAGCTCGTGGTGTGATTCCCAAGTTCTTTGAAAACTTCAGGAATACTTTTGAACTACCACAGACACTTACTACTGACATCATAACTTCAGTTTTGAAACGCTCTTGCCAAATTTTGAGTCGTCATATTCACTCTGTTTAATTTTTTTTTTTTCACTTTATAATTCATATATGTTTATTTTAATTTTCTGTCAACAAAATTTATGTAAACCATTTAATACTGTAAAATTCATGTAGGAGAGTATACTGATTCCTTCTGGGCTACCTCCAATGAGAGACAGTTAACAAAATTAAAAATTGAAAATGTCTTCGTGCGGACCATATTCCGTGATGTTCTCCGAAGTATATCGTCGTCAATGTTGCTGATTTCATGCCTAATGACCTTACGGAATTCAGCAAGTGACCGCAATCTATTTTTGTATACTCTGTCCTTAAGTTAGCCCCATAAGAAGTCCGGAGAGGTTAAGTCAGGTGATCTGGGGAGCCACAGATTATTTTAGATTAGGCGATCACCGAAGGAGCTGGCTCGTAAGCCCGATTTCTACGCAGCTCTCTGACATGTGCCACATGAGTAGCCTGTCTCCTGGCTCAATCGACGTAGTGATTTCTTTGGTGAGTTCACTAAACGTCCTCGAACATCGTCAACACAATCTTCACTCATTTCAGGTCTGTTTTTCCATTCTCGCTGAGGAGCGAGCCAGTTGTCTCCAACTTTCTTGCTATCAATAAAATTGTTGGCTAGTTGGAGCATTGCGCACACCGAGTTTTCTTTGAAATGCCCTTTGTGTTTTAATCAAGGAATTTGTCTTTCAATACGTTTCCAGAATAAAAACACGCAGCCGAATTGGAACTACATGTTCATGTTATAACTAGATATCGGATTTTTAGGCACTAAAAATTGCAGTTTTAGGCGCCTAAAATAAGCTCAAAATTTGTAAAATTAGGCTCTATTTTAATGAAAATAGGCATTTTAGGCACATCAAGGTATCATACTTATTTCTTTCACTGAAATTTTTAGTTATACACTAAAATACGCACAAAAAAGTATGTTTAAACATTAAAAAAGAATACTATATTATATTTATAAACAGAGCTGCACAAATTTAATATATTGAAACTAATGAAATAATGATTATTGATATCAAGATTACTCATTTTAAGTTATTGAAATTCAGTTCCATGCTCAGACTTTATTATAATTATCTGCACAGTACACCACCAGAATTTTTTCTAAATTCTCCACAGTTAACCTTTGCCTTTTGTCACTAAGAATCATTTTGAAAGCAGAAAAACTTCTTTCAACCGAAACTGATGTGAGAGGCGCAAATTTTTAATTAGGTACAATAGAAACATCAATACTTACTGGAACATTTACACTTTCCCCCGATATCACTCTTGATACTTTTTCCAACAATGAAAATCCTACATTCTTATTTAATACGTTGTCCCACTTATTTTTAACTTCTTTCCCAGTTTCGCCCAAAGCAGAATGTATGTTCACTTGAGCTTCCTTTACTATTGCTATTTGGCTACAAAGAGATTGTTTTTCACGTTCTAATTGTTCAATGCTTGCAGGTATGAAAGAAAAGTTTGATGTTATGTAGGCAATATCGTTTTTCACTCGTGAGTCATTCAGACAATCTTTCACTGCTTTCACACACGCTGCACTATCAGTTTCAGGTAATTTGACCACTTCTTTAAAATACTTAGAATAATACACCACTGACTGAATCCAGGTTCCCCATCGTGTAACAACGGGCTGAGATGGGAGTGGGATATCTGGAAAGTTCTCTCTGAATATTGAAATCCTGGATGGGGCTTTACAAAAACATTTTTTTGTGTTAGAAATAAACGAATTGATAAGAGGAAATTCATTCCGGATTGTTTCAGAAACCCTGTGAAGGCCATGTGCTAGACAGGTTACATGCGTGAGGTTAGGATAAAATGTTTTAAGAAGTGGAGCTGCAGCAACCATGTATGAGGCAGCATCAGTACAAAACAACAGAACTTTAGAATCGTCTATATTACCTGAGTATAAAGACTGTAGGCCTTTATTTACAAAATAAGCAATGGCTTGGCTATTCACTTTCGAAAGTTCCTTAACACATACGAGGTGTGGAATCGAAGGTCCATCAGGACTAAGTTTTCCTACTACCATATTTGCTATATACCTATTCATAGGATCTGAGGTTTCATCCACAGAGACCCATATGTAAGAATCACCTATATCCTCCCGAATGGAAGCTAAAGTTTCATTGTATATTCTGTCTAAGTAATTTTTTCTTAGGGTCGACTCAGATGGGATATTTTGTTTGCAGTATTTTTGTAAAAACTGTCTTAAAACCGGATTTTCAATTGCATTCCAGGAAATGTTAGCAGCAACAAACGCTCTGGTTAAATCAGCATAGAAATTGCTGCTGAGATTGGATGAAGTAGGCTGTGTTAGTAAAGTTTGTTGCAGTTGATTTTTCTGCTGAGCTTTAGCCTTATGAGCCGCTCCTTGCACATGCTGCTTTAGGTGGCATTTCTTTTCTTGCGAAATCTAAAAATGTAAAGTAAACTGAATTAAAATAACATCCTAATTGTTGTATTGCCGTATTTCTATCACAAAGTTAGTGGGTTCGAACAATCAAAATTTTAATGACCTGCAAATACTTTAACTATCGGAATTTAAAAGGTTAAAGTGTAGTGGTCTTAAAAAGAATTATACCTCAGGATAGCTCAGTCAATGTATAAATATTATAGGCCTACTCATTAAAATTAATAGAATTTATATATTTCAACTATTGTTACATACCTGTTTGCTACAAATCTTGCAGAATATTATTTTTCCATCATAAGTGAATTCTGAATATTCTGTTAGCCATTGCCGGATCAATGTAGATTTTGCACTTATATTTTTCGGCATTATCGCGTTAAACTTCACAGGAAAACGTCCTACCGCTCAAAACTTCTCAACACAAATAAGGTGAGGGAAAGAGCAACTGTTAACGAGCATTCAAATGAACCGTTGTTATTGAGATTCAATTGGACAAAAATACAAAGTTCCACTTATTGTTGCATTTCCTGGTAGTGTTAACACTAGGAGGGCCATTCTTTTAAATATTTTGTAACGGTTTATCCTAGTAATTCGCAGTTTTACGACTTTTCATAAACATTTCAAAAACACTCTTTCTCCAAAAATTGTGATTTTATGACACTCTGAAGGGCAGTACAGCTAATCGGTTTCAGACCGAAAACAGTCATTTTTATAGTATAGTATATCTCTGAATCGGTAGCAGCACATGTTGTGATTGTTGCCTGCTTCAAAACTAAGGTTGGTTCTTTGTCGGCATTTATGCCTCCAAACATGTTAAATTCGGTGAAATCTATTGCGAGTGTCGTGAGATTCAAAACAGTTTGTTTCCTTTATCATTGGTTTCATGGCCGGTGTGAAGCAAACTTTCCACTTTTTAAATGCCTTAAATTTCGCAGTGAATGCATGTATAAATTATAAAAAGTAAGAGTAAAATGCGAAACTTTACAGTGAGTTAGGCATTTTTAGGCGAATATTAACAAATTAGGCTCTAATAACCGTTTTAGGGCATTTTAGGGCACTATAAAACTCTTTGAATACCTTTCAATTTCCATGAAACACAAATATTAATAATTATTTTTACTTTTCTCCTAAAGAAACAAAAGAGGCATTTGCCCTAGAATCCGATGTCTGGTTATAACAGCAAAAACTAGAGATTGCGAACTAATTGCTAATATCCAACAATAGTCATGATAGTCAACAATGGATGATATGGGTACCAATATAGATTCTCTCAGAGCCACTGACATTATTAAACTCAATTTCAAGTTTGTAGGGGAGTAGTGGGTACAGTGAGACACTAAATATTAAGACATATGTATGCAAGTGAAATTTCAAGTATTTTTAAAATCAAGTGCAATAGAAATATACATTAAAACATGGAGTACAATAATACATAAACAGTCATGTTAATAGATAAAGGACATAATATACAATGCGTGTTTGTAAAAAAAATGCAAATGTCTCACTGTTCCCATTCAGGAGGGTACAGTGAGACACTAGTGTCTAATAATGGACATTGAAATGATTTACATTTATTTCAAAAGAAAAGAAAGCTTGCTGTCTCTTTATCTTGCCATGTTCTGTAGACTTATTTAGAATCATTTTGATGTCTGACTTCGAAACCATTGAAACATCTGGAACATTTGGAAAAGTGAATTTTCCATGACTTTTCAAACTTTTGCTAAAAAATAAAATGAATTTTTGGTGACAACAAAGTTTATAATTATAAGAATTTAATTTAATTCTTAATTATTTTTAATATTTCTTAAACATTTTGTGAATAATGTTTTATTTAAGAAACCATTAAAATGTAATGTATCCATTATTTCAAGCTATAGTTCCTAAATTGGTTACTAGTATGTTCATTTCTAATGTTAGTTACCGGTAAATGTAATATAATTACAGTTTATTTTTGCAAATCATTGGCGAATGGGAACAGTGAGACGTCTCAGTGTACCCTTCAATGGCATGTCTCACTGTTCCCTTTACGCATAGTTCGTTTAAAAATGGCGCCATCACTTCAAAATCAAAACAAGAAAGACGAAAGTTTGCAAAACATAACGTCAAATTCCATAATATTAGGTAAAAAAAATCATATTTCTATTTAATTTGTATATCCAATATAACCTTCATTAAACACAAGCCAAAATTTTACTTCTAGAGTGAAAAATTACGAATTATTTTTTCATCATTCACCTTTATAACTAGAATCAAATCGAGTATGAAAATACTGTTACTTTACTCATGCAACATACAACTCCACTGTTACAAACATTTCAACATCAAAATTTACCATCTAATAAAAAATGTCTCACTGTTCTCTCTCTCTCACTGTACCCACTTCTCCCCTACCAACGTCCAGAGGGAAATAATTATAACTCGTTAAAATTTTAAAGGTTTATATGGATCGCTCTGTATATTTATATCATGCAAATGTATAAAATTCGCTTTCTTAATTTCTCGCTTTCTAGAATGTTAAAACTAATAAGCCTAATATATCGACTGACGTACTATGAAAACTTGAAATACATAAATACATGTAGTTTGAAATAATTTCCTATTGATCACTATTGCGAAAAGTCACAATCTATGAATTTGAGGCATCAAGCTTCTGTTTATCTCTTTTCCCTTTAATCGTTTGAACTCGAAGTGGCTGTTTTAGACTTCTGTGAAATAGGAATTGCCAATGACCTTCTCGATGTTTATAAATAAATTAAAATGAAGTCTACTATCTGTAACTAGCGTTAGGAAAGGCCAGGGTTTACAGAGATATGTCTTGTCCTTGAAGGATTTTTAATAAGTTTATGTAATTTGAGTGAAATAATTTTAAGCTCGACTGAGGCTATAAAAAAATAAATAATGCGATATACAGCGGATTATTGTCTCTGCTACAAATTCTGATCCTAATTCGGGTTTTCTCACAGTATCTAAGTTATAAGAAGGGAAGATAATCATAATCTGTTTCTCTATAACACAAATCCAGACACAGCAGTAATATTAAATTTAATTAATGAGTTTGGATAAAAATATAAGTATTCGTTACGCTTAATGTTTTATAAACAACAAAAACATCTTAAAGAACAGAAATTAATATCAATCCTCGTCGTACTTATCAAATGCATTTGTAAAACAAATCATTGGAAATTATTCCAGCGAATTATGCTTGTATGCGATAAGCTTTTAAATTTAGAATTTTCACTCAGTCGTAGCATAGTCGTTGCAGATAACCTTTCATCAAGATTACCGGGAGATCGATTCCGTATGGATCATACTGGTCGACGCAGGAACATGCGAATCGGCGACTAGTGGAATAGTACTGTGTGACGTCATACATCTTGATATACAACTCGCTGTTGTCCAAGGTTACCAACAGTAGAGAAAAACCGCTAAATGTAATAGATCTGTAAATCATGACAATGAGATACTGTTGTAATTTTAATTTTTCAAACACGACATTTTACGAGTATAATTATGCTACTATCAGCTAAAATAAACGGTCTGTGGCTTGGTTCAAAGGAATCGCCACTTTATCTTCCCTTCGGTTGTGATTGACACTGTGTGGGCGAACTCACAGGTGCGAAGGCTCGACGTTATCTTTTTAATTGTTTTTTAAATTTACATAAAATTTAATGAAACTTTGAATTTTTTCCATTGCTAATTTACATGTTGTTGTTGTTGTTGTTGTTGTTGTTGTTTAGTCAACTGTCCGAAGACAAATCTGAACCCCACAAGTGATACCACGAAGGCACCACTTATGAGGAAACTAGACCAGGAGATAATGGGGTAGGGTGGCCAGTTCCTTTCCCCATCCATTACATACGTCGCCGACTAGCTACACATTACATTAGTCAGACTTCAGATGCATACAAACAATTATTATTCTTCCTCTGACACATAACGACAACTAAGATGTACTGTCTGATAATAGATGTACAGCTGTCAAAAGAAAAAGTGGCCGCTCTCCTGGAACACAGTTCCCTTCGGGTATCTTCGCTACAATTCGGAGACAGGCGATGTTACATGTTGTTGGACCACGTTGCCTGATATCTACAGTTATAATTGAAGTATTCTGTGTGTTATCGATAGCATAATGGTAGCGTTCAGGCCTCTTATTCATGAGGTCCTGCGTTCGACTACAACCACGTGCTTTTTATGTTCTTTTTTGTTCTGTTTTTGAGAGAGACAAACTATACATAATGGCTCCTTTCTCTTTTACGATTATTTTAGTAATTAACATCAGATTCATTAATATATTATGCCATGACTTTATCATTATGATATTGTGGCTGCAAATGGAAAGAAAAAAGATTTTATTCTCAATAAAATATCTTTCGTGGCATAAACAAAACAAATTTACTGGCGTCGGCCTTAAAACATTCAAACAATTAATCGTTCAAAAAACAAAACAAAAAGCCACAATTCAATATTTAGTCTATCTTCCTCTTATCTCGATCATCTTGCAGTCGAGTGGGCATGGAATTGACTAGTCTTTGCAAATAGCGACTGCTTTTAGACACAATATTCCAGGCATTCTGAACATACATAAGTGTTCTGTCCATGGGCAGGTCTTTCATTGCAAACCCAGCAATCTCCAATCTTTCCTATTTTCTGCCTTCCTCTTAGTCTCCGCATATGATCCACATATCCTAATGTCGTCTATTATTCTTTTCAACCAGAGACCCAACCAGTTACTTTTTATCTTTCTAATTAGTTTCAGCATCATTCTTTCTTCACTCACTTTTTCAAACACAATTTTATTTCTTATTCTATCTGTCCACTTCACACGCACCGTTCTTCTCCACATCCACATTTCAAATGCTTCAATTCGTTTCTCTTCATTTCGTCGTAATGTCTATATTCCTTCCCCATACAATGCCACACTCCACACAAAGCACTTCACTAGTCTCTTCCTTAGTTCTTTTTCCAGAGGTCCGCAGAAGATCCTTCTTCTTCTATTTAAAGCTTCCTTTGTTCATGTTTGCAGTTTTTCTTGGGAAGGATAGGCCTAAATGCGGTAACATCCCGTTGCTTTCCGCACACCACTATCTCTTTCGCACCTTATTAAATTCCAGGGGGCCCAAGCGTGGAGATGAGGAGAGTGGATTTGACTAATTGGGCCCTCCGGACTTCACCGAAAGTCACGGCAAGGGCTAAATATTAATTCTATCAGGATGTTTGACCTTATCAGAGATCGGGAAATCTCAATTAGCCTTTGCCCCCCGCATCCTGGACTAGCTTCTACGAATCATCAGAAAATCTTAGAGTGTGATTGGGCCAATTTTTCCGAAAATGTTTCCACACTTTTGCCCTCGTAGCTCAGCGGACGAACGTCGGAATTTAGATGTCAACGTCTCAGGTTCAATTCCTCGTTACTCCTTTTCATTTTATTGTGGTTCAAGATAGTATAATGTAATAATACAAAAAGAAAAATTAATAGCAGTATTATGCAACTGGATTTTTCCAAACCTAATATTAAATTTATGTTATTTATATCGCTAAAGAACGATTACAATATAAATAACTTGAATATTATTTATACAGTATCACTAAAGAACGATAACACAATATAAATGATAAATATCGGTTTGTTTAATTAATATAAGATATTATATAATACGTATTTAATTATCTAAATAAAATAACCTATTTTACAAAGAAAGATGGTTATTTGTGTTATAATAATTACTTACATAAAATACAGATTATTTATATTGCGAAAGAACAATAACAATATAAATAACTTGAATATTATTTTATAATGCTAATGAAGGAAAACAATATAAATGATAACTTGAATATTATTATATATCGCTAAAGAACGATAACAATATAAAAAACGTGAATATTATTCATATCGGAATTTCACAGATTTATTACAGATGTACCGTATTTAAGAAATTGTAGAAGAATAGTAATTAGTAACAATGTCCTATTTATTCTTCTTGGAGCCAAATTTGTAACTTTTAAAAGTGTGGTTACTATGTTGAAGTGTATGTGTTGCAACGGATGCTTGATTTGTTATGTATGTGAGTCAGTTATGGGATGCTTGATGTCGTCGCAATGTCGTAATTATAGTTTGATTGTGTTTGTGTGACTATTGTGTATTAATTTATGATGTATGGTACGGGAAGCTGCATATTTGTGTTATAGAAGTGTTACGTATGTGTGTTGTTAATGTTTTTGTATGTTTCAAATTGATAACTGATATTTGTTTTGCAATCGCAATGCCTAATTTACAGATTGTTTATGTTTTGTTTACATCGCGTAAGCTAATTTAATTTTCTTTTCCATTTCTCATTACGCTTATCTTTTTTTGTGTATAAAACTATAGCTCTAACATACATATGTAAAATAGGGCTAACCCCCATTGGAGATACTGTAGCTACAATAGTAATAATTATTATTGATATCGTTATAAAACGATAACAGAATACAAATGATGACTTGAATTTTATTCATATCTCTAAAGAACGATAACAAAATATAAATAACGTGATATCCATCAAGAACGATAACTGGATATAAATGATAATCTGAATATCATTTACATCGCTAAAGAACGATTAAAAAATAAAATGAAAACTTGAAGAAGGCGCGAACCCAGAACCTTTGAATCATTAAACAAGCACTCTACCGGTGGTCTGCGAGGAGCAGATATGGTACACTTTCATAGTTCCGGAACTGCTTGTACAAGCACATACATCGTGTAACATCGCCGCGACCCGAAGTGGACTTTGAAAATATTCGCTGTTCACGAGTGCGGCCACTTTTTTTTTTGACAGCTGTACAGCAGTGGCAAAAAAAAAAAAAACCGGACCGACCCTTGTAGCTGATTTCAGAGCCTTGTTCACTCTAGAGTACGATAGACTGGTAACTAAGACTTTTGTGGTTCGAATCAAGCATGAGAAGGAAACATTTTTTTTTTTGTTCCTTATTCAAATTTATTCCCAATATTTTTCGATTGCAGCGATATTTTACTACTTAATTAATTTATTATTCCGAGAACATGAATTTTACCAGCAATCGAAATTGGGAATAAATTTGAATAAGGAACAAAAAAAAGTTTCCTTCCCAGGCTCGATTCGACCCACGAAGGAGTGAACAAGGCTCTGAAATCAGCTACAAGTGTCGGTCTGGTTTTTTTGTCACTACTTTACATATCAGCCAAAACCTCAATCAGAGGTAATTTACATATTGTAAATCTAAAATTAGATTTTTATAAATATGTACAAAAAGCACACATAAATACAAAATACAACATATACAACAATAGAAATAGAGTAAAATAATATATAAGTATAAAAAAGAGGATACATTAATATTAAACTTATCCAACTGCAATTCACAACTCGTGGGTGACGTAGGGAGGTCATGGATTCTTATTGGACAAGAAAACGCCGAGTCTCCACACGTCTGAGTTCGCCCACGCAATGTCAATCTCACATTTTTATTTAACTCCCACTGTAAATTTGAAACACGTCTAGTTACGGGCAGTGTAGAAGTTATCTCAAATACAGTGTTGCCAACTGGACGGAAATTCAGTCAAAACTGACGGAATTTCAACGTAGCGGACGGGGAAAAAATGACTTCGACGGGTGACGGATTTTCTGGCGGAAATTACGATTTGCATCGTCTTTTGACATTTTTAATTGCTTAAATTCTGGGAGATTTTACTTTTTATTTCAACAGCCCTGCCTGTTCCGTACTATCACAAAATATTTCAATATCCGGTAATTTCATCACTATAGAATTTTGTTATTGTAGGTTTAATTTGTAATTCAATAAATACAAAAATATTCTTTGTTCTTAACTTCTATGATAAATGTCTAGCTTTCATTAATCAGGTAATCTTGTCGTACTTTAATTTTTATTGTAATTGTAATTGTAAATTTAATATTAATTGTAATTTTATTGTTCATATTATAGTTGTAATCCCCTAGTAGAGGGACAGAGAAGGCCTGGCGGCCTTATCTCTACCAGTTTAAATAAATAAATACTAAATACTACTATGTTTAAGATTTCCCTGTTTGAGATTTCCTCGTAATCAAGTTAGATGTTAACGAATTATTATTTTAATCAGGATTGGAAAGTAAGTTGTGTTAATTTTTTTTTTTTTTTTTTTTTACGGATTCTGACGGATTTCCAGGTATACAATTTATATGTTGGCAACACTGCTCAAATGGATGAATGGATGCACCTTCAGTACAATACAAGAATGCAACGAGACTAGTTGGAGAAGTCCTCTTACATGTTATTTCCCCTATAAAACTCTTTGAAGAACAGTTGGAGGCCTCTATAATGAGAATGCTTCATCTAATCAATTACTGAATTAAGCCTTTGCCTTGGCAGAATAAACTTCGAAAACAAGTTGTTACAACACGACGCTGATGAATATCACCGTTATTTCTGACGCGCAACGTGAAAACCACGTGACACATAACACGTGACATCTGTACCTGCTTAGGAATGTGTTTGTCTGTGCTCCTGCCAATATTTCTATTCATAATTCATTTGGCACTGCCCCACCACAGTGCTATTATAGTAGAACCTGGCAATAGTGCAGCGAAACCTCAGCTATATTAACTCTAAATTCGACAGGCATTTACTACACAGTATCAGAGAATTTAGGGACTCTTGCAGTCATATTTATGAACTCCTTCACTTAAAATAAAGACGTCCATACAACACAGACCATACGCAGCGCTCTGAACTTCCACCCAGGCGACCCCCGTTTCGATCTCCGGCCAGGTCACCGTAGAATTTGTGGTAGACAAAGCAGATGTTGCTGAGTGTTTTTCTCGGGGTAGTCCAAATTTCCTCTATCATTCTACCAACACACTCCACCTTTCTCTTATGTCACCCATCGGCAAAACTTAATAAATATACTGGGGTGAATTTTTTGAAAAAATCTCTCTTTCTCCCCCTCTCTCTCCGTCCACCCTCTCTCTGAGGAGGAGGAGGAGGAGGAGGAGGAGAACTCGAGGGCTTGCATTGCAAGCCTGTGGGCTATTTTGGAGACCTTCTTTATTATGGGATGAATAATGGAGTTTTTCAGGACCGCATTCTTGTAAGATTCGTGATTCACTGTTTGGTGTCATCTATCGATTCAGCTACCCTAAGATGATAATAATAATAATAATAATAATAATAATAATAATAGTTTATTTAACCTGGCAGAGTTAAGGCCATACAGCCTTCTCTAACACTCAACCAGGAGTAAAACTGCGTTACAAAAAACACTACAAATTTAGAAAGTACACTACAATTTTACACACAAAATTGAATAAGATAATAATAATAATAATAATAATAATAATAATAATAATAATGATTTATATATATATTACAAGGATCGATATTCTAGCAGAAATTCACGTCTCCGTGGGATGTTCAATGGTCTAGATAATGACAGGATACTATGAAGCCAAGCCACGAGTGATATTAGTTACGTTGTGTACAACAAACTGCTAGTCCGTTGTCGGTGGGGTTATAGCCTCTACTAAGCTTCAGTTGCTTCGTTTTTCCAGGGACTGCAGTCAAGTGTTATGGATAATTCATAATGAAGTATATTCAAGGAGTAAATTAGGTCCAAAATAAACATCCTTTTCCTAATCGTGTGAACCAGTCGCTGCCCCGAAGTGGATTTAGACAAATTCACTCTACAGGAAAGCGGTCATTTTTTGTGTCTAACGCTGTACGTATAGGCTTATAAAGCATCCTACATTTCAATGAGAGAATTACTGACTATAACTTTGGGACATCTGGTAACTGGTGATTCATATTCTGTCCTTTAATTTTTAGTATCCACAGAACGATAAAACGTTGAACCATTTCGTTTGATTCATAAGGATACACAGCTGGCCGACAGGTTGCGTTACTAGAATTTCAGAAAAACGAAAAGCGAAACAATCGTTTCAGAATTCCGCAGCAGGTAGAAGACCTTCTGATAGATGCAGACTAAATAAGATATTGTTACATTTTAAAAATGCCTAAACTACTAAACCAGTTTCCAAGGCAGACAGTTTGAAACTACATTGTAACAACATCCAAGTGTTTCCACAGCGTCTAAAGATCAATAGAAAAATAGCGAAGAATTAATGAATGGAATATAAATATACACATAGAGTGACAGAGGACTGAATAGGGTTGTTTTGGGAGATGAATCAGGGCAGCGAGTTAAAAAAAGTGTAATATTTTGGTGTTTTGTGAACGGGGTTTGAGGAAAGTAGCATTTTTACTTGAATTTTGGAATACGTATTAAACTCTGCACTCTACTTGTCTCTTGGTCACACTTCCAAAGTGTGAGTGAAAATCATGGAGTAGCCCTCTTCTGCCTCTTGCTAGACGGTCTCTTGCATATCGTCGTTGTTCCTGCAATAACTCCTATGTGACACATTAATCTATTTTCAGATTTTTCATCTATTAAATAACTTAAATAGTGATACAGCAAATAATAAAATCTCCTATATGTAATTATATTACTTACTTTCGAAAATGTAAGAATTCACAATCTCTTATGAGCTAATGCCATAGAAGAATAAAAATGTTTTTTCTTCCTAATGAAAAATTTCATATTTTGCACATAGGAGTTATTGCAAGAACAACTACGATATATTGTCTCAATGTATGCAAAAAGATTTTGGACATCACTTTCACAACTGTCTGTATTTGGTCTAAATTATCTTCTACATCTTCCAATGAAACAAGAGGAAGGATTGGAAGGCGACGAAAGCCAATGCGAATGACATCATTTAGGAAATGTTCTCGAAGTCCAAGATCTACTGAGTGACGCCAAATGTTTTAACGGAAAAGAAATAGACATCCTTTTACCACACCATTTTGAAACGAAACTTCAGCGGCATTTATTGCACTAATTTTGAATTCCAATAAGATTAATTGAAGGATTTAGAGCCATAGTGGGCCAAGCGCCATTTATTAAAACCGTAGAAAACAAGGGTTAATATGAAGTTAATAATAATAATAATAATAATAATAATAATAATAATAATAATTATTTATTTATTTAATCTGGCAGAGCTAAGGCCAGTAGGCCTTCTCTTCCGCCCAGCCAGACTCATAATTCAATGAAAACATATAGCAAGTAATATAAAGTATACACATTAAAGCTAAATTCTATGTCAATCTTCATTAAACTATGGTATTCACTTAACTTTAACATTTACTTTCTCCGTTTTTAATAAATGGCGCTTGGCCCACTATGGCTCTGAACCCTTCAGTTGTAGCTTTAAATCCGAGTTTATTTCTTGTGCTGTAGTTTTCAAATGCTGGAATATACTTCTTTACATAGGTCTACTTTCAACTTTTCTAACGGAAAGTGCATATAGGTCTACTGTATAACCGGAAAATTTTCTGAAAATAGACTATGTTTGTTTAGCTGTAAAAATTGAGGAGATATTTTATTATTTACAGACATCAGAAAGCTAATAAAATGGACATAGGTCCTAATGTACAGTAGAGTGGAGGTTGTATCTGTGAACGAAAAATTGTGGTTAAGTAAGTTGTTACTCGCGAATGTGATTATTTCTCTCTTCGTTGTAGCCATCTTTTATTCTTATTGCCTACCACATCGGTATCATTCCAGCTCTGTCTTCCATTTATTTACAAACGATCAGTAAAGACACCTTTTATATGCAATAATAATGTTTCTTTTTAACTTACAACTAAATATTTTACATTGTTTGAAAAGGAAATGTAGAATATTAACAACATTCATTATAATTAACATAATTCGAAACTGAATTTTTATGTAGACACTTTTTTAACTTGCGAAAACAGTATTTCGTTATAATAATAATAATAATAATTCAGAATATTTAATGTAAATACCTTTCGTTCACTTTAAGTTACTGTGAAGAATCTGTTTACGTGTCCGTACTACTGAATTTACAGCTCTATATCGATAAGCTGTCCCGTTTAGGTATGCAGTGTGCTTTACTTAGCCGCGAAGTAGGAGCAATGAACGGTACAAGCCGGTATGATATGATGCAGCTTACACTAGCCACATAACGCAAGGCCAAGAGGAAATCGGCCGAAGGTCGGCCTATTGCTCATCTCTAATAGGTTGGTGTGATGATAAATTTTGATTATAATATGAAGTCCATTGGAAGTCTGCTCTTGATTCTGGTGAGAAATGTGGACTTTCCTCCGAGAGAGTAGTGGTTGTTATAAAACTTCTTAGCTTGCGAATGAATAAACTATTTGATTACGTCAATACCAATTTTTGTGTAGTTGGCTGTTGCGGACAAACCAAGGAGAATTGAGTGAAATTCGAAGGACTTTATTTTGAAATGACCGGATGTGTTTAATTTCACTTATTGCAGCTACGCCCTAGACAGGACAGGCGTAAAGGGTATTATTGAACGGGCAAACAAACTTCGTAAATTAATTTGTTTTGCTGTGTTGCAACGTCCACTTTTCTGAACTGGGATTAGATTTGAACTAGATTAGTGTAAGTCGAGTGGAATATTATATAATGTGGTCAAGTCGTAATTTCAGTTTATTTTCTGAACTTGGTTCGAAATTTATTTCCAGCACCTATCTATACATAATCGACTCTAAGGGCCAAATTCATAGTCAACACTTATTGTAAGAAAACGCGTAAGCAGTTGCTTATAATCATTTCCAATTCATAAATCCCACTGAAGTGAACACTTGTTCAAGTAAGGTAGCTTGTCAGCTTACTCAAGTGTTTTCTCACATTATGCATTGTAATCAGCTGATTAGATATACAGTGGATGATGATTATGACTTTGATGAATTTATTGAGTTCTATAATAATTAAAATGAAAATGTGTTTCGGCAAAACAAAAGATATATCAGAGATATGGAAAACTCTTTAGAGATGTACAATGACCACCAATTTAAGAGGAGATAGGATTTCAACAAGAACACTGTTGTGGAAATTCTGGTGTCTCTCATTGAAATTCATAGTACAACCATGAGGCTTACCGATTTCACCACTGCTGAAAATACTGGTCGCTTTGAGATTTTATGCTACAGCATCATTTCAAGTAGGTTTAAGTGGTATTTTTTAGAAAAGTGTTCAGGTCCCAACGAAGTGTTATTTTTATTTTCGTTTGTATTCTACCCAAGGAATAAGTCGTTAAAATTTTCATAATTATACCACTTCCACTTTGTTTACCATAAAAATAAATGAAAAACAAATTAAAGTGATTTACTTATAGGAATAATATATTAAATTCAACTGCAACTTTGTCTCATGTCAATTTCTTCTTTTGGAGAGAACAGTTATCAGATTTTTTACTTTCGACGATATCTCTATATTTCATATCTGGTTCTCCTAGCTCACTTCTTTCTTCTTTTGTAAAATTCTTTCTCGACATTTTCTACAATTTTTAGCTCTATAATATTTACTTCTGTATATGTGTTCGTTAATAATGCCGATTTAACAATTTGAACGAGCTGGAAAAGAATTGGATGTACGAAAGCGCTCCCATCCAGTCATGTTGCCATATTTCTTTCGATGTCAAGGGGATGCTCAGTGCTTATGAAAGAGTAGCGTCTCTGTAATACGATCTAAAATAAGTGCTAAAGAAATGCTCATTACTTAAGTGTTTCCTCATTTTTTAAGTGACGACTATGAATTCGACTCTAAGAAATTCATTAAAATTCTCACGTAAGATATACGAGCTCAGTGATCGAATTCTATTCAACAGACAATAAGCTTAAACGAATCCCACAGATAGGCTACTTTAAGGTCCATATCACGAGATCATAAAAGTTTACGATCTTCTTGCGTAATAATGTGAGAAAAATGGCAAGATGTTAGCAGTTTCTTGTTTGACCTAATAAGTGAGTGATTCACATTGTTCTCGAAACTTTGGCATCGCTGGTGACAATGCTGTTCCGTGTTAGGTATTTATTACGAGTGCAATCAGCGCCGGTAGATGCACGAGAAAGCTGCATTACTTCGGCTTGGCTCTGCTGCACCAGTGAAAGCTTGGATTCACTTCTATTCTCTATTTTTTAGGTCTACATACATCCATTTACCAATCCATTTATTTATCTTCCAATCTGCCTAGATATTCGTTCATCTACCCAATATGCCTACTTACTAATTGAACCATTTCAGGCCACCGGTGTAGCTCACAAGTAAACCTTCACCAGAGGTAAAAAACAATGAAAATGAAACTTATATTTTTGGAATCAGCATAATAAAATTAGAGTAATCCTAAAGTTTCGTAACTCGACTGCAATTATCAAGTGCGAACACGAGGCTTCAAGCAGCAAGAAAACATAAGTTACCTTCAACTAGCGATTAATACATAAGGAAAACGGTGATGTGGTCATCATGTTACTTAATGCATCGTATTCCAGAATCTGGTTTGTTTTTACCCAGAAACATATGTCGCAGAACAGTGATAGCTAATGAAAAAATGTTGGAAACACAAATTGTCAGTACAACACCCGCACTTTATAAAGGCTGATTTTGCACAGATCGTACATATTCCTTGTACATTTCGGATACAGTGCTCTGTAGTGTTTTGAAAACGTTGTCCACTTCTGGATCCCAATTCAGCTAACACCCAACCATACCCATGCGCCTGTTGGAATAGTGGAGAAAGAAACTGCTGGTAAACAAGCGACTGTAGTTTCAGTATATTGTTGCGTTGTTGTAATGTAGGCTATCAGATGAATAATCAAAATCCACATTATGAAAAATGTGTCGAATCCTATGCTTATACATTCGAAAAAAGTAGCCTACCTGTCCAAAGATTGCAACTCATAAGTTGTATTTGGTGGTATTATTTTCACTACTAGTTTTTCAAGATCATAGTCCCTTCTTCTAACAGTTGCTTAATTACATTTCCGTCGCAGTGGACACCATACGAGTCCAACAGCAGAAGATTGCATGTTGCAGAATTAGGAAGGAATATTTCTCGTAAGAATTCTATCCATATTTTTTTGGTCATTTTTCTCGACTAAGTCCATTTTACTACAAGGTTCTCACTCTGGAAAATGCGTTCCGCAACTCTTTCACTTATACCTTTTGGTTCTTGGAGAATCAGTAGTAACTTTGGCATCAGTTTTCCAGCTTTAGAAACCACCGACATTATAGTGTAGGATTATGTAGTTGCACGACACCATACACTTTACTGGATCCTTGACGTTCTAATGTTCTGCCGAAAGGCATTTCTTTATGGAACCCACATTCGTCTGCATTAAACACTTGATCATCATTGTACATGTCCATAAGTTGTATTCAAGAGCTTTCTTGTCGCGTACCTGACGCTTTGTCACATATGATGTTATTTTTCGGATGACAATCTTATAATGCTTTTCAAAGCGATGCAACCAAGTAGGACTTGTGTTGAAGTATTTCTGATCTAGGCCTATGCCTAATAAATCACGAGCTGTTGTCAGTGCAATTCTTTTTATGTCACTTTCTTTTGCAATTTCATTTGACGACCGCCGCAGACAAAATTCCTCAAATGTTCTTCGGTGCACTTCTTTAATTTTATTCATAACATCGTTTTGTTGTTGTAGAGTTGACTTTTGTGTGTTAACCACGTGAATTTATGCTTCATACTACTCCATGACCTATGGTTAAACTTTTTCTTTTTGTTTCTCGGTACACCTAGCAGAATCCAATACTCTGTTACCTTACACTTTTCTTCAACGTCAATGACTAGGGATGTTTTCGGAGGGGACGGAGCGTATTGAGAACCGGAAATTTGTGAAGTACTTGATTCTTTTTCTGACGTAGTATTTGTTTTTTCAGTCTCCCATTCTCGTACATGAGGCATATCATTATCATCATTTCGCTGTTCATTTTCATCAGTGTCCAGAGTATGACTTTCTTCAACTGCTTCCGATTCATAAATCTTTAATAAGTCATACATATCATCAACAATTTCAAGTTCCTTCCGCGACATTTCACAGTCTGTCTCTTTATAATCCTCTTCTTTTAGTTTATCCAGAATTTTAATCACTATATTCACTGGGTTCATCTTCTTCAGCCCACTGCACATAACATTACACAATAAACTGCAAAATACAACTTGCTGACAGCGCGTCTATAGCAGCACTGTCTTCACTCTCGCGTCTAGCACTGCTGCATGGTATAGTTGTTTGCAATCTAAGTAGCCCATGTCAACTTGATATTGATTGATCGCAATCTCTGGTGTTCATTGCGTTCGAGTTGTAAAATTTACGTATTTTGCATTGGTTTTAATGCTTAATCGAATGGTAATAAAGGTAAGTCTTTGTTTTTTTACCCCACCTGAAGGTTTACTTGTCAGTCGGCTAAGGCGCTTGTCTGCCGACCTACAGTTGCTCTTGCGCGGGTTCGTTTCCCGCTTGGGCTGATTACCTGGTTGGGTTTTTTCCGAGTTTTCCTCCAACCGTAAGGCAATTGTCACGTAATTACGGCGAATCCTCGACCTCATCTCGCCAAATATCATCTCGCTTATCACCAATCCCACCGACGCTAAATAACCTCGAAATTGATACAGCGTCGTTAAATAACCAAGTAAAAAAATTTCAGTATACACATCATAGATTTCATGCGTGATCGGTGATGTTGGTGTTGATAGTAACTAGTTTATTTGGCGAAGCTTTCAGCTGCACATATTATTCAGCATTAAAAGTCAGTGAAAAGTAAACACAAGCTTTATTGTCATTCTCTTGAGAATCTTGAACGGACCCTAGCCATCAACAAGTAGACGAGAGTAAGGGACAGTCCAAGTTTTGTATACATGTCAGCATATTTAGGCTACTAACACTGGTTATTTACATCGTCTTGGCATTACTGCCACTATTCCTTGTTGGTCCACCGCTGCGGAATAATGGTTACCGTGCCTGACCATGAAACGAGCGGACTCTGGTTCAAATTCTGGTTGAGTCAAGTTACCTGGTTGACTTTTTTTCCCGGAGTTTTCCCTCAACCCATTTAGAGCAAATGCTGGGTAACTTTCGGCGCTGGACTCTGGGCTCATTTTGCTGGTACAATCATCTTAATCTCATTCAGACGCTAGATGACCATAACAGTTGATAAAGCGTCGTAAAATAACTAGCTAAAAACTATTCCATATTTTATGTTGTACTATATTTTAATAAATAGGTTTATTCTCCCCTCCCACAACCAAGTTATGTCTTTTTTATCATTAATTTTCGTCACTTAGAATGCAGTAAACATAATTAACGTAGCAAAGATGCATGCCATGGTGTAAAATATTTTTAATCATTTATCGTTTAACCCATAGTTTTGAAGTCGGAACATGGGATATTTTCAGAACAAGTGATATACAGTGCGATCGAAAAGTCTCTCCGCAGCTCTATTAGTTCTAGTAACCCTAGAATATAACCTTGCAGAAAGTTGGCACTCCCCAATTCATTCCGGTTTGACAACTTCACAACCCCAGTCCATCATAGTGCTGCCACTTCAATTCTTTACCAAGTACACCTGAATTCTATGCCTGGTGCATTCTCGGCCACACAAGCACTGCGGAAAGACTTCTCGATCACACTGTACTATTGCGCTGTAAACCACAGTTAGCATGAACGTCCAAACACGGAAGTGACTAAGAAGTTTAGAGAGTTTTGGGGTCAGGAAGCGAGACAACACCTGTATAGTCTGCTGAAGTTTGTGCTTTGGGTGCTTAATTTTCACTTATCTTCATTTCCTACAACGTTACGTCTGTTATTGCTGAAAATTCCGGTCGAAGCTGCAAACAAGTTCAACCGCAATAGTTTTACTTCCTCATAAACAAGCTTAACTTTCGTGCTTTTAATTACACTTTTGATTAAAATTCTTTTTATATCTCAGTAAATATTGCCTAAAGCTTTAGTCACTCAGCTGACAAAGTACTGGTTTCCGAATACTGCGGACTTGTACGAATATCGGTGATGGCGGGTCCTATTTCTGGTGGACAAAGTCGATTTTCTTGAGTGTTTTTCATGGGAAGTTCTCCCGTTCTTACCATTCCACCGTTGTTCCCAATTCAGTATTCATTATCAACATTACAACAGCATTAACTTCGAATGATGTTGGCTTAATGTGGTCAGTGTTGCCAATTCAGCGGTTTTTCCGCTAGATCTAGCGTTATTCAGTATTAGTTTGGCGGATAAAATTTATGAAATTTGTATTGTTCATGTAGGGATTTAGCGAGTTTTTTTAACACTCACAGAGGTAAAAAAGACGAGGAAAAGAAAATAAACTTTCAAGCATTCCTGATTAAAAAATATGTTAAATTTCGTATACCTTTTCTCGGATGAAGAATAGATGGTATTATGAGCAACGTAAAATACAGTAAGTTTCGAGTCCAAGTAGTAAAACGGAGTTTCTGTAGCGTTTAGATGCCAGAATGGCATTTGTATACTAACACACTATAGTTAGAATGCACAGTGAAAGTTAACAGATTTGATGACGAACGATGTGTTCGAATATTTACAGGATTCAAGTACTAATCAAACTAACAGTAAGTAATTCTGCTTGAAGCATGGAAAACAAGGGGTGACGAGGAAAACCAGGGGAACAGAATGAGAATAATAGGAATTGTAGAAGGAGATCAAAGGGAATACATGGAGAACAAGAGGAATGTATGGAGAACAAGGGAAATTCAATGAGAATAAGGGTAATGCAAGGAGAACAAGAAGAATACAAGGGTAGAACAAGGGGCATAGAAGAAAAAGGGCGAGAGAAGGTTGCATTTTTAAGTGACGGCCAATTCTCTAGTTCAGCGGTGACCAAAACTCGAACGGCAGTGATTACACGCGAGAGACAGTCTAAGAAGTAAGGAGACGGGGGAGAGGTACATGACATGAAAACTACAATCAGTGGTGGTTCGTGAACTAACATTGAGTTCTTCATCAACCCGCGAATAAAAGTCGTAAGCTTTGCTGTATCAGTAATGTAACTAATGTCTTCAAGAACCAATAAAAAATATATACAAATTTTCTTGCTTTTATTAAGTATTTCTCACGAACACAATAAAAAATTTCCTGAATTCTCTTCAGGATATTTAGTCGAGAAACGTGCAGTTTTTCATAATTAATGAATAACTTTCATTGAACAAATTATTTCAGCCATCTTGATCATTACGCTTTTACAAACTCTTCTTCTTTGGAAGGCTTAAGAGAACTAGCTATTTCGTTCGCCACTAGATGGCTGGTTTCCTTACATTTATTTATGTCATCTTTCTTTTCATGACGATGATTTATGGCTGATTTCAATTCTTGGAGTTTAATAGCTCGTTTCATTACTTCACTAGCACGTAATATTCAATCAGTTTCTCTATATTATTATTATTATTATTATTATTATTATTATTATTATTATTATTACTACTACTACTACTACTACTACTACTACTACTACTACTACTACTACTACTGCTACTACTGCTGCTGCTGCTGCTGCTACTGGTAATGCTACCATTATTATTATTATTATTAAATAACTAGTAAATAACTGATAATAGACATCAAAAGATTAAAAAAAAATCAAAATGGAGATATAGCGTAGTCTAGTAATTATTTTATCCTTCAAGGGAAGATTTAGGCCTACATATTCAGGCACGTATATACGAATTATGGTAACACTTGCTGATAAATAACAATAATGATAATAATAATAATAATAATAATAATAATAGAAGTAATAATAATACCTGTTATGCCTGTGTATTCAGCATAATGCCCTGTAATGTCGCTTCTATATACTACTACTAATTGAACCGTTGAGCATATTACATTTTCTCCGACAGAACAGCGAATAAATTCCTCTTCCCATTCTGTACGAAACCTGTTCCTGCTCGCAGAGACAGAGGGTTTGTAGAGCGACACGGTACCGACATTGCTTACCTTCAGTACCTGAGCGAGACAGAGAGCAATGTACAGGAAACTCCCCTTACCAGTATGAATGTCTTTGATTACACGATGTAATCACGATACCCAGTTTGGTCACCGCTGATGTAGACCTGTACAAGCAACCTTGTCAAGCTGGAAAATCTTCGCAGTAATTAGAAAGCTGGAGAAATGCAGTGTCATTCCGTTGCCAGCGAGAGTTTTACTGATGTGCCGTGACTAATGTTGGACTTGAACCTTTTTGTTCATGGATGGATAACAGACCGGAACAGACGAGCAAATAACATCGCTCTGATTATTCTCTGCTTCCAATTCAGTAAAGCACACTCATTGAATTTGTTCAAAATATTGGCAAGTACTATTTAATCCGAGCCTTGGATTTTTAATTTTCACTGCAGTCCTGATGTATTCTATACTTCTTTTGGTTTATTGGCACAGGCAGTTAAAAATACACGGTTTCTCTCATTTACTGTCTGCTTGAACTCCTATTAAATTAGAATGCAAAACTCTTCCAGAAGAACTAAACGCTGTTCTCATAATAACCATACATTCTTCCTAGCTGCCACACGGCTTATCAGGCAGCTCGTGTTATCAGTGGTGATGTTCACATTGTGAGTTATTTTAATTTTTGAATTGAAATAGATTCTAAGAATCGTGAATACCTAAAGACACATTATGGTATTTGACCTACTACAGTGGAAGCTCCTAAGTTCGACAGAAATCAAGTTCGACATCCTATAGTTCGACTGCTTACGTAGGAGAATTAGACACGCCCCTATACGAGCACTAAGAAATAGGTTTGCCATTTGAATGGAAATTAGTTTTGTGTCTTGTAGTGATACTTTTGTTAAAGGAAAACAGGATATTTTATTGATTAGGACATCCATATTGATCACTGATTTTAAGTTAATGAACTGTTCTTTTTCTATTTGAGAATTGTGCCGTTTGTGAGACGGAACTGTCAAAACCCACTGTGGTACTAGAAGAGCATACACAAGTCTCGGGGCGGGCAGGAAATGCAAGTAAAGTACTGTATTCGTTGATGGATAACCAATAAGAATTTGTATTTATTTCACCTGCCACACCCACTACCCTTATTGGACTGAATTTTCAATTCTGTTTTGTCGAACTTAGGAGAGTCCACTGTATTTATTAAAAAGTTATGTATGGATTTTATAAAAACTGAAGAATCGTAAATCTAAATTTGTATATTCTTATTGCGTAGTAGACATACGACAAATATTGTATTATAGGCATACCGTATACTTCTTAATTTTAATTCAGGAATCCGTCTTTGAGCACGAGTTCTCCTCTTTCAAGGGCGAGCAAAAGTTTTTCTGTTTGTATTATATGTTATGTTACAATTATTAATAAATAAATAAATAAATAAATAAATAAATAAATAAATTAATTAATTTAACGTATTTTGTTTCATTTGTGTTTGTGATTTTTCAAACCGGTATTGGAAAGAAAAGCAAAGCTTACGTACTTCTCCGCCACAGCTTCATCCAATGCCCACATATCAGGGATTTCCTTCTCTCCCCCCCCCCCCCCCCCCAATACTTGCCGAGAGGTTACGGCAATGATGCGTGCAAGTGAGAGGATAAGTCGTATTTCCTTCTCTATTTAAAAAACCTATAGATACATAAACCAATTGAATTTTAGGCATAGGTGTTCCGAAATTTGATTGCCTGTCGACGGAACGCGAGTCTCTGTTGTCATGTTACTTCTTCCTGTTGCACTCACCGCAATTCTGTCTGTAAAGCCTGGTTCAGACGGTGCGCGTTTCTGTGATGGATTCCAAGGTGGCTAGCAGGCTGGGTTCCGTGGTGGCTACTGTGCTGGGTTCCGTGGTGGCTGCGGTGATGGTTTTCGTTCACACGGAGTGAGCTGCCTTGCATGCTGGATCCAAAGAGTTTGAAGTATTACAAACTCTTTGGCTGGATCCAGTTTGGAAGTTGGAGATGCTGGCGCGGTACGATTTGTAAACATCAAATATGGAAGCTGTATGTGAAGCTGTACGAAGAAGACGTTTAGCAGCCTTTGCTGTTTTTCTAGCTTTGAACGCTGAGGAGACCGATCAAATTAAAAAGAGTAGAATGTGGAGCCGAAAATAAATGGTTACTGCGTAGAAATACGGGCCAAGATGTCTTAACAATGCTGTTTGTATAGCATATAAACATGTTTCTTCTCTGTACGCCTCAATTAAAGTTCTGACTTGATCTTTGGTCCAACCGTAGGAATTCATACTCAAAATTTTCGGCTTGCTCTCTTAAGGGGAGAGGATGGTATTTTTCAAAACTTTTTTCCTATTTGGTATAAATGATTAATTGTTTGTATGTAGAGAGCTTATAGCTGTGGCAACTCAACCAAATAAAAATATTTTGAAAAAAAAAAAAAAATATTTGGTGGCCCAAATTTGACAAAAAAAATACCCAATGCAGGATTGTACTAAAACCGATCTATCTAAACCGTTTTTAAAGATAGATTCAAACAGTTTTTGCAATGTATTTGCAAAAGTATGTTCTACAAACTGTCTGTAACAGAATTTTGATATTAGTCCCTACGTTGGTAAAATAAACAATTAAAATTTAATAACAATTTTCTGATTTGCTTTCTTGCAAACAAACGCACGTATTTTTAAAATGAAATCAATTAACAAAATTCTGTTACAGAGAAAAGTTTCCTAATAGTCTAAAGAATGTGTGCTCTAAATATCATGCATGTAACTTTAATAGTTAAGAAATTATATTAATTTTGTCTGGCAATGTAGCAAAAAAAAAAAAAAAAAAAAAAAAAATGAAGCGGGCGTGTAATTTAAAAATCCATAGCGCAGGAAGTTTAAAAATGACGTCTCAACATCCGATAAGGGCACAAATACCCACAAAATGTTATGCAATGTATTCCACACATATTAAAGGGTATTTTAAAGAAAAAAAAACATTTTTTTAAATTTAATGTACCGGAAACAACAATAAAAGTGGGCGAGTTATTTAAAAATCCATAATGCAGGAAGTTTAAAAATGGCGATCCACACATATCACAGAGTATTTTAATGAATTTTTTTCGTTTTTGAAAATTTAGTAATTTTTCATAAAAAATACCATTCTCTCCCCTTAAAATAGTAGCTTCTGCAACCTTCCCGAGGTTGTTCAACACTGTTGTTTTCTCGCTCCCAAGGTCCCAGAACAGTCTAGATAACACTCATGATAAATAAGAAACTAACCATAAGTGGAAAACAACTAAAATTCTATATTAACAATAGTAAATGTTGCAACAAAGCAATTAAACAAGAAGTTTAAAACAACTAAAGGTCTATATTTGATTATTCTGTCCTTAGAAACTAAGAAATACATTGAAAAAAAAAAGATTTAGTTGGAGAACAACTATTTTGGTAACACTGAACCAGCACAGAAGCACGCAGGAAAAATAGCAAGGAACCTACCCTCGAAATCCAGCAGGCTAGCCATCCACGGAGCCACCAGAGCACATTATTAACGGTGAGTGACCAGGCAGGCGACCCATCCGCGCAGCCACCTTGGAATCCATCACAGAAACACGCACCGTCTGAACCGGACTTAAGATACTGCCAATATACAGTGCCATCTGTTTGTTTGGTAACGTTGCAGGCTGGAATGCATGCTGTGCAGGTGGGCCTCGTTTCACCGTTACTATAAGGTTTGTAGCAGAATAATATAATGTAGACCATAGAATGATGACGTGGAAACTAATCATGGTTAATTGTTATTTACGAAATGTGTGGAATTGTGTATTTAATAAATCCTTTTTTCTACGATAGTGCGTAAAAATGCACCTTACCTACTGTTATTAGTGTATGAAGTGAGCCTTTAAAACACTAGTGCGTAAAAAATAAAGTAATTACTTTTAGGCACTGCTATTCATTTTACGCAGTGCCTAAGAAAATGTAATATTCAATGTACAAACTTCATTCAGTAAGAAATTAATGCATTACCTCGATCTTCCATTACTAAATATTACACGTAACACAAATAAATAATAAATTTAACATTTGTTTATGTACATTTTAGCCCTCAATATTCTGTAGTTACATGCAGTACTCATTGTAACAAGATTTATCATTCAACTATTTATAACTTCTTTGTTGATTGTAAAGTCTGTTTAGACGGCCATGAAATCGTGAACATGAATAAAATAGACTGCCTTTCCATGGATACAAACTTCCTAATGGTTCTGAGGTTAGACGACCATGACCTTATAACCGCTCCAACTTGAAACATTTATTTTATGTAAATACGTGCTATCGTAGAAGAAAACATTTTATGAAACACATTCGTAAAGTTATCTTTTTGGCCCTCATGTGCTTTGCCTCGTTTCATAAACTTTACACTCGTGACAAAAAGAGAACATTTATGCATTTCTCATAAATAACTTGTAGGTGAAACTTCACCAATGTATTGAGCACAATGCTACACATTTCTTAAATAGCAATTTATTAACAATGGACTGCTTGGTTTCCGTGACAACATTCCATGGCCTACATTATATTAGTTCTACTACAAAGGTGATTCAGCATTTATCTACAATTTTGACTCGTGCAATAAGTTACTCATGTGGACTCAGAGTAGGGATAAAGTGACTTGCAGAAAACTCACGAACTAGAGATGTCATTTTAGTCAACACGGAACGTCGCATCGGTCGCCTACACACTGTGTGTCAGATTTTTTTAAGGTTAATTCATCCTTACAGTGGCTGTGTGTTCTAGGTCTTCTGCCTGTCATTCAGGCGGTACGGGTTCGAGTCCCGGTCAGGTCTGCGATTTTAAATTTCAAAATTCATAGTGATTCTTGTAGCGGATAAGGTCACAGTTGGAGTTTTTCTCTGACTTCTCCTGTTTCCCTACGTTAGATATTAACATAATTCCGCCCATTATCATCATCCCATAGCATTTCCTGATCCCGGCTGCCGACGCATGCAGTTGACTGCATACTGGATACTTAGTGAACGTTAGTGTAGTCAACTGGTGTGAGTAGGAAATGCGCCTAGCTGGGATCATTTTAAAAGTTCTCCGATATAGACGTAGCACTTGCTTTCACACTCCTCTTCCAGAATAACGTATAAATGATGATTCTGTTCTGAAGACGTAGTGAATTATTTACACATCACTTTATAATGTGGGAGCAGTGTTGCCAATTTAAGCGATCTTTTCGCTAAATCTAGTGATTTTTTTTTTACTTTTTTTTGGCGAAATTTTTTTTTACCTTCTCTATTGCACTTTTATATACAATTCTTATTGAATTTGGTATTCCCAAGGAACTAGTTCGATTAATTAAAATGTGTTTCAATGAAAATTACAGCTGAGTCTGTATAGGTCAGCTTCTGTTTGGTGCTTTTCCAATTCACTTGGGGCTAAAGCAAGGAAATGCACTATCACATTTCCATTTTAACTTCACTCTACAATATGCCATTAGGAAAGTTCAGGATAACAGAGAAGATTTGGAAATGAACGGGTTACATCCGCTTCTTGTCTTTGCGGATGACGTGAATATGTTAGGAGAAAATCCACAAACGATTAGGGAAAACACGGAAATTTTACTTGAAGCAAGTAAAGTGATAGTTTTGGAAGTAAATCCCCAAAGTATATGATTATGTCTCGTGATCAGAATATTGTACGAAATGGAAATAAACAAATTGGAAATTTATTTTTCGAAGAGGTGGAAAAGTTCAAATATCTTGGAGCAACAGTAAACAAATATAAATGACACTCGGGAGGAAATTAAACACAGAATAAATATGGGAAATGCGTGTTATTATTCAGTTGAGAAGCTTTTGTCATCTAGTCTGCTGTCAAAAACACTGAAAGTTAGAATTTATAAAACAATAATATTACCGGTTGTTCTGGATGGTTGTGAAACTCGGACTCTCACTTTGAGAGAGGAACAGAGATTAAGAGTGTTTGAGAATATGGTTCTTAGGAAAATATTTGGGACTAAGAGGGATGAAGTTACAGGAGAATGGAGAAAGTTACACAACGCAGAACTGCATGCTTTGTATTCTTCACCTGACATAATTAGTAACATTAAATCCAGACGTTTGAGATGGGCAGAACATGTAGCACGTATGGGCGAATCCAGAAATGCATAAATAGAGTGTTAGTTGGGAGGTCAGAGGGAAAAAGACCTTTGGGGAGGCCGAGACGTAGATGGGAGGATAATATTAAAATGGATTTGAGGGGTTGGGATATGACAGAGAGTGGATTACTCTTGCACAGGATAGGGGCCGATGGCGGGCTTATGTGAGGGCGGCAATGAACCTTCGGGTTCCTTAAAAGCCATTTGTAAGTGAGTGAGTATTGCTCAAATAGGGATTTAGCAACTTTTTCAACACCTCTGGGGATAAAAATAACACTTTTCTCTACTGAGAATAAAGGATTTAGCGACTTTTGAACTACTGTTGGCGATTTTCTGAACATTTCAGTTGACAACACTGTGCGGGGGTGCACAGAAAGATTTCAGATAGTACACCATATGTAACTGAGTGGAAAAATTTCTTACTCCAAGTCTTTCTGCGGATGAGAAATCTGGAGGCAGAGTGGAAACTGCGCGGACAAAATTGAACTCGTGAAAGTTCTCAGTCGAAACTCCTGAATTCCAGACGTTCGACATACAGTTACGAGTCGGCACTTAACCCGCTACACAAATCATTGTGGCAGATTTTACATTTAGGCCTAAATTGTTACCCATTTCAAGCAGTTGCTTTAGGAGTTGTAGACTCTGATTTTTCTGCAAGAACAGGTTCTGCGAGTAATTTCTTACCTTCGTAAAAAAAAAAAAGAAAAAAAAAACAAACCGTATCTTATTCATCGACTGATGATGTCGAATGTAGCATATTTGGAATTGTCTGGCTGCGTTAATAAAGAAGCCATCAGATACCGGAATGACGCTAATCCTCGCCCAGTTCATTAGAAACATCTGCGTAGTCGGAGAGTTACCGTATGGTGCGGAATATCAACTTTCAGGTTCATTGCCCCTCATTTTTTAAAGATAAATATAGCTCTCCATATAATACTGTAACATCGGTCGAATAAGCGCATATACTGATCCAGCTCATGTCTTCAGAACACACATTCGGACATTGAACTGTTTACACTTTATTTCCAAGAAGTTTCGTAGAGTCACAGCGCATATGGGCAACAATATTGACGAACACTTTGAGGACGGTATGTCACAACCGAATAATTAACCGCTTTGTAGACATTCCTTAGCCGTCCCGGCCACCATATCTGTCGACTTGTGATTTCTTTCTGCGAAGATTTTTAAAAAGTAAAGTGTTTCAAAGAAGTCTGGAAGACAGGAATTGAGATATTTGTAGTATCGTGGGATCACGTTTTGTATCCTTGGTCGTAGAAGTCTGCCGCCTGGGACCGGAATCAGTGAGTGACAGCCGTCTACACCTCATACATACCATGGTATGTAACATATATCAATCCCTGTGGGGAATATGTTTAAAATAGCTAAAAAATTGCTGTATTTTTTCCAAAAAATCTTTCTATGAAATTATGTTTCCTTTCTGTAAACGGCTCCAGGGAAACTTACTTTCTGGCGACCCTCGTAATTGCGCTCGAGTAGCCAAAATTTGTATAAGCACTTGTTTTGACATTATTAACATAGTGGAAGAAAAAACAAACTTTTTTATCTGCCCCCATGAGAATGTTCGCTTGTCAGAGACGAACTACATAACACCGCATGATAATGAATAGAGCAATGATGGAATGCCGGTAGGAGAAACTGAGTACCCCGCGAAAACCAACCGTCAAGTGTTGTCTTTTTCTAGTTGATTAATTTACGAAGCTTTATCAACTGATATGGTTATCTAGTGTCTGAATGAGATGAAGGTGATAATGCTAGCGAGAGGGGTTCGAGGTCCAACGCCAAAAGTTACTCAGCTGCTCTTAATGGATTGAGAGAAAACTGCGGAAAAAACCTGAACCAGGTAACTTGTTCCAACCAGGATTTGAGCCCGGGGCCGCTGATCAGATGTGCTAAACGTTACTCCACAGCGGTGGAAAGTATTATCTTTGCCCACCACAAATTCCACTTGGATTCACCGGGATTGGAACTCGGGTTACCAGCGTATAATTCTTACGCTTTAGCCGTTCGACTAAAGGCTGGTTCACAATAAACCGGTAACGGAAACGACAACGAGAACGGAAATAATGTTAAAATAAATGTATTTAAATGTGAGCATTCACAATAGTTAATTGTAAATGCTCACATTTAAATACATTTATTTTAACAATATTTCCGTTCTCGTTCTTGTTGTTGTTTCCGTTCTCGGTTTATTGTGAACCAGCCTTAACAGTGCTCCAAAATCCAAGCAATATTGAAACTCACACCTGAGTGCTATGTCTGAGCATGAGTCCCACACGCTTCCTTTAGATCACACTGGAGGGACTGACTTTATTGATGAGCTATGTAGGCTAACAAAGAAGAGGAATATATCCGAAAACCGCTTTCCTCCCATAAATCTTGCAGAATCTGTTGGGCTGTGCTTCTTAATAAGTAATTGGTTAAGTAATTATCTCACACATGTAAGCGTATAGCCACTAGCAACAAAAACACGTGTTATTTGTTTCATAATACGAGTTAACATTAATAAAACAGCACTTGAGCTACTTAAGGCATTTAGTATGTGTCATTTCGAAGTCGAATAGCTTATTATCGTAATTATGACAGAGAGCACTGACTTGGCTGTGTACGCGTGCCGGCGGCATTGTTTATCACACGCGCCTTGAGCATGGATTTAGAACGAAAAGAGGACAGAGAGAAGTGACGATATTCATGCAAGAATCGTACAATAAGCAGTGTCATTTAATCTTTTATCTGTTATTATATTGAACGAATTATTTACCTAGCATGTGTTTAAATTATGAAATGTTAATATGTATTTTTGTCCTCTGATTGAGGTTTGATTGATATATACATCTATTATCAGGTAGTAAATCTCACTTTGACGAAAATATACAATTATTCGTATACATATGAAGTTTAAAGGCCCATTCACAATGAAAATCAAACATAATCGTAACATAAACACAGAAATTTGCGCCCAGGCTACCAAATGAAATCATTCACAATGTTTCACATAAGCATTGACATAAACATTACCGTAAGACGTTAACATGAAAGTTTGCAAACTCCAAACTTTCATGCTTATACTTACGTACTGTAATTTGCAAACAGAACACAATAGGGGAGCGCTGAAGTATACGACAGAATATGAGGAAATGGCGTCGTTGTTATGTTTCCATGGTTACAAAGTATGTTTGCTGTTATGTTTTCATGCTTATGCTTACGTGATTTGCAAACAGAACACAATAGTGGAGCGCTGAAGTATACGACAGAATATGAGGAAATGGCATCGTTGTTATGTTTCCATGGTTACAAAGTATGCTATGTTTGCTGTTATGTTTATGTTCCCATCGTGAATGACTTCTTGATTTTACCGTAACGTTTATATTCTTAAGTTAACGCTTACGTTATGTTTAATTTTCATTGTGAATGAGCCTTAACTATTGTAATATGTAGCTAGTCGGCGATGTATGCAATGGAGGGGGAAAGGAAATGGCGACTCTAGCCACCCAGGCCTACTTGACTCATTAGTGGTGTCTTCTTGGTATCACTTGTGAGGTTCAGATTTGTCTTCGGGCAGTTGACTAAACAACAACAACACGACGTAATTGCAAATACAAGGTGGACCAGAAAAGCGGGCGGTTTTAAATCTCGGCTTTTTTCCGGGTGCGAACATTCTCGTTGTGTTTAGGGGTAGGCTACATACCATTTAGTGAGGATGGAGAATTAGAGTGGTGCACAAGTGCTTATGTCATCAATGCTTATTATAAAAACGACAATAGTTTCATATAGAGTGATAGTTGGGAAGTGGGAGGAAATAAGACCTTTGGGGAGGCCGAGATGTAGATGGGAGGATAATATTAAAATGGATTTGAGGGAGATGGGATATGATGATAGAGACTGGATTAATCTTGCACAGGATAGGTACCCATGTGAGGGCGGCAATGAACCTGCGGGTTCCTTAAAAGCCATTTGTAAGTAAGGAATAATTTCATCACTATACAGCTCTTGTTCCGGCAGCATTACAACATCCGTCGTAATGATCCAGTGCAACCTGCCCATACATCCCTGAACCACTTTGGTTTTGTATGGATGGAATTTGAAGTCTTTATGAAACATTCGGTAGATACCAGAACGTGATGTTCTAAGTGAAACAAGAGTGACATCGAACAGAACGTTAGGACTTCGCTCGAATGCAGATCTTTTATCAGCGATATTCTCTGGTGATCGCACATTCTCATTCGCCCAGTAGGCTTCTTCGTTAGAGAAGAACTCTCTCTTCGAATTTATTCATTCAAGTTTTGATAGCATACGCAAATGACATTGTATCATTACGATTGCTATTGTAATGCTGCCGAAGCAAGCGCTGTGCAGTCACGAAACTACAACCATTTTTGTAATAAGCATTGTCGGCATACGCAAATTGTGCACCACTTCAATTCTCCATCCTCATTAAATGGTATATACTCCTAAACATAACGAGAGAATGTTCACAGTCGAACCGAACCGAGTTTAGCTTCGAAAAAACTGAAGTTTAAAATCGCCCGTTTTTCTGGTCCACCTTTGTATATATGGTACTATAGAAGAAAATAATGTTTTTAATATCGTATCGTTTTTGCGTTGTATGAAACACGTATCCAAAAACTATATTGGTTTAAATTCTGACTTACTTCCCGCATATCCCTTTCACAATGTCATAGTCTAAATTTACTCGTACTTCGTGTCATCTAGGGAGATATCCAGAGACGGGAAAGAATGCGAATGACAGCGCTGAGACGTGCGAGTGAGTGATGATTTCTCCTTCTCCTTCTCCTTCTCCTTCTCCTTCTCCTTCTCCTTCTCCTTCTCCTTCTCCTTCTCCTCTAGAGGGCATTGCAACATCTACAGATTACCTAAAATGAGGAGTTTTCAAAAATAAGAGGAAACTTCAATTGCTCATATTTTCCACAAAATCTCTAAAAAATTCTGGCACTAGCTTATTGCATAAGAAATGAGATTTTTTGTATCACCATGACAATGAGTTTGCTTGTTTCTGGGTGTTCTGGTGTCCGTCAGTACGCACTTGCCTGTACCATGGCCTGCAAGGTCGCCAGATATTAATTCAGAAAATTATTGTTTGTGGGGCTGTCTGAAGGAAAAAATGTTCTAGAGAAAACCTACGGCAATTGATGAGCTGTAGAACTCCATCGCACGCAGTATTCCAGGACACGAACTTAGAGCAGTAGACAGCATTGTATAATAACAAAATGGTTAACACATACAACATCTACGACGAAGTTATGGCAATGGATGGTGATGCAAAATAACCCATATTATCATGTAATATGCCAGTATACATTTTTAAAAATTCCGTACAAATTGAAAAACAAATAATTAAAGTTATCTTTTGTGCGAGATCGTGCGTATTTGCTTGTTTTCCGCACAGAACCAATACGCGGTAAGTGTGAAATACCACATTCAGTATTCCCAACGTAACACACATAACAATTTCCCTCTTCTTACCGCTTAAGCGCGACATTCATTTTACTGCTTTAGGCTTTTAACATATTATTTTTAGAGACGTTTAACATAGTAATAATTATAAATTGGAAACTTACCACTGCAATGTCACCTAAATTGCAATGTTAATTATTGTTTTTAAATATTTGCAAAAATTAAGTAAAGTCTACTACTCCACGAAACTTATTGCATTTGTAATGCAAGTAACATTAAGGAAGCCGTGAAAAAATCAACAAGATTCCAGATGCCGATGTTATTACTGCAATATGTTATATAAATAATATTGTTAAAATATTAAAATGAAAAATAAATTATTACATAACCTTACCGTTTGTTTTAAGTTCGCATTTATAGACTGGGGTAAAAAAGACAGACGTATATCACGGCCTGCTGGAGTATAGTAAACACAGAAAACATTTTATAGCAACAATTTTGAAGAAAGAAATTTGGTTATCCGAAGTTGCCGTCATTAAACAGAAACCAAGATGGAGATTTCATTGCATCTGATTAGAAATTCCTCTTTCGGGTATGTACGATACACGAGCGGTATGTTTGTTTTCATGTTCTCGGAAATTAAAAAAGCTCAACTACGTTTCGCTTTTTCAATCTTTTCCTCGAACATGAAAACTTCAACATACCGCTCTTGTAACGTATATTACTATTACTTTATTTCATATCACTCGATACACGAGAGCCTGAGTAACTCTATGATCGGTCAGAGTGTCGTATAGCTTTTTTTAGATCTTAATGATGAAGACAAGATTTTCTACCTTCCATGCTTTCATAAGAGATAAAAGCTAAAAGAGCTTGTATGTGAACCGAAACATGTAATATTAATAGACAGGCAACTGATGGCATTTTGCACGCTGTGCAATTCTGCGTAAGGTTGCGACAAGAGTGGAGTTTGGGTGAAAATATGCATTCACGACCAGATATACTGTATTTCTATATAATTAGTCTACATCTCCACATCCAAATTTTTACATGAGCTAGAAGTGGCCAGTAAACTTTGCATGGAGACCTCTACTCTTTTACTACATGGTAACCCACAGCTTTACTTCCCACCCGAAAGAAGTCATGCCAAGGATAATAACGTGCTCTGGGTCGAGTTTAAATTCACGTACCTGGATTCTAATAACATGTATGTACGATATCGTGCACGGGTTTAGAAAATGTTTAAGGATGGTCGTTTAAACATTATCTCGTGTAATTGACCGTATAACAAATCGTTGTAATTGACCGTACAACAAATCGTTCTTTGTCTGTTATTTTCCCAGAGTGCTTGTCATGCATTCTGCTGCAGACATCATCATTGTAAGCACTCTAACCCTGTAATTTTTCGAACCTTAATTGTAACAATTACATCCTGCTTACGATCAAGCTATTTCTTACTATGTTCAAGTCTTGTGCATTCACGTAATATATCTCCTTGAATGTTGTTCCTCTGAAGTCTATTGGGTATCCTGCATGCTATTAGAATCGAGTTTCGGGAATGGATTTTTATCCTTCTGTCTCTAATTAGGCTATAAACCTGTATTTTCCAGTTAATGGGAGTCTCTACATATCTTCTCTGGCCGACCCACATCTCTCTACAGCTGCAAAGATAAGACTAGAGCCAAACATTGGTATGCGTAGTTGACCATGAAGTCCTTATGACATCATCTCCTCTATATTGGCCACTGTAAAGGAGGAAGTGTTCCTCTCTGCACGTGTTTAGTTTAGATCTAATATTGTAGATTTGTAGATCTTCCCCGCGTGTTATATTTCCAAATCATGTGGTAAATGAAATTAATAACGATAAAGACCACGGTATTTAAAATATTTAATCTTCGTGGACTAAGCTATGTCCTACAGCAATGGCGTCTTTTATTATATTAAAATATTGTAAAACACTGGGCTCACAGTAACCGAGAATCGTGATCACATTCTTGATTGGCTTGATATAGCTGAGGGGACGTGATCGTCCTTGTGCCTTTCAGTAAAAGGAGGATTTTTGTGCACCAATTATTGAATAAGTTGCTTGTCGATTGTGCTGACCCACGAAGCTGGCTCCACCTCCCGAAGCATCACACATTCCCCTGCAGCCAAGTCCAAGTCGATAATCGCATCGTGGTCGTTATAATCGCATCGTATTCGTTAGGGGGTGAAACCATTCCGGAAGTTAACAAATGTAAATACCTCGGAATAACATTTAGCAGCGATCTCGGCTGGGGAGAACACGTTACAGACACAGCGGGAAAAGCATGGAGAGCGTTACACTTTGTGATGAGGGTACTAAGAAAAGGCTCTGATACATCCAAAGAGATTGCATATAAATCACTAGTACGTCCAGTAATGGAATATGTTGCTGCATGTTGGGATCCTTACAGATTAGAACATATTAAGACACTGGAAAAGATTCAAAAACGGGCTCTCAAGTGTTGTCGGAAAAATTCACCATTAAAATGGGACACACTCACGAACAGGAGAACGCGAATTCGATTAAGCGCACTGTTCAAAACATACAGAGGTGAGCCTGCCTGGAGAGAAATAAAAAATAGGTTGCAGCCGCCAAATTACTCTTCAAGGAACGACCACTCATATAAATTGAGGGAAAGAAGACAGAGGACGGACACTGGAAAGTATTATTTTCTCAATCGTACTATCAGGGACTGGAATGCTTTACCTGCAGACTTACTAAAGGCTTTACTAACAACCAAAAATGTATTTAAAAATAGGCTTAAGGACCTTACTAATAGACAGTAATTATACACAGTATTTAAAGGGTGTAAATGATATGTTGTTATTGAAGTGTTGTATCAGTGAAGAATTATGTGGTGTCAGTGAAGTGTGTTGTGTCAGTGAAATGTGTTGTGTAAGTGATAGTTTATAGTGGCAGTGCAAAGTATTTGAACAGTGAAATGTTTTTGACGTGTTAGTGAAATCAGGATAGAATCAGTGAAATGTGTCGTAGTTCCAGTGCAGTGAGTGAGTTGACAGCGAAATGAGTGTAGTGTTGAAAGGTACTTGTGCAGATATGAACTTATCGTACTCGTGGGTTTTAGTTCGATCTTAGTTTTAAGATACAAATAAGACTTATTTCAAATGTTATTTTAAGTGATCATTTCATTGAATTTAGGATATTCCCTGTTGTTATTATGATTATAGTTATTATTATTATGATTATAATTATTATTATTATCATTAATTATTGTTAGTATTAATTATTAGTATTATTATTAATTGTATTTTTATTAATTGTGTCCATTATTGTCATTATTGAGTGTAATTAGTTACTACTGACACCGGGTATATACCCATTGCAGTGTGAATAAATACATACAAATACCATATTTCTAGTGATGTTCTGCCGTACCTCAGAGATCCACCTGAGTCGTCAAGCCCCCTACAGAGAGAAAATATTGTACCCTCTCATCAGATCTCTAGTACAGAACCCAACCCGCCACCACCATTGCCATCTACCCATTTGTAGACAAACCACAAGGAACATCACGACAGACGGCCGATCGAATACCAGGTGAACACAAGTGGATGTTTTTTTTTTTTTTTTTTTTTCTGAAATGGTGTTAAGGAAAGGAGAGTTGTGGAGAGTGTTGTTGGGAAAAACAGGAAGGACCTTAAAAACATACAACGCTGGCTTTTTCCATAAAAATACAACTCTACCATGAGCGAGATTTGAATTCGGATCCGTTCTTGTCGTAAGCCAGTTCTCTGTCAACTGAGATGCTAAGGCGGCTGAACATTTGTGAATATATTAGGAGTGAACTTCAAGTCAATACTGTATTTTCTCGAATATCCCGCGCACTTTCTTTTCAGAAATACACAAGTAAAAAATGCGGGTACTCAGCTTATTCGAAATGAAGTTGCCAACATTGCCTGATTTTCCTCCCGCGCAACTGCTAAGGTAGTAGTGCATGCCATTTTCTTCCTGTGTGGATATTTCATTGTTAACATTGGTAAATGGCGAAAACATCGAAGAATGAAGTTAATAGTCATAGGTATTTATTATAAGAAACCACGTAGTATCATACAAAACAAAGGTAGTTAATTACTGACATATGCTATTAATGTGGCAGGATATTGTGTAAACGGTGTTGAGCAAGACAACTGACATATGTACAGTGCGTGCGCATAGGATGTATTTGAAATGCGTTCTGTTCCAGGATAAAATGTATTGTTAATTGAACTATATTTGTATTTAATTGTTTTTAATTTGTCGTGAATAGTTTGTTGAAAGTTTTATTTTTGTAATTTGTGTTTTTCTTTTTCTTCTTTCAAAAGTGGGATGCGTGGCTTATTCGAGTGCGCTGGGTATTCGAGAAAATACTATTAGAGTGCTGAGGCATCATGTGTTTGGATTATTCAAATCAATTAATTTCTTAATTGGAATACGTAGCTATTATCATAACGTCCATAATCTGAAAGAAATGGTCAATGATGGAATGGTAATGTCATGATTCACTGTACCTTACGAGTTACCAACATAAGTCTGCAAATCTACGAATGGTGCTTACATTGGGGTTTACAAATGTAAGAAACGAAACTTGAATTTATACACACTTTAAAAAAGTTGTTTTATTTCCTTAAATAATAACTCATTTGAATATAAAATCCCGTACATTGTATATGAATGGAACATACCGTGTTGGTTTAATCGAAATTCATGCAGCACCTTTATTTTCATTCCGCTTGTGAATTGAGTTGAATTGAATTGGAACAGGAGAAGTGGGAGGAGAAATTTAAAAGGTACGCAAAACGCGTTCTTGCAAAGGGTTCGGGGCTGTGAAAAACTGAATATGTGAGCTCCAAGCTTGTTGGCCACTTGTCTCAGTCCGGGTTACGCTGCTCCACTGAAGGAGCTCTAGAAAATTTTGAAGGGCAAAACCCGAAAATGGACGTAACCTCTTAGGTACCACATACGCGAGGGGAGAGAAATGTGATAAAACTGATCACAGGACAGGACGATGAAGAAATGATGAAAGGTGTAAGTCTGCACACTGAAAAGAACTTCGTCATTTAGCAGTGCAGGTGGAGTCGAGAAGACTCGTTTGTTCGCTGTTCTTCCACTTTTGCTTTAAGTCATTCGTTATCTCGTGAAACAAAATGCTTGCGTGCGTCATAGCATAAAGTAAAAACTTTATGGTGGGGGTAAGTGAGCTCGCTAGCTACAAGTAGAAGCGTAGCGAGGAAGGAATACTTCTCAGTCCACTTTCTTCTTCCCATGACGCTCAGGTAGATTTCTCGAGATAACGAATGGCCTATCTCCTGAGTCCTGAGAGTATAGTATACTATACTGTACTTCATACATGATTATGATACAAGATGTATGTGCAGAGACCCGAAGTATAGTGTGATATACCTGCATTTGTGCCCTAACTGTAACCTGCAGAATTTTTTCAGCATTTTTCCTCATGTCACTGACTTTTTTTTTTAATTGTAGAATTATATTGAACCATAAAAATACAACAACAAATATCTCAGCACTCAGGACGATACATAGGAAGTGGCCAGTAGCTACAATGTGTCTTTTTCCGGCTGACCTCCTTCCGACCTACACCTATGAGTTGTGCGGTGATCTGCGAAGTCTGCGACAGAGATGTTCAGACAGCATGGCCGTGAACCACTTCCGGCAGGTCAAGAATCGACACGCACATTTGTGAATACACACGCAAGGACGTCATGTCATTGCTTAATAACAGAGTGATTGTCTCCGTTTCCAAACTGACAATTATATTTTTTGTTTCTGTTGGTCAACATGTTTCCATAAAATTGGACAACTTTGAAATTTCAAATAGAAATTAAATGATACTAAATTTCTAAATAAATTGAAACAATTTTTTTTTTAAGAAATATGCTTAACATGCTGAACATTTTCGGCAGTGCAGAGTAGTAAACGTTTTTCCCATTCAGAGGGAAGACATTAAAGCAGGCCTGGGCGTTAATATCTCAATTGAGGTACTGCAGACTACCCCTTAACTCTCCACTGCACATTCCCCGGCAGAGACAGTTATGTATCGGACAGATACGAGTAGACTTGAAAACAAGCATCGCTGAGTGACTGGTTGAACCGGATGATCATTTTGTTTTTACTAACATTTCTAATATTAACTTGACTATACCTTTGAATCTCACTTTGAGAGAGGAACATAGGTTAAAGGTGTTTGAGAATAAGATGCTTAGGAAAATATTTAGGGCTAAGAGGGATGAAGTTACGGAGAATGGAGAAAGTTCACAACACAGAACTGCACGCATTGTATTCTTCATCTGACATGATTAGGAACATTAAATCCTGACGGTTGAGATGGGCAGGGCATGTAGCACGTATGGGCGAATCCAGAAATGCATATAGAGTGTTAGTTGGGAGGCTGGAGGGAAAAAGACCTTTGGGGAGGTCGAGACGTAGATGGGAATATAATATTAAAACGGATTTGAGGGAGGTGGGATATGATGATAGAGAATGGATTAATCTTGCACAGGATAGGGACCAATGGCGGGCTTATGTGATGGCGGCAATGAACCTCCGGGTTCCTTAAAAGCCAGTAAGTAAGTAAGTAAGTAAGTAAGTAAGTAAGTATACCTTTGAATTAATTGTTGAGAGCCGCAAACACTATGTTACCCCCTTCCACGACCGGAGTTTGATGATACTAGTGTAAATTACAAACAAATCACTTTATTACGTATATGAGGGAAGAAAAGTAGTGCATCCAGTTACGTAAACTAGGAACTATTACGATTTTCAGTTTGATAATTTTTGTTAGGTTTTTATTTACTCAAAATACAGTAAAGTATTAACGATAAGTGTTTTTACTCACTAACTGAACTTTTCAGGCGGGCGTATTCATTAGGCAATGTGTAATATACTGTCTACAGCACATTAGCATACAATATGGAGAGTGCATTTAAATTGAAAAATAATCAAAATCTGGATATTTAAACAAATTATTGAAAATGATGGCCGTTCATTTCTATACGGGCTTCAGTTCTTTTGTGTGCATATTATCGAAAACGTTTTTAAGCATATCTTCTCAAATTGAATGTATTGTTTCTGGAATGTAATTCTTTAATTCTTCTACTGTTGTATGGTGTTTAACGAACACAACTGTTTTACAGTAGCCCCAAAATAAATAATGAAAAGCATCAGTCGACATGGGAGGGAGCCATAATCCTGTGCCTCTTGAAATAATAATTCTGTACCTTCTTTATAACAGAGTACCTTGTGTTTTCCCCCACACAAACTCGAACGCACATGTGAAAACACACCTTATTCACAAAGGGGCATAATAATTCCAATCCTATGAAATGTGTTTGTTTATGTCTCATTGCAATACGCAAAGTAGCTAAAAGGTTCAACTCAACATTATCAAGTTTCTACGTTTGTATCTGTCATTCATAACCTTTTTCAAACGTATAAAATGAGATGAATGTTACTGGATATCATTGTGAGTGTTAGAGCTGTCAGTATTGAGCCAAAGTCTCTCACCTCACAGGAAGTTGTATTGATCTCTCCAACTATAAATAGTTCTATAAAATAAGACAATGAAACATTAATGTTCTCTTCTTCCACGTGGAAACAATGCACTTAACCTTGTCAGTAATGCGGTTTGTTAGAACTGTTTGTATCCACATGCTAATCAGTCTGTACAAGGATATTAGTTATCACACGACTGGCAAGCAACTATGGTAATACTCCAATGTTTAAGAGAGATTTTAATATCATACATTGTATTACAGTGCTAACACTAGAAAGAAGTAGCCTATTTGTGAAGAAACTATAGGCTATTCATATTTTGGTCCAAAATCCTTTACCCTCTCTCTCTCTCTCTCTCTCTCTCTCTCTCTCTCGTACATACACCACACGCATATACATAATACTAGGTGAACAGTATAGAGTAGAACAGGTTTCACGGCTAGCCGGCCGGTTATGAGCGCGGCTGTACTGGAATTGGTTCCCAAATCTGTGAATTAGTTCCCAGTTCGTCCCAGAGCTATACTCGAGTTGGTTCCAGGTTGATTTCTCCTGTGTACTGCAATTGGTTCCCGCGCTAGATCAAGACAGGCTCCTAAACTTAATGTAAGTATCGCACTGAACCTCCTTCAGAGCATCTGCAAGTGTAAATATATTTGGGTGTGGAGCACAAAAGTGCGCATTAAGTTTACTGTGAAAAGATTCACAACAGTTGGTTGTTCGCTCTAAGGAAGAAGTAAACTCAGCCCATATTCGAGGTGGATGCTCACTTGTTAGTGTATAATAAGTATGGAGGAGGTAATCAAATAACCGGTCCAATCGATCGTCTATAGTTTTGACAGCCATTAAGTCATTAACAAAACAATCTTCAACTTCTTGAGGAGCCAATAAAGGCAGTCCGAATATAGTTTTTAGAAGTGACCAATTTCAGATTCCTTACTTTTAAATTCCGCACTCAAACCTAAAGATTGAATTTTCCTCTACCAAGATTGTGCAAGATGGAACCTACAACCTTTCAGTTTGGCATTAGGGAATACGTTTGAAACTCCATTTTGGATATTTTTTTCTGAAAACCGAACTTCTAATCACTGATCACTAAGAGTTATTTTCCCTTTTCACTGAGCATAGTAGTAAAATACATAATTAAGTGCAATACTGCTGTCCTGTACTTCCACTGCCACTGTAATTTATGATCGATTAACATCCATGTCCCACATAGCGTAGATGAAGTCACGGGTCATGATCGATTATGGGTGGCGTTATAGGCAATAACAACTACTCTGCTACATGATCGATTAACATCCATGTCCCACAGAGTCTGCTACAAAATCACAGCCTTGGATATTTGAACATGGGGAACCAACTCACGTTGATGTAATTTGAACATGAGGAACCAACTCACGTCGTTGATATTTTGTTTGGGAACCAACTGAAGAACAGCGATGCGCGCGGAGGTGAGGGACTGAAGGTCGTGCGAGGCTTCTGTTCTACTCTATACTGTTCACCCAGTATATGACAGTGAAGATGGGTTCGGTAGTGTGTTTACAATGACTATTACACTCTTACTACGTCATACTCCTTTTGACCAATAAAACGGTACGAAAGGACGTATTTCAACCAATCATGGCTGCTTATCGCACAATTTTATCGCGTCCCTAGCATTTGTTTAATTTTATCGCGTCCCTAGCATTTGTTTAATTTTATTGCGTCCCTAGCATTTGTTTCTTTGTTTGCCAACATTTGAAACTGCGCTGGTCTGGACGTCAAACATATATATAAAATTACAAACCACTCCAGTCGATGCACAGCAGTTTCAAATATGACTCGCATTGGCATTCAAGAACAAGAATTAATAAAAGTCACTGATCATACCTATGCATCTTCTGAAATCCGATTTACAAATAAATGAAGAGCACCATTCGGAAATCCTGAATAAGTTGAATGCACCATGTAGGCCTAAATCAACGAGTTCCACTTCTATTATGCACACGTCCAATATAACATCAATTGAACCACCAACCACATTCAAATTGGAAAATTGTACATTCATTAATTATTCCTTTTAAAATTATTCATTCGGAAATTCTGAATAAGTTGAATACACCATGTACACAGAGTTCCACTTCTATTACGCACACGTCCAATATAACATCAATTGAACCACCAACCACATTCAAATTTGAAAATTGTACATTCAATAATTATTCCTTTTAAAATTATTCACCTTTTATTTTTTATGTCATCGTCGTTAATTAAAACTTTTCTAACACTTGTGTATATTAGTTAGGTTATGTTATAGCTTCTGCTCTGAGAGGATAAAAAGAACTTCTGCTATATGATATTATGGATAGTCACGTATCAGAGATTGTTTAATATTAAGATTTATTGAATAGTAATCATTACAGTGTCTGTATAAAGACACTACTGCCATTTGGCATGCATATAGCGTAATATTTGTAATGTTGAGATGGTACAATAATACATTTGAAGACAGTTGTATTTTCGTAAGTCAATTAATATTTTATTGTATTGGAGTACTTCGTTACTTCTAATCTTTATATACTTTCTTCTAATCGTGTAATAGTCAATTAAATCCCACTCGAGTTTTGATTTTCTCTAGATAAATCAAAACGTCTAGTGAGATTACTGCTGAAAATATTTCAGATTTAATTTCAAGGAAGGGAGCTACAAATAACAATAGTCGACGGTCAGAGGTTCGCGTGTTCAAATGCTACCATGGGTGATAGAATTTAAGGGACGATAGAATCCTTAGTATGACTTCCTCCGGAATAATAGCAGAACATAGAAAGTCCGTCTCGTAGATTTACGAACGTTTAACATCCCGTTATCCCACGGGTCTCTGCGGTGTATAATAGAAATGTTTTTAACATTTCTTTTAATTAATATGAACTATAAAAGCAGCAGTAACAACGTTGACAGAGACTATTCATTTCCTGCCTAGAGAAGAGAAGTAGATATTAATTTCTCTTCCAGAAATCGAATCGGAGTCAACAGCATGCGTAGTCAGAATTGATACCACGTTATGTGAAAGATAAACACGGTATAAAGTTGAAATAACCAGATATATAGGCCATTCGTTATCTCGTGAAACCTACCTGCGCGTAAGGGGAAGCAGAAAGTGGATTGAGAAGCTTCCCTTCCTCGCAACTCTTTTACTTGTAGCTAGCTAACTCACTTACCCCTACCATAAGGTTCTTACTATGAGCTACGGCGCACGAATCTATTTGGTTTCACGAGATACTCTAACGAATGATCTACAAGGTGTTCCAAAAGTCTCCATGCATACTAAATGTCAGTTTCAAATAGAAATGTCACATAATGTGCTGAATGTGGCCAACCCACTCCCCAGATATAAATTTCTTGATTTTTACCTCTGGGGTTACTTTAAGTCGCAGGTCTACGAGGAGAAAATCCGGGACTTACACCATTTGAAGGCTTGTATAATCGACATCTAGCCCACACCTATGGAATAGTGCATCTGGCCGCGAAACCAGGTGGCCCGGGTTCGATTTCCGGTCGAGGCAAGTTACCTGGTTGAGGTTTTTTCCGGAGTTTTCCCTCAACCCAATATGAACAAATGCTGGGTAACTTTCGGTGATGGACCCCGGACTCATTTCACTGGCATTATCACCTTCATCTCATTCTCATAACCTAAGATGTTGATAAAGCGTCGTAAAATAACCTACTGAAATAAATAAAAAAATCGATGTCTGTCGTCAGTAGAGCAGTTGAGCAAGTGGACAGCTTCAAATACTTGGGGTGTACTATAAGCAGTAACATGAGCTGCAGCCAGGAAGTCAAAAGGAGGATAGCAATGACCAAGGAAGTTCGTAATAGAAAAAGGAGCATTTTCTGCGGACCTCTGGAAAAAAGAACTAAGGAAGAGACTAGTGAAGTGTTTTGTATGGAGTGTGGCATTGTACGTGGCAGAAACATGGACATTACAATGAAGTGAAGAGAAACGAATAGAAGCATTTGAAGTGTGGATATGGAGAAGAACGGAACGTGTGAATGGACAGACAAAATAAGAAAATAAGCTGTGTTGGAAAAAATGGGTGAAGAAAGAATGATGCTGAAACTGATCAGGAAGAGGAAAAGGAATTGATTGGGTCACTGTCTGAGAAGACACTGCCTACTGAAGGATGCACTGGAAGGAATGGTGAACGAGAGAAGAGTTCGGGATAGAAGAAGATATCAGATGATAGACGACATTAAGATATATGGAGTATGTGAGGAAACGAAAAGAAAGGCAGAAAATAGGAAAGATTGAAGATTGCTGGGCTTGCAGTGAACGACCTGCCCTTGGTCAGAACACTAAGAGAATGAATGATAGTGGACTCGTATTAAATTAGTAAATTCTTAGTGAAAATTATACCTGCAATGATGTTAAAGCCCTGAAAAAAATTTTCTCATTCGTATTCGGATTCGATGCAAGCTGACTACTCAAGCATGATTCACAATAAGACAACAATTAAACAGCTGCTTTTAATTGACCTGTGAGTTTAAGAGTCAACAACACAAACATTTAGCTATTTCTTATACACAAATCCGGTTCAAACAAACATAACAATTCTACAACTTTCTCATAATTTAAGCAAGAATTTAATTGACACTTTTAAATTTAGGTCAAGTGGAGAAGATTATCACTCTGTAAAAGTCTATCCATGAGAAACAACCGTCTGTTCTGTCGGTATATCAATCCGCATCTGTTTTATGGGCGTCGTTGTATGTACATAAAGGTTGAAGAAGGGTGAATTTACAACTTAATCAATTTCAATACATGAATACGCCTTGGAATATTGTGAGTTGCGAATATAAATCTGAATAATAATAATAATAATAATAATAATAATAATAATAATAATAATACGACGATAACATAATATTTTAAACGTTTCTAAAAAAAATAGTTCTTTTGTGAAGTTGCGATGTTATGTTTGTATGAGTAGATAGATTTCCTTAAACTACTAGTATGTATTGCTCAGAAAACGTACAAAATGAAGAGAGAAACTTTTGTTTTCTGCATTGAGAAAAGTAATCACAATTTCGATTTAGTTTATAAGTTCCATTGTTTAAGTAAATGTATAATTGAAGTAAATATATTTAATTAATTTTGTGCAAATTCACATAAAATACGTAGGCCTATTCTTAATTTTATAATACTGTTTTTTTTTTTTGCAGGAACAAAAGAAGCCGAGCAATTTCTCTCTTTCTGTATATTTTTTTACGTGTTCGATCAACGAGTAGATTAATAAAAAAATAAAAATATTTTATTGAACGAAAATTACACAGACGTCATTATACTTCGATCTACATGAAAATACTTACGTCATATTCAAATAAATATAACAATGTGAACGAGTCCATTCCTATAGGCTTACACAAGGGGGGGGACACCACGTTGAATAGTAAAGCAAGTTTACTTCTTCTCTAAGTATATTATTTCTGTCATCAACATGATTTGCTACTAATTACACTAATACAGTAATAATAATAATATTAATCCATCACCGATCTCAATCCTTTTTCCACTCACAAATTGTGGTATAGATTATCTCAGTTATTACTAGTATTATTGTTATTAACTTTATTATTATTATTATCACCTTTATGTAGCCTACTTCTGAAGTATCTTATCCTGGTGTTTAAATCTTAAGGCCGATTCACAATAAGCCGGGAACTGAAACGAGAAAGAGAACGGAAATAATGTTAAAATAAGTGTATTTAAATGTGAGTGTTCACAATAGTTAATTGTGAATGCTCACATTTAAATGCATTTATTTTAACAATATTTCCGTTCTCGTTCTCGTTGTCGTTTCCGTTCCCGGTTTATTGTGAACCAGCCTTTAGTCTACAAAGTATGCATATCTGTGATTTATGTATGTTTTTCTCTATCTACTCCTCTTAAGTATCTGATCCTGATATAAGAATTTTAAATTTTATTTTTGAAACAACAGAGACTTTTATTTTTGTGGATTATGTGTAATCTGTGTAATATTCTGGTATCAGAATCTTAAATTTTAATTCAGAAAAAATAAATATGCTTGTGAACCATGTAAGATTTTATGTCATTTTCAAGTCTTTTTATCAAAACGGAACTGTCTCCGAACTCGAGCTTTGTTCTTTCGGGGTACTTTCATGTAGCGTTTTTATGTGCGAATGTTTTCATTAAATAAATAAAATAAAATGTTCATCCTACCAGAAAAATTTTGTCATGTTTTCTAGCTGAATCTAAATGTTACACAACTATTGGAATAAATCATAGCCAGAGTTACGGTGCCAAGGTTATACAAATCCATCTTGGTAATAAATCCTGACTTAGGTTATTTAAGAAAAAAATTAAGGGAATTATTTAGTCCCTTTTACCTTTTTCCTTTTTCTTAATTTCAATATAGGCTACAATTTATTCATTCCAATTGATATTCTGTTCTTGACTTGATTCTCTACTTTTATCTTCGTAATTACCCCTGTTTTGTAATAATTGTATTGATTTTGTAATTTTATTGTACCTTTGTTATGTCCTTTAATACAAAAGTTATTTATAGGAACCGTCCCCGAATACGAGCTTGCTCAAACGGGTGTGTGCTACGTAAATAATACTGAGTATGTACTTATTTTGTATTTTATGTAGCAATGAATACTAAATTATTATTATTATTATTATTAGTATTATTATTATTATTATTATTATTATTATTATTATTATTATTATTATTATTCATAGTTTATTTCATTCCGTTCGTTAGACTCACATCTTACAGCAAATTGTATTTATTTAGCCCAAGTGTATTATCCCAATTCGTATATAGATGTTACACGGAATCATAAAGATTTCCTCATATCCCCTGTCACTTTTTTGTCCACAAATGTCTCGACTATAGCTTTTCATTTCAAATTATATCAACTGACAAATTAAAGTCCACAGAAACTCTCTCCGCATTATCTGATGCATAAATATTTCTAAATAATCTGACCATCTTCATTTCTCGTTCACTTTTTGGTGTTTATATATTCACCCATCGTGAGTAAAATGATAGCCTGACACTGTTTACGACTTCTGTAGAAATAAACAATAAAATTTCCAATAAAAAGAATATACATTTCATTGTAGATCTGTTGCTATGGAATAGAATAAGGAAATGTTTTAGTTACGATATTCTTTATGAAGTGAAAGCAAGAGTTTCCCAGACGGCTGTATTTAGCTAGCTTTGGGCCACAGAACGTCGAACATCCGATTAAGGGAAATCAAGGCCAAATTTATATTATTCATACACACCAAACATTTCGAGAAAATTACAATGTGGATCTGTACCAGTACTTGAGAATTCATTTACAGGAGAGCCGTAAGAACACTGGTGATAGGTAAGATACGATAGATAACAGTGAAACTTCATTTGCTAAGTGAATGTTCATAGATGGATAATGCATTAGGTATTTACATCTTGTAGAAAATGTTTGATATTTATGTATATTAAAGTAATTACACAAAACATAAAATTTAAGAATACCCGATTGAGCAAAACTCATGTTCGGGTGTAAGCTTAGTTTCATTTATCAATTTAAGTATTATTGCTAAATAGAAGTTTATTCTTTTTATTGAAATTATGAACGGAAAATATTGAAAATTCAGGATGGATTTTAATTATGGAGTTATAATAATGTTGGATCTAGACTCATACAGCGTTTTAAACCTGCCATTATGAAAAATTTTTGCTCTCTTAAGAGTAAATTAGCAGTGCATCTAGTACTGCAAATATAAGAAAATGGTATATTATAATCTTTACGATTTTTGTGATAATAGGTTTCAAAAATGTGTATTTGTATAATAATTGTTCAATTCATAAAAGTTTAATTTCGAGGTTTTTAAGCATATTTTAGCGTAGTTAGGTATTCTTTTTGTACAAAAATTAGAGGTTCTAAAGAAATTATTGAAGTTCCATCCCACGTAATGATGCCTTATTGGATAGTGGACTGAAAAAAGAGCTAAATAAACTGTACTTAAGGTATTGATTGATATAGTACGGCAAAGAATGACAAATTTATAAATTCTTTTACGTCATCTGCTGCATAGATAATAAATATGAGAATACCATTTCAGATGCCGATTAATAATGATACTACATATATCACAACTGCAACTTTTTTTGAAAGAAAGATACTTACAATTAAAAATAGAAGAACTACAATAAAATTATGTATTACTAAACTTAAATTACTATGATGATTCAAAGACTGTTGACTAATACATGTTAAAGAAAACGGGATTATTTTTTTTAATATCTAACGAAAGAAAATTAACACTATATTATTTATACCTATGTTAGCATTTTTATACACTTGAGATAAAATAGAATTGACGAAAGACAAAACTAGGGGATTAAACAATGCGGGCATTATTTTCAGAGGGAAAAATATTCACGTGGACATAATATAAAGGCTAACAAGTGAAGGGTGTGAGAGCATTCCATGAGCACGACGAAAAGTGAACGGAAATTTGTAGTAGGTGAAATAATGCATGAGGACAAAATTGCATTGGACGAAATACTTGTAGGCTGAAAATCCTGGTAGTATACACAGCGTTCGCTAGAAAACAGGTTTCTTTCGGGTAAATCCGTCGTCCTTAATATGTTATTGATGGAACATTAATGCTAAGGAAATAGTGTGTACACATTTCTCCTGCTTCGACTGTGGGAAAGTTCCGTGTTGCTTGTTATAGACAGTTAACACAGGCCGAAGGAACGTCAAGGTTAGATATTAGTATACAGCTGACTTCCATTCAGTGCATATCAGTTTATTTCTTCGCAGTGTAGTACGCATTACAACACCGAACTTTCATTTGTTCTAGCGTTCAACAATAATCTGATTCTACAATCCAACATTTCGTGAAAAAAGTGAGATTTTACCGATAGTTACGACATTCAGCATGCGTGTAGAAATTTTTTCATAAGATGTATGGTCGACAATTCCAGCATTAACTTAGTAAATTAAATCTGTGAAGTGATGTATAATTTTCGAGATTTTATTGCTCGAAGCTGACGCGCTGAATCACAATGCCTCTTTTTGAATGGCGCCGTACTACATAAGTGAAATCTATTTCCAGGCGTACAACCATTATAATGAACGCATCGTAAATATAATGTGTGCCACATTGAATTACTATACTACATTTGGACGTTTCGCATTCTGACACAACATGTAAATTTGTAGATTATTTATGTGTGTTTATTAATGGAATGTTTAGGGAAATGAATATGAATGTTTTGATACACTGCTCCGTCGATTTTGTAGAATCCGTTTGAGTCTAAAGATAGCAGCAAAACAGTACAACATGGTCTGTTGTGACGAGATCCAAGCCCCAGCATACCGTTAAAGCATCATGTCACAAACACGTTCACGTCTGAGAATTTCTGAAAAAGTTAATATTATTCAACGCGTTGAAAACGGCACAGTTATCAAGGATATTACTGGAGAGTTTAAGATGATGTGTATTTATTTATTTACTTATTCATTTATGACCAGCATCATGGGCTAGTGGTCAGAGATTCTGACTACAGTTCATTAAGTCCCGGGTTCGATTTCCGGTTAGAGCACAGGAATTTTTCCTTAAAAAAATTGTTTCTATGTTCGTCCATGGTCTGGAAATTAGGTTAGGTTTAGGTTTAAGACCTTTGCTGGCACTTCATAATCATCCTATCATAATATCATCATCGGGACAACGTAACTGCGCCTTCCAGGCGCCCCAACTTCAGAAGTGAGTTACAAATAAGCGATTGCCAGGAGAAACCAGAAAAGTCAAATGACAACCTGATGGAATTGGATAAAAAAACTTATTCATTTATTAATTAATTTCACTTATTTATTTATTTATTTATTTAATCATTATTGTATCTTATAGATAGATATATTCTAGGGAATAAAATTATACATCTCGATTACACAACTTTTAACTATATATCACTTCGGAAAACGTATTATGTGTCTTTCACATGTTAAATTTTATATTACCTTGTTAACATGTTTTGGCCTGCTATTGGCCTTCTTCAGAACTGGTTGTTGCTGGTCTTGGCGCCTTTTGTTTTGTTTCCTGTGGGGTGTGTTCGTGTAGTGTAATGTGGAGTCAAAGAGTGTGTGTGTTCTGAAACTGAGTTGTGTGTTGAGAATTTCATCTGGATGTGTTTTTGTGTGCCTGTATATTTCGTATTGTTCTAGTGTGTTTAGTTTCTGGCCCCCACAAGAAACAAAACAAAAGGCGCCAAGACCAGCAACAACCAGTTGTGAAGAAGGCCAATAGCAGGTCGAAACATGTTAACAAGGTAATATAAAATTTAATACGTGAAAGACACATAATACGTTTTTTTTTCCGAAGAAATAAAATTAATGTGTTTTAACGTTGTATCAGATTCACTTTTTATAATGAATTAATAACTCTTAAATACCCATTCCCATATGATCGAATTTTTACTGTCGACAGTATTCCTTGACTTTCATGCTGCACCTGACCATGATTCTCGAAGATTGTAGGTGACTTGCTCCACGTGTTATCTCTAAGTAGGTAAACATCAGCTTTCTCCTATATCGACGGATCAGTGTAATATGAAAGAAGATAGCCTAATGAAGTTTCATATTAGGTAGTTTTGCTTTCATCTGCATGAATTTTTCTTCTTCTTGTTATCATAGTTGTAATACCCTATTGTACTTTAAATTTTTTTATTTTTCAGTAATGAAATATAAAGAAATCTCCATAGTTAAAAAATTGTACACTGAACATAAAACTAATGCCGTGATCTGTTCAGTCCTGTAATATTCCACTGTCATATGCCTGTTACGGGTGTTTCTTTATGTAGAATGTCGGAGTTTAAAAACTGCAAGTCAGCGCTTTATCAGCAGTCGGCAATGTTTTCTTATCGCGATTCGTTTGAATTGTGTACCATCAATGAGTAAGGTCGTTGTTGTTTATTTATGTTCGTACGGGGGCATGAAAACATGAAAAGAACGTTTTATCTCGACCATTCTTTCAAGTATGTATAGCAGACAAACAAGTTAGCCTACTCTTGTCACGTTGAATGGAATAGAATTTCGGGAGAAGGGCACTACGACCCAGCACTGCAGCCTTTCACGAATTATTATACCGCTAACACTCATGATAGACGCATTCCCAACAGTGTTGCCAACACACACATTGTCCTCCCCCGTCAGTCTAACATCTAGAAATCCGTCAGAATCCGTCAAAAATAAAAAAAACCCACTCAATATATCTATATATAATTAAAAAGCAAATTTTAACACAGCTTACTTATCAACCTTGATTAAAATAATAATTCGTCAACCTCTAACGAGGAAATCTGAAACCGGGGGATTATTTAACATGATACGGCACTGGCAGGACTGTTCAAAGAAAAAGTAACATCCCCCCCAAAAATTAAACAATTATAATGATAGCAACTAAAAGAAGTCCAAAGACGATGTAAATCGTAATTTCCGCCAGAAAATCCGTCACCCGCCAAAGCCATTCTTTTCCCGTCCGCTACGTTGAAATTACGCCCACTTGGCAACACTGATTCCCAAACCCACACTGGCTGACTACACTAAAGTTCGCTGCCAGCGTTGCCACCAGTTGTTCATATAATCCCACTAGATGGCTTTCGAAAACCCGCGATTTTATAACAAATATCTCTAGATTTCAATGTATATTTATTCTGATTCAGTTTTATAATAATAATAATAATAATAATAATAATAATAATAATAATAATAATAATGGTCAAGATAGAGCATTCACCCACCAATGTAACGACATCCACACGCCAATGTAACGAATATTGCACACTTTTATCATTCTCAATATGGCACTATATATCAATTTTGAACATTTTTATCACAGCCACACACACACATATATATATATATGTGTGTGTGTGTGTGTGTGTGTGTGTGTGTGTGGAATTATCACTACATTAACACATCCATTATTTCACAAAACACTCTGAACGAATTAAATGTAGTTATGAAAGTCGCCAACACGCTAATATGAATCTCATTTCAGAAACTTTAAAGATTAAAAACCGTTAGTATTCCCGCTAAGTGGGATAATATAATTTTATCCGCGAGACGGTTATCCAAAAAAAAGCTACAGCCTACTTAGCGGGAAAACCGCTGAATTGGCAACACTGTATCGCTGCGTACCCAGGTTTCGAGCAGACAACCCCACTATCACTAGGCCAGCCCTCTCTGTGCGTCGCCAACCGGCTTTCGCGGAACGGAATTCTATAAAATGATGACGAAATGATGTATATGTCTAATATGGGGAAATGAGAGAACTCCGATAAAAGCCCAACTGTGACCTTGTCCGCCACAAGCGTCACTATGGATTTTCCAATGAAAAATCCCAGTCCTATACCTGACCGGGACTCGAATCCGGATCGCCAGCGTGAAGGACTGACCACTCAGCCATTTCAGGGGTTACTTTTGTCACGTAATCGAATTCCGCAACTAGCGGATACACCATTGTGATCCCTGTATATGCGATAATTGTTGAAGTCCAACACATGGCCCGGTGGCATTCGTTACTCCATTGCTGACAGGTGGCCACCCTGCCTCTGCCCTGACAGGGCATGTCCACGACCTCGCTTATAGAGAAAATTGTTCTTAAATTTTCTGGCTATTCAAGGTGATTAAATTTCAGATATATCTCTGTATTTTATAATGACAAATTCATTATTTGAAGACGCTTTTAATGTTTACGTATTTTATGACAGTGTGCCAGTTTTTTGGTCCTAAAATTCACAATCTGTGCCTCTTCTCGTATCTTTCAATATTGCAAATATCGGAAGATAATTACCGATAACATTTGAAATATCGAATCAAAATAATCTATACTCAAATATCGCATATAGGAAGAAAACTAATATGAGCATGAGGAAACATTTGTTATATACTCGTACTTTAACTTTGATCTGAAAACAACTCAGAGTGACAGTTTCAATGTCATTTTGCCGCCGTTTTGAAGGGTATTCTTTTGACTTTTTGGATCGCATTGTAACTACGGATTTAACATGGTCCATCGTTATGATCAAGAAACAAGAGAACGTTCAGAAGAATGGAAACAAGACATTATGGTTTTCTCTGGCCTAGAAATTTCGCGTTCAAAATAAATTGGGCAGGAAAGGTTCTCGTGTAAGTTCTTTTTTTTTGGGGGGGGGGAGGAGAAAATGACAGAAAAATTATGACAGACTACTTGGAACAAGATACAACTATGGCGAAAGCATGTTATTCTGCATTATTAACTAACAAGCAAACATTTTGATGGGGGCAGATAAAGTTATTTTTTCCTTCCACCATGTTACTAATGTCGAAAGAAGTGCTTAAACAAATTTTGACCACTCGACCGCAATTACGAGGCCGTCCAGAAAGTGATTTTCCCTGGAGCCGTTTACAGAAAAAAGCACCATTGCATGGAAAGGTTTATTGAAACAGATAAAGCAATTGTTGCGCTATTTATGCACATATCCTCCACCGGAATTGAGATATTTGTCACACCATGGGATAAATTTTTGTATCCTTGTGTCGTAGAAGACAGCCGCCTGGGATCGGAACCAACGTTTGACAGCCGTCTGCACTCTCTGTCGGTCTCATGATATGGCGCATCTGAATTCCGGTGGGGAATATATTGAAAAATAGCTAAAAAATTGCTGTGTCTGTTCCAAAAAAAATGGTTCCAATGAAATTGTGTTTTCTCTTTGTTAACGGCTCTTGGCGAACTTATTTTTTTTCGGCCCTCCTAATTGCAATCGAGTGGCCAAAATTTGTAGTAGCACTTATTTTGACATTATTAACATGGGAGAAGGAAAAAAACTTAACTTTTTTATCTGCCCTCATCAGAATTTTTGCTTGTAAGCTTCGGAAAAAATGTGTAGAAACATCGTGGTAAATTTTCCTCGTTGCAGAAAATTCATGAAGTTGGCTTTGAATTGATTGACTGTTCGTCAGATTCGCCTGATTTAGTGTCCTCAGATTATAACCTGTTTCCAAATGTTCAAGAAAAAATTGAAACTTTCATCGAAAGGAACAGTGACAAGTGCAGTGGAAGAGTGCTTTCAAAACCAAGAGAAACAATTCTAAAATGTTTAGAATAGCTATATGACCGTTGTACTAAGCGTATAGAGATAAAAGGCGATTATGTTGCATAAATACATAAATAATTCTTTTAAATACAGTAGGCCTATAAATCTCACACGAATACATACATACATATATACATACATACATACATACATACATACATACATACATACATACATACATACATACATGCATGCATGCATGCATGCATACATACATACATACATGCACACATGCATACATACACACATGCATACATGCATACATACATGCATACATGCATACATATATGCATACATGCATACATACATACATACATACATACATACATACATACATACATACATACATACATACATACCAGCTTAACTCTTAAATATTTAACTAATTGCACTCACTCGTATTTCCTTAAGAAGCTGTTGTGCATAACATTTCGCGCATAGAATGCAAATGGGATAGGAAATCGTTGGAGATGAAAATCAATTTGTAAATATTGGCATCATAGTTAATTAGTTACTTGTTGGTCGAAGAGTGAAAGTGTATTTGCCTTGAGTTTCATAACTGCCCCTGAATTTAGTTGCTGGTTTCACATTAAGACTCTCTGTTGCAGGTTACACAATGGGCGGAGTGATTACGTAAGTGACCTTCAAATTCATTTTTACTGGTACTGGGAAAATGTGTCAATTGCTGGAGTTTTTCATGTGCATTGATTTAACTCTTGTACAAAGTGAAAATGTGATAATATGCTTATAGGCCCTACATCTTACTTGTCTTCATAGAGCAGATACTTGATGTACTTTATTCATTTACATGATGCATCTTGTGCTGTATCGTCGTGAATTGTCCTGCGTTGGAGCTGAATACAGTGGCCTATCTCAGCATTTTATAATTACAGTTTCTTAGTCATGATGTCTTCTTTGACGAAGCGGATTTTCATGTTTCTGGGGGCTGTGAATCGAAATAACAATAAAATTTGAGGAGGTAAAAAGCCGCTTGGTTATTAAACACGAGTGTAACAGAAACTAAGCTATGCTTGGGCTTCATTTAAAATATTTTTATCAAGCCATTCTTTTTTGAGGACACATTAACAGAAATGAATTGTTTCAACATGTTGATATGCAATTCCTCAAGGATACCATTTCGAACAAGGAACATGGATTCTCTGTGCTACAGAAGTCAATGCCTATCGCTCTATCTACGGTACATCAATTGTTTCCAGAGAGACGGATTGGAAGTGCAAATCCCATTCTGTGGCCTTCCATATCACCAGACACGATTCCTGCGATGTTAATTTTCGGTAGAAAATGCATGCTATTTGTGAGTTTGTCATTGGAAATGCTACAAAACGTTTTGCTGAAAGGAATTTTTATTGACAACGTCATTCTGCCCGACATGCAGTACCGCATAATAACTGTAAAGCAATAAAAATAATTTAAACTAAACCCTCACCCAAAAAATTAGAAGTTGACCATTTGATTGACCCACAGGTAGTATACAAAGCACAAAGATATTAGCCAAGAAATCTTTGTCAGCACAGTTTTAAAATATCATTCCTTTAGAGAAAAAGCTGACCGTCTATATGTAGTTGCGTTGGAATGTACAGTACAATCCAAACTCCACAACTAGTAACGATGTTCGTTAAAGTATCGCGTTTTCCTTTCGTGACCTCCCCTTGTTAGTCATTACGAGTCAGTTCATCTAGTAAGAATACACACAACGTGCTTTGTTACTCTAATCACAACGTGAGACAATCTGAAGTTCCTGCAACAAATTTCACGGAATATTATTTTAATCGAAGTTACCTCTAAATATTTTGTCCTTGATTTCTGTATTAGACAAGAAATAATGTCAAATATATAGGCTACTTAACAAGTATATTTGTTTCAGAGTAGTTAGAGATTGACTTATTTGCACCACGTCATGCTGATCATACAAGGTCATTGATGTATTTTGTTCGTCAAAAAGATAAAACTTCAAAACAATGCTGATAATAATGTTATAAACGATAACGAGGCAATAATACACAAAAAGTTAGAATCTAGTGGCTAAACAGTTATTGCTGCTTACTAATTACGCATTAATTGTTTAACGTTTGCATCTGAAAATCCATCGTGTACATTGCACGGCCTCAAGAGGGCAGTTGTCTCTGTCGTACGACAACGCATCAAGAACTGATTTCCTCCACGGTGTTTTTGGTCAAAAAAGAGTTTATGTACATATCTATTGTATTCACTGGACGTAGCACTGTGTGAATTCCTGTTGTTCATTAAGTTCAGCCATTAAAATACTTATTTTGATGACTTAAACACCAATCAAAGATCTGTAACGAAAATAGTGAAAACATTTCCAGACACGGCTTACCGCCTTCATTCCAATTGCTTCGGATTGCAGTGTTTATGTGTAGGAGGCAGCTGCTTGCAATAAACGATGTTCATATTTTTCATACACGGAATCATTAGCTTTCAAGCTTTCTAGTTATCGCACTGTATACAGTCAGAAAATGTAGCTGAAAAAATTATGAACGCAAAGCAGGAATATCACTTATCTGTATAAGGTGAAAACAGACTAAATCTAGCGCTTCCGTTCCTGCTTAGCCCATAATGCCATACTTTCACTCCCACTAACTGATAACGAGAGGGGTGAGAAGGAGGTAGGCCATTTTATACATTAAGATTCACCTGAAATACGCTAACGTAGTACAAATACAACAATGCTATATTATACTATCTAGAGTAAACTGTGCTTCATAGGAGCAGAACCTTACTCTCAAGAGTTCCATGATCAGGCAGCCAAACTTAACACTCTGTTCTATAGTCCCTCTACTATGTACAATAGAAGGTGACTTGGGTAGTGCTTCGTTGAACTACGGTGCTTTAGTTCCTAAGACTATCACGGCAGTTATTTGCCGTTTGCTTGCTTTGTGTTGCAGTTCGACAAGTAACTTACATCATGGAATAGAAACCACAGAATTTCGCATTAATTAAAAAAAATCGTGATAAAAACTTATAGAGACCAGAGAATTTCTCATTAATTAAAAAAAATAGTGATAAAACATATAGAGACAACAGAATTTCTCATTAATTACAAAAAATCGTGATGAAACATAGAGACCACAGAATTTCTCATTAATTTTTAAAAAGTCGTGATAAAACATATAGAGACCACAGAATTTCTCATTAATTAAAAAAATCGTGATAAAAACATATACAGACCACAGAATTTCTCATTAATTTAAAAAGAATCGTGATGATAATATGTAGAGCCCACAGAATTTCTCATTAATTAAAAAAAATCGTGATAAAACCTATAGAGATCAAAGAATTTCTTATTAATTAAAAAAAATCGCGATAAAAACATACAGAGACCACAGAATTTCTCATTAATTTAAAAAATCTTGATAAAAACATAGAGACCACAGAATTTCGCATTAATTAAAAAAATCGTGATAATGTATATAGAGACCACAGAATTTCGCATTAATTAAAAAAAAATCGTGATAAAACATATACAGAGACCACAGAATTTCGTATTAATGAAGAAACAAAATCGTGATAAAACATAGAGAGACCACAGAATTTCTAATTAATTAAAAAAGATTGTGATAAAAATATATTTCACGTTGTAATTAGTTGTAAGATATGTAATCACAATAATTTCGGATAAATTGTAAAGGAATTTTACGTGACTAATACACTGTTACTACATCATACTACTTTTGAACAATAAAACGGTACGGAACGACATGTTCAACCAATCATGGCTGCTTATCCCTACAATTGAATGTGTCATTGCAGAAAGGTACCTAAGTCACTTTTTGTTGGAAACCTAGATTTTACGATTTTCGGAATCCATGCTCATACACACATTCTGAACAGAAAAGTACTGATGTTATCGATTTTGTAAGTATGACAAATCTCATAAGAAAAATCCTGCACTGCAGAAAGGTTCCAAAGTCACTGGCACAAGTACTTTTCTGCATAGTTTCTGCGCACTTTGAAATGTTTGTAGCCAGATAATAATAATAATAATAATGGTTGTAACAGTGGTGTGCCAGTGATACTGTAGTAGTGGTAGTGGTTGTGGTAGTACCAGTGATTGTAGTAATAGTAAGATAGATGGATTTATTAAGTAATATTATACACACAAATATTATATTAACATAATTTTGTCTTAAACCCAATGCACGGGTCTTCTGACCGTACGTGCTTTGTACTCGAAACAAGTTCTCCTTTGTAGGTCCCCCCCATCTATGATTACATCCAACTACTCTCTACAAGAACACACATATTAAAATGGAAATGGCACAATAAAATACATTATATAATATATCCTAACCTAAAAGATATAAAAGTGTACTGTTGGGTGGATACTATTATCCCTTCCTCAGTTCGCGCCTCAGAGTTCGACAGCTGCAGTTCTAATCTTTCTCGCCTTCAAGAGGAACAATCCAGTCTTTTGTTCCCATTCTCTATTCCCCATGAGGTCAAGACATGCAAGCGAACTCCTACTCTGACTTAGCATCGAAGGTGGTAAATATTTTCTCCTTACAAGTTCCAATTCAACACACAGTAATAAAATATGCTTATAGGTATCCTTTTCTTTGCAAAGCGGACAAAGACGCTCCCCTTCTTCGTTGACAATTTTATTACCCTTCCATACCCCCAATCTTAGCCACGCTAAACCTGCACTGCTGTCTTTGTCCCCCAGTTAAGCATGAGCTCTGATTGTAGATGTAGCGAGGACTTTTCCGAACATTGGAGCTCAATCTCTTGCCTCTCGATATCAATTAAACGCCTCTTCACATTACGCCATACATTCCTCCTGTTATTCTCTCCTTTCTCCCACACCCTCCCATTCCCGTGGTTGTTGTGATTGTAGTAGCAGCAGCAGCAGCAGTTGGATGAACGTTCTGTACTGATGTTTTTGAGCGGATTAGAGTAGAGCATACTGTGCAAATATTTCTGTTGAATTATTTATGACGCATAGAAATTGCATGACAACTCTTCCACAAGGTGTGTTATCAGTTCTGTAGCGATTAGTCGGTACGTGACACACATTGACATCTCTGTCAGCTCAACCTCATATGGAGAAATTTAACATTATGATTAGTCAGAATTAGATCCTTCACCGGAAGTTTACAGTAGGCCTACGTTTTTCCTATCTACTCTCTCATGAATAACCAAATAGTTCACGTTTATGATGTAACCATTCCTTTTGCACAATATCATATTCTATTGATGGAATTTCAGTTGATGTTCAGGTGATAATGGAGGAGTAACATCTTTAAAACATTAGAAAACGGAAAAAACTTGTCTCACAGTCGTTTTGTTAATCAGAATTGTCGCAGAAACTGAAAGAAATCTAGATCCTAATTCCTTTGATCGTGTCTGACCGAGCTGTAAGGTTCTCAGGTTGTGTCAAAATGAAAATAACAGATATTTTGAAAATTGTTGTAGAATATTGAAGGCTTTACTGAAAATAAGGGAGATTTTGAAAATCATTGTAGGATTGTAAAGGTTTCAATCTAAAAAGAAGGGAGATATTGGAAATTAATTGTAAGATTGTTGAAGTCGGAAACTAAAAACAAGGAAAATTTTGGAAATTATTTAAAATTGTTAAGGTCTGAAATTAAAAATAAGGAAAATTTTGGAAATTATTGCAGTATTGTTAAGGTTTCAAACTAAAAATAAGGTAGATTTTAGAAATTATTGTAGGATTGTTAGGGTTTGAAACTAAAAATAAGACACATTTTGTAAATTATTACAGGATTGTAAAGGTTTCGAACTAAAATATGGGGGATTTTACAAATTATTGTAGGGTTATTAAGGTTTGAAACTAAAAATAAGGAACATCTTGGAAATTACTGCAGTATTGCCAAGGTTTAAAACTAAAAATAAGGAAATTTTTGGAAATTATTGTAAGATTTTTAAGGTTCCAAACTGAAATTAAGTGTTACTTTGGAAATATTGTAGGACTCTTAAAGTCTGAAACTAAACATAAGGAAAATTTTGGAAAAGATTGCAGCATTGTTAAGGGTATCTCATTGCATGTGGTGGCTCCTGAAAATAAAGGGGCTGGCTCCTGAAATTTTTCTAGTTTGTGCATCCCTAGTAAAATGATCTTTTATTGCATATGAGCTGCCTTTAAATAAATACTTTGTTATCGTGGTATTTTGTACATGAATACTATTCTTGTTGTACACACAGATACACGAATAAACATATTATGTAAACACGAATAAACATATTATGTAAACACACCGGAGCGTGTAGATAAGACTGCTGAGTATTCAAAGTAACTAAACGCAGGGCTCTAATAATAAGAAATCTAGCGACTTTTGAACTACTCTTTGGCGACTTTCGATATATTTAAGTTGGCAACAATGGTTAAAACCGAGCTCCTTAGCAGTTGCGTGTACCGCGGGCGGCAACAAGTTCCTGTAACCTTCTGCAAGGTGACGGTGTTGGAATTACACTGAGTTATGCAGATGTCCTGTCGATTTGTCAAATCCTACAGTCGTTCACCTATCTCAGGGTCAGTTCTTGCTCAGCCAGATGTGGCAGCTGCCCAGGTCTCAAGATAGTAGCTGATGCCAACAGGTCGTTAATACCACACACTCTTCGCGTTCCGCATTCCTATTAATTGCATAACACGGCGGACCAGTACAGGAACCAATGTCAAACACAGCTGTGAAGTGACATTGCAGTCACATAAGGACACAGCGTCAAGGAGATAACTCTACCAGTTTGTGTTAGTTTATCTAACACTTCATCCAACCTGGAACCAACCTTCGGTAGTCGGCTTACGTTTCAAAGGGGTCGGTGTACGATGCCCAGAGTCGTTGTCTGAGGCTGTGTGAGTGGTTACATATTTGAAAGATCTGACTTTTCGCGGTTTAAATCCTAAATGAAACTATGAATTTTTAAGTACTTTAATAGTTTGAGTATGACTTCCTTCGGAATGTAAGTAAATTAGAGGTTTTCATGTAGAACCGTGTTCTTGAAAAAAACAATGAAAACCTACCGTTCATCTAGTACCAAAGTCAAATTTGGACTCTGCTAGTCACACTAGACATCGGATTTTTAGGCACTAAAATTGCAGTTTTAGGCGCCTAAAATAAGCTCAAAATTTGTAAAATTAGGCTCTATTTTAATGAAAATATGCATTTTAGGCACATCAAGGTATCATACTTATTTCTTTCACTGAAATTTTTAGTTATACACTAAAATACGCACAAAAAAGTATGTTTAAACATTAAAAAAGAATACTATATTATATTTATAAACAGAGCTGCACAAATTTAATATATTGAAACTAATGAAATAATGATTATTGATATCAAGATTACTCATTTTAAGTTATTGAAATTCAGTTCCATGCTCAGACTTTATTATAATTATCTGCACAGTACACCACCAGAATTTTTTCTAAATTCTCCACAGTTAACCTTTGCCTTTTGTCACTGAGAATCATTTTGAAAGCAGAAAAACTTCTTTCAACCGAAACTGATGTGAGAGGCGCAAATTTTAAATTAGGTACAATAGAAACATCAATACTTACTGGAACATTTACACTTTCCCCCTTTATCACTCTTGATACTTTTTCCAACAATGAAAATCCTACATTCTTATTTAATACGTTGTCCCACTTATTTTTAACTTTTTTCCCAGTTTCGCCCAAAGCAGAATGTATGTTCACTTGAGCTTCCTTTACTATTGCTATTTGGCTACAAAGAGATTGTTTTTCACGTTCTAATTGTTCAATGCTTGCAGGTATGAAAGAAAAGTTTGATGTTATGTAGGCAATATCGTTTTTCACTCGTGAGTCATTCAGACAATCTTTCACTGCTTTCACACACGCTGCACTATCAGTTTCAGGTAATTTATCAATAACTGTGACCACTTCTTTAAAATACTTAGAATAATACACCACTGACTGAATCCAGGTTCCCCATCGTGTAACAACCGGCTGAGGTGGGAGTGGGATATCTGGAAAGTTCTCTCTGAATATTGAAATCCTGGATGGGGCTTTACAAAAACATTTTTTTGGTGTTAGAAATAAACGAATTGACAAGAGGAAATTCATTCCGGATTGTTTCAGAAACCCTGTGAAGGCCATGTACTAGACAGGCTACATGCGTGAGGTTAGGATAAAATGTTTTAAGAAGTGGAGCTGCAGCAACCATGTATGAGGCAGCATCAGTACAAAACAACAGAACTTTAGAATCGTCTATATTACCTGAGTATAAAGACTGTAGCCTTTATTTACAAAATAAGCAATGGCTTGGCTATTCACTTTCGAAAGTTCCTTAACACATATGAGGTGTGGAATCGAAGGTCCATCAGGACTAAGTTTTCCTATTACCATATTTGCTATATACCTATTCATAGGATCTGAGGTTTCATCCACAGAGACCCATATGTAAGAATCACCTATATCCTCCCGAATGGAAGCTAAAGTTTCATTGTATATTCTGTCTAAGTAATTTTTTCTTAGGGTCGACTCAGATGGGATATTTTGTTTGCAGTATTTTTGTAAAAACTGTCTTAAAACCGGATTTTCAATTGCATTCCAGGGAATGTTAGCAGCAACAAACGCTCTGGTTAAATCAGCATAGAAATTGCTGCTGAGATTGGATGAAGTAGGCTGTGTTAGTAAAGTTTGTTGCAGTTGAGTTTTCTTCTGAGCTTTAGCCTTATGAGCCGCTCCTTGCACATGCTGCTTTAGGTGGCACTTATTTTCTTGCGAAATCTAAAAATGTAAAGTAAACTGAATTCAAATAAAATCCTAATTGTTGTATTGCCGTATTTCTATCACAAAGTTAGTGGGTTCGAACAATCAAAATTTTAATGACCTGCAAATACTTTAACTATCGGAATTTAAAAGGTTAAAGTGTAGTGGTCTTAAAAAGAATTATACCTCAGGATAGCTCAGTCAATGTATAAATATTATAGGCCTACTCATTAAAATTAATAGAATTTATATATTTCAACTATTGTTACATACCTGTTTGCTACAAATCTTGCAGAATATTATTTTTCCATCATAAGTGAATTCTGAATATTCTGTTAGCCATTGCCGGATCAATGTAGATTTTGCACTTATATTTTTCGGCATTATCGCGTTAAACTTCACAGGAAAACGTCCTACTGCTCAAAACTTCTCAACACAAATAAGGTGAGGAAAAGAGCAACTGTTAACGAGCATTCAAATGAACCGTTGTTATTGAGATTCAATTGGACAAAAATACAAAGTTCCACTTATTGTTGCATTTCCTGGTAGTGTTAACACTAGGAGGGCCATTCTTTTAAATATTTTGTAACGGTTTACCCTACTAATTCGCAGTTTTACGACTTTTCATAAATATTTCAAAAACATTCTTTCTCCAAAAATTGTGATTTTATGACACTCTAAAGGGCAGTACAGCTAATAGGTTTCAGATCGAAAACAGTCATTTTTATAGTATAGTATATCTCTGAATCGGTAGCAGCACATGTTGTGATTGTTGCCTGCTTCAAAACTAAGGTTGGTTCTTTGTCGGCATTTATGCCTCCAAACATGTTAAATTCGGTGAAATCTATTGTGAGTGTCGTGAGATTCAAAACATTTTGTTTCCTTTATCAATGGTTTCATGGCCGGTGTGAAGCAAACTTTCCACTTTTTAGATGCCTTAAATTTCGCAGTGAATGCATGTATAAATTATAAAAAGTAAGAGTAAAATGCGAAACTTTACAGTGAGTTAGGCATTTTTAGGCGAATATTAACAAATTAGGCTCTAATAACCGTTTTAGGGCATTTTAGGGCACTATAAAACTCTTTGAATACCTTTCAATTTCCACGAAACACAAATATTAATAATTATTTTTACTTTTCTCCTAAAGAAACAAAATAGGCATTTGCCCTAGAATCCGATGTCTGGTCATCACTAATGACTAAGTTCTCTCAGGCCATGGATAACTTCTGGAATTGAAGCCGTTGTCAAATCAACCAATTAATGAACCAGCAGTACATCAGTCGATCAAAAATCAGTTAAGGGGTTAGGTACAGCTTACAGCAGTAAAATTTATGGAAATATTCAAGATTTTTTTCTTCCATGACTTTATCTTGTACAGTGGCAGTTTACTGTGCAGTGATGAAGCATTTCCCTCATAACTCATAAACTTGTTAACTTTTTCATGTTCTATCTGTTTTATTTTATTGCTGAAATTCAGGTTTACACTATCATTCTCTTTCAACTACCTTTCTTAATAAATACTATTTTTTTATTTTTTTGTTAGAAGAAAATACTGATATTTCACCATTTTTAAATGAATATATTTTTTTCAGACAATCTATCAAAGGTAGAGAAGTGATCTTAAATCATATTGTAAATATGACATGCATAAATACACACAAACAATTTTATCACAGAATGTTTATAGTTTTTGAGTTATGTGGGAAACGCTTCATCACTGCACAGTGAACTGAATTTTGAAAAAAAAAAATGTAAATAATTTTTTAAATTGTAAAAATACTTTTTTTCATATAGCAGAAGGACAGTGTTTTACACATACTAATTTTCATTATTGTACAAGATACAGTAGTGGAGGAAAAAATGTTGAATATTTCCAAAGTGTTACTGCTGTAAGCTGTAACTAACCCCTAAATCGTTCGATAGAACCGAATAAGTAAACATGAATAAAAAAGCGATCAATTTTCATTTGAAATCGACAATCGTTGATTAGTCAATCTATGAATCAACAACTAGGTAAAGTCTATACAAATAACTGAAGGATGATTCGAGAATGCCGAAGAAGCGAAATAGAACGAAAAATGTTGTCCGTAATAAGTGATAGTTACTTATTAACCTTATTACTAATAAATCGTTCATAGTTTTTATATGAGACTTACGCAGAGATGCGAAAGAAAACGTTACTAATAAACCATGCATAAACGATAGATGTATAAACAGCCTGTAACTATACATGGGAATTGCTTTCCAGTAGTTATAAACACGAAACCCCTTGTATAAGCGTTGTATATAGAGAAAAATGGCTTCCCCTCTAACAGCTGTTCGTATCGATTGTCATTTTATGATGATGGTTGCCTTGTAACCATAGAAGAGCAAAGCAAAGAGCACAGAATAATTAGAATAATATTGTTCTAACTGTACTCATTGACAAAAATATAGCGTGGTAATCGATCAGACCCAGTTGTACTATCGATACTTAGCGCGGCACACTAGCGCGCAATATCGGATGCAATAGAGAACCTCAGTTATTCTATTACCCTTGATCTAGGCTATTACCTACCTTTTGTAATGAAGTAATGACGAAACTATGACGTAGCTGTGTAACAGCTGTACTGTTATACACGACGTATATAGTTTTGTTAATAAGGAATTTACAGACGTCTTATAAACGAGCTGTTCATTGTGTAAGTATAAAAACGTCTGTATAAGAGTTTTTATTAGTAAGACCGTTAATCTATAATGAATTAGAAACTAAAACTGCTAAAACTACAATGGAACAGTCGTAAACTTCATTTTGTAATCGATTACTCGCCAAATGTGTCAGTAGATCATTCTCCAAATAAATCAGTGGTGTATTAATCTGAAAATATAATACAGTTAATGCCTATCGATCAGTTACGAAATCAGAAAATACTCGATCAATTAATGTATAATAATTAGTCGATTAGTTAATAATCATTAGAAAATCAACCATCAACTCAGTCAAATTCTATCAGAATAGTCATAGTCAATCAATTACTGAATTAATTATAATTAGTATTCAATTAATCGATGAATAGACAACCGGTCAATCAGTAAATCGATGGGCATTCGTTCTGTCATTTAAAATGATTTTCAAGGCAGATTGTGAGATTTGTCATGTGAGGAAAAAAACAACTATTAAGTATCCTTATTGTGTGTACCTGTTTATTATACAGAATGAAGAACCTTGAGAGCATAGCTTTCTGGAAGTAAATATTAATAGAAAAGCGGAGGAATTTCGATATTAACGTGTGAAATTTATTTCTTTAATGGATTTGCTTTACATTTTAAAATCTTCAAGGTGTCATAAAATGTTTACTTTTTATATTCGATTTTAGGTAACTATTTTTTGGAGGGTAGCTGCGAATATATTGAATAAGCAGTCGTGGACAGCCGATAAGGGGTGGTCCTCCAGCTTGGGGGTTGGGCGAAGGGCTAACAACCCATCACCGTAAAAAACAGCTTGTTACGAATTCCTACAGTAAGCCTCGGAATAGGACTGATTCTCTGGCACGACCACAGCAAAGGAATAAGGTTTTGAGATTTGGCACTTGGAACGTAACTAGTCTTTATAGAACAGGAGGGGTAACATTAGTAGCAAAAGAACTAGCTAGATATAGAATAGACTTTGTGGGAGTACAAGAGGTTAGGTTAGATGGGAATGGCATATCACAAATAGGAGATTACTTGTTGTATTATGGGGAAGGAAATAATAATCACCAATTAGGAACAGGATTCTTTGTACATAAAAGAATAAAATCAGCAGTAAAAAAGGTCGAATTTATCAGTGACAGGTTATCATATTTAGTACTTAAGGGTAGATGGTGCGACATCATAGTTATAAATGCTCACACCCCTACAGAAGAGAAAGACGACTATATAAAGGATAGCTTCTATGAGGAATTGGAACATACTTTTGATCAGTTTCCTAGATATCATATGAAAATTTTATTGGGGGATTTCAACGCTAAAGTAGGACGGGAGGATATTTTTAGACCAACTATTGGAAAAGAGAGCCTACACGCAATTAGTAGTGACAATGGAGTTAGATTAGTCAACTTTGCCACATCGAAAAATTTAATTGTCAAAAGTACAACATTCCCCCATAAGGATATACATAAATATACTTGGACTTCTCCAGATGGATTGACACACAACCAAATAGATCACATCTTGATAGATAAACGGAGACATACTAGTATAGTAGATATTCGAACTTTCAGAGGTGCAGACTGTAATTCTGACCATTATTTGGTGATTGGAGAATTAAGAGAAAGATTATCAGTAGCCAAGCGAGTAGAGCAACAAGTTAATATTACTAAATTCAATATTTTGAAATTAAAGGACGAGGAAGCTAAGCAAAATTATCAGGTCGAAATTTCGAATAGGTTTGCCACTTTAGAAAGTTCCGACGAAGTTGAGAAAGAATTAGATGTTAATAGCGTGTGGGAAAATATCAGAGATAGTATCAAAATTGCAGCTGAGCAGAGCATAGGTTATTATGAAACTAAGAAAAAGAAACCGTGGTTTGATGAAGATTGTTGCATGGTAGTAGAAAGAAGGAAACAGGCAAAATTGAAATTCTTACAGGATCCAGTTGAGGAGAATAGAGATAATTATTTCAATGAAAGACGGGAAGCAAGTCGTACACTTAGGAATAAAAAGAGAGGTTACTTGAAGGAAAAACTGAATGAGGTAGAAACAAATAGTAAGAATAAAAACATTCGAGATTTATATAAGGGTATAAAGGAATTTAAGAACGGATATCAGTCAAGGGTAAACGTGATCAAGGATGAGAATGGTGACTTGCTTGCAGACTCTTCATCAATCCTAAACAGATGGAAAAACTATTTTGCGCAACTACTAAATGTACATAGGCCAAATAGAAATGATCGGGACGATATTGAAATACAAACTGCTGAGCCATTTATACCCGAACCCACGATTTCAGAAGTCGAAATTGCGATAGAAAATCTGAAAAAGTACAAGTCTCCAGGTATCGATCAAATTCCAGCAGAATTAATACAAGAGGGTGGAAGTGCATTATATAGCGAAATTTATAAACTTGTACTTGCTATTTGGGAAAAGGAAATTGTACCAGAACAATGGAAGGAGTCCATAATTGTACCTATTTTTAAAAAGGGGGACAAAACCAACTGTGGTAACTTTCGAGGAATATCACTTTTGTTGACGTCGTACAAAATTTTGTCCAATATTCTTTTGAGGAGATTAACTCCGTACATAGATGAAATTATTGGGGATCATCAGTGCGGTTTTCGGCGTAATAGATCGACTATTGATCAGATTTTTTGTATTCGGCAGATAATGGAGAAAAAATGGGAGTATAAGGGTACAGTACATCAGTTATTCATAGATTTCAAAAAGGCATATGACTCGGTTAAGAGGGAAGTATTATATGATATTCTTATTGAATTTGGTATTCCCAAGAAACTAGTTCGATTAATTAAAATGTGTCTCAGTGAAACATACAGCAGAGTCCGTATAGGTCAGTTTCTATCTGATCCTTTTCCAATTCACTGCGGGCTAAAGCAGGGAGATGCACTATCACCTTTACTTTTTAACTTCGCTTTAGAATATGCCATTAGGAAAGTTCAGGATAACAGGCAGGGTTTGGAATTGAACGGGCTACATCAGCTTCTTGTCTATGCAGATGACGTGAATATGTTAGGAGAAAATACACAAACGGTTAGGGAAAACACGGAAATTTTACTTGAAGCAAGTAAAGCGATCGGTTTGGAAGTAAATCCCGAAAAGACAAAGTATATGATTATGTCTCGTGACGGGAATATTGTACGAAATGGAAATATAAATATTGGAGGTTTATCCTTCGAAGAGGTGGAAAAATTCAAATATCTTGGAGCAACAGTAACAAATGTAAATGACACTCGGGAGGAAATTAAACGCGGAATAAATATGGGAAATGCGTGTTATTATTCGGTTGAGAAGCTCTTGTCATCCAGTCTGCTGTCCAAAAATCTGAAAGTTAGAATTTATAAAACAGTTATATTACCGGTTCTTCTATATGGCTGTGAAACTTGGACTCTCACTCTGAGAGAGGAACATAGGTTAAGGGTGTTTGAGAATAAGGTGCTTAGGAAAATATTTGGGGCTAAGCGGGATGAAGTTACAGGAGAATGGAGAAAGTTACACAACACAGAACTGCACGCATTGTATTCTTCACCTGACATAATTAGGAACTTGAAATCCAGACGTTTGAGATGGGCAGGGCATGTAGCACGTATGGGCGAATCCAGAAATGTGTATATAGAGTGTTAGTTGGGAGACCGGAGGGAAAAAGACCTTTAGGAAGGCCGAGACGTAGATGGGAGGATAATATTAAAATGGATTTGAGGGAGGTGGGGTATGATGATAGAGACTGGCTTAATCTTGCACAGGATAGGGACCGATGGCGGGCTTATGTGAGGGCGGCAATGAACCTTCGGGTTCCTTAAAAGCCATTTGTAAGTAAGTAAGGTAACTATTTTAGGGAAGGTGAAAGATATTCCCCTTGTTCTCTCTGTGTGTCCCTTGTTCCCACTTTCATTCCCTTGTCTCCCCCTTGCTTTTCTTTAATTTTTCTGTTCTCCTTGTCTTCCCTTTGTTATTTTTGTATCCTCCTTGTTTTCCTTGCATTCCCTTGCTCTCCTTGTCTTCTCTTCTTCTATTTGCCATCCCCTTCTACTTTTGTCTTTCTCTTGCCCTACTTGTCTTCTCCTTCTTCTTCTACTTCTTGCCCTTTCACTTTTTCTATGTCTTCCATTTATCCATGTATTCTCCTTGTTTTTCTTGCATTTGACTTACTCTCCTTATCTTCTCCTTGTCCTAGCCATCCCCATCTACTCTTTGTCTTTCTCTTACTCTCCTTGTATTTCCTTGTCCTATTCTACTCCTTGCATTTCCCATTTTCTCCTTGTCTTCTTCTTGTTATTGTTCTATTTTCCTTGTTTCCTTGCATTCCTTTGCTGTCCTTGACTTCCCGTTCTTATTCTTCTCATCATCTTCTCCTACTCCTTGCCTTTTCCATTTTTTCATTGTCTTCCAATTGTTATCCATGTATTATCCTCGTTTGCCTTTCATTCCCTTTGCTCTCCTTGTCTCCTCCTTCTCCTTTCTACTCCTTGTCTTTCTCTTGCTCTCCTTGTATTTCCTTGTTCTATTCTACTCCTTGCATTTCCCATTTTCTTCTTGGCTTCTCCTTGTTATTCTTGTATTTTCCTTGTTCTTCTTTGCCGTCCTTGACTTCTCCTTCTTCAGTCGACCTGGTTGGCGAGTTGGTATAGCGCTGGCCTTCTATGCCCAAGGTTGCGGGTTCGATCCCGGGCCAGGTCGATGGCATTTAAGTGTGATTAAATGCGACAGGCTCATGTCAGTAGATTTACTGGCATGTAAAAGAACTCCTGCGGGACAAAATTCTGGCACATCCGGCGACGCTGATATAACCTCTGCAGTTGCTAGCGTCGTTAAATAAAACATAACATTTAACTTCTCCTTCTTATTCTTCTCGCCATCTTCTTCTACTCCTTCTCTTTCCCTTGTTCTCCTTGTATTTTCATGTCCTATTCTACTCCTTGCATTTCCCATTTTCTCCTTGTCTTCTTGTTATTCTTGTATTTTCCTTGTTTTCCTTGAATTCCTTTGTGGTCCTTGACTTCTCCTTCTTATTCTTCTCGCCATCTTCTTCTACTCCTTCTCTTTTCCTTGCTATCCTTGTCTTCTCATTCTCCTTGTCTTCCTCTTCTACTCCTTTCCTTTCCCATTTTCTTCTTTTCTTCTCCTTGTATTCCTATTCTACGTCTTGCCTTTCACATTTTGTCCTTGTCTTCCCCTTAGTATCCTTGTATTCTCCTCGTTTTCCTTGCATTCTCCTTGTTCTCCTTGACTTCTCCTTCTTTGACATCTTCTTCTACTTGTATTTCCCTTGCTCGACTTGTATTCACCTTCTTCTCCTCTTCCTCTTCTTTTGCTTGCCTTTCCCATTTTCTTCTTTTCTTCCCTTTGTTACACTTGAATTCTCCTTGTTCTCCTTATATTCTACTTCTTTTCCTTTGTGTTCCCCTTCTTTCCTTACATTCCTCTTGAAGCGGCGAGAGGATATTGCCTTTTTATGTGACAGTCTATTCTGTCTCATGGCTAGTGAAGAGAAAGATGTAGTTCTACATGAAAAAATTATTTGTAACCAAACTCTAAGGACGAATGTAAAGAATCACTCATTTACAAAATGCTAACGTACTCGTAAGTAGAAACGCGAATTAAATATAAGTGACTGACTGACTTGGTGTTAATATTTTATTAAAAGAGTTATTTATATTGTATTTTCATTCAGTCGAAACATTTTTGAAGTACCAATAATTTGAGAGAATCGTGCAGGTTGTTGTTCTCTTCCTCCTTTGAACTTGAAATATTTCTTGCCTAACCTCACTGCGACTCTGCATACCAGAATTTATTAAAGAAAATTTCGAAATACTTGTTCTTGTCTATCTGTATTCACCTCACGCAGCATCTTAAATACGAGGTATCTGCGGTGAATAAGTTGTTTGTGCTAGCTGGCAAGGCCAGGCACATTCTCATGAAACGATGACGGTGGAAGATTTGTCAGAAAATCCAAGTACCTTCAAACCTCATTCTTCTACCTAATTGAATTTCCATAAGTGGACCAGACTTTGAATAGCAAAGTTTCTTGTGAGCATTGCCGTGGCATAACGGCTGTACAGCAGTTTATCATGTAATTTTAATTTACTCATTACTGTAATTACTGTTGAGATTTTAATGTATTTTTCACTGTGTCTATGATAAATTCCAATTCGGACTCTTCGTGTAAATATAATACTTATTATTTTGTTTCTGTACCCGAATACTTAGCATTAATGACTTATTGAGGATTGACAATGTAACTTTACTCATGGAACATTTACCATACTAGAAGTCCTACGAAATTGATCAGTTGCTATATTTCGGTTCGAGTGGCAAAAGACGTAGAAACAATTAAGTGAATGTTCAAGGAGTAAGAGTAACTACCAAAATAATCGGAGGGAAAATATATGAACGAATAAGTGCATTAGTGTCCAGAGAAACAATAGATGACAAAGGAGGTGAATAGAGGAAATTGGAAATGTTTGTTAATAGGAATTGGTAGTGAAATGTTACTAATATTGAAAGTGTCGACTAATTTAGTGTACAATCAGAGAAATTTAAATGATAGGAAGAGAGGAAGTATTTCAATGTAAGTTTACAAATGAGTTGATTTACAAAAATAGTGCCTAACGGAAAATTTATCGGGGTGAAAGCGAACAAATAAACATGTGATTCAGTGACTAGTGGGGAAATAGGGGATAAGAGTGATGATAGAAGTGAGAAGAAGTAGAAGTGATTGTAAATTAGAGATGAAAGTGAATGATTATGATTAGACTTCGTTGAATTGCCACACGCAGCATGCAATCAGGTTGCCGATGTACGGTAGTATAGCGAAGGTGAGCGACCGCCCGGTCGCGTAGTATAAGCAGTTCATGTTAAGAGATGTGACTGGTCCAAATAGATAGAGCAGCTACAGCTAATGTATACCTATGTAAGCACTTGTTTTTGCATTACTGTGGTTGGAATAGTCAAAACTTAACATTTGTTCAGTGCAGACAAGAATTCAATCAAACATACTACAATGAGAGTATTGCTGTTCCAAACAATTGCCCTGGAATACCCTTACCCCGCAGCCAGTACAACTCTCAGAAGCCCTTAATATAGTGTATAAAGTATCACAAACCGTTATTCACTGATTTCAGAAAAAGTGAAATGTAAGTTGAGAAACATTATTGCTGAAAATTCTGCCTATTCACAACTTCGTATTATAAATGATGTACTATTAGGTCACGACAAGATGTCTGAAGTTGGTGTACTAACAAGTAGTGACTTTCCGTTCTTAAAATATGCACATATTACATCGTGTGATGTTGAACGTATATTTTCCCAATATAAAAACTGTTTGAGCGACCTTCGGAGGAGGTTCACTTTGCAGTCGCTCAAAATGTACGTAACTCTTTACTGCAATGTACATATTCAAGGATGATGTGAGTATATTACATTAAATTTTAAGACTTAATATATCTCACTACAAAATAATTGTGTATTTACATGTTTAGACATTTCCTATTTCAATGATAGTTCATTATATTTCTTGACTGCAGGATACAGGTTTTATTGTAACCGCAGTATACTGCTCAGTGTTTACATCAGAGGCATACTCTATCCGTTGCACGTCCCCTTCTCATACAGCCTATACCGCGTGCCTAGTAAACCTTACGATTCTCGTGGCAATTTCACGAAGTCTAATTATGATTAAGTGATATTAGTAAAAGTTAGTTTAAAATTAGGGAAAGTTTAGGCGATAGGAAGTACTTCAATATAGGTAAACAATGAAAGCGGTGAGGTGTTCATTAGATAGAAAGGAAAATTTTAAGGTGAGGGGTTAGAGAGAAAATTGAGGGTATGTATTATAGTAATAGGGGTAGCAAATGTAAAATAAGATAACTGCACACGTCGATGGAAGTTTCTATGTGTTACTGTAATTAGAAGGTGATGGGGAACACGAATACAGAGATGTGGTGGCAACCCATTACTAAATAAGAGTTGTAGAAATAAATACATCGAATCATACATCATATCATACATAATATTTCGGTTCATCAGAATGAGAACATCTTATTTTGTTCATAAAAATTGCTCCTATCGAAATATCACATTTCTCGCATCAGAATGAGTTATTATAGGCCTACATATGTTTGTTTCACTGAATATTTGTTAGGTTATATAAATAACTGACTGCTTCACTGCATTAATATTAAACCATGTATTTTACCTTAAGTAACTAGTTTCGATGTGGTATCAATCATCTTCTGAATCCAAAAATCTAATCACTTTATGTAACATAGGCCTACATAATTTAATATCAACACAGTGAAGTAGTTACTAATTTATATCAGTTAACAAGATCCAGTTATATTCCTTTCATTAAAATGGCACCCAACCATATTTCGTTTATCAAATTGGAAGATATGTATCATATTCCATCATCAATAACATCTGTTACTAAAATACAACTACTGTATTTTTTCCACACAATTATAGCTATCAAATTTTTATCATCGAAATTGAGACATACAGAATATTTCTCCCATTAAATTAGAAGATTTCATAATTCTGGCATTAAATGCGGAGATTTGCCATATTTATCGCAGTAAATTAAAATAGCTACCATATTTATCTAATTAAATTTTGGAGATCTGTCATATTTCTCGCATTAAATAAGATCTGCCAATAGTTTTCGCATTAAATAAGATTTTCCAATAGTTTTCGCATTAAATAAGGAGATCTGCTATATTTATCGCAGTAAATTAGAATAGCTACCATATTTATCTAAGTAAATTAGGAGATCTGCCATATTTCTCTCATTAAATAAGGAGATCTGCCTATAGTGCTCGCATTAAATTAGATCTGCCATATTTCTCGCATTAATTAAGGGAATCTGCCTATAGGCATTTCATATATATTATTGAAACCTGGTTGAGTGGAAGAGAATGCCTTATGCCCTCAATTGTACCAGGCAAACTATTACTACTACTACTACTGCTACTACTACCACTACCACAACTATCACCACCACTACCACTACCACTACAACCACCACCATCACCACCACCACCACGACCACCACAACCACCACCACCACGACTACTACTACTACTACTACTACTACTACTACTACTACTACTACTACTACTGATGCTACTACTATTACTACTGTTGCATCTACTACCACCACCACCACCACGACTATTACTAATTATTACTACTACTACTGGTAAATTGTGGGATGTAGTTTTTCCACAAATATCGGAAGAAAAAAGAAGAGGAAATTTAACCAAAAAAAACTTCAGATTCTTTAGATTCGCCAGGTCCAAAGGGAAGAGCTCCTTAAATGTGCTCTGAAATACTGTTAGATCTGATTTTGGACAAAAATGTCACCAAAATAATTGTAAATTCAAGCAACAGAAGAAGAAGAAGAAGAAGAAGAAGAAGAAGAAGAAGAGGAAGAAGAAGAGGAAGAAGAAGTTGGTGAATGGTGACATCTATAGAGTTTGATACAATAATATTTCAATGTCAATTCACTCTGAGTTTATTTACGTACTAAGATTAAACATTAATATTATCGAACATTATAATGAATATCGTAACAATTAAACTATCCGTTGCAGTGTAGAATTCGTAGATAAACTAAAAGTGAAGTTTATATATCAGTTGAGTTTCAAGAGAACTTAATAATTTGAATTTAAGCAGTGGGATACAGCTATACCCCACGCGCCTATCCATTTCACAAAAAAGAACGCGCCTAACGAAAGGTTAAGAAAGTTTTTGTGGAGGAATCTATTCGGAACTTCTGGTCGTCGGTACGCGTGCAATGTTTTGAGGTGTTCTAATGAACTTCGGTCTGCCAACAGCTTTTTTGTTGTCTAAGACGAAACCTGTTTCTTCAATATTGACTTCAACAGTATTTCAAATGTCGAACTCCGTGGAATTCCCTGCATTGCGATTTCACTATATACTCGCTTTGTACAGACCCAGAAACAACATTTGGGCCACCGGAATTTTCCAAGTACCAGTTATACGGCGCATGCTCAGTGCTTATTGAGTGTGCGCAGTATGTTATAACTGCAACTTAGAAAATTCAGATGGCTCAATTTTTTTTCTCGGTCTTGTAATAAGACAATATTGCCAGCCTCACTTTCCGAATACTTACTTGTAATTTAAATGCACATTGAATTTTAGCGTAACGCATTTTAAATTAATAATTAAAGCTCGTCACAAAATAATATTATATTAAAATGCTATATTCAGTAAAAATAAGTATATTAATGTGGCTATAGAGAAGAATAGAGCGTGTGAAATGGACAGACAAAATGAGAAATGAAACTGTGCTAGAAAGAGCTGGTGAAGAAAGAATAACGCTGAAATTGATCAGGAAGAGGAAAAGGAATTGGATGGGTCACTGCTTGAGAAGAATCTTCCTACTGAAGGATGCTCTGAAAGGAATGCTCAACGGAAGAAATGTTCGGCCAGAAGATATCAGATGCTGGAAAACGTTAAAATATATGGATCATATGCGGAGAAAGAGGAAGGCGAAAAATAGGATAGATTGGACAATGCTAGATTTGCAGTGAAAGACGTGCCTTTGGGCAGAAAACTGTGTTGTTTAGTCATCTGTCCGGAGACAAGTTTAAACCTGGTAAGTGATACGAATAAGACGTCACTCATGAGGCAACTAAGCCAGAAGATAGTGGGTTAGGGTGGCCAGTTCCCTTCCCCCTCCATTGCATATGTCGCGCTGATTAGTATCATATTACACCAATCAGACTTCAGTTCTGAATGAAATGAATTCAAAGAATGAGAAATGCTGAAAACGTCTTAATTAACTGTTAACACAATATGTTTTTCTGAACCAAAATTTACATGATAATTCGCTGTCAGACCTATCTAATAGAGATTTTTTGGTAGAAATAATAATAATAATAATAATAATAATAATAATAATAATAGTATTATACGGTAGTTTATTGCTAGACAAATACAATGCAAAGAAATTGTAAATTAATACAATTCTAGCACTCTCCTGAAAGAGACTGTTCTTGTGCTCCGGAGAGGATTCGGTACATAATAAATTTACATGAATAAATTACAATAAAATAACACCTAAAAATTAATAATTATTCCTAACAAATTGCTTACAAACATTCGTAAGTTTCAAAGTGTTGAAAGTAAATAGGTGTGGATATTTATTTATTACTAGCTGTACCCGTGCGCACCGCTGCACTTATTAGAAATAAACATAAAGTAATTACATAATTAAAATAGAACATTGGGTCCAGGGAACATTCGTCTTTGATGGAAGAATAAATAGTTTAATATGCTACTTAATTTAAATTGTATTTAAATAATTAAAATGCTATCTTTTTGGACCAGAGACCACTCATTTGGTGCAAATATAATTCGTTTAACATTTTTCTAAATTAGTCTTGAATGCATCCTTTAATAAATCACTCCAAATTACAGTAATATAGTTGATTGTGTAAAAATGTAAGAATTCACGATCTTCTACGCACTACTGCCATAGAATGAATAAATTTGTTTTTCTTCCTACTAAAAAAAATTAATATTTTGCACATAGCAGTTACGGAACAACGACACTATAATCTGAGGCGGCGGTGGAAATGTATTGTATTGTTATTTTAAAACTCTTGTATTTCCTTAAATATCAGTCCTATAAAAATTTTGCCTGGAATACAACTTATCGGAAATCATTTTTAAAGAAACTTTTGTTATGTAACATTTTTCACAAAAATCAATAATAAGCGAGATATTTCGGTTTATTTAATTCAGGCCCCCTTATAAATAAAGTATTTTGAATGCTATATAGCCTAAAATCTAACTTACAACGAACTTAATTTATATTCCAATTTTCATCGAAATCTGTTCAGCTATTATCGCGTTGAAAAGGTAACAAACATCCAGATAGACAGACAGACTTAAATATCAGTCCTATCAAAATTTTGCCTGGAATAAAACTTATCGGAAATCATTTTTAAAGAAACGTTTGTTATGTAACATTTTTCACAAAAATCAATAATAAGCGAGATATTTCGGTTTATTTAATACAGGCCCCTTTATAACCCCCCCCCCTTTTAAATAAAGTAGACCTATTTTGAATGCCATATAGCCTAAAATATAAGTTACAACGAACTTAATTTATGTTCCAATTTTCATCGAAATCCGTTCAGCCATTATCGCGTGAAAAGGTAACAAACATCCAGACAGACAGACATACAAACAAAAATTTCAAGAAGCGATTTTCGGTTTCAGGATGATTAATTATACATGTTAACACCAATTATTTTAGGAAAATCGATTCGCTTACAGATTTATTATTAGTATAGATGTATTTTAACTCGATTCAATTGAGCATACCGGTACTTAAAATTTGGATTATAAAATAATGGAATGCTAAGCTAACATATTATTATTGCATACTAAATCAATACACTCTCGTTGTTCGTTAATTCTCTGAGATAAACATTATCCTATCACATTTCTGTGCATAAGAAGCTATTTTAATCTTACCTGTCCTCAATTCACTCAGAAGTTACTGTAATAACAATATAGCATTATGTTCATACAGAGAAACTACACTTTCCAATGGTGAAATAATAATTAATTACACAAATCGGTTCATTTAGCTTCCGATATTACTTCATACAAACACATAAACATTCTCTGTAGGCTATGATTCATAGCTTTCGATTGTTGTTGACCAAGGCCCCTTATAGACGAAGTCATTTGATTTTTTATTTCATTATACCGCCTTAGATGGCAGTTATTTTCATTTTAAAACTCATTTATCTCAGTAAATATCAGTCCTATCAAAATTTTTCAAAGAATAAAACTTATCGGAAATGATTTTTAAAGAAAGTGTTGTTATGTGACATGTTTCACAAAAATCAATAATAAGCGAGATATTTCGATTTATTTAATTCAGTCCCCCTTATAACCTCCCTTTTAAATAATGTATTTTGAATGCCATATAGCCTAAAATCTAAGTTACAACGAACTTAATTTATATTCCAATTTTCATCGAAATCCGTTCAGTCATTATCGCGTGAAAAGGTAACAAACATACAGACAGACAGACAGACAGACAAACAAAAATGTCAAAAAAGCGATTTTCGGTTTCAGGGCGGTTAATTATATATGTTAGGACCAATTATTTTTGGAAAATCGAAAGTTACCAGAAAAATTTCGTCTACAGATTTATTATTAGTATAGATTTTGTTATAAATTCTAGGCTGATATTGGCAGTATAGTTGAAAGTAGTGCTCGTTAAATATTAGGGGTGCAAACAGACGTATTGTATCCATGCCTTTGGTTTTGTTTGTGAGTATAAATATGTGTGATTTTATGTATAAAATGTAGTAATGCATTGATATAAATTTGATGTATTTTCAAGACTTTAAATATTATAAAAACAATTTTTCAGTAGGATAATCAGTAGGTTTTTAAACATAATTTAATTATTCTTCTCTGTAATAAATCTAGTGGATTAAGGTTAGTTTTATAAGAACTACCCCATCCTAATGTTCCATACTGGTTTACAGACTGAAATAAGGCAAGGTAAACTGTACGCATTACATCCATTCATAAGTAATTTTGTTACTGGACAAAGTGATATATAATTCTACGTAATTTGTTAAAAAGGTAGTTGATTTCTTTGTTCCACTTCAGATGTTTTCAATAATGATTCCCAAATATTAAACTCTGAAGATTAATTTATAATTGGACAATTACAGCAAATTGCAGAACAACCAAAATTGTGTAGTTTAATGTTTAGGAGAGGAGTAGGAATTTGTAAGATTTACTAGCTAGTTAAAAAGGAATAACGGTAGTTTTACCAGTGTTAAGATAAAGAATATTCGAATAAAACCGTGCTTTTATTAATATTAAACCATTATTTGTGTTAAAGTAAATGTCGTGCCAAGTTTTCTACCCAAACAATAATACTGTATCATACAATACAATATAATACAATACACCTTTTGTGGTTTTGTAAAGCAATTTATTGCTAATAAAGCTTTAATGTATATCGTCGCTTAAGAACCAATACCGCGTAACTGACATTTTTGGTCAAAACTGTTTTTTTGCACAGATGGTACCTCCACTGTCATCTGCATGCATTGACAAGCGCGGAAATTTGATTGCATGAATGGCCTGCGTGCGAAGGAGGGGGGTACAATACCGCGTATCTGAAGTCACGAGAAGTCTGTAGGAAATACCGCGTATCTGACAACAGATATTATGTCTATTCCCTGCGCGCCCTCAGTACGGAAGCTGGTTCTCGTTACTGCCTTGTAAAATTGTATCAACAGTGTGTAATATTCTGAGAAGATTAAAGAAGTGTTCAGTTTCAATTATTTAAAAGGTAAATATAATAGAATTATTTCACTAATGTCAATTGAATGTTAGTTGAGCTGAATTGCCGCAGAATCTCCAAGTTCATTCACTGAAATATAGTACATTTAATATTTTATTATTATATAGGCCTACAGATACAAGAAAAGAAATGGACAATGAATCAGACGACAGTCAGTTTAGCGAGAACGAAATCCTATCTGTGGTATGTTCTGCATTGAAGACGGGAGAAACTTCTGTGAACATTAACAAAGGTATGGCATAAGAAGTATCACAGTTATTAAACGTTTATTTTTCTTCAGTTACGGAATCATAACAGCAAACTTAATTTAAGTACTTAATATAAATAATCATGAATGGGGCCGCTAAAATAGTTTGCGCTACATTTATGGTGCTGAGCTTGGTTCCTTCCATTTCCTCCGGTAGGAGGAAGATCTAAATTGATGATAATATTTACTACACATGTTTTTAAGCCATTTATATCACATTTATAAACACTAATAATCTCATATTATTCGTAGGTGTACTGCCTGATAATTCAAATGCAAAAGAAAACCGTCCTTCTGGAAATGGGCTGCTGCAGATCAGGGATTATCCATCCAGTGTTACCGGTAATGTTATGATCGTATTATGCAGTCTGGTATGATTTAAAGCAACGCTATTAAAATAATACAGCTAGAAATAGGATAGGACAGAAACTGAAGACAATACCATGTCAATGAAGGACCTACACCAAATTTCGGAAGCGTCTTCATATGTAGACGACCCCGAAGAATTTGTGAGTGATACTTATTCTACATCTTTACATTCGTCAGAAAAAGGTAAAGAGAAGAATCTACAAGCGTTTCATGGAAATTTGACAGAAAAGAAATAGAAGTTCAAAGCCACAAAAGGGTAAGTGGAAGAAAATGAAAAATAGAAAACTTAGAATGGAAGAGGAAGCTTATCTTAGCTACAAGAGATCGAAATATGGCAAAGTAACACATGATACGGAAAGAGATGCAAGGAATTTGGGGCCAGAGTGTAGTTATAAAATGTGCCAAAATTCGAAAGTAATGGGCTGTAATTTAATTTCTAATGAGAGAAGACATCTTTCAGGCATTCTGGAAATCTATGACTTGGGAACAGAGGACCGTTTACGTATCAAATCTACGAAAAGACCTGACAGTACAAATTCTGAATCGAGAAGAAAGAGAACATTTGTCTACAACCTAAAAGTTGATGAGAAAAAAATTCAGGTTTGCAAAAAGATGTTTCTGTGTACATTGGGAATTAAAGAATGAACTGTGCAATATTGGTTAGCTAATAGTACTGATGGCGTCCCTTCAGTAAAATAAAGTCATGTTCTCGTGCAAAAGCACAGAAAAAAAGAGCATTAGTAGCCTGCCTAAATTACCGTCACATTATTGTATATAGAACCGATTGTGCCATAGTTTTTATGATAGTATTCCACATTAGGGTTACTCAAGGATTAGTTTTTGTGATTTCAGCATAGGCCTATAATTATTTCTTCATTGTGTTTAACGAATATTGTGCCTGAAAAAGTATCATCATTATTATATTTTTATATGATTTTCTTTTCATTATCCGCAAGTCAGTCAAGTCCATTGTCAATAATAATAATAGTAATAATAATAATAATAATAATAATAATAATTATTATTATTATTAATTATTTTATTATAAAATTATATTTGTCAGCAACGTTTTAGCAACAATTCTACTTATCTATTCATATACGTCGTGTGAAAATAAAGTACCTGATATCAGATTGTCATTATTATTATTATTATTATTATTATTATTATTATTATTATTATTATTATTATTATTTACTTACTTACAAATGGCTTTTAAGGAACCCGAAGGTTCATTGCCGCCCTCACATAAGCCCGCCATCGGTCCCTATTATTATTATTATTATTATTATTATTATTATTATTATTACTATTATTATTATTATTATTATTATTATTATTATAACAATAAACATTGAACTGTGTCTTCTTTTTCCTTTCCCATAGTTTCAGCATTTGACTGACTAAGAATGCAGCAATCATTGTCTGGAACGTAATCTAGTGCTGATTCAAGCTACAGCCTACCGACCTTGACCTCAAGTCAGATGGTAGGACAACAATTTAGATAACACATTGACATATACAAGAGCACGAATAATATTTCCAGAAGACAGTTTTCACGCAAAGAAAACGCTTGTCAGCATGTGTCCTGAAGCTGCTAAAGTTGCCTCACAATACCGCGTAACTAACAAAATGTAGTCAACGGCAGAGTTCCAATACCGCGTAAGTGACATGGTCAAATGTCCACGGCCATGATCATCCATTTTCACTTAGTTACAAATTAGTTATGCTATTTCATAGCCATACACCACTTTTCAAGACTATTGCGTTATTTTTATGGTTTTTATTCGGTTTTTTCCTTCTCCTGTAAAATTTACATTTTGTCAGTTACGCGGTATTGGTTCTTAAGCGACGATATAAAAAATAAGACCAAGAACTGTACCTTGGGGGACACCAATATTAATATTGCAAAATTCACTAAGAAAATCATCATTTTTGTTATATGAATTCTATCGTTCAGGTAACATTTTAATAATTTTAAAGCTTTTCCTCTAATACCTATCTTTATTTTCGTCAACATAAAATTTCATGGTCACGAAACAGTATTGTTGTATACATCGAAAGTGTTTCTACGTGCGTGGGCATAAAACCTTCAACAAAACACAAAATATACCCAACAAAATGTATCGTTTTATCAGTCACGTTATCCGAAACGAGAATAACTTTACAAAACATGATGTTGTTCTACGTTTCTATGTGTTTCGTAATGAGTAGGCCCGGATTTTTTAGGTCTTTAGCTTTCGTAATTTGAAAATTTCAACTCCCCCCCCCCCCCTCCGTTTCATTCCCGCTGTATCCGAATGTGAGAATTCTAATCAATCTAAAAAGGCCTATTATAGATTGATATCTACTCCCTCCAACTCTTCTTCGAAGATATCTCTTCCAAAGCAGTCTGAGGTACTTGTGCGGTTTGTGGATCCTTAAAATGCGGTCGTATCAGTTGTTCCGATAACTCTTGATAATGGACATTCGGACGTTTTCGTTCCGTTTATAGCCACAAAGGGCAAATCATCTCGATATACAGTAGGTCAAAAGTCGCTTTCCCAAATACTTCCTTACACTTAATTACATTCAATTTACATTTGACTACACATGCCTTTACAAATTTTGTTCAAAATGGAGACCCTGTTTCTGGATACACAATTCACAACGTTTAGACACTGATTTACAATGACAGAACATAGCTTACGATTTTCACGAATGACTGTTCGATCATCTGTCGCAACTGATGCAGATCCTGCGGTTTCTGAGCAAAAACATCATTTTTCAGAGTACCCTACAGCGAAAAATCACATGGCGTTAGGTCGCATGATCTGGGTGGCCATTCTGTTGTCCCACGACGGCCAATCCATTCATGGAATTGCTGATTCACTCCTATACCAAAATGAGGTCGTGCTCCTTCCTGTTGTCATATCAACTAGGATCGGCAAAACGAGGGCTGGCTCAAGACATGACATCGGAAAAAACAGTTGACGCACGAACATGGTTGTCAACCCACCACTTATTACACTAGGTATTTGTTTATTCAAGTTATGTCATCTGTATAGCCTATGTGTAGAAGTATGAAACCTAAGAACGAATTTTGGGGAAAGCTACTTTTGACCCACTTTGTATTATTATATTTTTTTAAGTTGGGTGGATTTTAAGATATATATTTCGGAGTCATAAGCAGAGTTGAAATAGCTATTCTTTTATGAAATTTCAAGATTACCACTTTCAGAATCTAAAGATACATCTAGAATGATGACCTCGTGTATCTGTAAGCACATTAAGATTGTTCAAGTGATGGTCCATTATTTTGTTTCATCAGGAAGATAAAAATTGAAATCATTACCTTCAAAGTTGACGATTGACACGTGAGATAGTTATGCTGAAAGATTACGTAATATAGAAACTTGACTAAGTACAGCTAAGTTAACAAGTAATATGCTTTCATTTTCAACGGATATTGCGAACTTCCTGAAGAGTGAAGCTGAAATGGAAGTATAATGTACAAGAAACTTAAAAGGAAGACGAATAGACACGTAACATAACTGCTGTGAGATGTGCAGCACATTGCATAACCCTTGCAAACAGCTACCGAGGTTTACCTATGGATATTGAACTTATTGTCGGTAGACGTTTGAAATGAAAATTCTTTCGGCAGGATACGATTCGAACGCTATGAAGCAATATTCTCTAACGAACTTTTTGAGAGCGCCTTCTGTGTTATTGCTACGATATTGTGTATGTTGATATATTATTTCGTAAATAAAGTTGATGTTTGCAGTTTTCGTCAGTTCACACAAATTAATTAATAAATTAGCGGAAGTGGAGATGCCGCTGGGCAGTGAGTCTTCTGTGTAATGTTGTGACGTTATACGTCGAAAACAGCGAGTGAAATTACATTGTTTATAAGCTTTTTGCCAGAAAATACGCCGCAGAAATCAGGGAATGAACAAAAGAGAACATGGCGTGAAATGAAAGAAAGCGCGCAAATAAAGCGATGAAAAATTGAGCGAACAATGAGAAATAGTATACATAAACTAGTGAGAGTGTGCAAAGCAAGGAAAAAGGCATTTTTAACTTCTCTTCTGCGGTTCAGTTACGAAGTGTCAGCTATTTCAGTGAATGTTCCTACACCGCCAACAATGTCTAATTCAACTGCCTGCTGTCAGTGATTTAGAATAAAATCGTGGTTCATCAAATAAAAACTTCAAACCAAATAAGAGTGCTCATAAAAATTTGGAAAGCAATTTATAAAGAAAGAATTTGGTTTTCTGTTTAATTTTTATATGTCTTCTTTGAGCTATCATATACAAATTTCTTTCCCCTTTTTTCACATGTAGGTGGTACGTGTTCAAATGTTGAGGGATTTCTATAATTTCGTATAATTTCAATGTAAAACATCGGATCACACCAAAACTCGGTGGCTTTCATTGATTTTAGTCGTTAAGAGAATAATTATGTATATTCGGATCTAAAATGGTATTTCTTATCTATATAAAAACACCGTGTACATAAAATCCGATAACACTTTCCCTAAATCATTACACAAAGGCCACGAATGATACAGGCCAACTCTCCTAGACATGTCAATGAAAGAGAAACTAAAATAGTTTTGCTTAGATTTTACCGTAAAAGCTATTAGTTTCACCATTCTTCACGGTTAGCGTTCTTGTAATAAAAATGACGACCTCTGGTTTAAACGTGCTTTCTGTGTGCTGCAATTAATTGTTGAATGTACGGTGCCTGGAATCTTAATAAAATCGTTAAATATGACCACAATTCACCTAAGGTGAATTTATGCGCATTGTCATGCCGAAAACTTCATAGACCGTTCTTCTTCACCGAAAGGACTGTTACTGGATACGCATAACTGCTTATGTTGCAGCGATGGTTAATACCGAGAATGCAGAAAGATTTCGTTTCCAGCAGAATACAGTTCCACCCCATTTCCATAACGACGTTTGTAATTATTTGAACATCAGATTTCCGCGAAGCTGGATCGGTCGTACTGGAGAAAGGGATGAATGCTTTGAGAAATGGCCTCCAAGGTCGCCAGATTTGAATCATGCGTCTTCTTCGTATGGGTATAAATCAAGGATTTCGTGAATGTACGAACTGTGCCACAAAATATAGAGAAACTCAAGCGTAGGATTCGAGAAGCGGCCACCATTGTAACTAAGGATATGTTTGGGAAAGGTATGGCAAGAGTTTGATTACGTGTGGACATTGCCGAGTTTCATGCGGTTCCCACATCGAACCTTTGTGATGTTGAAACACACGTGGAGAGTTTCTTTTCTCAACGGTTTTCAGGGTGGAAGCAAAATAACTGTGCAGATTTTAAGAGCTTATTTCTTGAATAGAATACAACAACAAATTCTATTACCATATTAGTCCCAAATTAATACTTTTCTCAGAAAAAAAATATTTTTCCCTAAATGTTAACACTGTTTCATTCGATATCTACTTACTATCCTATGGTTCTGATTTTTACTTTTATCTTAGAGAAACTGAATGATCTATCACTCTGCAGTTCTTCAACAAAAGGGCGGTTTTCTTGCAAATTAATAATTAATTCCTGCTATTACGAAATCTGGCAACCCTACTGCAGTGATTAAGGGACGAAATGCTATTATTAAAGCTGAGTTCACGTGTGTATTCTTATGTGAGCCGGCGATGCGCTGTTGCCAAACTACGTAGACTTTCAACTGAATATTCTAATTAAATATGCACTTAATTATATCATGTGAAGTATTTGTGTAATAAAGTAAGGATGATGTTACGAGACTTTGTGTACATTGTACATAATTTTTAAATCTTAATTGTAAAAGTAGGCTATTATTTGACACTTTTGTACTGCAAAAGTTTGCCTTTATTATTAAATAAAATGGAAAATACGTTGCTATGTTATTTTACTTAGCAACGTGTTATGAAGTATTTTATAACAATTATTACCATAGCAGCAATACAGCTGACGTCGTGAATCATAGAGAATAAAATTATTCACTGATAACATATTTAATACGCATAATATTGGATTTATAGATTTATTAAGAATGATGATCAACCAGTCAATAACGTTAACGATGAAAAGAAGTCTATTTACAACCCATGTATTCCTCACTTCAGTGAGAGATACAATAGTAGGCTAATATGCGTTACAAGAGCGGTATGTTGAAGTTTTCATGTTCGAGGAAAACTTTGAAAAAGCGAAACGTAGTTGAGCTTTTTTAATTTTCGAGAATTGAAAGAAAACATACCGCTCGTGTATCGTACATTATTTTGTGCGAAGATCGTTTATTACATACCTGAAAGAGGAATTTCTAATTAGTTGTAATGAAATCTCCATCTTGGTTTCTGTTCAATGACGGCACATTTGGAAAACAAAAATATCTATCTTCAACATTGTTGCTTTAAAATGTTTTCTGTGTTTACTATACTCCAGCAGGCCGTGATATACGTCTGTCTTTTTTCCCCCTGTCTATAAATGCGAACTTAAAACAAACGGCTTCCTTAATGTTACATGGATCACGAAATGCAGTTACTTTAGTGGAGTTGTAGAGTTTACTTAATTTTTGCAAATATTTAAAAACAATAATTAAGAGTGTAATTTAGGTGAAATTCCAGTGGTAAGTTTCCAATTTATAATTATTACTATATTGAATGTCTCTAAAAATATGTTAAAAGCCTAAAGCAGTAAAATCAATATGTCACTTAAGCGGTAAGAAGAGGAAAATTATTATGTGTGTTAGGTTGGGAATACTGAATGTGGAATTTTAGACTTACCGCGGTTTGGTTTTGTGCGGAAACCAAGTAAATACGCACGATCTCGCACAAAATGAATATTAATGCATGGGAAATGAAAGGACTTCTTTTTGGCGCTAGGGGAACTTCATTTAAGTTAACCAAAACCATTCTCCTTTCTCTTAAATTTTCTAATGAGGACATTAACAAAATTTGTCTAATGGTATTGAGAGATTCATTATCCATTTCACACAATCACTTGTATAACACTACGTAATATTTTTTTACTTCATTTCATTACTCTTAATTGTACTTTCATTTCATGTTTCTCCGAAATCAAATTGTATTTTATTTTTAAATTTATCATTGTTATGTATTCTCTCCGCAAATCATATTATATTTTATTTTTAATTTAACCTCTGCTTTGTATTCTGGATCCTAATGGTCAGCCATAGATGTCGGCCAGATGTCACAAATTGTGGAATTAGTAGTAATTTTCGGCAAATAACGAATAATGTAGATAAAGTATTGTATACAACTCGTACAAAAGTAGCTTCATTAACTCGTGAGTCTTAGATAACTCTGTCCGGTCGTGATCTAACTTGACTCACTTGGTAATAAAGCTCAACTTTTATGTATCGTTATTTAATATACTATTGTAGTTCTTCGTGTTTTTCTATAACCAGCTTCAATGTTTTAACTCTGTCATAAAATGCCTGCAACAAGAAGTTGTTTCGGGAGGTGATTACTTGATTAGAATGGACTGTAAAAGATTTGATTATGAAAGTCGATAAGAGAAAGACGAAATTCACCACAGTGGAGGAGGGAAATACCTTATATGTGAGAAAGTGTACAGAGTTCCCCCTAATTTATGATACACAAGACAATTACATTTTCAGATAACGATAGGCCTGTGTTATCTGATAAGGTGGTAGCGTGAAATCACAAGAGGAATTAAAATAAATAATATTAGAAAGGTCCCATTGCGATATAAATTTATAATTGATGGCCAAATTACTGTACAGGTTGCTAACTTTTTTTATTTAGGATTTTTAGTGTACTGAGTTACGGTAAATCATTGTTTTGTCTTTAATGTAGATTTTTATGTAGCCATGGTGATGTCTGTAAACAATACACAGTTTAACTTACGTGACTACAGAACCAACTTTGCAACATAAAATACCACAGTCAGCATTCGAACCCAGGGCCAGTGCGAATAAAATCTCAGCTTTAACGCATTTCTACAGTAAGCATTATTTGCTCTTGTTTGAAAGGTTTACATTAAGGGAACTTGCTGATATACATTTCATTTATGTGAGAGCAAATGAAATGGAAAGCAAGCTGCAAGACTTTTATGAGTTACAATTTTTCTTTACGACGGACGTCAAAGAGCTCATGTTTATAAGACTTCACAAACGTCTGCAAGAAATAGAGAGTCTGAGAGCAAGGATCATAACTGCCTGTGACAGTCAGGAGCATGCCGGTAATCTTCGAACGGGCTCGACAGTCGATGGAACGACATTGTAATGGCTGTATTGAGGCTTGCAGAAGATATTTTGAACAATTTATGTAATGAGTACTGGTATATGAATCCTGATACCCTTCAAGTAAATACTGTACATCTGGTATGTATTAATTAAACGTTTTTAAGTGCTTTGTGTGGAGTGTGGCATTGCATGAGGCAGAAACATGGGCATTATGGCGAAGTGAAGAGAAGCTACTATAGTTGCATACGCTTTAGGAAGTGCAAACTCTATAAAGACTGTAGATATTATCGTTCGTCATTTTAGTTCTTTCGTTGCCGAGCTACCTACCAGACGAGGAATCTATTGGCGCACCATTAAACATTATCAAGTCGTAGCTCCTATGATAGTATGGACTGTAAATTTTAGGATTCATAGATAAATGTCTAGGGAAAGCACACACAAAAATTCGAAGTCAAAATCTTTTTTTGGAAAGTGAGAAAAAAAATACTCACTTCGAAGTGACTCGTTCGAAATAGACATTGACACCTTCAAAAATTGATAAGCGACGAACTTTTTTATTTTTGACGTTAGATGGAGGCCAAAGCGAGAGAAATGTTTGAAAGTATGGAAATTGCTTTTAAAAGTGGCTGCTATTCAAAATCCTTAGCCTACTGGTTTACGAGTTACGGCGAATTAAAAAAAAAATGCGAGGGTTTGCCTGGAGGACTTTCGTATGCGGAGTGACAACTTTATCTGTTAGAATTGCGGATTCTCATAGAAATCATCGCTCTGATTTCAAATTTGTTTTCGAAATGTTTCCATTGCTTAAGGTTTTCGAGCTAAGCGTGAGTTTTGAACTGTAATTAAAATATTTGTATTGCATAAATAACATCTATACTGATTAAACAGTAGTATGACATACTTTGAAATGAAGAAAAATGAAAAGAATGTCATAGTAGGCCTAGTAATTAAATTTACTATTTGTATTACCTAGATCTACATATATTATACATGTAGGTCTAGGTAATACCACAGTCTATACAGTCACGAAGCTTGAGTTGTAAGGGAGCTAGGAACAATAAACTGTGCCGGTACTATTTCGCATTGTCTGTAATGAGGCGATAGTAGCGATTCTAGTGCTTAGCAACTATCTATGGATGCATATTTACTACGTATTGAGCTTCGTGACTGTATGTACTAGACTGTGGTATTACTGTCGAAAGAAAGAACCAAAATGGTGGGCAATTATATTCACTATTTATCGAGCTTTAGGAAGTGGATAACGTCATGAGCAGCAAATGACGAGACGCACACGCAGCCGACGTGCAACGTGAAATAAGAGCAACGCGACTATAGAAACATTTTAAATATGCATATGGAGGAGGATGGAGCGTGTGAAATGGACAGGCAGAATAAGAAATGAAGCAGTGTTGGAAAGAGTGGATGAAGAAAGAATGATGCTGTAACTGATCAGGAAGAGAAAAGGAATTGGATGGGTCACTGGCTGCGAAGAAATTGCCTACTGAAGAATACACTGGATGGAATGGTGAACGGGAGAATAGTTCTGGGGCAGAAGAAGATATCAGATGATGACGACATCAAGATATATGGATCATATGCGGAGACTAATAGGTAGGCAGAAAATAGGAAAGATTGGAGAATGCTGGGCTTCCAGTGAAAGACCTGCCCTTCTGGCAGAAAAAAAAAAACACACACACACACACACACACACGTATGTATGTATGTATGTATGTATGTATGTATGTATGTATGTATGTATGTATGTATGTATGTAATGAAATAACGATTTTTTGGGGGGTTATTATTCTACAATGTTACTTTGATCGATTAGCACACTTATCTTACTTACTTACTTACAAATGGCTTTTAAGGAACCCACAGGTTCATTGCCGCCCTCACATAAGCCCGCCATCGGTCCCTATACTGTGCAAGATTAATCCAGTCTCTATTATGATATCCCACTTCCCTCAAATCCATTTTAATATTATCCTCCCATCTACGTCTCGGCCTCCCCAAAGGTCTTTTTCCCTCCGGTCTCCCACCTAACACTCTATATGCAGTCCACACCTGTGGAGTAACGGTCAGCGCGTCTGGCCGCGAAACCAGGTGGCCCGGGTTCGATTCCCGGTCGGGGCAAGTTTCTTGGTTGAAGATTTTTCCGGGGTTTTCCCTCAACCCAATATGAGCAAATGCTGGGTAACTTTCGGTGCTGGACTCCGGACTCATTTCACCGGCATTATCACCTTCATCTCATTCAGACGCTAAATAACCTAAGTTGTTGATAAAGCATCGTAAAATTAACCTACTCTATATGAATTTCCGGATTCGCCCATACGTGCTACATGCCCTACCCATCTCAAACGTCTGGATTTAATGTTCCTAATTATGTCAGGTGATGCATAGAATGCGTGCAGTTCTGCGTTGTGTAACTTTCTCCGTTCGCCTGTAACTTAATCCTTCTTAGCCCCAAATATTTTCCTAAGAGCACACTTATCACGTTCTATAATTTACTACCAAACGAAACGCTTCCGAACACGGCTTCCTATAATTATTAAAGTTGTTCGGTGGCTAAGTCGGCAACACTGTTTGTACTACCTTTAAATTTTGAGAGAAATGGCAGGGAAATTTGCCTGAAGCCCTGTTTCACTGACAAGGACAAGGAACATAAAACTTTACTTACCTCTTGATGGAAGGCACTCTAAGAATTTTGTCCTTTACAATTCGTCGATCGTGTTAGAATCCTGGGTTACCGTAATCACTAGACCACCAAAGACGACGACGTTGATGAATAAACGTGAGTAAGGGCATAATTTTATCACAGTCTAGTATATACAGTCACGAAGCTCAATACGTAGTAAATATGCATCCATAAAGAGTTGCTAACCACTAGGATCGCTAATATCGCCTCATTACAGACAATGCGAAATAGTACCGGCACAGTCTATTGTTTCTAGTACCCTTACAACTCAAGCTTCGTGTCTATATATACTAGACTGATTTTATGTCCACTCTCTCTATTACTGTATTCTCAACTGTTGATAACAGATGCAACCACAGTACGGATTATGGAGGTATTTGGTGGGAAAGTGCGGATATACGTAGGTTCAAAATCCCACTAGCATAGTACCTTCTATGCAATGAGACTGTCTGATGTGCATGTACCGGATACACAAATTGGAAACCATTGTTAATTAAGGCGAGGCTTGTAGATAAGTTAGTTGTTAAGTGCTCGGAACTTGAGATCTACCAGCCCACCACATTTGCTGATTTATTCTGAAGGACAGGAATGTGGATAACACATACATCCAATTAAAATTTATTTCGGAAACTTACGACAAAACTAGTTTTAAATACCGTAAAGCAGCTTAAATGATAAAAAAATATATTAAATACTTTCATGTAACAATTCCGGTTATGAGACAAGAATGAAAAGTGGGTCTTGTCTTTATTTTCTCTTTTGCCTTCAGACGTGTATATAACTAACAATTTGCTGATGACGTGAAACTGAATTTCTGCACGTCACGTTGTGAGAAAATTGCAGGATGAGGCACATAGCGTAAAGAAAACAAAAAATATGCGAGAAAAATTTCCAGACGAATACATTCGTTCTTCTGTGTTTCTTTCTCAGATAAGTTTTCATTTTATATTTGACCTACACTAGACGAAGTCACTTTGAGATCTATGGCGAAAGATCGACGTTATTTCAAAATGTCTTTTCGTGCTCTATACAAAGTGTTCTAAAAACGGTTTAGAGAGGAGGTAGTACGCATCAAAACAAGAAATAGAAGTCCTATAAACATGGGTTCTAAAATTTATATCTTCTGAGAAATGAGCAAATGTTTACCATCACTGTAAGAGCAGCACATCTTCCACTGTGAGCTCTTTCGCAAGAAACAAATGAGGAAATAGAATGTAACCACAGTCTAGTATATACAGTCACGAAGTTCAATACTTACTAAATATGCAAACATAGATATTTGCTCACCACCAGGATCGCTACTATCGCCTCATCACAGACTCTTTCCCTAGCAGACGATAAAATGTATTGTACTTTCGATATCTTGTTCTTTTGAAAAAATTAACACCTTTCTTCCAGCATTGAAATATGTTAAAATATGAAATACATAAGGTTTATATATTATTTTCATATAATATATATTATATTCTATAAACTCACCTTCCTGGATCTTTCGGAAGAAGGGTAACTCTAACCTATTTTTCTTACAATTTATAGTACTACAAACGTCTCCTCGTCCCATATTATTATTCAGATTATTGTATTTTAGCCATTTACAGTTATTACAACCGATAACGAACATTTCGCAGTTTACATAGCTTTTCACAAAAATGCGAAATACGGTACAGTCAATGGCTTTTCGATCTAGACCAGGCCGTAATGTTTGTTCATGTTTTCTATTTCAGTGTATGGAGCTCAGTGAAATATTATTTTATAACTTTATTGCGTATCGTTGCTAAGTTTTATTTAGTGTAATGTGTCCATAAGTTCCGCTTACTTCTTGTTGCATAATATGTTGCAGAAATAATTACAAAACTGTGTTACTTTAATGTGAAGAGAATTTTACATGTTAACATAATCTGTTCGCGTCAACATTTCAAGTTTAGAATGGAAGCTATTTTGAGGTTTAATAAAAAAGAATTTATATTGTGATTTCAATTTAGCACATCTACCTTCCTTAATTTTAGACAAAACATTTACCATACCACTCCTATGAAATTTGTGTACGTACAATTGTGTAACTTCGTCTCTTAAATAGTAGATAAATACAATAATTCAGTACTCAATTGTAGTATTAAAATACAGACAAATTTAATGTCCGAGGTATCATACATGACATTATGCTTAAGTATAATGTATCATTGCGAATATAGGAATATAAGTTAAATATAGTAAACATAACCTATAATTTTCATATGAATGGTAAGACATTGGAGATCACTAAATTTAGACAGGAAAGGGCAACTGGTACAGTAAACATAACCTATAATTTCAACATATCTAAATATTCGTGCGGTGCAATTGAAAATTATTGAATCGTGCATAAATGAATATACAAGAATTTCGCAATATTTAATCGAAATAACGGCAGGTATTACACATACGAACAACGTAATTTTCACACCATAAATAATATTACACCTTAACTCGCAAGTGAATTATGTCTGAAGTGTCTCATAATCATTGTTTTAAATTTTACTAATGGAATTACACTACATTTTAGAGAAACATATGTTACTGTTTATGCATTCCAACTAATTTATATGGTTGAAACGCCGCCCTTCGTGATCGGGTTAAGCGAGTTTTATGGTCTGCCTTACGACTTGTATTAGATCACGATGGCTGTGGCACAGTCTATTGTTCCTAATACTCACAGCGCTCCAAGCGGCTAGCAACTATCGCGAGAATTGCAAAAAATCATCCTAAGCTTCGTGACTACATAATAGACTGTGATGTAACCGTTTGTCACTACGTATTAGTTTTCTATCTGTTGAATAGGAGCATGTTTTGCTTATTTCCCAAGAACTCTCAGTAGAAGACATGCTGCTCTCACAGTGATGGTAAACATTTTGCTCATTTCTCTGAAGATATAAATTTTACGACCTATGTTACTATTACAACAAAACAGGCCCGATTCAACAGATACGAAACTAGCTTACTCTACTGGTACAGTAATAATTACTGCAGTGTAGAATCAGTTTACGTACAATATATGCCCTGCCCATCTCAAACGTCTGGATTTAATGTTCATAATTATGTTAGGTGAAGAATACAATGTGTGCAGTTTTGCGTTGTGTAACTTTCTCCATTCTTCTGTAACTTCATCCCTCTTAGTTCCGAATACTTTCCTAAGCACCTTATTCTCAACACCCTTAACCTTTGTTCCTCTCTCAAAGTATGGGTCCAAGTTTCACAGTCATACAGAACAACCGGTAATATAACTGTTTTATGAATTCCAACTTTCAGTTTTTTAAAAGCAGATTAGATAAGCTTCTCAACCGAATAATAACAGGCATTTCCTATATTTATTCTGAGTTTAATTTCCTTTCGAGTGTAATTTATATTTATTACTGTTACTCCAAGGTATTTTAATTTTTCCACCTTTTCAAAGGATAAATTTCCAACTTTTATACATAGATCGACTTTTTAGTTCTGGTAACTATTTTTTTTTCACGATTCAAAGCATACCTACATGGTTCTAAGTTTTACAAGCCTTCGATGTAGTCACCAGCGATGCGGAAGCCGTTGGATCCTGTTGGCACTGCCTAATCTGTTGATGGTGCGAATAGAACGGTCGGTTGCCTATAAAACGTCTTCAACTGTTCGGAAGCGAATCCCGCGAAGTGGATCCTTCATCTTAAGGATTAGATCGAAGTCGCAGGGACTTAAATCCGGAGAATATGGCGGGTGATAGAGTACTTTCCAGCCCCAGAGACTGAACAATTCAGACACAACTCCTGCTGTATGCGCCCTAGCTTTGTCATGCGGAACGATGGGTGGGTTATCCATAAAGTGTCGCCGTTTTCTTCTCAGAGCTGCTCGCAGATTGTTTCGCAAAAACGAATAGTAGTACTCAGCATTGACGTTCTGCCTTGGGGAAACTGTATGTTTTAAGATCACACCATCCCAATCATAGGCAAGAATCAGCATAGCCTTCACATTGGCGGGGGTCTGCCGAACTGTTGTTTTTCGTGGTGACCCGTGATGACGCCACTCGTCCGATTAGCGTTTCAGCTGAGGTTCATAAGATCTGGCCCAGGTCTCATCAATTGTAATGATACGCCGTAAGAAGATCTCTCCTTCCCGCTCATAGCGCTGCAAGAGACTACGAGAAGCGTCATATCGCTGCCATTTTTGTATGTCCGTTAATCTTGCGGAACCCATTTTGAGGCAATTTTCCGCATTGAGAGCGGTCCTTCAGGATGTGCAGCACAGTCGAAGGCGCCAATCCTGTATCTTGCGCTAACTCAAGAATCGTTAAGTTCCGATCCGTCTCCACTAATGCTGACACATGTCAGTCACTTAGAGCGTATTCCAAATCTCACCGGTGAGCAATCTGATGGCATCACGGTGTTCCGAATTTCACCGATGGCGACACTGATGCTCCACCGGTGTCGCACCGGTGCCATCAACTTGCAGAGGTGGTGGCAGTCTCCATCAGCCGCCATCAGTGAATCTGATTGGTTCTTATATAGGGCGGGAATTAGCAGACGAATGACATCGTGCACTGTCGTGTCATGGCGGTGTGTTCTGCTTTAGTTGTGCTGTATTGTTTGTAATGAGCACAACGTAAAAACAATATGTTAATGGCTTATGAGCGAACATGTCAACGGACCAGTTATTACTACCGGTTCACGAAATAAATTGTTTATGCTATCTTTTCTTTGAACTATATGGCAGTATGAAAATTTCGCAAAATTTTGCTAGCGTAGCGCAGACAAAAACTTATACAGTCGCCATGACAGCCATCGATCCTTCCAGCAGTTTTGTTCCTTATTTCGCTGCAACGTGACGTCATTGATGCCACCGGACCGGTGAGATTCGGAATACGCTGTTACTGGTGGGTGACCAGATCGAGGCATAGGCTCTCACCTGAGAGGATAAAAAGAAAGGAGGGAGTACTACAAGGCAAATATGCTTGAAATCGGTGCGACGGATGTGACGTCAAACTACATATTTTACGTTCCATAATCCACCGCGAAATACCGCCAATTTTCAAATATTAAATTGGTACTGTCGGTTTAGGTCATACGTAAACGGATTAGAATCGATGTGGAGTTAACAGGAGTACTAGCACATTATTATAACAATGCACATTTCACTGTATATTTATTGAAAGTGTTATGGTTGTGGTCCACACCTGTGGAGTAATGGCTAGCGAGTCTGGCCGCGAAACCAGGTGGCCCGGTTTCGATTCCCGGTCGGGGCAAGTTACCTGATTGAGGTTTTTTCCGGGGTTTTCCCTCAACCCAATATGAGCAAATGCTGGGTAACTTTCGGTGCTGAACCCCGGACTCATTTCACCGGCATTATCACCTTCATCTCATTCAGACGCTAAATAACCAAAGATATTGAAAAGCGTCCTAAAATAACTTACTAAAATAAAAAAAATAAGTTATGGTTGTGACATGGACTGAACACTTCATTTCCACATTCTTTCTCTTATAAAGAAGGATGTTGGCATTCCTTCATATGTTAAAGCATAGGAGGACATATCAATAGACATTCTACAGTTGATCCGAACAGAATATTAGCTTATTTATAAAAATAACACCTGCTGAACTTGACTACACTTTTGAAATATTCACAACAGCACGAAACAATTTGTAATCGTAATAATATGAACAAAACAGCTCATAAACACACCGGAAAAAGAGATAAACTATGGGTAATTTGACGGCCATACTAGTACACCTTTTTGTTTCCACCGTTTCAAGCTTATGGCCCGAGTTTGGCTCTAATCCACCTTGCTACCGTTCGGTAAGGTAACGCAGCCGCACCCCAAGCCTTTTGCAGTCCTTGATGAACTGTCGTGCTGTGCGACCTCTAGCACATTGAATTTTTAGCCAGCTTCTCTGTTCCTCCTCCGAAAACATTGCGACTGTATTCTGCGACCTTTGCTCACAGCTGCTCGTCTTATTGTTGTCACTGTGAACGGACATGGAGGGGGGAGGGCAAGTTCATTAGCTCTGAGGGAGGGGAGGCATGTAAGCAACCTGTGGTATAAACGATATTGCTTGGCTCCTTTGCACAGCATCGCTGCAGCATAGTTGCCACTATTAAAAAATCAACCCATTCCTTATTCACCAAATTATGATTTGTATATCAAACGGCTGTCTAAGTTTAATGTAAGTTATTCATAATATTGTGGGTATTCATCACGAAGTAATTCATAATTTGAAGTCGAAAAAGTTTTCGCTCATCTCATAGTTAAATAAGACAAGGAAATCGTCCAAAATCTCGGCTTGAAGTGACAATCTGGGATAACATAACTTACAGTCACCTTGCTTCGGCAAAAGGTTCCTTCACTTTACGATTTCATGGGCTAATTGTAATGTTGCTTAATAAAAGACAAGAATGTTATGACAGATGACGTAGAGATGTCGCAGAGTGTCTGTCATTTCTGATAAAAGTTCAGACTATTAGCTAAAAAGCTATTAGATGGATAGATGTGGACGGAGGGTGTGGCGATCTTGAAGCTTTCAGAACGTTAAACATAAAGGTGCGAGACATGTACATACAGTGTACATAAAGTGTTTATTAATGTACCTACAAATAAGAATTTGAAATATATGCATTTTACATTTGTGAAACCATCAATAGAAGGGAGATGTGTAAAGAATGAGTTACGAACTCAACACATTTTTTTTTCTCAATTAAATTTTTACTTGTAACAGTTCAGTTCGGTTAAGAGGGAAGTATTATATGATATTCTTATTGAATTTGGTATTCCCAAGAAACTAGTTCGATTAATTAAAATGTGTCTCAGTGAAACATACAGCAGAGTCCGTATAGGTCAATTTCTATCTGATGCTTTTTACAATTCACTGCGGGCTAAAGCAGGGAGATGCACTATCACCTTTACTTTTTAACTTCGCTCTAGAATATGCCATTAGGAAAGTTCAGGATAACAGGCAGGGTTTGGAATTGAACGGGTTACATCAGCTTCTTGTCTATGCGGATGACGTGAATATGTTAGGAGAAAATACACAAACGATTAGGGAAAACACGGAAATTTTACTTGAAGCAAGTAGAACGATCGGTTTGGAAGTAAATGCCGAAAAGACGAAGTATATGATTATGTCTCGTGACCAGAATATTGTACGAAATGGAAACATAAAAATTGGAGATTTATCCTTCGAAGAGGTGGAAAAATTCAAATATCTTGGAGCAACAGTAACAAATATAAATGACACTCGGGAGGAAATTAAACGCAGAATAAATATGGGAAATGCGTGTTATTATTCGGTTGAGAAGCTCTTATCATCCAGTCTGCTGTCCAAAAATCTGAAAGTTAGAATTTATAAAACAGTTATATTACCGGTTCTTCTGTATGGTTGTGAAACTTGGACTCTCACTCTGAGAGAGGAACATAGGTTAAGGGTGTTTGAGAATAAGGTTCTTAGGAAAATATTTGGGGCTAAGCGGGATGAAGTTACAGGAGAATGGAGAAAGTTACACAACACAGAACTGCACGCATTGTATTCTTCACCTGACATAATTAGGAACATTAAATCCAGACGTTTGAGATGGGCAGGGCATGTAGCACGTATGGGCGACTCCAGAAATGCATATAGAGTGTTAGTTGGGAGACCGGAGGGAAAAAGACCTTTAGGAAGGCCGAGACGTAGATGGGAGGATAATATTAAAATGGATTTGAGGGAGGTGGGGTATGATGATAGAGACTGGATTAATATTGCACAGGATAGGGACCGCTGGCGGGCTTATGTAAGGGCGGCAATGAACCTTCGGGTTCCTTAAAAGCCATTTGTAAGTAAGTAAGTAACAGTTCAGTTCCTTTATCTTATTACAAATTTATATTGCTGAGGGTAAGCTTACTATATAAAGGACTAACAAAATCCAAATTTTGAACTCGCAAATGTTTTTGGCTTTTTATTTTTTATTTTCTCTTTCTTTTTTAGAAATATTTTGAAACCGAAATTTTGAGTAGATCATCTCAATTTTTAAGCTTCCCCCTCTTTTTTTTTTTTTTTGCTTACATTCACAAGACATAGAGAAACGTTTCTATGCATCCATTTTATGAAATATCTCATTTAGTCGCTTGAAATTTTTTTTGAACTTCTGAAAATGTTATTTTTTCTATAATTCATGAAGAAAATATTAATAAAATAGACTAGCAGCATTTCTTACAAAATAAATACATAAAAACATGCAGCTAGCTCATAAATATTTGCAGTAAAATTTCATCCAGATTAGGCCTAATATTTGGCATAAAAAGTTGCTGTTGAACCAAGAAAAATAATCTTACGGAAAAATGGATTTGAAAGTAAAGTGAATATTTATGTAACACATACCTATTAAAATTCTTCTCCGCTATAATCATGTAGTAACTTCAGGGAGCCAACTTTAGAAAAAAAAAGTTACCAGATTTGTAATCAGAAATTTATAAAAAAAATCTTTACTGAAAAAATAATATTTGACAGCTTTTGTTCCTTAATTAAAAAAAAATCATTTAAACATATTTGTAATCAGAATTGAACTAAACCCATTTGAGGTATGAAAATATATTATATTCTAAAGAAGTGAAATAGTCAAAATATTTTGGAAAATTTTCATGATTTTCAGTGGAGTCTCCCCTTAAGAAAATGCATTACACCATCGGGGTTCGAATCCGTAACCTCCCGGTTTGCAGCTCAACATTTTAACAGTGACGCTACGGTACGGTCTTTTTTTTTACGTAATAATATTCGAGGAAAATAAATTATAAACGGAAGCAAAGTTTGCAAGATGATGGAACATCGAATAATTGTTACAGAAGAAGTAAAAATATACGAGGTTATGTGTCAACTGTTTGACACTAATTCTTTACGATTTTATGACATTGTTAATATTGATAATAATATATTAATACATAGTAGTATCTAGGCAACACAACGATGGGAATGTCTATTGATTCTTTCCGCATGCATTCACGGTGTTGCATCAACAATCGTGAATGATATGACAAGCATGCATTTTATTTTATTTTGCTTCATCAGCGACTGTTTTTATTTAATTGAAGTGTCCTGAATCCGAATCTGTACTCACAAATTTAAAAACATAAGAAACGAAAAAAGAACTCGTCAAAATTGACGAAGTTCATATTTGTTTAAGTATTTTAAGACGATGATCTAACTTAACCTATATGACTGTATTTTAAGGCGATGATCTAACTTAAACTATATTACAGATTTTCTGTATCACGTCAGGTTTTCCTGTAATTTTTAAAGTAAAAACTAAAGAACTTAAAAAATTAAACGAACATTAAAAAAAAAAAGCGAAAGGGAGTTCATATTTTTTCTGCATCCAAAGAAGTTTAAACACTGACTGACAATGACAAAATAAATCGCTTGACAAAACAGGAAGCTATAACTATAAATGCATTATGCAAGTTTCCAATACACCTGTGCGCGTGATTCCCAGCAGATTTATTACCTGCTTTTCAAATTCTGTTCTTTGACGATACACTGCAACACGAAGTAACTTTAAGCACCGCTTAGGAAACTTTCTTTTTACAAGAGAATCACAAATTCAAGAGACTTACACTTACTAGCTCTAAGGAAAAGCCATACAAATAAATTCAGAAATGATTTCAGATTTCCTGGCAATATTTTGTGCTAAAAAAGAAAGTGAGAGATATTTGTTTATAATTTATTGTTAATTGCATATTGTTTTATAACATATAAGTCAGTTAATGGGGTTTAAGAAGAGCGCGTCAGCAATTATGGCTATTTGCGCCCTTAGAATTGTTCACAAAACATAAAACACGAATACTACAAAAATCAGTATGCGAAAAAGAACTAAAAAACGTCGTGACAGTAAAACCGAGGTACACAAATGCAGGATCAACAAAGTGATTCTTAAAATTCATAAAAATGAGCAGTTGTCAGACCCTATTATTCAAAACGAACCAATAAAATAATGATACAAAGGCCACTAGAGATAAATTGTGTAGCAGATTTCAAAAGAATGAAATTTTAAAAATAGGCTATTCGGATATAAAGTGTACGAAATGTCAGATATGTAAAATACAAATATAAAACAAATATAATCTCCGGACGTAAAGAGTCCGGAGCTTAATAAAAAGGATCAATAAAAAACTAAATCACCCTGTCAAGTCCAGTATTCAATAAAAGCTCAGAATTGCACTTACAGAATTTTAATCATTTGCGAGAGCGTCACGTAGAGTCGGCTGAATTGCATATTGTCGATGGTCACGCTCATATTTCATGCAATGCAATAAAATATGTTCGACCGTAATTGCTACATGGTTTATCTCACACTCGGGTTGAGGTTATAACATTTTAATGATTCCGTTATGTTATAAATTACCACCTTTAACATAATAATTTAATTATATAAAATATGTAGTAAATGATTTCAGAAAACATATTTCTTAAAAAAAAAAAAAAAAAATTGGACGTGATGAAGCGAAACAAAATGTGGGTTTTGTAACTACAGGAGAGTGAAAAATATAAACAGCTCCTGTGAAGCAAAACGTTTGCATACCAGTGTAGAAATAACCCAACGAATTTGAGGGCACATTGTAAAAGTGCCCCGTAATGATACAGCATAACGTCACAAAAATGAATGACTTACTTTAAAGGTGTCTTCTTCTCCATGTTTGCTGCGAGGTAATAATTCACAATAACTTATTTAACTTGAACGATAAGATCGCGGAACGAAGCACCACTTCGGCGTGTCAATTCGCGTTCACTACTTACGGAGACGTGTAGCTCGTGTTCGCCTGCATAGTGGCAACTGTTGCTATAACACGGAGCAACAATAATATATACGCGTGTACTCAACGTGGTATCCCTTGCGCTGGCCGGCACCATCCATCCCTTCCTTCGTTCAGCATTTGCCTTTCTCCTCCGTCCCCCTCCAGTTGCAATCCCCCCCCCACTCCTTCGCACCTTATGGCACATAATCTCTAAGCCAACTTCACTTTCGTGCTCCACGATGCAAGAAGGCTTGATTTACGGAGGGATTCCCCGCCATCTGACTCTCACCTATTCGAGAATGTATCCCGTTAGAGTGAAGTGAAGTTAAAGAGGTCTAGGTTCGATTATCAGTGGATTATATGTGTACATTAATATATTATTGTTAATAGAAGCTATTTATATGAAATTGAATATTCCGATAAATCCCCTCTGCAACGTCTTGTTTGTCTAACATATTCAACCGGAGATCGAACCCAGGCCGTAAGAATGAAAGATCAGCGCGTTAGCATTGAGCCAAAGATGTGGTTTGGCCTGTAATGTAGGTCTACGTATCTGTACCGTTTCGGAAGGAAAACAGAATGAAAATATTATTGAAATCTATTGCAGACTGTAACCATGGATGAAAGTGGATGCTGTTGATCTACTAATAATAATCCGAGGCGCTACAGCCCGTGAAGGGCCTAGACCGACCAGCCAGCTGCTCGCCTCACGCCCACATGCCGAATCAGAGGTGGACGATCATCCAACCAGAATGGAGGTATCGTGTGGTTAGCACGATGATCCCCCCCCCCAGCCGTTAAAGCTGGCATTTGCAACCGGACTTCGCTACCTATCGTAGCTCCCCAAGTGCATCACGATGCTGGGTGGACTCCGGTTCCATACACTGGCCAAAATTTCATGAGAAAATTTCTTCCCCCCTGAGGATTCGAACCAGCGCGCATTCCGTAACGCGAGTCCTAGGCAGGATGCCTTATACCACGACGCCACGGCGCGAGACTGATCTACTAATACTAGAATTAAAATCAGTTGAAATATAAAACTTTATAAAATCACATTATACAATCGGACGGTACCGTTTCGACGCTGTTTTGACTGATAAAGGCGCCAAACCAACTCCGAAACAGTACCGTCCGATTGTATAAGGTAGCCTATGCGTAGTGTAAACGTTATAAACCGCCAAAAAAAAAAAATATACTAGCGGCTTGAATGTATGTAACGGAAGAAAAAAAATCAAGTAGGACTAATATGTAGGCCTATTTTTCTGTAATTGTGAAGTTTTCCAGAAAAAAGTTTGTTTTGTCAGTCTAACTTTTTTTGAAGACGAGAATGCACAGTCATTATTTACTGTGCCCGATACGTACGCTGAAGCAGTCGTTTGTTACTCTGTTTATTGGTGTGTATTGGGCGCAAGGTCATTGGCAATGGCATTCACGTTCAATCGAAATGTAAACAAATAATTAGATTGCTTACTTACTTAGACTACTTATAGCTTATAGACAACCCGGAGGTTCATTGCCATCCTCACACAAGCGCGCCATCAGTCCCTATCCTGAGCAAAATTAATCCAGTCCCTACCATCATATCCCACCTCCTTCAAATCCATTTTAATATTATCCTCCCAACTACGTCTCGGCCTCCCCAAAGATATTTTTCTCTCCGGCCTCCCAACTAACACTCTCTATGCATTTCTGAATTCGTCCATACGTGCTACATGCCCTGCCCATCTCAAACGTCTGGATTTAATGTTCCTAATTATGTCAGATGAAGAATACAATGCGTGCAGTTCTGTGTTTTGTAATTTTCTTCGTTCTCCTGTAACTTCATTCCTCCTAGCCCCAAATATTTTCCTAAGAACTTTATTCTCAAAAACCCTTAACCTCTGTTCCTTTCATATACATACATACATACATACATACATACATACATACATACATACATACATACATACATACATACATACATACGGTATTTAACATCGTCTGCTTCAGGAAGTTCTTTGTTGTAAAGTGTTACAGGAGGACAGTTTTCAGTTCTGGTTCCGAAAGGAAAAAGTTAAGTAATATTTTTCTATAACTGTAAAGTTTTCCCAGAAAAAAAGTTTGATTTGTGACTCTAACTTTTTTTGAAGAAGAGAATAGACTGTTATTATTTACTTTGTTCGATACGTACGCAGAAGCAGTCGTTTGTTGCTCTGTTGTGTATTGGTACATATTGTGCGCAAGGTAATTTGAAATGGCATTCACGTTAAGTTGAAATGTAAACAAAATCATTAGATTGCTATCATTCTTAAAACATGGAAGTTTACAAATTAAAAATAAAATTATAAATTATAGTATAAGTAGACCGATATGCACTGTCTATATAATTTTGGCAATTTATGTCGTTTACACACTGTATTACCTTTTTAAATAATTGCAACACTTTTAAGATCTTTTTATAGAGTTTTATATTTTAATAACAAATGTTAAAGTGAGCTTAAAAAATTTAAAATCAATGATTCTCATAGGAATTCCTGTTACTGTTATGGCCGGTTTGTCCAAGTATTGTTAGAAGACTTAACGACTGTTAAACCTTCAACAGTTTGTTAAATACAGTTTTTCCATATGTTCAACACCAGTTTGGCTTAACAGATTCTTAACCGTTTGTTAACTTTAAATGTAGGATTTCAGGCCGTTAACTCATTTAACAAACAGTTAAACATGGCGGATAACACCACAGCTGTTCAGACAAAAGTTGTGAAAGTAACATGTTATGTTTCTCTTTGAGGAATGTTTAGAGTAAGGGACGGTTTCACCAAGCTTCAGTAAATCAGTCCAAATGAAACATTAACTAGTACTGAACATTGAAATATTTACACGATTACGTTTGTACGTGAGCTGTGTCCGTAGACTTCAAGCCTAGCAGCTATATGTGCCTCATCGCGCTGATTACGTCATGACACCCCCATGGAGCAGTCAGTAGCGTGTTGGCTTGCCAACACAGGGACCCGTGTTCGGTTTTCAGTGATAACTTTTTTTTTTACGTAACTAATTTTTATACATGTTACCTTTCTTCATTTTTATAATTTTGTGTAGTGGAACTTATTATTTCGCAACTCTGGCTCCACTAAGAGAATTTAAAAAACTCTTGGGAGATCAATTTTCTTCCCGAAATAAAACAAAGATAAACAAACAAATTAAAGAAAAATAAAAGAAATACACATGTGGATCTAATACATTGTCTACATGCCATCGGCGTCTATCACTGCCTGGCATTTTCGGGGCATTGAGTCCACCAGATCGCGGAAATAGTTCTGGTCCTTAGCGAAATCTTCCCAGGTAACCAGAACTTAATCCCAGAACTGATCTGGATTTTGAGGTGGGATGTCTCGATATTTGTCAATCCTCTTTTTCATGCTTTTCCGTGAACCGTCTTTGAACGTTTATGGCGGTGTGCGCGGGGTGATTGTCCTGCTGGAAAATTAAATTTCCATCGGAAAGAAAACGATTATAAATTCCAAGAATCCAGCTCTTTCGCTTCTGTTTTAAAGCCAGTGCAAACATATCTTATCGCTAGCTATAATATAATTCTAATAAATGAAAGTTAATATACCAATTAAGTTTTGTTATGTTTGAATGCACATTATGTATTAATTTACTAATATTTCTTAGGTACCGGTATGTAATTATAATAATCACTTTCATGTCTTAAAATAAAACTCAGTTGTATGTTACCTAGTTGAAATAGGCCACTTGTTCCAATTCACTAGCTACTATTAACTCTAGATTCTATGTTACTAGCTCTTCAACTATAGCCGATGTCAATAGTGCTTCAAAATACGCAGTGAGTAAATAATAAAATGTTTCAGCGGCAATTGCTTCTTTAGGACGAAATTACATATCATTTATACATGAACCTAAATTAGAGAATTTTATATGATACGGAATTCTCCTCGGGGTTTTCTGTACAGTTGACTACACACACACATTCGTGTAATTATTGTCACCTGGTGGTCATAATGCTGAGATTTTTCTAAACAGAAATTCATATTTAGCATTATAAAATGTAACCATATATAATAATTATTATTATTCAATAGCAGTCAATGCAACTTTCATTTATGAATTCTCTGTACTGTATGAATCATGGCTACTGTAACAGGTTACGATTTTACACATGTTTCATGACTTACTCCATAGTACAGAATTTAAATAATAATATCAGCTAATAAGAAGTTGTCTTATATATGCAAAATCATTACCAACTGCTGTTGAG